>NC_079157.1:10925201-11525201 GCF_947563725.1 Argiope bruennichi | reverse complement strand
TTTATGTAGGGAAATGTTGCCTATGCAACAATGGAATTACAAGGAAGTCACTGTCATTAAATTTAACAAAGAAATCTTTAGCTTTAATATAACACTTCAAGGCCTCTCTTAACCATTCATTGTGAATTGTTAAAGCAACAAGACCTCGTTTCAACTGAAATCATCTTTGATAGCCATCTTTATTAGATGATTGGATTGCCGATTCCTGAAGATATTTTATGCGCATGAAGGCCAAAACCTATTCTAATCGTACCATTTACAGAATAGATACATTTTACATGATTGAGAGCACGAATTCAAAATCACGATCTTAACTGAATAGTCTTCTTATACAAAATCAAAACTTTTATTAAATGATCTTTAAATCCCTCTTCAAAGAAATGATATTTATTTTGTTGAATGATGCATTTATAATGTTATTCTAAGAAAAGAAAATCGTAAATGATATTAATGATAAAAATAAAATAAAGAATGCAAAATATTTTTAATAAGTAAAAAAAAAAATGTATTTGCTGCATTCTAGTAATTAGGAAATAAATTAGAAATAATAATTCACTAATTAATGTAATCAGCAGTTACTACATTTTCAGTTAGGAGAAAAGAAATAACGAATTTGAATAAATAACATGATCATGTCATTTTCTCTCGCCCCCCCCCACCTCCTGAAACTTAAAAGAGGAAGAGATGGAGTATTAAATGAAATGCAACGAAGTTATTGATTTTTTTTCCTCGTTTCTTTTTATTTCTTGTTGAACTTTTAATGACTGTAAGTGCTACTTTTAGTTCTCTCATTTTTCACGACACTTAAAGCCAGCTATAAAACGAGCCGGCGCACACACAAAGCGTGACCAGAAACCAGAAAACAACATCTCTAACCAATCTTGGAAACGCCGCATCTTATCGGAAAACTTCGCACCAGTTAGTTGCCACCATTTTTACGGGCATTATCATCCTATCTCATTAGATACCAGAAAAAAAGAAATGTACTATACGATACTGTCAAAGGAAAGGCGTCAGTATCGACAGCCGATTGGGTTGAATAACCGACCTTTGAACATTCCGTCTTTGCAGAGGGGCACAAGGTCAACAATTTGTGCAATCGCAGTGGAGGAAAAACTTTTATAGGAATACTTCATTTGGAAGGGCAAAGAAAAAAAATAAGAAAAGAAAAAGCAAATCACATACCAGCGCTTCAGCTTAGGTCAACCCGTTTAAAACGCTCGCTGACGAGTGGCATCGACGCCTAAAAGGACACAAGGTATCTCTTACCATAAGTCTAGGTAAGATAAATGTTGTTGACAATAACCTGGGAACGTTTTTCCCTCAACTGACGCTTATTAATCAAGGCGAGAGAGATGTTGCTATCGACTCGCCAGAGTCATCGAAAAATTCCGAAATCGTCTTCCAACTCCATTAGCCAAGCAAAAAAATCAATATAAAATGTATTAAAACCTGTATTGTAGATGTATCTGTGAAGTGAAAATAAATATCGAGCTAAAATGCGAATTAGATCGTGTGTCTTTTGCTGTTGTGTAAGGATCACGTGTTTTTCATTTTAATTGCCAGTTTATTTCTTTTAAATGTTCCTCTATATTTGCTTCTTTCCCCAAACATCCTTTTTACTTTTTTCTTTCTTTCTGGATGTATGAGTCTATCTTTGTCTGCAATAAAAGCTCTAAAGCTCTTGACGAGAATATAAAATAGCTCATTTAGAAATACGAGCAAAGGAGTGGCCAGTGGATCACGGAAAAAAAATCATTAGACTGAATATATCTATTTTTTACCGCTTAAAGTTGAAAATGAGTCACTATCAAATTATTTGCGGAATATATATTATATAAAAAAAATCGATATTCCACAGAAAAAAATAAAAAAAAACTGCTCCTTCCTGAAGAAAATTCCAATATTAGCAGAAAAAAAAAATTAGAAAATTTTATTAATTATTTATTTTGAAATGAAGGATGCATCCTAGAACTATACATATTCTTAGAATCAATCCAATATATTTCCAAAGTAAGCCATGTAAAAACTTGTATCTTTATTTTGTCTTCAAATACACTTTATATTAGATCAAAAATGATCTCAGACAAAATGTCTACTCATTTATTTTAAAGAGCGGGAAATATATTCCGAAGAGAGGTTTTTTCCAGGTGTTACTGTCAGTATTTGGCAACCTTCAAAATATCAATACAATTATGTAGCTAATACTTATTTTCTGTGATAAAAGGATGGGATTAGATTCTGTTTCTGAGATTGACAGGCTTTTTAATTGATCTAATTTATATTTAAATTAATATTATGTAATTAAACCAATTATTTTTATTATTTATATATTATGAATTATATATTTCCTAAATATGCGGCGGGAATGTATGTATTTCCATGGAGCTCTTGAAGAGAATAAGATCTGGAAGCTTGGATTCGATATTATCCAATGGAATTAAAGCACATGGATATGATAGTATATCATTTTACAAGATTAAGCCATTTTCTTCTATATGAAATTCCAATATTTGCATTTAATTTATATATATATATATATATATATATATATATATATATATATAGCTATGCATCAATAACATTTATTGTAAAAACAAACTAAAATATTTATATATATATATATATATATATATTTAACTTAGATGGAAAACAAATGAAACTTAAGCTAGTGACAGTCTCAAAAAGTGACATTTTTTTCAAATCTGCTAATGTTAAATTGAAATAATAATATTTTATTCTGTTTCCAATTCATATCAACGTGTTTTCTCATAAAAACATAAATATGAGGAACAAGACTGGTCGTTCTTTATACTTTGAAATACGCAATAAAGTTTTAAATTTTTTAAAAATTCCGAATCATTTCAAAACAAACTGGTGAGGCCAGAATATTAGAAGCGTGTATTTTCATCTGAACATTCCAAATGATTTGGCTCTTTATTTTGAAAAAATCTGAAAGAAATCTCAAATTTTAAATATTTCCATTTTTTTTCTGAAAAGATGTGGGTTTTTAAAAGGAATATCAATATGAGCCTAAGTATAAATCATCAGATAAGAAACATATTCAGCATATCATATTAATTTTTATTATTG
Organism: Argiope bruennichi; assembly: GCF_947563725.1. Lineage (NCBI taxonomy): Eukaryota > Metazoa > Arthropoda > Arachnida > Araneae > Araneidae > Argiope > Argiope bruennichi. The sequence continues at coordinate 11,522,108 of NC_079157.1, read as the reverse complement.
CGTATAATAAATGCTTTCTTTTAATCGTTGCTTTGAAGTTTATATTAATAATCGTAATCTTTGCATAGTTATTTATAATTTTTCAAACTGCTATTTTGCTACTGCTGTTAGTATTTTTTTGATCATAAATTATGATTAAATGATAAGAAATTTTTCCCTGGTCCTTTATTGTTTTTTTTCATCAATCTATCTTATAATAAATCGATTCAGTTCCGATAGTATACAGAGTCACTTATAAAAATATTTTACAATTTTGTTTCACTTCGTTTGTCGTCTTCCATTTTGCAGGGGATTAATTGTTTAATTTTGAAAATAACTCTAGCGAAAAATATTAAGTTTCATCCATTGCTTTATTTTTGAAAGCAGTAATCAATAATTTTATCAAATTCGATTTTGTTTCCGCTCTGGCAGCGCCATCTATTGGGTTCTCATAGGTCCATCTTTTAAAACACTTTTTGTATTGTTAAAATATCTTATCAGAGGGAAAATCTGAAATGCCAACCGTAATTCACTTTTCTCCGAAGCTATTCCTCAGTCATGTTCGTTGGCTGACGGATGGGATAAGTCCCCAACCGGAAAGGGGTCCATCGGGCGTCCCGAGCGGTTCTGGTTTAAAAGAGCGACCGGATACCACAAGGGAAGACAATCTTTGTTTTAATAAAATGCTCACGGGTCAAGATCAACCTCCAAGTATCTGAATTACAAATCCCGCCCAGCGAGAAGAAAAGAAAAACCAAAATAACAACAGTGAGAAAGAGAAGAAATCACCCTTTTCCTTCTGACCGTTACGTTAGAGTGAAGAATGCCGATGCCAACAGGAAGCCAGCAAAAACACTTTATTCAAAAGAATCACAATGGCGTAATAAAAGAAGAATAAAAAAAGAAAAAGTTGCATGTATTGAAGCAAAACTAAAATGTGTACAACTAGAAATAAAAAATAAAAGAAAAAGATGAAAAATTCTAGTCGCCATGCCCTCGTGAGATTCGCTCTCAGGACGGAGGTCATTAACCCTCGAGAAGGCCACTCGGCCATGTTACAGCTCATCGAGGAGGAAGGGAAGGGGAAAAAAATGGTGGCGACTAAAACCGCAAAAGCATCAAGACACAACACTAAGTAACTAGTAGTAAAATAAAGAAATGTGTTTAGACTGAGGATCTAACCCATTGCGGATAACTATTTCAGTCAGACTTCGCGGTCCAGATGTCAATTAGGGCATTGATTAAATAGGAAATAGGAATATAGGATTTCTAAACGAACTTAGTTGGAAATGAGAAACTGCTAAGAAAAAAAAAACTTATTACTCGTTTAATAAAAATGGATACACCCACGAAGTGGATGTGGGACCAAGACGACCTTGAATTTTCAGTCTAACAATGCAGAGGGAGAGAGGGCGGCGTCTAAACACATGTTACAGCATATGACATGCTTGTTCGTGAACATTGTAGGCAGAATTAATATTTAAAATTTGTTTGGATAAAAATTCAATTGGAATATATAGTAATTCGAAATCTTTACGAAGGCGATTAAAATCAATGGACTTAACTGTTCTGTTAGGTAGCCATATTTAATTTCCCATCTAAAATTAGCTAAAAATTCAAAGTTTGAAATGATTTTTATGTATTGTTATTTAAAAAGTTAAAGATAAAAATATTTATTAATTTTTGGACTGGGACTTTTAATTTCTTATAAATACATTTAAAAAAAGGGTACGAGAAGAGATACATTTAAAAATTATTCCATTTGAAGTAGTTCCATCCTGTGTAAAATGTTCTGTTTAAAAAATTCAGTACAGCAAAATAGGAAATTCTGGAAACAATGACAATTCTGTTAAACTCCATATATGAGTATTTATAAAACAAAAATATTTTAATCGTTTTATATAATTAATCCTTAAATACAAAATTCGTCTCTTCCTTTACCAATTAGCATATTTTGAAAATTTCTAACTAATTATTGAAGCGTGTAATAGTCTCGATCAGAATCAGGCAATTTTCTAGTATGTTTAAACAATCTGGAAAAGAACCAGCGAAAGTTGTCTCCCGAAATTTGTTCATATACTTTTTAATAAAGGTTATCCTCTCCCCCAGTATCGCATGAAATTGTGGGTCTTTAACAAGAATTTGAAGAGTGCTCTGAATTTTATTTGAAGACCCTCGCAAATGAGAGTTGTATGTTTTGTATTATAGTAAAGAAAACTGGTTCTAGTGTATCATTAAGTATATGCTAATTTGTAAACAATAGTTACAAAAATTTCAACAACCTATTCGTGTTCAATCTTTGGTGATTAATCATAGGGACGCGATCCATACCTAAGTACCAGAAAACTGAATATGTATTTGGACAAATTTTGTTGATCGACTGAAACCATAATCTGATGCAGAATTATAATTGTAATCACAAGATCACATATCAAGCATCATCATTTAAATCATTCTGTTTTACAGTTACCGCGCTTACGTGCATTTGAAAGGGTAGATCGACGGACTGCCAATCATTTGACAAATTTGGCCAAAGCTTTTTTTTTTTTTTTTTCATAATTTACGTTTTAGATGCTAAAATTGTAAACTAAATTCTGCTTATATAAGTTATTAAGTTTTTCAATTGTCGCTTTTATAAGCATGCGAAAGTACAGATTATCAGAAGATCAATCATTTGACAGATGTGATTCCAAATCTAATGCTATCTACTCTTCACATGTTCAACGTGCGAACTAAATTTTATCTTTCTAAATCTCTGTGATTTGTAGTTATAGTATAGGCGGAAAACCGAACAGACAAACAAAAATTTACAAATTTCCATCAAATAATTTAACACATTTCATCTTTTTAGTTCAAAGTATTTTTGAATTATTGTTTTCGCAGTCAAAAGAAATTCCAAAAATGTGTTTTTTTTTTTATCCAGGGGCGTCTGAAAGGTGGACGTTCGTTCAAAATCACGAGTAAAAATGTCAGTACAATTGCAGTAATCTCTGTTTGTACGCTTCCTATAAGAGAAAGTGTACATTCTAGTGTTGGAAAGTTTCAGGATTTTTAAACTGTATAAGTATGCAGTAAAGTGCGGAGTCTCCAAAGATCGAAAAAAGAAAAGACAAATCAGACTGTTTCTAAAAGGCGGATTTCCAATTAAATCGATTAAGAAGTTGCATAGAGCCGCTAGTCTGAGGTAAGAGGGGGCTGGGAGGAGTAAAAACAAATTGATCAAAGAACTTTATCTTCCTTGTTGCCAAATAAATAATTTGTAAAAATTACAAATTCTATGAAAGATATTACGTTAGTACTACACTTTATTAAGTATGTTTGGTTAAGTTGCTATACGTTTCATTATAGGTTATTAAGTTTTATAAAACCAAGCCTCTGTTTCAATAATATTACGAACGAAATTAGATGCCCGGCAGTCTGGAGTCATAACAGATACATAAAAATAGTAATACAAGAATAAAAAGTATTAATCTAAAATAAATCTTTAACAATATAAAAAAATGTGATACTTTTTATTATTGATGGACATTATAAATGTCCACTGCATAGCCCCGCTAAATACCTAAATCATCCACCCTATTTCAATAATAATATTATTTCTATCGTGGAGATGTAATTATTCATTAACAAAATTTTAATGAATCGAACGAAACGTTGGTACCTAAGTAATTTTTATACATTATTACACAGTTTCAGTTTTTATCAAAGCTATCGTTATTACATAATTTCTAATGATTTTTTAAAGAAGTTTCCAGCTTCCAACAGAATGATCGAATTGCATGCCTCATCAGTTATGGGTATAATTATTTCTGGTGAATGACTCATTTTTTTATCACGGTTACAAGTTCCCATTCGTGTTTGTTATTCTATCCTAAATTCGTCACAAAATAAATAAATAAAATAAGAATCACATCCCTTAAAAAAAAATATTTGTCTCATTCTTTCAGATGTAGCAATTATAAAATTAACATTTTTTGTTTATTTTTCGATAGGTAGTGAGTGTTTCTGTAATGTAATGTTGTTTCATTCATATTATTTCATCTCTTAATATGAGTTCGATAACTTTTATTTCTTACTTAATATTCGATCACTGCCACATTTAACGACGTGTGCTTTAATAGCTAATTAAAAGCTCTTGATAGAGTTGTGTTAATTACGTGTTAAGCCATGGGCGGCACCGAGAATAACTAAACAACTCATTAGTCAACATGAAGTGGACGACAGATAAAACAATTACATTTCTTGTTCGAAAATGCAATTATGTAACAGCCCGTGCATAAAAATGTAATTATTCTTGTAACTAGATGGCGCTAAAAAAATGTCTTTGGGTGAATAGCAAAGGAAACTAATATCGGAACTATAAAAAAAATGATAAAAAAGAATTAAATTCTTGACAAGATTGAAAAGAAGTGATCTGCATGAATTACCTTGTATATCTCATGAATGTAATTGCATGCTGTTCTTGTCAAACGTTACGAATTAGTTTCATATACCTAAAATATGCTACCATGGTAACTGTCTTTACCAGTCACGAATTTTTTTTTCTTTCTTTTTCCTCGCCGAACATCTTATTCCTTTGCGAAGAAACTTGACCTTGTCATGACAATCCGCTGTTAAAGTCAAGGTCAAGGTGAGCGCGAACTGAGCGCTTTTAAACGAGATGAACGCCTTCAAATAAAGGTGAAGACCTGATTTATTGGCGTTTAATACACGATCAACTTTAATACTGGTTGAACCAGAGCAGCTACAAGAATCTCGTGAACTTACGCATAGATAGTTCGAAAACATTTGTTATCAGTGTAGCTGAAAGCTGCTAAATTTAAATTTGGAGGAAAAGCGTTCGTTGCTAAGCTAAATAACTAAATGATAATACCACATCGATGGGAATGAAGGAACATTCCATATTATACCTAAAAATACTATCAAAAGAAGGCAAGGAAACCTGACTGCTATGTACAGAATCCATACGTGAGAGGAAAAAAATATTTGCTATTTTTATTTAAAAAAAGTATATTTACACTATAAATCCAAGGTAAAGAAACCCTGCCGATCCATAATCGATATGCGGATTTTTTTTTTTTTTTAATGAGAACAAGATGTTGTTTTGGTTAGGGGGTTTTGAAGCTCGAAATCACGTAGACAATGAATAAAGCATAAATGGCAATTTTCACCATCATCTTTTAATCGCATCTATTTTTTTACCTGCTTTTACCAGTATTGCATTATTATTAAGTATGCTTCTTTGACAGCAGATGCGTTTTTAAAAGGTTGACGAAGAACTATGACATGATAGCTGTTATTTCATCTCAAAATCGGTCGAGCTCCAATACTTTGTTTACCAGCTAGAAAAATTGAAAATGAAAGTTTAAAAAATGATATATATCAAATGATTCATAATGATTCTCATTTTGCTTGGAAGGATCCATTTCTTTCACAGAATTTTTTTTTTTAGCTTTCTACATATGTTTGTAACAAAGTTAAGTTCTACTATTTAAGAGATTCTTGTAACTGCAACTTAAATATGAAATCTTTTCCAAACTATAAAATAGGGAGTAAGTTACAAATGTGTTTTGAAAATTGCCAGCTAAATATCAGAACTTGCATTTCCATTTTTTACAATTATGTCAAAAATATTTTAGAATCAGGTATCAGAACAAAATAAATAAAGTGAAAAATGTATTTAATTTAAAATACAATATTGAGTACGAAGAAAGAATGAGTAAAATGAAGAATTAAACATCGTTTAAACTAAATGATGAGAAATGAGCAATTATTTAAATGAAAAAGAAATGTTAAATGTATTAATACAAATTTATAAAAATTAAAGATATTAAATAGCTATAAAATTAATCGGATAACTTATTTGAAATTTTCTTACCCCTTCTTTTCTAATTTTTTAAAAAAAATTCATTTAAAAAAAAACTTAAAAGAAGAAAGTAAAGAAAACAAAACATATTTTGTATGTTGAAAAAATGTGCCATCTTTAACAATTAGGGAAAATAATATTAAACTTTCACTAATAATAAGTGTGTGTGTGTGTGTGTGTGCTGTGTGCTTAAACTTTATCGACAGGTATTACAATTCAAGCCATCAAATTTGGATTAGATATACTCTGGAAAATGAAAATGTGCAACCTTCAAACGATTTTTTAAACATTCTGAAAAATGTTGACGTTTTTCATAAATTTCGAAAGTATTTTTGCAAAAAAATAATAATCTTACATCATTTTATTTAGTTGCAGTAGAAATTTTTCTAATGGTAACTCATTTTTGAAAGTTTTTCTAAATATATTTTGAAACAATATCTTCAAAGATGAAATAGAACTCAAATCAGCTTTCACAGTCTGCACATTTTTCATCATAGTATATTTCTTCTATTCTGAATAATCAAAATGTGAAGATGCTGCTTATTTATTTATTTCAGCTGTAATTACTGCTAGATTTTAATATTAGAAGAAAACAATGCTGGAAAGTTTTGTAAGTATTTCCATTTCTAAATATTGTTTTAAAAGTTCAACCATTTTGTTCCTGTTATATTTAATCCAGCTCTTAACCTTCCTTTCTCACTATAATGCGGTGAAATTTATATTGAATGCGAGAAATTTTCATTGAATAATTCTTTGAGATCTTGCAATGTATTCATGAAATACAGTCAGTAGTGAACTCAAAATTTCAATGCTTGATGATTTCATTTTCTGCGCTTCCATTTGAGAGCATGTGAATGATCCTATCCTCATATTTTTCATGAATGGGCTTCCATTCAGCAAGAATGTGACTGGGTTATTTAAAGTTTAAACACTTCCCGTTTAAAATAAAGTTCAAATTTTAAATGGCAGTAAGTTCAGAAGGAAAATATCACAATGAGGCCAACTGAATAAATCTTTTAAAGTATGCGCGCTAACATTTATGAAAGTCTGATGTTTAAAAAATAATTTGTCCAGGAAACTATTAAAATTAAATTGCGTATGAAATTTTTATTTGAAATTTTTCCACAGCCAATAACATATTTGGGGAACCAGCTGTTCACCAAACATGGCTAGTAAGCAGCGGAACTTGGTTTATCTTTAAAGTGATAAGAAAGATACGGAATAATACCAAATATTCGATCCTTATCCCTAGAGTTTTACAAAGATAACACTACAGAGAAATTAAATGGAAAATTTTTAATAATTTTCCGCCATATTTGATAGCTGCATTCATCTTTCTTTAGAAACAATAAAATTATTTCATTTAAAAGTTAGAATTTAAAAATAAAAATAAAATATCTCAAAAGTTTTTCAGAAAGAACTTTAAAATTGAAAAGAATTTTAATAATTTAAGATAAGTCATTTCATAATTTGAGCGATTTAATAAGCTACACTGTTTAACATCAAAACCGTTTAGATGTTTAAAATTTGTCACAGTATTTTCATGGACTAGTTCCTATTTTGAAATAACCTTGAGTTCCTGAGTAACCAACTTCCGGATTTGGTTGGAATGTTATCTAGGCATTGACAGAAACAAAGATTCAACTTCACGGAAATACAAAAATATCTTTTTTCGGAAGATTTCAGCTGAGTTTCTGCTAAATATTGTTATACCGTTTTCAAAGTTGAAACTTTTTTCAGCAATAAATGTTTATATAATAATGCCAATGATATTATACCTTGTAAAGAATTGTTGTGCAGGAGAAATATTTCTCTTATGTCCGACACAAAATTCAGATTGTGTTGCAAAACTATACAAAATCTTTTTATCTATTCGGCACTCATTTTACGACAAGAAAAGTCATGCATACAAAAAACTTTCGCTAGTGAACATCGGTAAATATATGAGAATAATATGAGAAAAAATATGAGAATAAAGATTAATCAAATGAAATTTATGCGAATATTCAAAATATTTTACGTAAATGTTATATTCTGAAATATACCTAATCTATTTTTTTAAGGTTTTCCAAAGCAGCTTTAAAAAATTTAATGGAAAAAAAATTTGATTATGTACGAGCTTCTGTCACCAAAATATTACTAAAATAATTTCGATCACAAATGGAAAAGTGTTGTTTTAACTAGACAATTTATCGATTTAAAAATTCAATAAGCCAACAAGCTTAAAGCTTGTAAATGCAAAAATATACTGCTGATTAAGTTGATGTACGTGCAAGTTTTCTTACTTTAAATACAAACTGGCTAAAGGCATTTCCGATGGTTTCTGTTCTTTTTCGATCATTTTCAGATTATTCTCTGTTGTCGCGCCATCCAATCTGGGTTCAGGAACTTACAGCATTTCGAAATTTACCAATAAAATTTCGAATGAAATATTCAATACAAGTCCTGATTCAATTATGTTAAAAAAACTTTTTATCAAGATTTGAAATCACATTAAACTAAGCAAAATATGCACATATAGGAGCATAATCTTTCTAAACTTTTCAAAAAAAAATTTTTTTTTTCAATATTTTGTAGAAAAAATATTTTTTATAGGAAAAAAAACAAATTTTCTGGTCAGTTTAAATATAACGAATGCAGAACTTTAGGGCAAAAAAGGATCTATAATTGAAAATAAAATATTTTGATATATTCTAGATCTTACAGAGAATTCAAATGACACAAATTTGACCAGTGGTAAAAGTAATTCACTCATCTTCACAAATCATCAAATTTTGAAACCATTATTGGCAGGAAGAATATAAAACTACTTTTAATCTGCTCTTTTTAAAATTTTTTCTTTAGTATCAAAAAATAGTTTAGGCTAGTTATAAAGAAAAATAAAACTGATTTTCCTGCTGAACTTTGTCAAGCCGGTCATCGGAAACGACTTTAAGTAAACGGAACTACGTGACGAGAATCATATCTAAATATAGCCAAGAAGATAAGACCTCCCCTCTCTCCCCCATTCCCTTGAAATTTTAGTTCCTCAAGTAACTATAACAATGTCTTTAATATGTTTTTCTCTAATACTTTTTTTTTGCTATTATACAATTGCCTGGTCAATGTGAAATTCTCGAATTTTAATCGACTTTCCCTTGCGGTTCTTGAGGCTGACCACACGGTCCACTTTTCCCGAAAAGAAAACTATGAATCTGCCCTTTTCATGGCGATATTGACAATGACCGAGAAAAACAGTGTTTATTTATACGAGATAAGTGAGGTGTCGAAGGATACGTGCAACTGTAGAAATAGTTCTTTGCTCCCAGAATAAGACAAGTGGTGCTTTGTTATGATACTCGATACGTCCACTAACCTCTAATTTATCATGTCTTCATCAATAATAATGCGATTTCCGTCGGGGGGGGGGAGAAGGAGCATCTGTTATCTGGATTACAGGCGTTTATGATATCAACAGTTCTTCAAGAATATATCTCAAGGCGCTGTTTTTAAAATGATGCCCGCGAGAGGAGATAATATCTCATTCATGACTTGCATCGAGATGATAAATATATGACGCAAAATGTGTACAGCATACCGTCAATTAGATAGTCTGGAACAAGTCGGAGACTACTTGTATGGACTTATATAATTGATATCTCCATTAAGCAGTTTCATTTTTTTTAAAAACTGAAATCAGAGAGCGAATTTGTTAATCAGTGACTGTTTCGAAACTATGTATGCGCTTTAGAAACATTAAATAGCGGTAATGAGAAACATAAAACAGTGGCAGTTAAGCTACAAGTTAAGCAGACATAGATACAAAGTGTAATTGAAATATTTTCTGAAAAATAGTCTTAGGAAATTTTGCACTAATTGATAATTAAAGGTGTTTCTAAGTTACATCAAATAGGGGTGTTCCTGTCATAAATTGCTTAATTATTTACATCTGACTGATGATAATTATTTTGAAAATTGCTTGATAGCTACAAAAAAAAAGCATGATAATCGGAAAATAATGAAAAATTTTAACATTTTCCATTTTTATATTTATTATTATTTACCGAATTAAGTAATGATGATGCTGTAAAATGTATGTAATCTGTCAATTTCTGAATTTTAATTTGATATTAGAGAAAAATGTGAAAATAAATTTTTTTTGAAGACAACTTATTTGCATCGTAAGTTTCAATAGTTTCCATCACCATTCTGTTCAGTTCTGGGAGGGTTAGTTAGTTCTATTAACATCCCATTTTTAAAGCAACACTAGTGCTATTTGGGTACGGACCTTATAATGTTGAACTGCGGTCAGGTGACGAGAATGACACTTGAGTTGGACCCCCCCCTCCAAACTTCCACACCACATTATACCAGCGGGGCTAAGTTTGGACCCGATTGATTTAACGTGCACCAGACCGGCTTACACAAGGGTTCTTTTGGTGGAATCCGGTCTCGAACCTGAAAGCCCTCCAGTTCCTAAGCCGAGACGTTGCCACCAGGCCAAGGTATCTGAGACGTAATATAATTCTTTATTCCTCAGTCATCTTTAAATTATTTAGTTAATTTAGATGGTGTTCGAGGCATAATTCTTTCGCCGTTTTATGATATTTTAATGTCAATAATAGCGGGACTCTCTAATATTTCGTCGCATTCTACACCATAAAGTACTGGAGGCAGTAATACCTCCATGTCCCTCTCGCTACTCCACTATAACCATTTTCTTTATATGACTTTTATAATAATCTAATCTCTTTTTTTATGTAACAAGAAAATAAAGGCGATGCATCATTTAAAATATAGTGCATCAGACTTGCCATATAAATGCAAAAGTTTGAATAACACGAATAACACCAAATAGCAGAAATAGAATGCATAAAAGAAAAACTAACTAATTCGAAATTTAAATGGAAATTTTCCGAAGAATTAATATTCTTTGAAGATCATATATTCTAAATTCTGTAGTATTTATACAAAGTTCCATACAACAATTCAAAATATTTCTCAAATCCTTTATGTCGTTGCTATCTGAAAGACTCTAAATTTGTACCCATAGGGTTAGACAAACAACGGCGAAGGACAGAAGGTACTTTCGATTTCACATACAGTTGGGATTAGCTCTTTTTCTTTGTGTTATTGCTTTTTCTCTCCTTTTCGTTTTCCTTCTCCTTTTTCATTTCCTTTTCGTCGACCTCTTTTCTTCCTTTTCAGGCATTTGTGACGTTTTCTTTTCTTCTCCACTCAAGCCTGTTTTCTGAAAATTTCCAGCTGCTGCTACGATTACCAGAAAGGAAAGGGGAAAGAAAGGGAAATGCGAGAATTTTTCCTTATTTTAAGAAACTTGACCAGTGCAACCGAGCACTTTTACTTTTTCTTGGAAGCCCCGGAATGTTTTTGTTTCTCCGACGATAATATGAACTGAATGCTTTTTCTATATTTGTCTAAATATGAGAAGTTTGGGTTAAATACTAACTGAGCATGCATAAGACAGCGATTCTGATTATTTTCATAATTTAGGATCTAATTTACCGAAATAATTTTAGAAAATCTCCTACCTCTTCTGTATTTTGGAATATTAAAGAGTTAATTCAATTTTTTTTTCGTATTAGGTAGGCGTACAATTGATTATTCTTAAAGGCTAAACTTCATATTAAAATACTGTTCGCTTTTATAATTTATTTCACTAATTAGTATTCATTCATTAATTAGTACTAGTTCACTAATTTCGATTTCCTTAATGAACCTTTTTTTCTTCTAATAGATATCTATTTTTGTTTTTCCGTGCTCCCCAAAAGTGAGGGCTAGAATCATAAGCATAATGTATAATCAAACACTTCATTAAAAGTCAGACAAAAGGAAAATCAATAACAAGACATTCTTAAACGTCTAATCAACAGTGGATTCGGGAACCTAGGCAGTACACAATATGTACCCTTCTTTTATTAAACTAATCAAATTAGTTTTCACGTTTCAGTACATCTTTAATCAACATATTAATGATTTATTTTAAATTAATTATTCTTATTTTATTGAATATATAATAACGTATTAGTTTTTAGCAATTTATTATGACTCAGAATTACCCGGCTACCATGTTTACACATAATCTTATCAATACAGATATCAATGTTTAAAAATGATAATTAATTAAGTGAGCGTAATAAACTATATAAAAATCTGTCCTATTATACTTGATAAAGGATTAATACATACTAATATTTTATAATTCATTCAATTGGTATTTTAAAAAATATATTTATTTTCAATTATAAAAATTAGGGGTTTTTTTATTGTCTTGCTTACAGCCTAATTTGCTTAATTGGAAATCCACCACTGCAACCAATCATTTATATAAATACTGTTACAATATGTATTATGTATACAGAGAGGAAGAGTTAAGGGAAGTAGTTTTAGTCTGCAAAAATACAATTGTTAAAATTATTTATATGTCTAAATATTTAAATTTCTTTATTTTAATTTTATTTCTGATGTCATTTGCAACACAGAAAAAAACATCATAGTATTGTTTTGAATCTCATACAAGTTAAAATTTTGATGATATGACATTTTAAATACGAAATTGTTAAAATTATATTATTAGTAAAAATATGGTATTTTAATTTAAATGCATTATTTATAATTAATTGTTTCATATCAAATTAATTTTTAAATAGTGATCCAAACGCGATTTTCTTTCTTTCTTTTTTAAGGAAAAAGGCGGAATTATTTATGACACAAATCGTTTTATAATTTTGTAACATTCTTAACACGAACAAAATTTTTATATCACAAGTTATATACAATTGTTGAAAAAAAATTTAGCATAAAATATGGCGAGAAATTCTATTCAAAATTAAAATAAGGATCTAACTATAGTTTAACAAACATGTTAAACACTAGTGTAAAGCGGGGGGGGTGGGGTGGAGAAAAAAAACATTTATTCGAATGGAATTCTGATAGCAGACTTTCTAAAAATTCTAACTCTACCAAATAAGAAACTATACAGCTTCATCATAAATCTAAGCCTTTCGTTCAGGTACAAACCTAATTTATATTGTACAAAAGAATTATTTATTTTTCTAAACACTCTTTCGGGTCAGAATTCTAATCAACAATGTCAGGTTGATGAATCTAACATCCCATTTTCTAGTTTCCTGTGAAATAAGGGAACTATAATTTAGATACCAATTGTGATTCATATGTGCTGTAGTTTCGCCCCTTCATTTTCGTTTGACGGACCATACCCCAATTTAGAGAGAAAAAAATTTTCAGTAAAAAAGGGAGAAAGAAAAGGAAAGGAAAGAAAAAAGTTAAAAGAAAATAAATAAACCTTGGTCTTTTGTTAAACGCCTGTAGCCACTAAATCTACATTGAAAGGGGGGGGGCACCTAGGTTCAGGTGGCATATGAGAAAGTTGTGTGGTTATACGAAATGGCTTTGACCTCTGCTGCTACTTATTATCTCGATATGTAAAGGTCTGAATGAGATTTACTAGACACGCTAGGAGAGATTTCGCCGAAAGTGAGGTCCACGGAGGGGCCAGATACGCCCCCTTCCAGCGGCCATGACCTCAGCAATGACCATAACGGCCGTAAAAAGCGGGTACCTTCCACTGACCGCAACGCTCTCTCAACCGGAATGGATGATAACACACATGAGATAACTGGGCACTATTCATCGTGAGGTTTAATTGCTCACACTAAACTGAGGAACAATGAATCTGAAGTTTCCCCTCTGAAAACACTGAAGATTGTGCAAAGGATATAACAGCTTATCTGTGAATCATCGCCCGAAGTTTGAAATGAAGAAAGGAATTATTAAAAAAAAGAAAGAAAGAAAGAAAGAAAGCGGGGCTGTTATTTTTTTTTTAATCGATTTCTTTTCTTTTTTGAAATAATACTTCTCATTTTAAAAACTGGAAAGCTACTTGACGTTTTATAATAATGAGAATTATTAAAATTTGACCTCTGTATTTATTGGTTTATTTACTAAAGAAGTGATTAAGAGACTCATATTTTTTTTGTTGGAAAAGTAATACAGTAATTCACTTATATAAAATATTGCAATTTTTTTTTTAATCTTTTTAAAATCCTTATTTTCAAAAAAGAAGCAACTGCAAAGAGCTCTGAATTATTTAGATAAAAAAAGGATAATTTCTGAAAGTGGTTGTGATTTAATTTAGTCTAGCTTATCTAATCAAGAGTTCTAAATGAAGGTGAAACAAGTGACAGTTTTACGCATAATCAAGTTTTTAACGGCTCTTGATTAAAAATAGTACTTAGGTGTCGAAGAGTCTAGATTTAATTCTCAGATACCGCTCATACGAATGAATTTTATCATTAGAGTAAATCTTCTATTATCCGCGGTTGATAATCCCAAAACATTGCTTAAAAAAACTTGAAGTGCAAATTTAAAAAAGAGTTTAACACTAAAAAAACAGAACACAAAATGACCAATTAAAAAAAATAGTCAATTAAATACTTGTAAGTTCAGAACGTTATTATTTATTAAGTCATAATTACATGCGCAGCTATCCCCCTTAATCTACATAAAAAAATATTCAAAAGCATTTTTATATTCTTTTGTCTCCTTTCGAGACTTCACCGATTAGAATTTTCCATGACATTCACTCCCGCGGATCAATTAATTGGATGCTTACTGTTTTGTTTTATTTTCATTTGCCCCAAAAATATTGAAATTAAGTTATTAATTTTAGCATGCGATAAACTTAATATTTTTTCCATAGTCTTAGTTAAGCCTGATCACTTTAAAATGTGTACCAGGCTTATAGTTTTCTAAAATAACATAAATTTGTATTTTGGTATTTATTTCATAACGACTAAAGAGTCACTTACGTTGAGAACAATTTTTATTTACGAAGCTCGTTTATAAATCTGTTTTTGACAGACATAGCCGATTATTCTATTGTTCCATCTCATACATTTGGTGAATTATCTCCCCCTCCCGCTTTTTTTTTTTTTTTTGCTTCTTTGTATATGAAGTATGCAAAGATAAAGTAATGTAATCGTCATAAAAATTCAAACTCGAGAATTGGATGAATCTGCAAGTTCCAGAATCCTCGAGTTCGAAAAACATATTTTTGGAATTATGTCTATCTGTGAATGCGATACCTCAAAAATGCCTTGAGAGCCAAATGAATGAAATTTTAGTATGTGGTCTTCATACCAATTTTGAACATCAATTACCTCAAAAATGCCTTGAGAGAAAAATGAATGAAATTTTAGTATGTGGTCTTCATACCAATTTTGAACATCAATTACCTCAAAAATGCCTTGAGAGCCAAATGAATGAAATTTTAGTATGTGGTCTTCATACTAATTTTGAACATCAATTACCTCAAAAATGCCTTGAGAGAAAAATGAATGAAATTTTAGTATGTGGTCTTCATACCAATTTTGAACATCAATTACCTCAAAAATGCCTTGAGAGAAAAATGAATGAAATTTTAGTATGTGGTCTTCATACCAATTTTGAACATCAATTACCTCAAAAATGCCTTGAGAGCCAAATGAATGAAATTTTAGTATGTGGTCTTCATATCAATTTTGAACATCAATTACCTCAAAAATGCCTTGAGAGCCAAATGAATGAAATTTTAGTATGTGGTCTTCATATCAACTTTGAACATCAATTACCTCAAAAATGCCTTGCGAGCCAAATGAATGAAATTTTAGTATGTGGTCTTCATACTAATTTTGAACATCAATTACCTCAAAAATGCCTTGAGAGAAAAATGAATGAAATTTTAGTATATGGTCTTCATATCAATTTTGAACAATTACCTCAAAAATGCCTTGAGAGCCAAATGAGTGAAATTTTAGTATGTGGTCTTCATACCAATTTTGAACATCAACTCACGGCAAATCTGTTGGTTTGACTGTCCGAATAAAAGTAAACACGGTATCAATTTAGCTTATTAAGTTAAGTAAATCAAATCTGACATATTGATGTAGCTTCATCACATCTGTATCACATTTTAAATCATGTCTTCAAAGGATTAATTATCTGTTTTATTATGTAAATGCAGCAAGCAATTCAAAAATGAAATGACTTTGATAAAAGAAATTTAGTACACAGTTTCAACATCTAAAGTGTAGATATTTATCTGATTTTTAGACAAATCTAAGTTCAGTTTAATTTAGTTTAAATCAGTTTATTTTTTCTTTCGCATAAATATAAACGAAACAACTCTAAAAACGTAACGATTTAAATAAAGGAAAATTTCGTATCTCATCTTGCTCCAATGCAAATTTTGGTTTCAAGTAGCAGAAAATAAATTTGTCTAACAATCTAAAATATAGATACAGTTTTTTAAAAAAAATATATTACGAAGCACAAAAACCAAAAATATACGAAAAATTAAATCCAAAATTAAAAATATAAACTCATGCTGTTCGGAGCCTTGCCCAAGGTTCAAAACCTTCCCTTTCTAAAAATGTGAACCTACACCTTTATTAAATATTAGGCAAGAACGTTTCGAGGGAACTTGTAAAGGTGATTTTTCTTTACATCTCTAAATTTTGATGATATTATTAAAAACATAATTTTTAGAAGGAGTCTGTTCACATTGAAAAGTAAACAAAAATATTTTTTATTATATTCTATAAACGTCGGATGTATATGCTAATTTTTTTTGCCTGCATGGCTATTCCATCGTATGTCTCAGTTTCATCCTTTTTCTTTACCTTAAATATACTGAGAATTTGGGAGGAAACTGTTTAATGTGCCCCACAGAATGTGTTTAACACTAACGCTATATTTTATCGCGTCCAGATCACGAGATTTCCCGTTTTTGGCAGGCCGGACGTTGCGACTAGGACACGAGATATCTCGTTTTCGTGTCTTTCCGGCTGAATCGATGCATAACCAACCAGAGGCAAATATTTTTGCTACGTTACCATAGTAACGAAGTCTTACGCTTTCTTATGACAAATGATTAGCAAAATAACTAAATGCCGACATGCAAATATAATACTAATTGCAAATTAAAATATGCATATAAGCATCCTATTGCTTGCCAAGCATGCTTCTAGAGCCTTCAAAAAAGAGCACGCAGAACGTCGTATACAAGTGATATATACATGATTTGAGTTTTGATAGGACCAAGACCCTTATTTTTCACTTTTCCATATGTAAAGGACTGATGGATGTATCTTAAATGTACTTTTCAAAAAATATAAATATGCGCAGAATTTGCTGTAGAGAATAATAGTAGATTTAGATACAAAACGAATATAATTTAGTATATCATTTTATCTAAAAAATTTGAAAATATATTCACCTATGCGTTGCAATATACTGCTAATAACATAAGCATAACGAAGTAAGGCTTCACGGAGACAAAAGGCAAGTGCGTTTATGGCACTTTGTTAGGCAAATTATGATAAGAGGTGAAGAAAATAATACCATTTTCATTTGTTCAGTTACTGATATTAACTGGGTGCGGAAATGTCAAATTATGCAAATGACGCCCCTATGTCACCGACTAATTGTTAAAAATATTCTTCTGTTCTATAAATCTCTTAAAATGCAATAAAACCTTAAAAAGATCAATACTGCTTTTTTTACCATGTACAGAATGAAAAGAAAAGATCGTTCAGCACCGTGACTTGATTGTTAATTCCCACTTGTTTTCGATTTAATAAGGTATCAGTGGAGTGATTAACTCCATTAAATGGAATCTGCAGTAGGTATGCAGTGCTTTTAGGGTTTGATCAAAGGCGTGTCTGTTCACTTTTATCAAAAAAAAAATGAGGATATATAGTGTTTATTTCTTGTGGTAGGTTGACGCGACAGCCCGGTGACGTTTACGACCCTCTGGATTTATTCCCAATGCTCAAAGAAAGGGCACTTTTGGTAAGTACAGACACCGACCCAATCGAGTTGCACTTGACAGTCATCAGCGGTATATCTCTGGCAGCAGTCGCGAAAGCCATCTGCTTCTTTCCTAAATCTAACCGTTTCGGAGCAGATGGTTCTTGATTCTTTCCACTTCAATGTCCCTATTCACCAGTTTCTTCGATTGTATGAATGTGGACAATCCACCAGACACGTGCCCACCTTTCTTTTGTTGGCGGCAGGTTTTTGGAGAAGAAATTAAGGGTCTTTCGCCGAAAGCCCCTGTGAAATGGCACCAGATTTGAGGAGTCTGATGGAATAAGAAGTTATAGTTCGACAACTTAGCCATTATATAAATATAGGAGGAGGGAAATATGAAGTAGTCGGTCGTGTGACCCGAAATATGGGACAGAAATGATTAATGGAACATTTGCTTGGTGTCGGTCGATTTTCTCAGCTAAATTATAGCTTATGAAAAGCACGTGTTAAATTCGCCAATTTTTTAAATATTTAAGCAAACAAAGCAAAAGTAAGTACGTAAGAAAACGGAATGAGTTAAATCGGATTTAAAAAAAACAAATAAACTATTGCAAAATTATTATTTGCGGGGTATTCAAGAATTTAAAAAATATCTTTAATCATTAATTACAGGATATATTGATAAAAGTTAAAAACAAATATTTATCTTTATAATGATTTACTTTTCTGCAAAATAACCACAGCTTAATACTATTTGTTTAAAATAATCATATTGCTTTAAAAGATCAGATAAATGTTTTTGATATATTGTTGTTGAAAGCTTATTTATATTCAGAAGCAGAAAATTTCTGGCACAGTCGTTCCAATTGATTCATTTGGATCTACACATATCTAGATTCATTTCTTGATTATCTGTTGACATTAGTTGTTGTCAATATTTTATGCTTCATTATTAAAGCTTCATATTTATAATTTAAGAATTTTGAACCAACTAGCTTACTTTTTGAAAATTTCATAAACGAGAGAAAGGACGAAGAGTGATTAGTTCGAAGATCCTCGAACTATAATAGATCAGGCAAGAAAGTATTCTACTATGCTTAAACGGTCCCTAAAGTCCTACTGATGTTTTCAGCGGTTATTTATGTTTGGCCTTGACACATAACCCACTTTTGATATTTTTTTTTTATACAGATGAAGAATTTGAATGTGCGATGTGATGCACTGAGGCATATTTTCCTGTCAACAATACCTTATTGTATTATCCTTCAATTCTTAAATTTACAAAAAATTACATAGCGGAACATCTGCTTTTAATGGAAATTGTCTCTTAGGTGACGCGCATTTTTTCAGAATTTGTTCTTTATTTCTCCTCAGCAAATACCGGCAAGCTTTGAAGATACATTTGCAATAAATAATTTTATATCATATGTCGAGTTACTAAATTGTCATCAATCTTATAAATGTATTTGTAAAATTGATTGATTGATTATTTGTAAAATTGATAGAATTTTCCGTCCAAAAATATTTACTTCTAACATTTAAACACAATCTGATGTTAAAATAGATGCTTTAAATGAATGCTTTAAAAATGCATCAAATTTATCAACAGAAGATGTAAAAAAAAAAAAAAAAATGTGGTTTAGTTTTGTTACATTAACGTTCCGTTTTTAAAGCAACACTAGAGCTATTTTAGGACGGACCTCATAATTCTGAACCGCGTCAGATGACGAGGACGGCACCTGAGCTCTCCAAACATCCACACCACGGCCGGGGAAGACGTTTAACCCCGACGGATTTAGCGTGCACCAGGCACGCTTACAAGACGGGTCTTCGGTGGAATCGGGTTTCGAGCCTGAAACCATCCGGTTCCGAAGTCGAGACCTTACCACCAGTCCACTGCGGTCTAAATAAGTGTGGACAAAAGTGTTGTATTAGGATATAAGTAAAACTGAAATAAGCGAAACCTATACGACAACAATTTTAAGATTTAAATATAAGAAATTAATATTTCAAAGTTTTAAAGAGAAAGTAGAAGAAATGTTTGGGCATAAAGGAGTAAGAATTTTATTTCTCAATTATCTACTCGAGAAAAGGAGAAAAAAGTAAAAGAAAGCAATGCTGCAAGGAATATTAAAAGTAATTTTTCAAATTTTTAATAAAAATTGCCATCTGGCGCACATTTTCCAAATCCACTATTTCTCTTGGTCTTTTTCCACGTCACATATTTATACTCCTTTACAAATACTCAAGGACCGGAAATACCAGAGGATTCCCCCACCCCCTGGACACATAGAATTGAACTTGTTTACATTTTTGGTCCAAGGTGTATCGGTGTAAATAGTGGGCAGCGACCAGTGAAAGTTCAGACAGAACTTTCTCCTGGCCATTGATGGGGTGAAAGTGCATCCTAACATGAATGAAAGAGGGGTCGAATGGTCAGTCCCATTCTTTCCACAAACCCGCAACACACGCTCCGGTGGTTAGGAAATTTTTTTCGAGACCGTACGCCGAGCGGGTGTTCGCTTTGTTGCCGCTTTTGCTACGGCGGCAGCAGGCTTACAGCTGCAGAGGTCATTGGGTCAGGGATTCTTCTCTCGTAGCGGTCATGTAAGTTGACTCGCACCACCTGCGGCCGAGTATGTTGAAAAGTTATTAATCTACCACTGCAGCCAACACATCATTATTCGATAACTGTACGAAGATGACCCTAATACGTGATAGGGTTCGAAGATATTAAATTTCGAATGAAAATTATAAAATAAAGCATACATCAGCTGCATTTAACTAAGGATTGATGCTTATATATATATATGTGTGTGTGTGTGTGTGTGTGTGTGTGTGTGTGTGTGTGTGTGTGTGTGTGTGTGTGTGTGTGTGTGTGTATACAAGACGTAGATAAAATTAAAAGTTATTAAAAGATTTCGTCTTTAATTGATTTTTTTGTTACAAATTAATAAAAATAACTGTTTTTATCATGTACAAGAAAATTTGATGCATATATAGAACATTAGTCGATAAAAACTCACCATTTACATTTTTGATGAAAACCTCAAATAATTTAAATCAGGCATATTATATTATTGAAATAAAAGATAATTTTGGTTTGGTTTGATTTAGTTTAATTATATTAATTATTATAATTTAATTAATTATATTCATTAAAATAATATAATTAGTTTAATTATATTATTTTGAATGAACATGAATGTTACTTTTGGGACTAACCATGCAGTTTAAAACCTTGGTCAGATGACGAGAAAGGCACTAGAATTGGCTACAACAGAATCTCATGATTGCACCATCGTTTTTTATATTGCATCAGTATTGGCTATGGAATATGACGAAATCTAATTTGATTTGATTCTGTTGGCAGTTACTACATATATAACAACGAGCGATTGAAATAATAATATGTAAACGAAATATGCAAAAACATATATAGATAAACCAATAATGACTAGATTTTCTGAATTTCAATATTAAACATCTAAACCTTGGAGGAAGGTGCCAAGTTGATGTAGATAGTAAAAATCCGGGATACTTCCATCTAATCCGAAACGTCTGATTAACGTTGTAATTAACAATAGTGATTGCATAACCTTTTACCTGAAGGTTAAAGCCATTCAAAAAATTAAGCAATGGAATAAAGGATTATTTAATAAAGGGGGCTGTGTTTTCTATTCTCTAAAATTATGGAGGAAAAATATTTCAGAAACTTTCTAGTTAAATCCATTTTTTAAAAAAAAATTTTGCATGAATTATTTTATTATAGTTTTAGGAGTGATATAGTTTGGGACTTCTCTTCAAAATGGGTCAATTTCATAGCAAAGAGATAGGATAATTAAAAAAAAAATTAGTTAATAGTTTTCGATAGTTGCCTGCTTATTTTTTAAAGAATTAAATGATGATGAAATTTCAAAGTATAAACAAAGTAGATAAATAAAGAAAGACAGCAATCAAATGAAAACTCTTTGATGATTGAAAATAAATTTCTAGCTTCCTGGTTAACTTTTTTTTCCCTTAAAATCTTATCTTCCTAAAAATAACTGAAGGCTTTTCGATAGATGTGTTGACGGAACTTTCAAGATATGAAATTCTTCTGAGAAATCTAGAAATAATCAAACTGATTACTTACAGGAAAAGGATACTGCAATGAATATTAATTGCATTACTTGATTATTTACTCTAACGATAAAATGTCTTTGTCTGAACAAAAGAAGAAAAAAAGCAACTTCTTTTGTAAAATAAAAATATATATATATATTCTCTAATACAGTGTAAGCAAATGTAAAAAATATCTCAAAGAATGAAGAAAAGAAAATTAAATTCAGTAAAGTCGAGGAAAAATGCGAAAGTAAATATTAAATATATTCTAGCTCAATCTGTAAATAACTAGAATTTTACATTCTCTTTTTTTTTTTATTGTTTACTTTTTAATCGGAATTTCAATCTGCTACCATACTTCCATTAATTTATTCTAATTTTTTTATTTCAATAAAAATGCATATTAATTTTTTGAAATATAACAGATCTTAAGAAAATATCTTTACCTATAAATTCAAATATCTTAAGAGATTACTTCAGTCTGAAACTGATCTACGCTTCACGACTAGGGTAGAATCCATGCAGTAAAACACGTTTCGTAGGAAAAGCATTAGTAAATGATGCGCCGACTAATCAGAACTGTAAACTCTATTAAAAAGTAGACATTTCGGTGAGCAAATGATCGGTGATCAAATTCTTGAGTTGTTTTTATAAAAACAACTCAAGAATTTAAGATCTTAAACATTAATAATCATAGTGAAACATATAGTGCAGAATAGGAAATTTAGAAAATAATAATAATTTGCAATGTAATTTTACCATATTTTGTACATTTAGATCACTATTCTTTTTTACGGCTCTCAGTTTCTCAATAAGATTTGCTACTATTAGGATTAGTAGTCAACTTAATTATTCATTGCACTCTCGCGACTGATTGTAAAGATATGCGCACTTCCATTCTAGTTTATCCTACTTTTTTAAATGTCTCTAGTCATTTTTCAATTATTTTCTTTATATTACTTTTAAATAGGAAGCAGAGGTCTTGATAATATGTTTCATAAAATATGTTTTCTATATTGTCTTCACACTATTTTTGCTAAATAGTGTTTAAGTTCTAGATACGATAATCTCAAACAAAAAGAATAAAAATAATGGCAGCGATTTTCAATTGTTAATGTTTCATCTAGAACTGATTAATTATTTAAATTCTCAATTAGTTTATTTTACAAAATGCATTTTGTTTCGGAAAATTTAAATTTTCTTAAAAAGTTAATCATTGAGATTCCTTGTGAATGTTATATGCAATATAATTAGAAATAAAATCTTATTTGTTTAGTAAATGCCGCAATATTTAAAAAAATATATAATAATCATTTTTAAAAAGTTATTAATATTCCACATAATATGAATTACAACAAAATGCACCAAAGTCATGAAACTTTTATGCATCGAATTGTTAGTTAATGAAAAATAAAAATATGCTAAAAAGAAAAATTTCGAGAATTATTTGCACAAATTGGTCATTTCTGAAAAGAATTATTATGATTATTGTCAGATTTGAAGTTATTTTCGTACTATTTCGGGGGAATTTTGAATTTTGTTTAATGCTTTAAATAAAAAAAATATATTAAATCAATATTTCACTTCCTAAAAATAAAAAATATACTATCAAGAAGATCCTGGGGAAAAAAAGCCAGCAATAATGGCAATCGAATTTTTAAAAATTTTTTAAGCTCCGGTGCCGTCCTCGTCATTTGACCGCGGTTCAAAATTACGAGGCCCGTCCCAAAATAGCCCTAGTGTTGCTTTAAAACGGGACGTTAATATAAACTAAACTAAGTACTTAATTTTATGCAAATTACCACATGAGGAAAGATTATTGAATTTTAGGAGTGCATTATATATATCAAACACTCTTTATTATCTGATCTGATATGAGAAACATACACTGATATATATATATATATATAATATCGAAAAAGCTCTCGAAGGGCATTCCGAACAAAAGGAAGAATAAAATAATTCAAAAAAGAGATGGTTAAAACGATGAAAGATCAAGTCAAAACGCAGCTATAAATGTCAACTAAATTGATTCGATATGTTAATACTCGTGAGAATTGATCAGTACGCGCAAGTTTTGCATAAGCTTCTCTAAACCATCTTTCTCACAATAAATTATGCCACATCTGTAAAAAAGTATTTATGTTGCATTGAAATATTTGAATGATTATTCAATCGCAAACAGAAGAATTCCAGAGTACTGTAGTTCACTGACCTGATAAATAATGAAACAGAAAAAAAATAGAGAAAGTAACATTATATTAGAGTTGATTGAAAACTGCAATCAATGTCAATAACCTTTGAAATTCGCTCGTTGGTCTTTCGAAACATTCTTTATCTTTAAAACATGTGAAATCATACCGAACTGAATTCTAATAAACCAATCAAGTTGTAGGAAAAATCCTATTGCAAAAAAAAAAAAAAAAAAAAAAAAAAAAAGAAAGAAAGAAAGAAAAAGGACAAGCGATTTGTTACATTAACTATGGATACTAATTGTAGATTATCTGATCAATAGATATTTTAAAAAATCCATTTCGTAGATTTATTGATAACTCATATTAATGAATTGTCAGCATTACGTAACTTTAATGCTTAATAAAGAGAAACGGATGGTATATTAAGCTTATTTTTCATTATTTATTATGAAGTTTATAAATAACTATATACCTTTTTATTAAATGAGAGAAAGTTCAAACTTAAACAGATGAAAAGTATTTCTCTAATCGAAAAAATTGTTTTTGTTTTGTTTGATTACAAAGAATGAGTTAACTCTAATCTCTTCTAGTATTTTTACAAATAAAAAAAAAATCTTCTATCAATGATATGAAATAATTTTTAATAAGAATGAAACATTTTTTTTTTCTTCATTAACTCTAAAAGGGATTTTTAAAAATTTACATGTTTCATGAAAAAATTAATTTAAAATTTTCTCCTCCATATATTAAAATTTTTACTTAAAATGAATCTGAGGGTCTTTTTATGTCAACAATCATTCTAAGTCACTGCTTTCATATTTTTTATTCAGTGCATCTATCTGAAGTCATATTAGAATCGGTCACTTTTCAATTAATTTGGCATTCAAAATAAATTGTTTAGAAAGATTAGAAAGTTATTGATATTAGTTACACATACTCACGGATTAAATATTTTTTTTTTTGTCAAATATTCATTAGGAGTGAGTTTTCATGTTTTTGTGCATTATGCCTTGGAACATTTTCATGCATTTATCTTCATTAACCTTCAATAAATATTTTACATAAATTTTTCAAAATAAATATATTTTATTATTTAATTACAAAAAAATCCATGTGATCTAAGAGACTACTCCACTCAATATATATGGGCACCTAAAGGGATTTAAATGGGTTCCAATGGTAATGAATTCAAAGTAGTGATGATACGGTAAAAATATCCAAAACAGAAACTAATATTACGTATAATGTTAGTTTTTTGGAAAGATTCTATTTCTTAATAAGTATATTGATAAGGGAAAAATATCTATGATTCAAACTGAAACAATAATTCTTGCATTCTCCAGATTTTGAAAAGTGATCTTTTTATAATTCCATTTTTTAAAACTCCATTTTCATTTCGCTCACTTTTTAAAATCTTTGGTCTTTAAGTTTGGTTTTATTAATTAAATTAATAAAACCTGTTAGTTTTGGTTTTAATTGGTTTTATTAAAAATTAGCACCATTACTGATGGCTTTGTTCAGCTTATAGCCGTACAAGAAAAAATGGAATTCATAAAAATTATATTTAAATTAACTTGAAATACTGATTAAAATTCAGAAAAAAAAGCAATACGGTAATGAACTATAAAGATAATTTTTTGTTACTATAAACTAATTTTTTGAATTTTGAAACTGTGTAAAAATAATATTTATACAATGATTTGTTCAGAAATTACGACAGAAAAACCCACAGTCTTTTAACCTCTACTTCAATCTCCCTTAGAGGGATGTAAATTTTTTTAATAATTCAGTTTTTTTTCTCTTAGTACAAAGTAAATACGTTTGCGAAATTTATCTATCAATAGCTGTGGAATTGTAAAACAATAAAGAAACAAATAAGCAGATATTCAGTTACAGAATATATATAAAGCCTCAATTATTATGTATGAAATACTTTTATTGTACACTATAGTATCAGCGGCGGATTTAAATGCCCTGTGTTCATAGGCAGCTTATATTATAAGGCTCCTCTTTTAATAAAGTAGGCAGTATTGTTTCATATTTCAACACATTTTTAGCACATTTATAATTTTTATTAATTTTTTATTTAATTGATTTTATGCAAATGAACTAGTATTTTTAATCTGTTATAACTTAAGACGTTCCACATTTGTATACAATATCATTGAAGCATATGTTTGGTTTTATAAACTTTAGAATAACTAAGTGAATGAAGTGAAGCGTATAGGAAATTTGATATAGTATTAATATTATTCTAATAGTTTGTAATTCATAGAATTTGTAATTTTCATAAACTTATTTATTTGAGAACTAGGACATTAAAGCTTTTTGCTGGACCCTCTCGCCCAGGCAGTTGCCCAGTTGGAAATTCGCTATCACACAGCCTACCAGAGTTTCCATATTTAAATGGCTGAATTATTATTAGTTTGAGCTGTGTGTTTACCACAAATATCTCCAAAATTTTATTCATTACCTTAAGTAGGTTAATTAATCTCCAAGCTTTTATTCATTGCCTTATGAAAGCTAATTAATCTCCAAGCTTCTATTCATTACCTTAAGAAAGCTGATTAATCAATAAGCTTCTATTAATTACCTTAAGAAAGCTAATTAATCACCAAGCTTCTATTCATTGCCTTAAGAAAGCTAATTAATCTCCAAGCTTCTATTTATTATCTTAAGAAAGCTAATTAATTTCAAAGCTTTTATTCATTACCTTAAGAAAGCTAATTAATCTCCAAGCTTTTATGCATTACCTTAAGACAGATTATTAATCTCCAAGCTTCTTTTCATTACCTTAAGAAAATTAATTAATCTCATATCGTCCATGTCATCCAGTGACAGCAGATGACATTCTTTTTCGAAATCAGCCATCAATGAACTTCAACTTTCTGGCTAGGCAGATCTATCAATGGACAGAGAACTTCTATATGGGTCATCTGGAGTACGGAGCGGTCTTGTAAAAAAAGGTGATACCAGGCATTGACCTGTGAAGGCATTTAGAAAAATAGATCCAGACCCCCTTCTTAAGCAATCCCTCGTTGACCCCCGATAAACAACTCACCTTCCACTCCTCTGAGGTTTTTTCCTCCCATTGAGGAGTCGGAACAAACAGAGACCTGACTTGAGCCAGGTTACTGGATTCACAGGGGCAGCGGCGGAAGATGAGGGTGTGTGTGGAAGGAAACACAGGAGAATGGAGAGGAAAGTCTATTGTTAAAGTATCGGGAAGTCCAAAGGGTGGTCGAGAGGGCGCAGTTCAAGGATCATTAATATTGCGGTATTTTGAGTGGGCAATAAACATTGCGTTACTCGAGATTTAAATGGCAGACACACGGTATAGTATCATTCGGTATCAGGCAAATTAGTATTTTAAATAAATAGCGTCCCTACTTTAGAAAAAATGGGAGGCGAGGAAGAAGACTTTTATGATTATACATCTACTTTTAATGAATTTTATATCGCAGGATTTCTCAGAATTTGACATGCCACTAATGATGCATCGCATTATTTTCGTTATATAATTTTAACATAATTTTTTTTATAAAATGTAGAATGGCTTTTTTGACAACATCTTATTCCAAGTTTAAATTATTTATGGAAATATTTAAAAACATTTAATCATTTTGCAAAATTTAAGTTTATTATTGATTTTTATAACTCTATAAGTAATTATTGATGATTTATCCAAAACTTTTTAATAGCTTCAAGTTTCTTCTTATTTTCTTTTAAATTGTAATTAAATTGAGAATTTCCGAATTTTTATCCCGAAAAATGTGTCATGAATCAACAAAAATCGAAATCCCTCCCCTCCCTCCAAGCCTAGCAAGACGTTTTTTTTACCTTATTGTTTGTTCCAGAAGTATTTAAATTTCGTAATAATTATAATAAAAGGCCATTGGCAGATTTCTAACTAGACAGATTAAGCAGCTGCCCAGTGCTGTTAAACCATAAGGAAGTTTTTTTTTTATTAGGGCGGGTCGGTGGAGGGAGGGTTCGATCAAAAACATTTTATTTTCTTTTTTGCCAAATAAATATTTTGTCAAAGATTCAAACTGCACGAATAATAAAATATTAGGATAATATCTAAATTCATTGATTATAATTGATCAAATTTTTGTAAATTTCATTATGTGATTTTAGTTGTTAAAAATTTTATAAAGCCGAAACATTGCTTCAATAATATCGTAACGAACGCGGATTCTAGATAGTTTTGAGT
This sequence comes from Argiope bruennichi, assembly GCF_947563725.1. Lineage (NCBI taxonomy): Eukaryota > Metazoa > Arthropoda > Arachnida > Araneae > Araneidae > Argiope > Argiope bruennichi. The sequence goes on along the minus strand of NC_079157.1, from coordinate 11,493,934 downwards.
CATAATAGATAAATAAATACAAATAAATATTCACAGGTAAATAAAATAAAAACATATTAATCTGTTAAAAAAGTGCTGAATTGTAAAATTAAACGAGGAACCTCGTAATGTGCAGCATAAATCCGTCGCTGCTAACGCCACTAACACATACTACTGGCAACAGCATCCATTCAGAATCTCTCTGGAGGATTGTGTAATCCTATGAATCTCACGAACAGAAGCTTTTCTTTACCAGCGCGGAACTTTAGAAAGAGGAAAAGGGCCAATAAAATGGATACAATTACAGCAGTAAACGAAGGAAATTGGGAAACTGATTTCTGATTCATATTTCTCCCGGAGCAAAGCAAAACGCTACAGAGGATAATGCTCAAATTATATACTTGATTGAGTCTTCAGAAACTAACTAAAAGATCAGGAAACGAAAGTTATTGCATGCGTACTTCAAAAAGAAAGAGACAAATGTCATGAAGAACTCTTTATTCTACAATCTTTATGATATTACGTTATTGAAATCAGAAATCCCATACTATCATAAACTTTACTCTGCCATAAAATAACACTGTATTAGCAGTGGACCGAAAGGAACTAGTTATTCGGCAAGAGGCGTAACATCAGTTTTTCCTTTGTTATAACTGCATATGTTGTTTACACTTTTTTGAGACTCGAGACTTTTTTATCACCAAGTCTGCCAGAGGGGGTTGTTTACTCCGTTTTTTTAACCCCAGTGATTCAGGTGAGAGTGTTTTTGACAATATTCCGGGAGCAATTCCCGCGGTCAAGCGTATAGTTCAGGTAGGGTTACAATCGATTTCATTCCATGGCGCCAAAAGAAATCTTTTTCCAGTTTCATTCATTTACAGACAGAAATAGTAAGAAAAAAATGTAATATTTGATGAAAATAAGGACTAAACACATAATGTCGCTCATTTTTTTTTTTTTTTTTTTTTTTTTGTAAAATTTCATATTTATAGTGATCTTTGTCTTTCTTAAAATATCTTGTGAAAAATACAAGTTGAAATAGACTAAAATTACCGATTGATGTAGATATAGATATTAGTTTAATGGGTAATCTCTTAATTAATCTTTTGGAATTCATCAATACTTGCAATATGTGAACATCGTTTTGGTATATTCTTTGAAAATTCTTTCTGTTAAATTTTCATCGAATGTAAACTTCTCCAAATGAATCTTATTTTTTTCTTGAACCTATCTAATTCTTAGTATTTATTTTACAACCAGATACTTAGAAAGATTTTAACTTTGGGGTCCTTAACACTCTTTCTTTAGATGGCATTTACGGAAGTTGTAAATCGATTTTTCAACTTCTGAAACCTATAGGCGATCTTTTGAAGTTATACTATATGCCCTCAAACGACAAATGTATCTCACTTTAAAAGTGATCAGGAAACCTAGCTGTTTAAGGTATTCATGTTTAATCACTGATTGGAGAGCTCTTAGATCAGAGATATTCAAAATAATGGCACCTATTATAAATGGTTATAATTCAACTACATCAAATATAGGAAGAAAACTTTGAATGCAATATAAACAGTGGCGTAATGACTGGGAATAAGGGGTTCTTGATGCCCCGAGTAGAAGTTTTATGGGGCTCCATTAGAAGGAAACCCTAATGCCTTCATGCCATTTTTTTTAAATGAAATTTCATACAGGGGCGAAAAATAATGACATCATTCGGGTGCCATTAACATTTATTAAACCACTGATATCAGTTGGTGTCAAAAAAATTCTGGATCCTGATGCTCTTGACATCACTGAACGCAGGTGAAATTTTCTTTAAGTACTTAATACGTGATAGTCCTTGGTCAAATGGCAATATCCATGCGGTAGTTCATTTTATACCAGTTACTGGGAAATATGTTCACAGTCTATGGTGTGTATTTTAGGCTAATAACCTTAAATATCTTGAAATTACAATTTGTATCTTCATTTCATTGAGATGTTTTTTAGACTTAGCCTTAATGCAACCTTTGTATAGTGACTGAACTATGTAGAGAATGCTTCAAACGGCAACGAAATGGGTTATGAAACCATTGTTATCCGTGTGACCATAGGAAGTGAAATAAGGCAATTATTACGTACTAAAATAAAACAAAAAAGTCATATTTTCTGATATATTGTATTCAGATTATTTCTTTCTGTTGCTGTTGAGAGAGAAGTTATACCATTTGTAGTTGTTTCAATTGGTTTGAATATTTCTGTATTTTAAGGGTAAAATATTATTCATTCAATAACAAAAACTCTTATTTCATTTTGTACAATGTCACTGCACCATTTTTAGCGATTGAATGCCGTTTCGGGTAACCCTTCGTAAGATTGTTGTAAGGATGCTTGATAAGTAAACAAATCGGGGAACTTTTTAGTCCATCTCGGTGAAAAACACATGAACGGACCCTCCGGTTTTTTGGATTCCTTATTTATATTTTATTTTTTTACCTACTCTTTGCCACCCCTCTTCGTGTCTCGGGGTCAACAGGGAGGGGTCTTTAAAGGATTCAAAAGGAAGGGGAAAAAAGCAAGAGCGAACCAGGTGGAAGAAAAAAAGTAGTGGGGGCAGACATATTTTGCGCAATGTATTGATAACTCTGTGTCAACATCTTCACATCTGCTGTTTGTTGTGTATCGCAGTCTTCAGACAAAAAAACAAGTTTTCAATCTTAGTTCCGGTGTTTTTGTTTCCGTGCCTTAAAATGTTTTCATCTTCCAAATGGGAATGGAAGTTAATAAAAAGTTTGAACAGATTGACCCTCAGTATGCTAAAGAAGAACCAATACAGTTCGTGATCAGTCAAAAACAAAATTGACCGCGGCATCCATTGTGCAGACTGGAGGTCTGTAAGATGTTTAACAAAGTATTTCTGGAATAACAGTCATCAATTTTATGCCATTAATTCAGTTGTGCCTTTCCAAGAAGAGTCATTAGAGTAATATAGAAGAAATCACAAAGAGGCTGCATCCTTTATCGAATGCAGAACTTTATCACGACATCAACCAAAAAAAGGTAAAATAGTTGTTTAAGAGAGCAGAAATAGTAAAAGGGTTTAAATGAACCATTTTCATCAATCTGAAACTTTTGGGAAAACGAGAGGAGGGGGGGGGAGGGTTGTTTTCTTGAAAATGCGATCCTTTTCTAATTTTTCTTCTTGGAATATCTTTTCGTAATTAATTTCTATATCTATCCCTCTCATTGGATTATTGATTAATTCTCAGAAATTTAGGAATCATTCATCAAATGTTCGTAAAAACACAACTCGGCTAAATACAAGTATGTTTCAATACACTAAGACTCGTTTACTGGGAAAATCCCACGCGCTTTTAACTGCAAACAAATTATATTTCAACTATTTAGGAAGTTTTACTACTTTCAATATTTTTATTAATTTTTCATACCATCGTAATACTCCACCCTGGAAAACTACCTTCCATTATTTTTTTTCTGTATAGATATATTCTTATAGAAAATTTTAAAAATAGGTTTAAAAAATCAAATATATTTATAAAACGCATTTTAATGAACAGTATTGATGAACAAATTGCATTTTGCATATTTACTGAAAGATTTTTGATTTATCAGTCATTTTTTTACTAGCCACATAAGGCTTACTCTTGAATATTTTCTATTTACTCTGAAGATCGCACCACTCTAACCTTAAAGTTTTTTTTTTTTTAATGTTCATTGCTGCACGCTACACTGCCCTTGCAGGAGGGGGCGGGGGGGTGCTTCCCTCGTCTCTGAAGACATGTTAATGGCTGTCAATTAAATATTCTAAAATTAACTTTAGTTAATTTAAAATTCAGCGTTGTAAAAAAATACTAATCATTTTTTTAAAAATCTGAATGTTTTGGCGTTTTTTAACAAACGCCGAATGTTGTATTTGAAATTGTAATATCAATAATTATAATCAGGCAAATAATCGAATCACCTCTCCTTAAAATATTCTAATTCGTATGCAATTAAAACGTCTCGTTTTCATTTTAGAGAAAAAAAAATCCTCTCATCAAGCTAGAAGGCAAAGGTAGGTTCCTTTTCATTTATATTACTGTTTTCAAATTCCTTTCAATCATGCTTACCTTCCAATTAATTTCCTTCGTCTCGCATAAATTTCTGGACATTGAATAAGGCCGCGAATACCTTGCATGACGTTCATCCTCGCCTTTCAAGGTAATCATAAAATACATATCTGGTGATAGTTACAAAGTGCAAATCTTTGATATGAATCTAGCATTTTAATTGAACCTATTTTGGAATTACGTAGTTTTAGACGGTTTTTTTTTTTCAGACCGATCACAGCAAAATTTGACACGAAATTACAATTGTAGTCACAAGAGAACATAATTAATTTTATTGATTTAAGTCTTTGTGTTTATGAATGATCGCGTTTTATATGCATAAGAAGTACGGACCGACAGATGGTCAACCGCTTGACAGATTTGGTTCAGAATTTGATACGAATCTTCATTTTCGATTCGAAATATGTATGACAAATTTATTTATACAACACTTTGTGTCTTGTTATTAGGGAGTTCATTTGAACTCAAAAAGCCAGGCAGGCAGATTTTATCAGAACGGATTTAACTCAAAATTTGATAAAAATCTATAAATTTGGTGAAAAATTCGTATATGAAATTCCATCCGTTTACCTCAAAGCGTGTTTTACTTATTTTTGTCACAGACAGATAGACAGACAGCCATAAGGCCGAAAAAATATGTTTTTCGGTCTCAGGGCTATCTGAAATGAGGAGTTTAATCAAAATCTCGAGATTGAATTTTTTTGGCGATTACCTTCTCTATACTTCGTATACGATTAAATAACCAGTGGGAGTGGTCTACCCAAAACTTCATCACATTTCTGCAATAAAAGTGTTATCTCAAGGATAGCCTTGCATGGTATTGGCGTGGAAGATTACTATTAAATATTATAATTTGGCATGAATTTAGGATTTTTACTGACCTTCGCACATTTTTACCAATCGACTGACACCAATATTTGACACGGAAGTACAACTGTCGTCTCAAAATCATATCCAAATTTGATATAATAAGTCATTGAATTTTTGAGTTATCGCTTTTACATGTTTCTTATGGTACAGACCGACAGACATTCAACACTTAATTGGATTTGGTACTTATAAATTAAGTAAAGTGTAATACGTAGTGAACTATAGTATAGATACGTATATAAATTTTGATACTATCTACACGATAGGTGTTAAATCTGTGTACTGATATTTAAAAATTTTTTCTTCGTAGTTATCGTATTAACGTATATTCGAACAACCGGACAAACAGACTTCCTCTAAGTGGATTTTTCTCAAAATTTGACAAAAATATAAAAAATGTGGTGGAAAGACCATATACTAAATTTCATTCGTGTAGCTCAAAGCAGTTTTGAGTTATCGTCGCTACATATAAACAAATTTTCCAAAAATTTAGCTTCGAACTCGGGAAGGTCTAAAAAGTGGATCTCAAATAGTGAAATGATTTCTTAAACTCAAGAAAGTGACAATTCATTTTTTTTTTTACAATTACAAAACTTTCTCTATACTTTGATTCGAGAAAACAAAAATGAAATATTATGTATTGAACCAACCACAGGTAATGTTTTTATTGCTATCGACAAATTCAATATTTATCGGAAAAGAAATATATCAAATTACAAATATTATAAAAATAATGTATAAATCTAAGCTTATTACGAATTATTATTGACACACACACACACACACACACACACATATATATATATAAAATAATTTTTCAAGCAGAATCGTGGCCGAAGAGAGAGCCGAGTCTTTGAATTTTTACACGTAATTTTAATCCCCCCGGGAAGCATGGTATATTTACAAGAGGCGCAGACAGGGCACGTCGGCTCACAGCAAATTAGCAAACTCACAAGAACAAATTAGCGTAAAAAGAGGGAGAAATTAATTATCCCTGGTGTTATATACCATTAAGATTCTGATAGGGATTTCTCTACATGCGCCGATTTAGACAAGGGAAATACAGGGATCTTTTAAAAAGAATTCTTTTAGATCAGCAATTTTTATCCTTTCACTCTGAACGTGGGAATCACTGATTAAAGCATTTTCACAGATCTTTTGTTGCATTAATTAAATAGTAAAAGTGGAATGGGATCAGGAAATAAAAGAATATTTTAGAATGAAGTTAATATGGACTGAGTTACGATAAAACTTTGGAAATTAATTAGAATTGAAATTATTTAAAATATCATTACATATATATATGCACACACACAAAATAAAGAGCACTTTTCCCTATATAATGACAACAAGTTAAAATTTTTTCGTTAAATTAGGGATCATGACTCTAACTTTATCAGATAGAGTGGTGCTTTCCGAAACACATTCAAGTAAGTAACGTTACTCATGTATTTCGATGGCATGTGCCGAGGCTCTCATATTATTAAAACCTTTCGGAGGTATGGAGGTATTAGAACTTTTGCAATAAGCAATTCTAACAGCAATTATTGAAAAAGCAAAGCAAATGCACTTGGCAGCAGTAGTGCACGTTCATTATAACTTCTCATTACTTCATAAAAGTTGTTTTAGGCTCTTTTTAGAATATGATACTTACTGGCCGTTTCATTCCTATCCCCCGAAATCGAAATTTTTACTTTCTAGTATACGAAATATAGAAAATGTATTGTCAAAAAAATTTGAAATTCAGATATTGAAGAATCTTTACGTTTCAGGCCTCCCTGATTAAAAAAAAAAAAAAAAAAAAAAAAAAAACCATTTTTGACATTATGTCTGTTTGAGAGTGAACACGAGAGCTCAAAAGCGTTTAAAACTCGATAAAAAAAATTGCATATGGATTTCAGAATATATATGTAGATTTCTATCGAATATTGAACGAAATCCATCCTACTTGGCTGTTCGATTGCAAGTGAACTCAATGATTACAAAATGCAAGGAATCAGACAAAATTTAGAATACAAATTTAGCATTTAAAATATAAATTCTTATCAAATTCTAAACCAGATCTGTCGAAATTTGACCGTTCTGTCGGTCTGTGCTTACGCATGCATGTAAATTGAATAATTCATAAACGGAATGACTTAAATCAATGAAATCGTACGATAGATTCAGTAAAAATGTTAGATTCATGCCAAAGATCTATACGGCATAACTTATCTTTGCTATTTCTCGCTGAGGATACTCAAACAACTTAAGGGATTGAATATAAAAAAGAAAATTCAAAAATTGTACGATGAAAAATTATTTGTATCTTGCTTATTCTTTGATACAGGCTGGTCATAAAATCCTTCCCTGATTACAAAAATTTATAGTAAAAAAAACTATTACCATTTGGCATACGGTTGTTTCTGTATTTATAAACATGTTAATAAAGGTTTTATTAAACACCACTTACGTCACTTTTGCAGTGAGTATTCTTGTTAGTTTCAAGAATATCCCGTTTCTCACCAAATATTGTCCACCATTTCAGCTATAACACAAGACACAGCAATTTAGTTCTTAACTTTGAGTGTGTGAATACCCTCAGCTGGCGATGCAAAATATTCTGTCCTTTATTGAACCCGAAAATTTACACTGAACTATAATGGCCAATTTGAATTCATGGAATGAAAGAATACGTAGAATTCTTTTCTCCGTTGACGCCATTTTGATTAAACTCGTATGTAAAATCACTGTTTCTTCATTAGTTGCGCTATCAGTTGGACTAAAAAAACGATGGGAAACATGTGCAGGGAACAACTTTAAGACTACAGTGTATATATAGAACAAATAAAGGCAACCGAAACTGCTGTGACAGCGGCTTGCAACGGATAAATATTTTTACTTTTTTGTATACAAACAGACGTCCAAAATAAGCATTCTTTTTTTTTCTGCTTATGTAACGGCCGCATTCCAACGATATCGGGCACAAATAGATCCTTTATTATTCACCAATGGAATTAATTAATAATACGCAAATGCATTTATTTAAAGAGTATGCAAGAAAGTTTCAGGGTGACCTCTCCTCTGGTTTTCATATGATTTGTTGCTCGATCAAAATCCAAGCACATATCTATTCCAAGAGTAAAATACATGATTTTTTTTATCCAACTTATTTGTTACGTTGCATGTGCCGTTGAGCCCGTTAGAAAGATAAAGCGAGCTATTATGGGGTAGGGGAGATCTGCATAAACAAATGAGGTGGATGTGTGCAATATTTCAACGGAATTCTTCACAGTATCGATAAGCTCAGTGGAATAGGTAAAGCGCAAACAACGCTATCACGTGGCTTCGTTAGAAGTGTTACAAGGCCAGAAGTCTGGGCGGCTGGTTTACTTCATCTTTATAGATCAGAGCAGAAAACCATGTGTTTAACGCATAAACGACTTCAACAAGTCGGTCAATATTTGTTGCCTCTATCACAAGCTGCCAGCAAATCGAACACACTGCATGGAATGCTAGAACTTCACTACGCAGTTATTTGGATTTTCTATTTATCTTCGAATTTATCTATCCCCGGCGCACAACTTGACTCGATGAGGCAACTGAAGAGAGATATTCGAGAATGCTACTTTTGCATCGCAACCTCTTCACCGCCATGTTTTATTCAAAAGAGGTTTCGGCTTTTGTCAAATAATAATTATTTTTCCTTTTCAGGATTTTCATTGAATAATCAATCAATTAAATCAAAATTGATAAAAAAAAAATCTTTTTCTGAACTAAAGAATTTTTTTCAGATACATTTTAAAATGTTCAGAGAAAACTACTAGGTTAAAATGGTCTTTTAAATAGGAATAAAAAATGTTCCATTTTGTAGACATTTTTTTTTTTTTTATTAAGATGATTTCTGGTTTAAAAATTTATGTTATTTTATTATCCTCATAGACATCTTTTTAAATGTTCACGTTAAAGAAATGCTCTTCTTTAAATAACAACAACTGATTTTTCACCCAATTTTTGAAAAAGTTGCAACATATTTTCTTCCAAAATGACAATATATTTCAATAGCCATAAATCATATTACAATCCTATTGCTTGTTAAACAAGTGGCAGTGGTCTCCCCAAAACTCTCTCGCATACTCTCTAAAAATTGTCATTTCAGAGAACGCCTTACATGGCATACAATATGAACGAGTAACTATTGTACGAGAAAGCATGAATTTAGCATTTTTATTGAATTTAGCACTTTTGGTGCTAAAGTGTGAATTTTTGAAAATTTGGTGAAAATTGAAATGTGAATTTGGTAAAAGCATGAATTTAGCACTATTGGCATGAATTTAGCATTTTTATTGAATTTAGCACTTTTGGTGCTACAGTGTGAATTTTTGAAAATTTGGTGAAAATTGAAATGTGAATTTGGTAAAAGCATGAATTTAGCATTTTTATTGAATTTAGCACTTTTGGTGCTAAAGTGTGAATTTTTGAAAATTTGGTGAAAATTGAAATGTGAATTTGGTAAAAGCATGAATTTAGCACTATTGGCATGAATTTAGCATTTTTATTGAATTTAGCACTTTTGGTGCTACAGTGTGAATTTTTGAAAATTTGGTGAAAATTGAAATGTGAATTTGGTAAAAGCATGAATTTAGCATTTTTATTGAATTTAGCACTTTTGGTGCTAAAGTGTGAATTTTTGAAAATTTGGTGAAAATTGAAATGTGAATTTGGTAAAAGCATGAATTTAGCACTATTGGCATGAATTTAGCATTTTTATTGAATTTAGCACTTTTGGTGCTACAGTGTGAATTTTTGAAAATTTGGTGAAAATTGAAATGTGAATTTGGTAAAAGCATGAATTTAGCATTTTTATTGAATTTAGCACTTTTGGTGCTAAAGTGTGAATTTTTGAAAATTTGGTGAAAATTGAAATGTGAATTTGGTAAAAGCATGAATTTAGCACTATTGGCATGAATTTAGCATTTTTATTGAATTTAGCACTTTTGGTGCTACAGTGTGAATTTTTGAAAATTTGGTGAAAATTGAAATGTGAATTTGGTAAAAGCATGAATTTAGCATTTTTATTGAATTTAGCACTTTTGGTGCTAAAGTGTGAATTTTTGAAAATTTGGTGAAAATTGAAATGTGAATTTGGTAAAAGCATGAATTTAGCATTTTTATTGAATTTAGCACTTTTGGTGCTAAAGTGTGAATTTTTGAAAATTTGGTGAAAATTGAAATGTGAATTTGGTAAAAGCATGAATTTAGCATTTTTATTGAATTTAGCACTTTTGGTGCTACAGTGTGAATTTTTGAAAATTTGGTGAAAATTGAAATGTGAATTTGGTAAAAGCATGAATTTAGCATTTTTATTGAATTTAGCACTTTTGGTGCTAAAGTGTGAATTTTTGAAAATTTGGTGAAAATTGAAATGTGAATTTGGTAAAAGCATGAATTTAGCACTATTGGCATGAATTTAGCATTTTTATTGAATTTAGCACTTTTGGTGCTACAGTGTGAATTTTTGAAAATTTGGTGAAAATTGAAATGTGAATTTGGTAAAAGCATGAATTTAGCACTATTGGCATGAATTTAGCATTTTTATTGAATCTGTCGTGTCACCCGTGGCGAGTTATTTTGTGATTAATCCTTGGCATGCGTTAAAAGTTTCCAAAAATCGAATTTCTGTTTTAGACATGTTTTTCTCAACCGATTGAAACCGAAATTTGACACAAAACTGCACTTGTAGTCACAAATTTTCATACCAGATTCGATACATTTAAGTCATTTTTTTGAGTTATCGTGTTTAACTGCTTCTGAACGTACAGACCGACTGACATCCCTTACTGGATTTGGTTCAAAATTTGGTGCGTATCTTCACTATACATGTTAAATCTGTGCACCGATTTTTATCTATCTAGCTCAGCTCATTTTGTAGCTTACTTCGATCAGACAGATTTCTTTTCAACGGATCTTCTCTAAATTTGACGTAAAGACTGTATATTAAATTTCATTCGTCTAGCTCAAAGCATTTTCTTGTTAGGTTTGTTATAGACAGACAGACGGACATTTTCCAGAAACGTGTTTTTCGAACTCAGAGAGGTAAAAAACCTGGGGATTCATCACAATCTCGAAATTGAATTTTTTGACGATTATTGTACTTTCTCTAAACTACGTATACGAGAAAGTAAGAATTACGAAACATTGCTGATTACTTATAGACGGGTAGATTTTTCTGAAATACGTGGCGTTTTCTTTACAGCCTTCTTCAGAAGAAATTTCTGCATTTAGGCAAGTTATCGAGTTTATTCGGTTTACAAATTTGTCTCATGTTGAGAGACAAATTTAAAAAAAAAAATGAAAAATTCTATAATGTTAAATAACAGAAATTACCTTAAATAACAATGAGAAGAAATATATAGTTTATATATATATATATATATATATATATAGTTTAGGAAAAAATTGCCTAGATAGTGAAATTTTAGCTACATTTTAATGTTAAGAAAAACAGCATAAATAAAAAATAATGTAAACATATTTAATTTTCATTTCATAAATATGTACTTCTCAAACTAACTAGAATATAGTAGATGATAGGAATTATTTTAATGAATGAATATATGAAGAGAGCATTAATGATTATTTTGTCGAAATGTATCTATGTTTTAAACAAGAAGAAACTGTAAAATATGAATAATTGAAACTGTCTATTGCGCCCTGGGACATGAGGAATGCTTAACAAATTTCATTAAATTTTATTAATTTGTTTTTGAGGTATCACATTTTCCGTGAATAAATCATAGTGAAAAAATGATTTTTCAGAAAATAAATTTTTAAAAATACATTTGAAATGTAATTCATATACACACTCTAGGAAAAAAAAAAGTGCTAGTTTTAGTTTTTTTACCAGAATTTCTCCTTTAAAGCAAACTTTAGCTGGGTAAGTGGACAGTTAATATAAACATTTCAAATATTATTTTCGGGGAGTTTTGCTGTAAAAATAAAATAAATCATTCACTTCCGGTTTAAAATAACACTGCTTCCGGTTTTGTTTTTATATTTTGTGTATCATTGAAACTGCTGTTATTTATAGTTCCATCTTACATAGATTAAAAATAATGATGTTTTCTAATCTATGAAGTCACGGCTTCGTTTTTAAATCATAAAATAAAATTCGAATTTTTTTCACTGCTAAACATTTTCTCAACCTACTTGAATAGGAAATTATTCATCTTATTTTTAGATACCATTTACTTTTATATACAGCTGCTTCAAGTTGAAGAAAATACTACATTTAATTACTTCCTTTAAGTGGAACTTCAAAATTGGTATTCATTTCTGTCGCCTTAGCTATTCCACTGTTTCACAAATTCAATTTCAGAATTATTGGTTTTCTTATTCATGAAATACCCAATTTTAAATTTTTTTAAATGGTGTAAATTAGCTCGTAGCCATTCCGCTGCAAGAAAAGTACTCTAATATTTTATATCCGAAATATTTATATGCATTGCTTGTCAGTCATAAAAGGCAAAAACTCCTCTTTATATAAAATAAATGTTATTTTATTTCCGAACATCTGTTTTATCCTTCGATTGTAGGATTATTAACTTTGCTCTCCTTTTTTTCACTCTCGCACCTACATATAAATAGCGGTTCAATTTTATAGATGTTAGTTAAAAAAAACCTGGAAAAATGAAATTTGTTTTCTGAATATAGAAAGGAGTTATCAGATTATGTTATTATCCATACTATTATTAATGACTTTATACACGGAGAGAAGAGTTGTGTATATATTATTAATAAGAGAGAAAAGTTTTATATATATTATTAATAAAAGAGTAGCGTTTTATACAAATTGAATAAGTGAGAATGTTAAAAGCATAATTAAACTATACAAGATGGGGGGGGGGAATTCTACTAATCCATAACAAAAAATCACTAAAATACTTAATAGATTATTAAAACATAAAATAAATCCATAGCGGATAATAATTAAAATACATTAATTAAAAGTTAACTTTCATTTAAAAAAATGCTATATTTAATAAATATTAACTTTGCTTTATGTAGTAACGAAGTAGCATTCAATGGTGTGGAAAATCGTGCAGCAATTAAGGTCGCATAGTTAGAAAATTATTAATAAAAACTTTTATACGATTTGTAATATGACCACCGAGAAAATCAATATACATCCATTCATGCATATCTTTTCGAAGTAGTTGTTATCATTTCTATCGTTGAAATTAAATCATGTTGATTGTTTAAATGCAAAAAAAAAGACTTGTAATAGGAATAAACATCACAAAGAGCTATGATCTAATCTTCACGAATTCAGGTAATCCGGATAGAGTTTCTTATTCAAGTGGGAAATAATACATTTAAATTTGGAAAACATTAAACAATCTTCATACCCGAAATATGTATTTATTTAAAAGTTTCAGTTGAAAAACAAAGAAAATTTTAACCATATTATTGCTATTTTTTTCTCAATTGCAATTAATTATAAAAGAAACTGTTATTGCAGCGGACTATTTGGTGCACTACATTAAAATTACACACACACACACACACACACACACACACACACACACATACAAAGAACATATTCGAGATTGAGTTAAATTTCTAAAATTTAGACTCTAGCCACTAAGAAGATATAACTAATTATAACGAAAATAAATATATCCATCAGCATCCGAAAATGTTGACTGAATTCATTGAATGGAGTTTATATAGGTAAAATATAAAATGGATTGAGAAATATTCAAATATGAGAGAATTTAGAGTTTATTTATGCTTGAACAATGCTTTGAATCAACTGAAATTTCTAGATAAAATTTTTCATTAAAAAAAATCGTTTAAACAATTTCGGAGAAAGTTAAGATTTCAAATATCCTAATAAGATTAGTATGAAATGAACTTGTACTTGAAATGGTTTTAAAAGAACAATATATTTTCCTGCATTCTTTAGAACACAATATTTTAAGGAGTTATAACGGTTTTATAAATGTTAAAGCTTGGACCTAATACTTTTTATTCTAAATGTTGTAAATCGCTAATTTGTGGATTTAAACTGGTCATGCAAATGAGTTATCTATAAAACTGTTGCTCTTTGAAATCTACATCATTAAAAAAAGAAGATTCATTCAAATAAATTATTGTTGAAAAGAAATAAACGAAACTACAGCAATTAAAATGAATCCTTAAAGGACAGTAAGTAGGTAAAAAAAAGAAAACGAAAAAAAGAATAAAGAGTGGAAATGTACATGCCTGCTCGATTATGGGGGGGGGGGAGAAGAAAGCTCAATCACCTTTGAGACCAGTTATTTAAATATGTATCTTTAGAAAAAAAAAGGCGAATGATGTAACTATTCATTGACCATTTAGTGCGGATGCTGGCGCAATGCTCTCCTCCCAAATGTGGTTGGTCATGAATGCAATGATTTATGATCCCTCTTGCGAATGCGATGCATCCGTTTTCGCAAATATCCTTTAATAACTTAAATATTAAACAAAGATTTCATCATTCTGGAGCACATTCTCTGCTCTTCCACTCACTCTTTCTGTTTGCATTTCACAAACTCAAGGTGAACGAACTGCTGCCGATTCTCTGTTCGATTTCACCATTCTTGTTGTCTATGAAGGATGTCCTTGCAAACGATACTTTTCCAAAGGTTGCCATATTTCTTCCCTTTTTTCCTTCAGTTTTTTTTTCAGTGCGTGTGACATCATCTGTTAAATGCTAAAAAGAAAATAACAAATACATCTCTTCGATTTAATCGCATAAAAATGCGTTAATTAAAATCGTGCGCGGCCATTCTTTTCGGTCGTGAGCTGTCACGAAATGGTTGATGCTCGTGTCCTAGCGTATGCATTCTCGATATCTGGTGCTCCTGCGGTCATTGAACCCCTTCCGTCACTTCGGCATGGCCAGGGTGTAAAAGATGCAAAAGTACTCGCATTTGCAATGTTGTGTAAACTTTGGAGGCTTTTGGAACTTGTCTCATCCGATCTCGGCAGACATGAGTAAATATATACTGTGGGATTTTTTTCCGCTTGCCTTCGCATGTATATCAAATGGCGAGGCAGTCGCGAAATTTGTTTCGCTTATCTAGTTAATGAATGCATGTGGAGATGAGTCAGTGAACCCATATTCATCTGCACGAATGTTTATTAAAACAGTTATTCACTGCTTAATGTTGATTAGAATTTCATAGTTGAGAAAGAATAATGTAATTTTGTTCTCAATGCATTTGCATGCTATATTCCTTTTCACGTTTACAAAGAGACGCTGTATTATGTTTCAATCAATGAAATTATTTTTATTTGGTGATAAAGCATCGCTCTGTTTTGTCTGTTCAATATAAATGTCATATTATTTTAAATACACTATCAAATGGCAACAATGAAAATGAAAGCATTTTTTAAAATTTATATTCATCGTTTCATATTTTTAATAAGGCGTAAAATATTTTGTTACTTTGAAATGTTAAAATTGAAATTCTGCATTTAAAAATTCTTATTTAATTGAAATTTTTTTAATACAAAAATCAACTTAGCAGTTATCAAAGCTACACTTGTATGCACACTTTCATCTTTTAAAATTATGCTTAAACTTTGAAATGTTAAAGCTGAAATTCTGCTTTTAAAAATTCTTATTTCATTGAAGTCTTTAAAAAAAAAACTTTGCAACTATCAAATTGCTATCCTTGAATGCACACTTTCATCTTTTAAAATCATGTTTAAAAATTATTTTGTGATTCTCGGATATTTGTTTAATTATTTTAATAGTTTTTCACGGTTTATTTTTGAATTGAAAAAAATATATTAATGAAACATTAAACTTATCTCATTCAATTTAAGATATAATTATAAAAAACACGACATTTCAATATAATTCTGTTATATTTAAAGTAATATAAGCGAATTAAATTAAAATATAAAGAACTCTGTGCTGACTGAATGTATATTTTCTTGATGTAAGAAAAATAATTTATATTAATATGTAAATCAAACTGATGCTTTTGTTCTGGATCCATGCAAAAGCTTCCTGGTAAGTACAGACAGCACATTTCAATCTGGGAAATCCTCTTCGGGGATTTTTTTCTTACCATTTCTTAAAGTTATTATTTCTTAAAGTTATAATATTTTTTTAATTTTTTTACTCTGATAATAAAAAATATTCATGGGCTGCACTCGAATATTTCAGCTAAAAATTATTTGGAAATTTAAAGTAGATTGTTATTCTTTAAGAAAAAAAAAAGATTATACGAAGTTTTATTTTATTAACTAATTATAACCCATTAAAAGAAAAATACAAATTTGTAAGGATCAACTCAGTAAAAAAAATTATTCAGATTTTTATAAACAAAAATATACTAATCACCCAAAACTGCAGAGAGATATGCCGTTCTCTTAGAAAACCTTCTGCCGAACTTAATGGTTTAAAAGCAATCTGATTAAAATATAGTATAATTGTATTTTCTTCAAGAACAAATAATAATAAAAAACAATGATTTCTAATCTCATATATTAAATTCGAAAAGATCAAATATTTACAGATATTTAGAAAAAAAAAACCATACATTTCATAAAAAAAAAAAAAAAAAACATGTACATATATCAGGTTTGAGAATAGCAACTGGTGCATAAAGATAATTAGAATGGTTTTTATTTAATTATTTTTTCCCTTCATATCTTTCGATGCAAGGGAATTCAAAGGCCCCCCAAAGAAATTTTTTTCGAACCCGTCACCAGTATGACCCCTGATGGTCCCTCCTTCCTTATTAGAAACGGCATCATTCTGGACTTCTTGCTGGTTTGAGTGAGGTCAATGTCCTTATTTATAATGAAAAAAATTGCCCCTTAACTAAAAGCGTGTCTCCTAGGGACCTCCTGTGTAGGGCCCCTTCATTTATTCCGGAAACCGTCAAAGACAATAAAGCCGAAACATAGCTTTTTGGGAGAAAAAAGAGATTCATTTATACTAGGAACATGAAAGACATTCAACTCATTTTTTATGTGCTTTACTGAGAGAAAAATAGTTTCAGGACGGATGTATAACGTTAGAGGAAATTGTTAAAAAGCAGCGATAAATTTTCTTGTTTAATTAGAAGCTTATTGCTTCAAGATGATTTTAGATTTTTCCTAGAAATATATTTGTAGGGGGAAAAAGCAGTTTCTTTATAAATTTTTAAAGGATATAATATTTATTTATTTATTTATATTCTCATGTTTTTGAAATTTCAGCTAGTTAAGAGTAGGTAATGAGCGAATTAATTAAATTTCTTTTTGCAGTCGCGGAAATTTTCCAGTCTAAAACTAATTAAATGCTTTTAAAAACATGTTAGAATGGCCAAAAAAATATACATACTGGGAAAAAGTTTCCAAATTGTCATTGGATGAATTTGCTTAACGATTTACTGTATAAGTTAACTTCCCAATAATTAACCCTAATAATTTTCTACGAATATATTAGCCACAACATTAGTAAAATTTGCAATGACATTTTACTCATTTAACGACTCAAAGTTTATACTAAGGTTTTCTGGAGATTCATTCCTTAATTTTATTCTTCTTTAAATAATGAATAGATAAAAAGAAGGAATCAAGAAAATTTATTTATTTATATATATATATATATATATATATCATCTCTAAATTAGCGAAGTTCAAAAACGGATATTTTTTGCGTACGTGGTTAGACTCAGACAAAATGAAACTTCCTTCGAAGATATTAACTACCTGCATTGCAATACTAGAGGCAGTGCAATAGATGGGAAAAAAGAAGGGAAAAAAAAAACATTAATTTTTTGTATAGAATCTTATATTTCGCTAAGAACAGTTTGTCTAGAATAAAAAGAGCTTCCTTGAAGAATATTTCCACTCCAAATAATAAATGTTCTGTAAATTAGTAAATAAGAATTGGTCCAATTTATGGCAAAAATATTTTTAAAAGTTCTATTTTTTAGTAAAGTTTCTATGAAAGCTATAATAGACACTAATACCGACTAATAGTAATATAATAATTAGTAATATAATAGACACTAATACTAACTAATACCGACGCTATAATAGACATGTCTGCTTTCAATAAATAGATGCAAATGAATACAACTGCCATAAGTTAATTTCTTTAAAAAGAAAAGTTAGTTTCTTTAAGAATAAGGATTCCTTCCGAATGATGATGATTTTTTTTATAATTTTAAAGTTGATTTTTAATAATATTTCTAATAAAATAGTTAAATTAAGATCAATTTTTAATAAATACCCTAAACTGAAAATAAAAGTAATTAATCAGATAATAAAAACAAATGCAGTTTATGGATAAACTAGATCATCAATCGTTTCCTTAAACAATCTCATTAGAATATCCAATTGTCTTTTGGGTGCATTAATTAAATCATTCTTTTAAATAACAACTTTTTTAATTAAATAATTATATCACTTTCATGTTTGCCTTTAGTAAAGCTCTGTATGAAACACATTTACAACCTTCCAGACCTTAATAAAATCAGATTGCTATAAATTAATTCTTTAAAAAAATGTTAGCTCTTTATGGTTTAAATTTTTTCTAAATACTTTCATAATTAATTATTTAAATATTTTTAATTAATGAAATATTTAATTTGGAAGTGAATCAAATTTATACTTCAATAACGTCTATACTTGCCGATTAGAATGAATACCTCTCTCTGCTGAAACTTTCTACCCATCTATAAAGTGGTGCTGCCATCTAGCGGACATTTTTGAGACTAAACCATTAAGCAGGCATTTTTTTTTTAACTTTATATACTTTTTTTTATTACACAGAATGGTCACGAAAGTTAATAATGAAGGAATAATGAAATGTTTTAGATATTAAACTGATAATGGTAATTCTTATTATAAATATTTAGAATTATTTTGCATCATGACACGCAAACGTTATCAAAAAAAAAAAAAAAAGGTTAATCAAATTGTCAATTCACACAAAGTTTATAAAATGCAACTCCATGAATGTGTAATACCCAAAATATATATCCTTCATTTTGTCACAAAAACACAAAGAAGCAAGAATTATCTCATTGAGATTAAGTCAATACTTTTCAAAAAAAATTTTAAAGTATTTTAAATATATAATTCTTGCCGTCAAGATAACTTTAGTGAATAATAATAATAAAAAAGAACACAAAAAATGGAAGTATTTAAAGTTAAATATAAATATTTATATGCATTTTCTATAGTTTTCTGCATGTCATTTGCTAAAATTTTTATCATGTCATCATGTGTTTTCTGCATGTCATATATGCTAAACAAATCGGAGTGACTATATTCGTCGCACTTTCGTTTTTCTCCCCCTACTTTCATATGGCTGTGTAGAAAAAAAATATATATGTATGATAAAAAATGTTAAAAAAATTTCTAATTAACAAAAGAATGAATAAAAGTAAGAAAAACGTTAAAGCTTAGTTAATGCATTTTAACGCTTTGAACACGCTTTTTAACTCTTTGTCTGTTAAAAATTGTAAGTTACATCGGTTTAGCAAATACAATCAGTATTGATAAAATGTAACAAGTTTCTGATTTATCGTGTTTAAATAACTTACAAAGCACTAGCGCAAAATTTGTAGGAGTTCATCAATTTCAAGAGTGAGATTCTATTCCCCCTTTATTAAATTTTAGGTTAATCTTTTAATTTTACCCAGGTTTTTTTTTTCAGTGACATAAATACAATAATCTTTGTTCTCTCGTAAACCTTTAGCATAATAAAATTACAAGTGAATTTCTTTTTAATATTCTATATTTCAATTAAATATAATAATTCTATATTTTTACATATCTATATTTCAATTAAAGATATGAAGTAACATTGCTACTTTTATTTTAACTGCAATGATGTTTAGAAAAAAGGTTTGCTCCCAAAAAATTTTAAAATGTATTCCCAAAGTGCTCAAGAAAGAAGTAGGGTTTCTTTTACTTTTTACTATTTACGTCATTTTTGATTCATAATGTTATTTTCTCTAAAGAATAAATACATGAACAACAGATTTTGATTATATACTTTAAATTAACTTAATGACTTACATATTAGATACTTAATAATAACTTAACACAAAAGGTAGAATTAGGTACAATTAGAATTAGCTTTACAAAATTTGAATTTAGTTTTTCTTGAGCAGTAAGTACTCGTTAACAAGTTTTTTTTTCAAAATTAATAAAGAGATTAATTTTTTTTTCAAAAAGTTTAGATACATATTATAACACAAAACAACGTTTTACCTAACTTTAAAAATCAAAAAATTAGTTTTTTAATGATATCATTTTATCTTCTATAAGTTTTTTTTAAATTTAATTTTTAACAAATTTTTCAAATTATTTTGAAGTATATTTTACAACAATGCTTTTCATTTTTTTTTAACTTTACTGGATTTATAATCATAGGTTAAATCCTTTTTTACATTTGTAAGACATTTTTTGTGTTTTTATAATTGAATGTAAAATTTAAAAATAAAATAAAAATGAATGAATCAAGTATTCATTATCATGCTACGATGTTTTGGACTAGATGTTTCAATATTCGTAATTTTACTTTTAATATTCCATTTGAAACTATTCAAGTTATTGAAAGAATCAATTGATTTCTCTATTCATTTACTGTTAATTATGAGACATTATTCAAGGGAAAGTAGTAAAATAAGTTTATTTTCTAGTACTTCAGTACAGTTCAACAATTTTTGGGGAATCGTAACACGATATTATCTCACGTAAAAAATTAAATACTAAAAGAGGGAGCATTATGAAACCTAAATATTACACCTGAACTTTTTTTATATAAAACCAAATATTTGTATTTCAGATGTAATATCGTAATAATTATTCAAAAATTTTTCTTCCTATCAGGCGTTATTAACCAGTTAATCGGGTAATTAACTTATATTAAATTCGTTTTACATTGAAATATTTCATCATACCCAGTTAATAGACTAAACTAAACCTAAATGGAAATTCATCGGCTTATTTACACCCACAAAATTTGTAAACAAATAAAAAAATTAATAAAATGGACTTTAATTTTCATTTTTGGAGTATTACAGTGGTGTTTTATTCGAAAGTCACTCTAATGTCACCATAATCAAATTTTATTAAATGCTGGAAAAGGCATATTTGAGTAGTTTTAAACAACCTAATAAGTAATCTTTTTTTCCTTATCATTTTTAGAAAAAGAATGCATACATAAGGTGGTTTTTTTTTCCATCCCATAAGATTGATAGTATGTTTTGTGTTAAGAATGCACTAAATAAAACATTAATCACTTAACGCAATCAAGAAAGTTTTACGTAAAAAAAATTATGCTTTTCTTGTAAATTTTTTCACCATATTATCTGAATGTCGTCTGACAGCGAATTCAGCATTTTCCCCTACACTTGTAAAAGTTTCTGTTTTAATAATTTAACAATAAATATATTATTTGTTATAGTGCCATCAAAATCATGAATTGTGATCTTTATAAAGTTCTATGAGTATAAACTATGACTTTTTGCGATTCCAGAATAGTTTCATGTAATCACAAATCATGTAAACATGCAAATTCTTGAATACGTAAAATCTCTTATATATTGAAATTGAAGATATTTTTAAATAAATTGATCCTTTGATTTAAATTAATTATAAACGGGTTTTTTTAGTGAATAAGGTAAAAAGAAAACATTCGAATCAACTGATAACTCGAAAACATTCAATACTTACAGAAGAAGGAACAAAAGTATAAGATATCATATTAAATTTCAAATTATTAATTGGATATATCGCTACACGAAGAAAAAGTCGGACCTGTTAAAGAAAAATTTGAAAAATTTCAAAAGAGACACCAAAAAAATTTACAATGCAATTTATTTCATCGTCAATTACTCGCACTGCACTTAATTTCAAAATTATGTTTGTGTAAATATTGCTTTTTTCTGAAACCAAAATATTAGAGATGATGGAAATTTATATTATATTGAGAAAGAATGTAATTACTGTTTAAAAGAGAAAACTGTTTTCAGGTGATAAGATATATTACTTGAAAAATTCTGACAGATTGGGCCTATTGCAAAAAAAGTTTTTCGTGACTATAAAATTTGAGGATATTTAATGCATGCAAGTATTGAATTTTGCGAGGGAAACGCAGAGATAAAAAAGCAATATATATATATATATATATATATATATATATATATATATATATATTACTATTTAAATGAATATATTGACAATAATTAAAAAATTTCTTTGTTCGTGGAACAAAATTGAAACGAATGATGTATCGAAGTTCAGTATTTTTATGAAATAATTTTTTCGCATTTAATTAAAGTTGATTTAAACTGAAGGTACTTCATGTCTAGATTTCTTTCAACATTTTAAAAATTATTCTTTTATCATACTAAATCTGCTCCATTGTATTTATCTGCTAAAAGAAACATGGACATTTATATAATTTGGTACGAAGATTTTGATTCTATCTCTTCTCTTTTACTGCAAAATGTGTTAAGCAAACACCTTCAAGGATGATCGGAGAGGCCGAGTGTTGCCTTCCTTTCTGACAAATTTGGACATCTGCCGAGATGTGATGGAACAGGCCGACAACAAAAACCCCTTTCCCCCATCTGTCAACTCTTCGTACACTTCGGTCTCAGCCTCGAATCGACCATCCACGATACCAATAAAGGTAAAGAAATAAAAACTAAAATTCTTACATCGAAAACGAAAACCGAATAAAAAAAAGAGAGAGATTTCGATCCCATTATAGCATTGAATAATAGGAGGAAAGAGACAGAATGGGAGAAAAAAATGTTCTGAGAAGGATCGAATATAGAAGAAGCGTTTGAAATTTGGGTCAAGGTTACTCGCGCTAACAGAGGGGGGAAGAGAATCAAAACAACAAAGGGTGACGCATAGGGTTCGAACAGCAAGAATAGTAAGCCCTTTCCGGTCAATACTTTATATTACATTATATAGAGTTGGGAGCAGATTTTCATGCACCTATTTTATTCTTATTAAGAGAGAGAGAGAGAGAGGATAGCGGAGAAGTTGACCTACTTTTCCCAAAATTTTTTACTGTTATTTTTGTCCATTTCCCCTTTATTATTACAATGACGAATGGAGGAGGGGTTGATTGTTGGGAGCGAGTTATCAACCAATACGGACAGCCTCACGTAATCGTTGGTGGGATAGTTCGATCAAGGTGGAGAAGGACTGAATTGCCGTTGCACGGAGCCAAGATCAAATGGAACAATAGGGCATCGGACAGCAGGCGAAGGATGCATACTGTTTGAAAGGGGAGAATGTATTTTCAAAAATATTTCAAAACAAGAACATAGAATGCAAGGGATTTATTATCTATTTTTCAAATGAGGCATTCAATAAAATATCATATATTCTTCAAAAGTAGAAAATGAGGAAGCAAGAACCACTGACAATCATTTTTGAAAAACACTGAATGGAATTAAATGCTTCGGTTATGAAAAATAATATTACCGTAAGGCTTATAACTAACCTGAATTGAAATCAAAAATATTTTCATTTGATTCTTCCATTGAAGAAAGTTTTAAAAAAATATCGTGTTATTTGAGTTTTCAAGTAGCAATTCTACAAAACTGAAATATCGCGGCTAGTTGACCAATAATATTCTATTATTCGAAATCAATCCTTTAGTTGAAGCATTAAGCATTTTCTGGAATTAAATTAAATAGTGGTAGAATTTCTATTACTTTGCACTTAGATTGTTGTTCTAGCACAAATGGAGAATAAGTCACTTGAAAAAGTTCAGAACTTTGAATTGCAACATATAAACTAGCTTAATATAATTTCTCTGAATCGGTTCGAATTTTTCCAAAAAGTTATTTGATTACTTTTTAATATATAATATTAAGAAATCCACCCGAATGGAATATTTTGATCCTTACAGCCCATATCAATTCTATATCCTTTGATTAATATAGTAAAGGAGATTTGATAGACGAAATGTTACAAAAATGTACCAAACGAAAGAGAAATACCAGCCAAAGCAATAGGTGAGAAAAATGAAGATTTATTGAAACAGTTAAACATTCTGGAACTCGGTGAACAATGTGAAAACTTGTTAAAGAAAAAAAATTCTGTCATAGTAGCCGAATGAATTGTAAAACCACACGCATGGCTCACAGAATTTCAAGAACTTAATTGGGTACATAGAGAGGTCCTTGAACGAAAGGCCGATCCTGTTACCACAAGGGATCATACAAAAATTAACAAAATTAAATCAATGAGCATACATCCGTTTCTGAATCATTCAAATGTCTCTTTTACGATATATAAGACTTCCTTCTTTCTAAACTGCATGGGAGGTAGTTACATAATCTCTTTTCTGAGATAAAAGAAAACATTCTTAAAAAAGTAATTTAAATTTTAAAATTCATTATTAAACAGAACAATGCTATGAATGCATGTATTCACGTATTCATATATTCACATAAAATCGCAGATGCCGAAAAAATAATTCATTCTTTTCAGAAATGGATCTGTATAGGCTTTAAAAAATTCGATGGTTAAATAGAAAACTAGAATACAGTTTTCTAATGAATTTTTATGATTTTTTTTCTTTATCTTACGAAATTGTGCTTTCAATGAATGGATATATGCTACTTTTTAATGCTTAGCAAAGAAAAAAAAAGAGCAATTTTTCACTAACTTTAAAATACAGCGAAGATTTCTGAAGCTATCAGCTATAAATATCTGCAATTTATATATACTAAAGAAAGTTCATCTTTATTTTAAAGAAATTTGGCAGCAATCCTAAAGGCAACAATATGGAGAAAATTTTGGCTGATAAAAGTTGAGGCATCTTGTTGCCTTTAAAAGTGGAGGATGATAAAGGCCTCTTGTAGCATTGCTTGTTTTTTAAGATGGCTGAAATTCCAATGCTTTGAAGTGAGACATCTTAAGCACAATAACATGTAGTGTTTAGAGAGTTTTCACAACATTTGCTTTTTTTTTAGATTGTTTAGTTATCAAAACATATAAAAAATGATCCAGATTTCTGAAATTTCATTAAAATTTTGTTCTTCTTGTTCAAGAAATTATAAATTGGTAATTCAAATAATTTTATAAAAAAGATGGGAAAACTGAAGAATAGTACTAGTAATAGTAATAGTAGTAAGAATGCTAACGAATAGAAAATTATTCGTTAGTAATCATTAATATTAGCGAAAATCCGTCTAGCGAAAATTATTTATTAACAGTAGAACAAATCTTTTTGTCTTCAAAGTCTCTGAAGATAACTTTCTTAATTTATTTTTCAATTTAAATGGAGCGAATTTTTAATTTAGCTTAAAACCATAAGCAACAATGAAAATGGAGTGGTTAAATCTTGCCCCATATGTTTCATATATACGTCATAGAACACTTGTTAAAAACTTAAATTACGAGGAAAAAAATATAATTAATATGAGATTAAGAATCATTTGCAAAATATTTACTTTCAAAGGTTAAATACCGCAAGATGCACTTAGTAAACTAAAAAGTTGGTTTGAATCCTTGATTTGATATAAGTCCAAAGTTAAAACTGGCTATCCATATATAATTTTATAATAGAGGTCACGCTAAATTTTTTTGTATAATTCTTATTCACAGCAACACATTTATTGCTTCTTCTTCTCTCTTTTCCTGTGATTACGTATTTTCCAGAACTAAGCTTTAATCTTTCTATTTTTAAACTGTAAATTTCTGTATCAGATTTAAATAATTTAGGATTAGTAAATCTATTCCTAGAGATACCTTTAATTGCATCATTTTATGTTAAAACCAGAATTTCTTAAGCTTGTTTCTGTTGTAACGCTTTTCTGAGTAGAAAAAAAAATCCAATTTCTGTTACAATGATTTTGCTACAATCTGTAGTTTGCATTTAAATCAGATTAAAGAATAAATTATAAATAAAATTTAATTAAAAGCAGCTTTTAAGAATTTCTAATGAAATCTTTTGAGTCATGATGATTTTCGTGCTTTTTTGCCGATAAATATTAAAGGAATTGAAATAGGGTTTTTATAAAATTCTCACAGCCTTAATACACCTTCTAAGCGATCTTACTGGATTGCGAACAGTAGTTTAAAAAATCCTTGTTTAATCAATATATCTCAGGTATAGAATCTTTCACTAACAGATAAAATAATTTTGTTTCTACAATTTAAATTTCAAATGCCAATTAGACATAGTATTCAAAAATTATTTGAATATGTATATGGTCCCCGAATCTTCCGGTCAAAGACTCGCAGTTGGACATAGAAAAGAAACAATTTTAAAATAATTTACATAAAGCTTACCGCCGCCAACTTTTCACGCATGTACACGTTCTAGTATCCCCAATTTAACTCCACCAACACTCCCCGCATCGAAACTTTCTTTACAGCCCCATACTGTAACGATGGGGTTATAGACCGGGGAGTAATGGGTTACGAGGGAATGAGAGGGGGGAGGTGCAAGTAAAGCAAATACTTCTACCCCTTTCCTTTTTTTACTAGTGCTTCAAAGCTCTGCGTTCCAACGCCCACTTGTTTCCTGTCCCCCCCTTTCCCTTAGAGAAAAAAACTGCCAAAATAGCCACCTGACTGATCAACCCCTTCGCGTGACCCCCTAACCCGATCCTCACTTCATCTATTGAAATGGAAGAGTAACTTTGTGAGAGGGTTATAAAAAACTATACCGGAGAATTCCGCCTCCCTTCTACTGTTTGAGTTCGGCTCAACCCTTTTATTGACGCCGTCTTTTTTGATATTCATCGTCCTGCCTCCCCCTCCCCTCGCAGTTTGCAACGGATCTCAGTTGATGAAGGGTAGGATCACCTCTGGAATTTTACGACCGACGGAGCTGCCCCTGAAAGGATGCTAATTAATTTGAGTTTCGAAATGTTAAAATCTTCTTTTGACTGAAAGGATTACCTGGAGCGTGGCAGGATTTTCCTTTTTTTATGGCCGTCGCAAGAGTTGGCTGTGGCGTAAGAATTTCTCTAAGTTGATTTTTAAAAAGGTGTATAATTTTTTATTTGACTTAATTTGGACTAAAAAATATGTACATGGCTTGTGAAAAAAAGAATAAAAACGAGCGAAGATTTATAATATTTTCATTGTTTTTCCTAATATTAAGATTTTTCAATGAGATTTTAAGAAGGTATCGGAACTTTTATCCGTTTTAACTTGATAAAAATAAGAAAAAAAAATTGAAAATGGAAAGAAAGAGAAGTGCGAATATTTCAAGATTTCCACTGACATGTGTTTGTGTTTTAAAGTATTGCAAATACGATGCTGATTATTTTCTGATAATTTTTTTTCCTTTTAATTAAACAGTTTTGACAGAAGAATACAAACATTTTCTGTATGAAGAATACTTTTTTTACTTTGTTTTAGAACACTTTTCATTTATTATTTAATTTAAACATTCAATTTAACATATATACATAAACAATGACATTTTAATTTAAGGATCTAGTTTCCCAGATATTTATTTAAGATAAGTAAACTTAAATTTACATGCTTTTTACTGAAATCGCAATTAATATTGATCAAGAATTTGAAAATGATATTCTTCACTAAATCTCAAAAAGATGCATTTGTATACTATGCACTCACTTATTGCGAGAATTATGTTAAGCACCTGAAAACGTTAAATAAATCCTATGTGTATTACAAATTTAACATTTTCGCCTTTTTCTCCTGTATTTTTTAAGCTATAGATTTAATTATTTCTACATTGCAAAAATATTTCAATTCATCGCAATCCATAATTTCTTTCATAACATAAATGATTACTCTGCAATAATTAATACTCTAAAAGCAGTTTATCGAAGAAATTAACTCAAGACTGTCTTTAGAAAGAAAATGGAAGCAAAATTCTCAAATACCTGTCAATGAACCAAATGCAGAATGACTAAGTGTCAACACGTGTTTGAAAACGAGCAGTTTCACTGAAAAAATTACTCTGCTCACAATGTTTCTTTCGCATGCGTTTTGATCTGCAACTCTGGAAATTCCTGTCTGTCATGAAGCAATAGCCTTTGAAGTCATCCCATTACACTATTTCGGATCATCCGTTCATGCATCTTTCACAGAAAATCTTCTAGTTCCCTCCTCTGCACAATCATTATTGATATTTTGCCGTAATGACAACCACCGGGAGTTATGCTTTTAATACCTTGCTTTGGTCTAAGCAAAATTGCTAGTCTACATGATCAAATGGCTTGTTCCGGGAAAAAGGGTTGCTTGTATTAAGATCAAGATTTCCATTCAGAAAAGCTTTAACGCTAGTGATTTCAGATTTTAACTTGCGATCATTATATCTTTTGTCTGAGAAGGTTTACTTGCGGTTTTTCAAGCCGGTGACATTGACCTTTGCGGTTTCTTAAAAAAAGACTTTTCCCATGGAAGGAAATACAGCTCGAAGACTCAAAATGAAAGAGAAAGTGGAATGAGATGAAGAAAGAAAAAGGTGATTCAACTTCGCTGATGATTTAGAAAACACGTGTATTGAATCTGAAATGAATGATTTCTTGCCTTCAAAACACTGACCTTGAAATTTCAAGTCGAGTGAACTTACGATCTAAGCAGTTACGATGGTTATGAAAGAGGGATTTAAAATAAGAAACAAATGACCAATTATTTAATAAATTGGTTTTTATTTTCTTTTACCTTATAAAAGAGTGAAAAAAACAAGAACTTCCTATAAAAAATCCATATAAAATAAATATTTTTTAAATTAAAAAAAAAAGCCTTTTTTTTTTCTTCAGACTCACAGTGTTTCTGTTATACAAACAATGTTTAAATATATATTTACGGAAAGGATTTCAAGTTGTTAATTCCCAACTTTCATTAAAAATAGCCTTTTTATATTAACTTTTACTCCCCCTTTCTTTTTCGATTATATTCCCTCAAGCTGAAAATTTTTATTATTTTCTTTTTATATCAGTTCCTTCAAAATTTCGATGCTACTACTTATTTATTGATATCTATGAAAGCTTACCCCTACCCCCTCGCTCTATCTTACGCTAAACAGCCCTTATTTTATTTTGAAGAAAAATTTTAAATCTTAACATATGCTGGAAATAGAATAAGGAGAAAAATAAAATGCTTGAAAAAATCTTTTGCACATTTAAGCAAAATATTCGAGAGATACAATTTCATCGAAGTTTACACAGCTGCTGGTATCAGGATCCCCATCATATTACCGAAGCACATTTGTGTTTCTCTATTGTAATTATTTTGTCAGCTACCTTCTACGATTGAAGGTGCTTCAAACTGACAATACTACAATAACAGATAGTTCCAAAGGAAGCTCTGCGATTGAATGGGAAGATCCCAGCTGCGCAGACAAAATTAGATTACTTTAAACTGAACACTGGTTCGATTTCCTAATTTGAAATCTGTTTTTAGTGTGTCTGTAAAAAAAGTGAGAAACTACCAAACTAAAGAATTGTACACAATATTATGTATTGACTCACTGCACCAACTGTTATCTAGTATCCGTGGGATTCGTTTTCATCATTTTTTTTTTCAAAAATGTTATATTAATGTTCACTTTGACACAAGTTTTTCCCTTCCCATACCGACCGATTATTGATTTTTTAGGACCCCTTATGATCTGTCCTCTCGACAGATTGGATAAAAATAAATCGGTAAAGAGAAGGGGGGACGGACATTTTGAAAACGACCTTGGCCCAATTTTCTCCCCCAAACTTTTTTTCGCTCTCTGGTCCCTTTCACTTTCACTCGGAAAATCCCCTTTCTACCCAGTTCCCTCCTCGTTTTCGCTCTTCCCCATTGAAATGTTTTTTGATTTACTTTTTTTTAGCAGCGGTAATACTTTGAAGTTTGCGGAATCTATCTTTTTTTTTTTTTTTCCACCCTTTTTTCAAAGCTTTCTCCGAAATCCTCAAAAAATGAACTTGGGTTTTGTGGACTCATGTGGAGAAAACGAACAAATAATTTCTTTTAATCGAAATTTTAAGAGTGTGGGAAACTACTGGAATCGGCAGTGAATGAAATCGATTTCACGAGAATTACAATTTGGGGATATTCAAGATTCCTTTGAAATCTAACTGAATCAGATAATATGTGTGCAATGGATTGTATGCAATGAATTTAATCCATCCATACTGTGAGAAGAATTGTTACTTTGGTAGTTTCTTTTATTTTTTTTCAAAATTACACGAAATGTTATTGAAAGATCTATCGGATGTAAAATATTATTCGATCCCTAGTCGGGGCGAAAGATTGGTTTGAAGAAGTTGTTGATTTTTTACACAAGTGAACGGTAAAATTGTTTTAAGTGTTATGAAATATACCAATTTTAATGCAAACAAAAGTCATTGTGATTAGGTATCTACGTATATTCCACATTTCTTCTAAAATAATTGAGCCGATTTCAATTAAATTTTACACACATATTTGAGGTAAGAGAAAAGAAGCTGTCGAGATTAATTAAATATTCAGTGAATTAGAAACTAACCTAAAGATTGTCATTTTTCCTGAATTACTTTAGAGCAAGTTATTTTACAAGAAATATTTTAATACATCTGAAAATACCGAATTGTACTTTTGAATTGATACCAAATTCCTCAAAGTACCTTTTTTTCTTAAATTGTGACCAATTCTTTAAAAATTTAATTCATATAGTTTCTAAATATGGTAGCAGTAAGATTGATCTATTCTACCGGTATTTTAAAAAAAATTCTGTATCATATTTCTTAGAAAACTTTTTATTGATTGAAAGCAGTTGTTTAGCGGTGCCTAAAAATAAATGAAAGAAAAACCTGATATATCCTTCGTCTATCTTACAAGCGACCCATTCAATCAAGTGGTTCAATATAATAAAAAGATTATATGTATTACAATAATTTAAACAAAATTAATTTTTCCATTTAAATATTGTATATGAAAATATTTTGATTCCGAGCAACGCATCAACTAGTTAAGCCAATAAAGATTATCTTCAAAATAGTAATAATCGAAAAAGAAAAATATATTTGAAGAAAAACAAGTGGTATCGTTAAACATTTCCTAATGCTTATAAATTTTACAACAGTGAAATGATATTTAAAAATAAAAACCAACAATTGAGAAAGATAAATGTTCTCCCTTTGTCTTTGAAAGGCTGTTCTATGTTTCTTATATTCTGAGGCATCACATAAATGGCAATGGATCTGAATATATATATATATATATATTACATTTTTGCCTGAAAGCATATTACAAGGAGCATTTAGTTGCCACTTCTCACTCGGAGAAGGAAAGATAAAATAAATAATCAATTTTCATATTGCAGTTCTCAGTGAATTTAAATTTCTTGCTTGCCATTTTAAACAATTTTTATTGATAAATGTTACAATTAAAATTAAGATATAAAGAAATGATCTGACAAAAGACTAATTATCAAATTACATAGAGGTATTTTGAGACACCAATCCAAGCTCATTTTATATTATATTTCAAATTAATTTGACGGAAATAACTATTTTTACAGGACGTCTGAAAAACTTCTAACATTCTCCTTGTAAAATATCTTAAAATTGTCATATTTGAAACATTTTTTATATCAAAAATGTTTCCAACATATACGATGACTGTAATTAATAATAAATGAAACGATTTATTGTCATTAAAAGAATAAGCAATTTAAATCTACGTTTTTCTAGCAACAATTGGAGTAAGATTTGCTGTTGTTAACATAGTTTTCTAATGAACTGAAGTCTTTATAAGGTTACAGAAAGTTAAAGTTTCTTTAGATTAATATAATAAAAGAGTCACTCTGGTTCTTCAGTTTTCATTTGTGATCTTCAGTTTTTAATTTGTGAGTTCTGGAATTTAATATTTTTACGCATTCAAGAATTACAATTTAAATATTTGATGTATCAGTCTTTTCTCTAACATTTATCTACTCGAATTTATATTTTAAATCTGCATGTGGAATGACAGAAGTCCGAAAAGTGCTGCAGTTGCTTTCATTTGAATTTGAAGCAAACATTTTTACTTTCTTTTTTTAAACGATTTTATTTTGTAACCACACCCCGGTAGGAGTGGTTTCAATGCATGTAACGTTTTCCGTTACAGTTAGAGGGATCGACCGGTATTTAATGGGAGATTGAGGGGGGAGGGTTCAGCCCCCTTTGGACTAACACTACAGGAAGAGAAAATTAGGTCGAATACGGGGAGGAAAAGGAAGATATAAATGCGAAAAAACCCCAAAGGCGATTTTGTTTGATACTTTATATTAAATCTGTTTATTGATCAGTTATTCAACAGCTAAGGGAAACTTAATAAAATGCTAATGGTAACATTAGTGGAAATATGAATTTAAATTATTTTCAAATATTCTTTCTCTGTTTTTCAAGTTGAACATTTCTTCCATGGCTTTCACGCTTTTCGATGAATTAGTACTTTTGATTGAAAGAAAGTGAGAGAGAGAGAGAGAAATATTTACATTTAATCAATATTCTTTCATGAAAAATTATTTTATTACATTTATCCAAGATAGTTTTTTACAGTGAGTTTATCTGATATATTGAATTGTTAAACAATTTAATCAGTTAATTTAATTGAATAAAAAATTTTATTCTGAAAAATAATTCTTCGTTTTTTCATTAATTCTTCATTGGTTTATTTTTTATTCATTTATTTCCTTCATCGGTTCCTTCATTTTAAATTCGGATACTCTCATTAATTGAGCAGACATTATATTCTGTGTGAACAATATAATAGAATACTGAATTTTTAAAATAGAAACATGCACATAAAAAATTTTGAAATTATTTGTACGTAACTTGTAACGGCATGTCATTTGGGATAATATGGAAATTTTTGAGTAAATCATAGATTTTATCGTATTGAATTGTGTATTATTTATTTATCATTCATCAAAAAACAAGTAACCTTTATAATTTCCATAATAATTAAGTAATTTAATTTTATAAATAATTTTATACTTTAAGAAAAGTAAAACTTTGAAAATTATGGATTAATCGAAATTTTCTTTATTAAAAATTACTAACTTAAACATTATCAAATGTGCATTATCAGAGAAATTATTTGATATATATATATTCATTTAACACGACAACAAATATTTCTGGTAGCACTGGTTGTTCTACTTGAATCAATTATGTATATTTTAATAATAATATAATTAAAAAAGATAAACGATAAATAATGCAGTTGATTGAAAATTTCTGAGTATTTAAAATTATAACAACCCAAAGTACAGTCATTGGTTTATTGCTTATTTACTAATATCCCATTGCAAATGTAAATTCTTTTTCTAACTATTTGCGAGGCGTAAAGTAAATTAGAAAAAAGTATAAAAAGAAAATACCGGTAGAATTTCCAATTTCTTTATACATGAATTTACTAGACTTTTCTCTATTTTTAAAAGGAAAATTTATGATGTAATGCTTTTATTTTACTCGAAACCTACCTACTAGTTTAAAATGTTCCCAACATTTTCATCTGATGGTATTTCTAGTATACATTGCTCTCGCTAGATGGCACAATGTTCAAGACAGTTGCTGCAGCTTACTAAACGTTAACCGCAAAATTCTTTAAGCACCTCTCGCAAAAATCAGTCATTTTAGGATAAAACATATAAATAATTTATGTAAATACTATTTTAATTTCAAGGACATAAAATTCAATGAATTTATATCGTAATGCAAGTCCTCTTCCAAAAAAAAAAAAAAATGCTTCTAGTTGTTCTAAAAATGCACACTGAGAAGCATTAATTAAAATATTACCCGATATAAATCTGAGATTTACTTCCTTTCTTGACAATATTTTTCAGAGTGGAAATAAATAAATATATAAAAATAACTAATGAAAAGCCGATTAAATGCGAAGTTTTGTCATTAAAAACGAGGACAAAAAATTTTGATATATACCTAAAGAATTATAAGAAGGATTCTCTTACAAATACATGAAGGTTAAAGAAAACTTTAAAAAAAAGAATACATTATTCAAATTTTAGAAAAAAAAATTTCTGCTAAATGTATTTTATTTTATGCTTTTGACGGATGAAAATAAAATACACTACAAATGTCAATTTATTATGCTTCCAAACATTTCTATTGTGAAGGTGATGAGTTTGTGCATGAAAACAAAAATGATCAAAAATAATCTTTAAAATATTATCCAAACACGACTTTTAATAGAGATCAGGAAGGAGATACAAATAATGAGAAGTCATAATAAACTTTTTTTTTATAAAATGTTGCGCCACCATTTCAAGATAAAAAAAAATCTTTTAAAAGATAAAGAAATAAACAGAAAAATGTCTTTAATGATATCTTATTTTTGAGATATATATATTTATTTCAGCGAGGCATTCTATTATAATACGTTTTCTTTTTTAATCTTACGATTTAAAGCGCCATCTTTTGAGTAAAACATAAAATTGGCCGCAATCCTCTTGTTAATTTGAGAAGTTAAGGCATATCAGTTATTACAAATTGAAAGCTTTGTATTTATCAAATCTAAATGTTCATTCTGTTTCATATTGAACAGAATAAAAATTGGAAAATAGTTTCACGTTATTAAATTACAATTTTCGTTGTAATTCAAATATTAGTAAATTATGCGTGTTTTTTTCAGGGTGAAGGGTTTCAGTTCTATTAACATTAACACTTCTAAAAAAAATAAAGAATTTGTGATGAAGACTTGAGTTCTAAGGCGTCAAAAAAGTATGAAAAATATTTAATTTTATAATTAAAAAAAAGAAATTAATAAATTCTGGAAAAACAAAAATCATGCGTAAAAGGACAAAACATAAAGGAAAGGATTTCTTTTCTCAAATAATCCTGTTTTCTGTTCAGGAATCAAATTTTCTCAACAGATATTTTAATTTTATATCAAAATTATTTATTTTATCATATATAAATTTATATTTGGATTTAAAAAAATTGTTCAATGCGCACATTTTGCAATTCATACACAAACAAAATACTGCACTATAACAAACATTTATCAGATGTAAAAGTATTTGCAGAATAATAATATTTTGAAAGAAATCTCTAGGCATTCTCTTTTGACTCTGATTCTTTCTCTGAAAATATTAAAAATGCCGAGAAAAATTCAAAGAATGAAAAATAAATTTATAAAATACATAACTCAAACCTATATACCTCTGGATTAAATAAATTTTATTTTTAATTTATGGAGAGTGTAAAGCATATAGATGGTCCAATTAAAAAAGGCAAGCACAGAAAATTCTAAGTGTTGAATGCTGCCATTTGAGATTTTGACAACGCTTTAAAAATCCAGTTCCCGCTTTTCCGATTCGGAACTCATACTCCGATTCGGAACTCATAAAGGCTCATTTGAAAATTTAGCTATTTTTTTTATAGATAAAGGAATCGATTGGTCTTCTTGAAATCTAATTTAAAAATAAGATTACCGGTTTTTTAACGGATTTATTTGGATCGAATTTTATAGGTTGCATAATGGTTTTAAAATGCTCACCTTAAGCTAACAATCACAAATAATAAGGCACTTCACATGTCTGAATTTTGCTGCCTTAAACAGACAGAAATTGTGAGAAATGCACAATAGAAATTTATACTCTTTGCTCATAAGTTTCTTAATTAATGAAACTTTTATGTTAATAATTGAAATAAACAAATTTATTCAAATTCTCTCCCTCCCCCCCTCTTTCTTTTCGTATTTACATATTAAAGGGGAATGAGTTCACTTCCTATGTATCATTCTAAGTATTTGGATATTCTTAAAAAGGAATGTTTCCAACTACAATCATTTCCTAATTTTGAAATATTTCTGATTTACTTTATTCTGAAATTCTTATTGTTTATATTATATTATATCTTAAAATTGCCTTTATTTAAACGATGTAATGGGAGATAGATTAATTCCAAGTCATGAAAAGTTTAACTCTAAGTTTCCTGCACTTTCCCTTTAAATATTAAATACAATTTAGAAGTGCATTTGACACTCACTAAGAATTAATAGAATCATTTCATTGGGAAATATTTTCTTAATATTATTGCAAGTCTTCCTAAATTTAAACAAAAAAAAAAAATGCAAGCCGCTGTTTTAATGGTATAGTTAAAAATAGAAATACTAAATATGTATTTATTTTTACCTTAAAGTATTAAATATTTATAAATTTAAAACAGTGATAAGGTTTAAAAAGTGAATTCTGATGAATGACGAATCATAAAACTGAAAGAAGGCATGGAAAAAAAAATGAACGTGAATCAATAATGTTCTTATATTCATAGAAGGGAAAATGATGATAAAGAAGTCATAAAATTATTTTTTATTTTCATTAAAACCTTCTATTTTCTAAAAATTATATTTTAATGTTTCTTTAAGGGAGTAATAAAACTAATGAAAATTTTTCAAGAATCAAAGAGAAAATTGATTTCACAGTCCGGAAAAAAAGAATATTGCATTATTTGGAATATTACATTGAAAGTGTTAATTCTCAGCTTCTAAAACTCTTGATTGTATTTCAGTGATTAATCTAGAACTTGATATTTTAAGACCAGCTAAATTTTTTGATAAATAAAAACATTTGTTTAAAGATTCGCAGTACTATATCAAATGATAAGACATTCGATTAGTGCAACGTGATGAAGTTTGATGCTTTCGGCATAAAAACTTAATAAAAACTGACCATAAAAAAGAAAACGATACATATGTGATACATTCCGTTTTAAATGATTTAAATTACTGTTTATGTTTGACTTAAAATATTAGTATAAGTTTTGTGTGTGTGTGTGTGTTTTTAATTATCAAAGATAAAAACTTTTACTTCTTTGGAAAAATACAGACCAATATAAAAAAAAAATCCATATTTTATTGTTCAAAACACCAAAAGTACTATTGTCAAGATATTTTATGAATTCTATTATATTTTCCTTAGATAATAACAATATATTTCCTGTAATATATGTTAAAATGTATTCTATAAGCTCCTGATAAAAACCGTTGGATGATATCGTTGCTTTCTGGATCATTCTAGAATCTGCAATTTTAAACGTACAAAACTTTTTAATAAGAAAAAGACTATCTTTAATTTTATTTGGCACTTTTCGATTGTAGTTGAATTTTATGACTAAAATACTGGAGGAACGAATCCTGATTTCCCAGAAAGCATAAAATGCATAAAGAAATAACTTGAATAGAAAGTATTATAAATCTAATCTCCTTTCAAGGTATAACTTAGCTTTCACTCTTGAAATAAATTCTTTTAAATTTTGAAGTATACACTTCAGTTATAGAATATATATACTACATTTCTAAATTTGCAACAGAAAATTTAGGGCTAATTTTACAAGGAGTGAATTTTAAATGTATTCCAAATAATGCTGTATTATTTTAATCTTGAAAGTACAAAAATGAATAGTCTCTATTTATGATCATTGCATAATCAAAGAACTGCTAAGCTTTAAAAACCTCTGACTGATATTTTTTTCTGTTGAAACTCAGAATAAATAATCAGAACCTAAAATTTAGATTGCTTTCTGATGGGAGTAAATGTATAAATGCTTTGTTGTAACAATAAAAAAGAAAAGTCAAAGAAATTCAAATTACTTTGTTCTGTATAATAGAGTGACTCACATTTAACAAACGTGGATTTAACTGCTAATTCTTCAAATTTTAAGTAAAAAGTTGTCATATTTTTTTCTAACGTTCTCTTTTTATTTCTAACTTATCGAAATTTCGTCATTCATAGCAAAAAATAAATCTATAAAATGAATTCATTTTTTTTTTCAATTTTAGATTGGAAAATTCCTTAAAATGGAACTTATAAAAACTTCTTATGATCCTTTTTTGAAAATTTTCAATTTAATATACTCATGCAACTCTCAAAAGAAATTACATTTGCAGAAATTTTTTTTATTGAAATTTGGAAATTTTAATTCCTTTTTTAACAAAATTTTCTGAAAAGTAATAGTTTTTTTGTATAATTCAAAAAAGGAAATCCATTTTGTAGATGTAGAAAGATATTATATAGTTTATTTGTATTAAATTTTATTCCTGGTGATTATCTTATAGCTTTTAGAGTGCTATAAAGAATTTAATAATTCTCAATTATAAAATTATCGCCAAAATTGCAAAGAACATAAGAATATAGTAAAAAAGAAGAGTAAAAGAATTAGAATTTATAGAAGATATTGATGAATAAAATAGATTTAGTTGAATGGATACCCCTTCAGTACTGTTCATCATCATATAAGATTACTTTTGTGGCTAATTCTATTTATGAAAGTTGTTTGCGAAAATAATTTCGTTTGTTTGTATCTATCAATATCTCAGGTTCTTGTTTATTAATCTTGTTTATTATCTCAGGTTCTTGTTGGAGTTTAAAATGAATATTCTAGACTAACATTTGCACAAATGACTTATTTACAAGTTAAAAAAAGGCCAAAGGCAATGCATTTTTGGTTTTCGAATTGGCGTTTTGGAAACTGTAAATGAATATATAAAAACTCCGAAAATAAGAAGTAATATAATTTCTGAATACATATTATTCAGAAATAATAATTAAAATAATAATTCTGACATTCTGTGAATAGCAATGACATGAAGTTAACCAAAGGCACATATTTTCTGAGAACTTTGAGTAGGATATTTAAAAAAAAATATTTTTCAATGCACAAAAAGTTGAATTAAATTAGTTTAAAACAGATCAGATTCAGTAGGTGTTAATGCGTAGGTTTCAATAGACATTTGATTTTCGTCCTATCCCTCTTTGATGCAATAAAATTCTTTGAATGCAAATATTTCTTTTAAATTTGCCAATTAAATACAAAGAATTAAAAACAAACGTTTAAAAAAATCTACACAAAACGCAAGCATGTCCACTAAAAGGAGATTCTATAGAAACAGCGTTAAACATTTTCAGTTATATGTTTTCCTTGTTCTAGAAGCAATATAAATTTAAAGTTAATTTTTCATAATTTAAGGAACATAGAGATAAAGCAAAATACAAGAAAGTCTTAATGGATTTATTTTGCAAAGATTAAACGAAAATTTAGTGTAGCACTTTTATAAATGCCGCATTTTTTAATACCTGTTAAAAAAGTTTATTTCAAATGATGAGCGGAAAGAAAACGTCAAATGCAAAGTAATCATTTTGCTAACATTAAAAAGTTTTCGTAAAGCAAATGAAATAATAATTTTTTCATTGTTTTTGTCTGTAATTAATATGCGATATTTAAATAACGAAGAGGCGATTTTGCGATAAGAGATTTTTTAAGAAAATATAATTGGAAAATTTGAAGATAGAAAATATAAAATTGTATCGTTCAAAAAAATTGTTAAAAGATGCTTTGTGACATGCAGTTAAAAGATAATCGAACTGAAAATTATCCAGCTTGCATTTGCATAAAAAATAGAACCAAAAATTCACTAAGTAGAAAAACTATTTTCATATTTAAAGTTGCTTCAAAGAAGTAAAAGGGGGATCAAAAGCTGCGTTTCCTTCACGTTTACATAATTATAGTTTGTGTTTATAAAAAAATATTTCATTGTTAATAAGTACATTTATTAAACTTATTTGGTTATTTAAAATAGCCTTGCAATCTTAAAATATGGAATTAGGCGTGTTTCATCTATAATTTTTATTGTAAATGAAATACGTGCGAGATCAGAATTACCTTATTTCAGATGCGAATTTAATTAAGGTATGTAATTTTTTACGATAAAAACAATTAGTAAGAAAAGTAGTCGATAAAAATTCAACATGAATTCACTCCCTTTTTTAAAAAAGATTGCGCTAACTGGAGGAAGAAAATACGTCGCCTTTATTTCTAGGGCAATCGAAACGTGCCAGCTGAATCTTATTGGTTTAATTAATTTTATTACAATTTCTTTAGCTTTCAGCGTGATAAAAAATTTTTTGGAAAGGAAGTTATCTTCAAAATTGTTCATAAAAATTATATTAACTAATTATAAAATGCCATGGTTCTATCAGGATAATATGCAACCACCGGTGAATGCAATTCAAGGTGATGTTTTAAGAGTCGAGAATTACTTTACTGAAATCGTGAAACAATTTAAAACTTTTTTCTTTTTTGATCAATGGAAATCGGCTAACAGAATTGTCTGCTTTGTTTATTAAGTAAAATAAACAATACTTCAGTTTATAATAGTACATAAAAGAAAATTTGAAAAAACTCGGTAACAGCCATTGTTCTGGAAGATTGTTGTAAAATTTATAATCTTTAATTTGAAACATATATTTCTGAAAAGTAAAACACAGTAATCAAGATTCTATGGATTACTTTAATTCAAGCGAATTGCTTATGAACGAAACGATTAACATTTTCTAAAATCAGAAGGAAGGAAATCTTTGATAGTTTACAGATACTTTTAGAAACTGCACTTGTCCATAATCTTTCTTTATTATTGTACGTTGATCAGACAAAAAATTGTCCTCTTATATATTTTTCTAAAAGGTTTTTCATTTTTAGATAGGTTTTAATATTACGTTTCATTATATTATGCTATCCAAATTAACAAACTTAAGTTTAAAATATATTTAGAAAATGAATTCGCCTTCTTCAGAAATAAATAAAATTTAAATAGCAACAAATAAATAGAATATATTTATAAATTTTAATTAATAATTTAATTTTGATAGACTATCTGGAAAGAGAATCCACGAAAAAAATGAGCTGATTTAAATTCATTCATGTGTACGGCAGCTTTTCAATTCGAAACATCGCTATTTTGTGTGTTTGAAAATTTTAACGCATAACTTTTTTTTAAAAAAACAAAACATTATTTTGATTTTAGTTTTGTTTTGTTTGTAACAAAACAAAAAACATTTATATCCGATTTTTTTGTGAATATATCCGAGTTTTTTATGAGCACATATGTGATTTTTAATTCTTCCTTAATTGACATATCATGTGTGAGAACTCAATTTACAACATATTTTTCTTTCGACATATAAGTCGGTAACCTTTGTTTTCCACTTTTATACTTAATAATAAACAAATTTACCTTCACATTCATCGAATATTTCCTATTTAAAATTTTGTAAACTCAAGAGTGTAAACAGATTTTTAATTTCAATTTTTACTTTTTAAAAAATTTAAATAAAAAGTATAAATTTAAAAATTATGATTTCAGTTAAATGTTTCTCTTTCTCTTTGATTTATTTGTATAAAACGTATATGCAAATAAATCAATGGATTTCATTGCATCTGTGTTTCATGAAGCTTCTCTTTTACAGTGAAAGAATAAGCTAAAGGCAAACACTTACTTCTGAGCAGCATTCCTTGAATGTGGCCTTTCCTGGTGGTTTGAGGCGTCAATGGTGAACACTTCCTGGACTCCACTTTGATGTCTGTGTGGCGAGCGGTGGCGATCGCTCGGGATTTTCTTCTTTTCGGCCTTTTGACCATTCTTGTGCTTTTGCTTCCTTTTATTTTTGTCCTTTCGATCCATATTGTTTCCCCGGAACTAGATTTAAAAGCCAGAAAATTTGGTGATAAGAAGAAGCAGATTCAATGTTTGTCAAACGTCTTTAAGCACATGAGCAAGATTTGATTAAATCACTGTTCATGTCACCATGGGTTTTATTATTTTATATTATGAGTTCAGTACTTCTATCTCAATGCAGAAATTTTCTTGAATTATAAGTAATTCCTCTGCAAAAAAGGCTGCTTATAAATGATTTTTGCTGCACATACTCAGATTATGAGAATAACTTCCGGGAATCACACTTTCGGATATCTTCCAACAGTTTTTCACAGGAAGAGGTATATGTTTTGAAAAAAAAGCGTCACTACGTATAGAGAATTGAAAATAAACTTTTTAGTGTCGTTCTACTATCAATAAAATTAATTAAAGTTAAGGTAATAGAATGTTCCTGTGAAATGTTAAGTCCTATATTTAAATCGGCTAGCGGTGTGAAGATCCAAATAGATTCTCTAACTTCTTGGTGATTGGTAATCCAAATATTAGTATTTTTTCTAAATAACAATGGATCAAATGATTAGATATTTCAGACACAACGTCACTAGTCTCTTTACAGAACTTCCTGAAATATTTCCGGTATCACTTAATTTAATCGGATGTTATGTTTCATGTAAAGAATCGAATAATGAATAGTATTAATTTTACACGCTATATATGAATTATCCCAGAATTATTGTTGTTAGGTTAACATAGAAATCCATTAATTGTGTGCCGAGATATTTCACACCTATATATCCATCCGAATGAAATAAATGCGGCTAATATTGGAGTTTCTAACCAAGCACAACGATGTGTTAAAAAGCACCTTTCACGGCATGATGATTCAAATTATTTCTCTTCTAGCTGTTATTCGCGACTGTCCGCTCTATAATGTTGCTTTTTGACCATTAAATTGACCCGTTAGATTTTGGTGGGAGGAAGAATATGGTATCCTCTATTCTGGACTGGATTCGCTTCCGCGCGCGCGCTCGATCTCAAGCTATACGCCTTGTAAAACTTCCAGGAGTTGCTCTCGGTTGTCCCCCGGGTCGGGCCGAATAAAAAACATTCTCATTTTTTTCTACCCTTGTTCCCTATTTATATACCCGACCCCACACCCCAACCCTTACCCCCGGCATCTCCCAGGGGTTGGGATTCGAGGATACGGGACGTCTAAAAAAATAGCCCGAGAGAAGAGATGGCTGGAGGCAGAAAAAAAAAATCACATTTGATGGCAGTTTTTTTTTATCATTATCATTGGTTGCGTTCGTGGCATAAATGTAGGTGGGGCTTATATCAGGCCACAAGAGTGGTTTATGTATTATTGGAGTTTGAATTTAACATTTGAATTAGAATACTGCATAAAATAATTTTCTTCTTTAACATTATAAATTTTGTTTTTTATTTATCATGTGCTAAAGATCAGAAATTTAAAAATTAAATAAACTCATAAAAATGCCATGACATTCAAGAACAGTTTTGATTATGTCTTCAAAAAACAAACTAAACATGGAAAATACTAGAAAAGTAACTATGATTTCAATTTACGAGAATATGATCCTCAGTAAGAGTCCAATAAATAAAATAAAATATCACATTTTTATACGAAATTGGAAAATTCCTATAGCAGTAACATTCTTTCCAATAGCAAAAATTCCTTCTTATTAGCCTTCCGCATCTTCTGTTGTAAGTTATTTAGAAAAGAAAATATTTATATATGTAGTAAAAATGTTAAAAAACAGTCACGTGTCATTATGAAATAAATAAATTCTTAGAGACTGACATACATATTACTTCCATGAGCTTGAGCAATTTGCAAATTTTAATCATCCTCCTTAATTGCTTCACTCGGCATAGTTTAAAGAAGAAAATTATGTGATTAACAAGCAGAAAATTTTAGCTTTATTTTATTAAATTTACATCCTTTTTATTGATGTCATGCAATTGTTTCCAATTATATCTGAATCTCAAAAATAATAATAATAATTATTATTATTTGTTAAAAAGATTCTTTACCTGATCTTTTTGCAAAAAAAAAAAAAAAAAAAAAAAAAAAAAAAAAAAAAAACAGAAATTTAGAATAAACTGTACAAAATTTATGCTTAAGTGTTTAGAGAAAGCTATCGAGGATGCAAGAATTGTGGTATCTAAGTATTTATTTACTGTCTAAAATAACCAAAAATCTTTTATATCTTTTAACTACATGGTAAAGGTAAAAGCTATAAGTTATGGGATAATTAAATATATTTGATCTTTGCTAATTGAAAACTTTATTCTTTCTTACCGAATGCTTTTATGGAAATCTAGAATAGTCCTTATTATAGAAATGTTTTGGGAAGTAATAGGTCTTAACAAATAATAGAATCTAAATTTACATAATAATTTTATAAAACACATTTATTTGCTTACATGAAAGAAAATGAAGGGCGTTGGAAATATTTCATTGTAAAATTGCTACGACAGTGAAAATTTTAATACTTTTGAAATATTTTTTCAGCTAGAATGCCTCGAGGATGAACATAAGAACATTCAGGCAATATGTGATGCTAATGTTCAAAAAATTCATGACAATCCACAAATCTATTTGAAATTATTCATGATATAAAGTAGCACTTCCTCTCCTTTTATTAACTTTCCTTTTACTAAATCAATAATTTTTGTGACTCAGTATATAAACTAATATTTTTGAGCCTCAGTAAACATACTAGCATATAATATAATCTAAAACTGAAACGCCTACATTTCAGTTTGTCAATAGAATGCTATCGACTGATTAAATTTTCTTCGCATTTTTTTCACAAGTACTATGAAGCATAACAAAGTTTTAATGAATGTTTTGTAATAATTAATTTTTTTAATAATTAAAAAGTTACCATTTTGCATATGCAATACTATGCAAAAAAAAAACAGCATTGTGGAACCAAATAACTAGTTAGTAAAATTG
This sequence comes from Argiope bruennichi, assembly GCF_947563725.1. Taxonomy (NCBI): domain Eukaryota; kingdom Metazoa; phylum Arthropoda; class Arachnida; order Araneae; family Araneidae; genus Argiope; species Argiope bruennichi. Next base: position 11,449,594 of record NC_079157.1, on the reverse strand, counting down.
ATTTAAAGTATCTAAAAGCGTGGGAAAAGAGTTATTTAAATAAAACTTATTTTATCTTGTTGATGCAAAAAAATATTTCTTCTAAATTACAAAATAATCTCAAGATTCCAGTTTTTTTTTAAAAAATTAATTGAAAATTTGATTATTTGTTTTTAAAGTACGACAAAAATTGAAATTGACTGTTGAAAATATCATACTACGTCATATTCTTTTGGATTATTGCCATTTATTATTATTTAAATTGCCACTAGAAATAATTAACTGATTTCCATTGTATAATTTAAAAAAATAAATAAATTAAATAACATACGGAAGAAATTATGTTTTTGCGATTTTGTTTTCAAGACAAGCATCGTCCTATGCAGCATTTTTTAAAATTTTCCTTTTAGATTTATGAAAATTTTGCATATGCATCAAAAAATAAGTATGGTAATTATTAAAAAAATCTTTATATATTATTGAAATAAATTATTTTTAAAGTATTAAAAAATATACTTTCCTTAAATTTCAAAGTATTCCATACAACTTAATTTCTAATTTTTCCCTTTTTTCCCCCCTGAATAAATTAGTTTAGAACAAGAATGGAAATTTCCAATTTTTATCTGCTATTTTGTAAACCGAATTAAAAATTTATTTAAAAAATATTTTTATTTTCACGCGTTGAATTTTCATTGCTTTCTAAACTGAAATTGATTTTTAACTCTTTAATAGAATTCGGAACATAAAATGCACGCTCAGTTTTTCATTTTATAGAACAATATCTTTTCTAATGTTATTTTAGATTAATATAAATGTAGGTAAGGGTGATGAAACAATGAAATGAAATTTCATATTTTTATTATTTTTTATTTATTTCAAAAATATATTTGAAATTAAAATCATTTAAGGATGTCTATTTTTTCGACAAACTACAAGGTATTAAAATCTGAACATATTTCCTCATTTTAATTAAAATAAATTTGCAAATAATAGAAAAATCTAGCATACTATAATTTTGATATAAAGGAATCTATTACACAAAAAATAGTGTATGTATATTCTAATTTTTTTACATGTGATAATTTTAGTTTTGTTATAAATATTTTTAATGATAGAAATGCTGAAAACTTTGCACGATAGTAGTGAAGTAAAAAAAGTGAAGTTAAAATTGGGAACCTTTTGAATCAATCGTAGTGAGCAAAAATATAGGACTTTCTTGTAATATTTAAAAAAATAATTAAGATTTTGCTTATAACAGATATTAAATTTGCAAAATATTAAAAAAATGAAATTCAAAAAAAGCAAAGGATTAAAAAAATGTAATGTACTTCTTTTTAATAAGATTCTTGGTAATACTTCTATTTTTAGGGTGCCTTCGTTTCAAAATAAATAATTAATCATGAATTCTTCCATTTAATTTTCTTTTTAAATGAATGAAAGAAATTTCATCCATTGTCTTTTTCAGGTAAATATATCGATATAAAAAATTATCTGAGAGAAACTACTTTTTTAACAGAAAATTCTTGAGAGAAATAGCTTTTTTAAACATTCATATATCAAAGTCAAAAATATAAAAGATAATTTTTAGTTGAAAAAAAAAAAAAAAAAAAAAACGGAGATCAGAAGAAGAGGAATTAAAATGAAAAGGAAAAAATATAAGTAATCAGTTTTATATCATGAATATCATAAATTTTTAATATTTTTAAAGTTTCTACGTATAAAATATATATCCTTCAATAGGAAGTTAAATTAATAAATCATGTTTTAAAGAATGAACTTAATTATCAACTTACCAAAGTTCTTAGAAAATAAAACTATTAGTCAGTTTTATATCTATTTTTTCAAAATATTTTATGAAAAAAAATAATTCAAAAATTTTATTTCGATTTTAGAAAAAAATGTTAAAATATCCTGAAACAAAAATCACACAAACGTCAAAAAAAATGTTATAATTCCGAAAATATATTACAAATAAAATGAAATTTTGGTAAACGTTTAAATATTAGAAATCCGAAAGAAAATATTTTATTTTGATCAGTTTTCTGCTATATAATGTAATCACTTACCTATATAAATACAAATAGTGTTTGTATGTTTTGATCCATTTTCATACTTCCCTTACATTACATCAAAAATATTATTTAATAAAATTTATTAAATGCAAATTAAAATAGAATTTATGTATAACAAACAATTTAATATTCTTGTGAAATTAAAAGGTTTTAACACTGTGAATAAAATTTTGGCTGTTTATAATCTTCAAAATAACCATTTCAATTATTTTTAAGAATAATTACACAAGTTATAATATGTTTTTTTTATTTCAGTTATAACCAAGGCTTATTTTTGTGTCTAGTTCGTAATCGACAATAGATTTATATCTGGCTTATAATCAACAAAAGGTAAATATTTCCGAATTAATATTTTCGAAGAATTTTAATCCTCAGAATTTTTTTATTCTTAAATTGTTAAAGCGGGTGGCTGGAAACACAAATTTTTTGAATTCACAGTGGCCATATTATTCTAAGTGAAGCTTTTTCTTTGTTTTAAAACAAATGCTCCTATACGCAATTGTTAAAAATTAGAACTGCAAAAAAAATAACAATAACTCAAGTAATAACGCTTTCATATTTGCATCAATTCTACTGTAAGCATCCAAGATCATTCTCCGTATAACTTTCAAGAAGTCAGAAAAAAATTCATAGGCAGAAAAAAAAGAAGCATAGGAATAAGCAGTATTTATGAGCATTCAAAACTAATGAGAGGGACCGAAGTTTTCAACAAAATTACTTTCGTAATAAATGCAAGAAATTTAAAAACAAGAATCATTCTCATATCATTGAATGTCGTTTTCCTGCTATCATTTTTATACTGTAATTATCTACCTGATATATTTGAAAATTTTATAATCACACACACGTACACACATTTCGAAATGAAATGCTCTTGGAGTAGAGAATACATATATTTCCTAAATATTTAAATAATTTTACAAAAACACTTTTAGGTTAAAAAAATGCGATTGAACCTTTGCAAAATTAGGGAAAAAATTAAAACAACTGTTAAAAAAACCTCTCTAAATAAAATAAAAAAAATGGTTATGTTCTTTTCAAAAAATTTCTCAATCGCAGCAGTCTGAAAAGAGAGAGATATAAACAAAATTCTGACACTCTTGATTGCAGGTTCTTAACTCAGTTCAAAAAGAAATTTACAGAATTCTCGAGATTTTTACATAATTTGGCTTTTAGGAAAAAAAAACATATAAGAAAACGGGAACGAAAGAATTTCCAATGTTAGCTACCGCCGGTCAATGTGGTTATCAGTAAGAAAATGGGAAGATAAATTTTATACTCTAAGATATCACTGCAATTATTCTGAATCAAAAAATTACAGTTCATTTATTTGTTCTGAAATCTTTTTTTTTTTAATTTCCTTCAAAAATTTTAGAATGAAATTAAGCCCTTGAAAAACTAAAACTCATTTTATAATAAATATTTGTCTAAATCTGAATTTTAAAATATGATGTTTATTATTTTTCAGTCCTTTGTAAACTTAGGTGTATTAATAAAAATCTAATTAAAAATAAATTATTAAAAATTAGTTAATTAAACTATTCATATTTATTTAAATTTGAAGAAAACTTTAAACTGGCTTTCAGAAAAGGTAAATAAAATAATATGATCGCAACTTCCATGTACTGGAAATACTATTAACTCTAAATCTGAGAGATATCTAATCTGTACCGAAACCAAATATCAGTTTCTTCTCATTTTTTCCCAAAAGTATTTTCTTTCAATATAAGATTAAATTTGATGTGTAGCTGAAAAAAGATTTTAATTTTAATGTACTCGCGAGATATACACACTTAAATATATAAAAGTTTTGAGACACGAAGAAATTATACTTTGCATAGTTTTCATATACACGCTTAAATAGCAGAGATTTAAAAAAGTGAAAAATTATTTATTTTTGTTAATTTTATGTGCAAACTTGCTTATGTATATATTTTTTTTAGTTTACTGTTGAAAACTTCGATATTCCGAATATTTTATTTATTTATTTTTTTATATGAATCTTTATTTTCATGTGAACTACTTTATATATAAAACGATTTACAAGGTAATATTGATAAAACGTTTTTATTCGTAAGAGACAGTATTTTCAAATAATAAGTAATGAAACTGTTATTCTTATGATAAAATCTCAGAAAATTACTTGCGTCGATTTTTCCTGATTAAGTCTAATTTTTTGTTTTAAAAAAGAAATGTAATAGTGCATTCATTTTAGAGAAAGAAAAATTACACTTCATCATTACGTTTCCTTAAACTTGCTTATTTCAAATTAACAAATAAAAATTTTGAGAGCAAGATAAATTTCATAAGAAGTGCTAAAATATCAGTTTTATAAGCAAGCTTTATGTAAATGCTTTAATTTACAAAAAGCGAAATGTTAGAAAATAGGTATGTTAGAAATTATACCAAAAAATATTTTTTATCATGTGAGAAAATGTTATTTTGGTTAGAGGGTTTTGAAGCTCAAAATCGCGTAGGCAATGAATAAAATATAAATGACAATTTTCATCATCATCTTTTAATCGAATATATTTTTTTACCTGCTTTTACCAGTATTGCATTATTATTATGTAGGCTTCTTTGAAAGCAGATGCGTTTTTAAAAGGCTGGCTTGCTTTTACCAGTATTTCTTTATTACTACGTATGTTTCTTCGACAGCAAATGCGTTTTTAAAAGGATGACATAGAACTATGACATCATAGCTGTTCATCTCAAAATCGTTCCAGCTTGGGAAATTGAAAATGAAAATTTAAAAAAATATCAGAGAGAGAGAGAGAGAGAGATAGAGACCCCTCTATTTTATTCAACCGGTTTCAATCATGTTTCAAACCGGTTTAAACTGGTTAATGACTTAAATTAATTAAGACAAATAATGACTTAAAAAGTAATAACGTTCTCACATGATAATTTGAAATTTGCGATCGTAGATTTCATTTAAATTTTTTAATAATAATATTTTAATTTAGTTTTTTAAATAATGATTGCATCATTCATTTATATTTTTTAAAATGGTTTTATAATTTATAAATTTCAATTTCAATGTATTTTAAGAATTTTATGCCTTCAAAATTCAGCTTTAATTAAAAATATATAAAAACCATTTGTTCAAGGGTTTTAAGAATTTTTGATCAGAACCGGTATTTTATATAGCCATCAAAGCGTTGATTTTTTTAGTATTCTGTTCTACTTTTTATAGTCTATTTCCACTTTATACTTCCCTTTTAAGTAATTCTATGAATAAAACATTCTAAATGTAACACCATAGATAAAAACATATTGAAATCCTATAAAAGAATAGAAAATGACCAACGAATTAACGAAAAATTAACTGCGTAATTCTACAGAAAGGGCAAGACAATTAATTATTTAGAAATAAAGTCTAAAATTTAAAAAAAATTGTAATTTAATTTAAATATAATATGAGGTAATGGAAAAAACATTTAAAACTGAATACAACATTTTATAAAGGTACTGTTCATATATTGATTTGATATATCATATAAAAACTTCAACTGAAATTGAATTTTAATTTATTTTAACGCCGTTTGACTTTTAAACAATAAATGATACTTAAAACAACTACTAAAAGTTATTCTTATTCTACTTACTATATCTATGATAGTTCTACATTACTTTCTGTAGAATAACTATTCTACTATAAAAGTTATTCTACAGAAAATAATTCTACCGAGAATTATGATTTACAAATATTAAAAATACATATAAAAAGCTTACCCATTGTTAAAATCTTTCATATTTGTCATCATCTTAAAAGTTAAATTCAATTGTTAATTTCTATATAACGCAATTCGATTATATTAGCTTTGAATTAGGGAAATAAAATATCGTTTTCCTTTCTGCATAATTGAAATTACTTGGTATTTCTAAGAAATTCCATTTAAATCACCAATGTTTCCAAAAAATTGCTTTTGAAAATAAAATAAATTTTATGTAATGCAGTATTTTCTTCAAATCGTTTGCTTATCTCTTGCTTAAAATAATTCACCATTAATATTAAAAATATTTTTTTAGATACTTATTTTTGAAAAATTGAGCAAAGTATTTTATTATTATAATTCATTTTTTAATTTATGACAGTTTGTTAAATTGGCAGATTTTTTCTGTTACTAAATTTCAAATCAAAGATCATGATATGAGCATGAATCTCTTTTTAAACGATAATATATGTTCTGAATCTCTTATGGACGAATATGATTTTTATTTTGAAAGTGTAACTGTGACTGGACTTTATATAAAAAAGAAGATAAACACTTATTAGCAGATTTTAATTCCTAGTTCGAAATATCGCTGCATGATTGAATGGATTAATCTATTTTGCTTTAAAAATTTATTCTTAACTAGCCGCCTTTGGCGACCAGCCGGTTCACCAATCTTAATGTTCGTTAAAATTTTAATAATTAAATATTTTATGCAACTTCTACTTTAATAGCTTCTTCGTCAAAATATTTTAAAACTTCAAATTTTGATTATCATATAATTCATTCATAATATTATAAAGGCCTTCAGTCATAACGTAATATGTATCTAACTCATTTTCTGTTAGCACCCGTAGAATTTATGCTTTAAATTAAAGTGGAAAGAATTTATCTTCAATTAATATAATAATATTTTTTACTGAAACAAAGCATTTTTTTATAATCTGATTACTGAAAATAGAGTCACTCAGCGTTTAAACTTTATGGGCACTAAAGAATATCTTTTTTAATTTATGTAATATCTCAAGAGTTGGTCAACAAAATTTTCTTAGATTCATTATGAGCAGATCGATTAATTAACAATGTTTAAATTTAAATGCATCAAACACTAAGAAAATAAAACGAATCGTTTAAAATAAACGGTTGAAAACAGGTTTTAAAAAAACTACTTAAAAAACGATGTACTTAAAAATATAAGCATATACAAAAAATATATATAACTAACATAAATATTATTTACTTACAAAAGCATGCAACTAACCCAAAAATAATTTAAATCATCCATTGATAACGTTGTCATGGCAACAATCAGAACAGAATGCGCATGCGTAAATTTTCTTCGCCGGTTACGTAACGCAAATACGTGATTTTTTCTACGCCAGTTGGGGTAACGCTATGCGGATTAGAAATTTTTAATTTCCTTTATTCTGTTTTATTTTAATTCAAAAGTACTTCAGAATGAATCTGAAAGATTGATTCATTAACAATGTTTAATTTTAAATGCATCAAACATTAAGAAAATAAACAGAACCGATTGAAATAATCCGCCGAAAAATTTTAACCCTAGCCTCATTACTGTTGGGAGAAAAAAAAAACTGAAGCCTTTCTCGTTTGGCGCTGGGGATAATGGAAGATTTTTTTGGCGGAAAAGTTGGCGGTGGGGAAAATGGAAGATTTTTTTGGCGGGAAAGTTAGTTTTTAACTAATAATTAAAATTCTAATTAAAAATTCGAAAAAAGAAACCCCAGGTGCACATTCCCAACCTCCAAGGTATACATGTACCAAATTTGGTAGCTGTATGTCAAACGGTCTGGCCTATAGAGCGCCAACACACACACACACACACACACACACACACACACACACACACACACACACACACATTGAGCTTTATTATAAGTATATAGATTATTTAGTTGCGTTGACTTACACTAAAAAAATATATTTCCGGAATACGAGTACATAAATCCAATAATTGAAATAATAAAAAATATTGTAAGATATATTTAAAAATGATAAAAATTTATTAAAACTGGAATAAATATTGATCAGAAATAGAACCAACACTTCTGAAAGACTTATTTTATGAATTTTAAAATGGTGCAAAAGTGGATTTTGAACAATAATATGCATTCAAATTATTGAAGGACAGTGTTACAACTTTGAATAATTTTTTAATTAAAAGATCTATTTAAAATTCTGAAAACCCTTTTGATTGGGAGCACTTATTCAGCATTAAACAGCTACTTATCAAATTTGAATTTAGTTTTTTATGGTCAAATGGTCAACCTTCTAGAGAATTTCAAATAATTTAATTTTCATCATGCATGTTGCAATATAGAGACAGTATAATAGTCGAGCAGCATTTATAGTTTTAATATTGTTTAATAAACAGACTATAAAATCATTCAATGAAATTTTTGATTTAATTCAACAACTCAATTTGAAAAGTCAGACAGTACATAATTCAGACAGATTACAAAAGGGAAATATATATTTATAATGGCGAAACACTTTGATCTTTATTTTATAAAAATGTCATTTTAAAATTCCAAATTTACAATTAATGTTGAATTATATAACTACTTTTCCATCAAAATGGTACCGTATATAGTACATATCCGTTATTTTAAGATATTTTTTTCCTCTCAAAATACATATTTCAAAATGTAGGTTAGATGAAATATATTATTTTATCCTTTTATGTAAATTTTAAAATAGAATTTTTGTTACTAATTTGCAGAAATTCATTTCTTTAAATATTATACATTTTTTTTAATTTAACGCAGACGATTTTGAAACACGGTAACAGTAAGACTTTAAACTAATATATCACTATTTTTGTTAAATTTCTATTTCATATCTGTTAGAAATATTTATTAGCTGTTTAAAGTAGTTATTTAATTGCGCTTAAAAGAAATGAGAGAAAAAACGGAATCATACCTTTTTTCAACGTCAAGCGAGTACAAGTGACCAAGGGTTGTCAATCAATTAGTGTAGGTAATAAAAGGATTTGTTTATATTAAAAAATGTACACCAAATAAATTTTATATTAAAAATATTTTACTCGTAAATTTTTTAGATCCAAGCAAAGACAGGTATAGCAACTAGTTAACTCTAAAATGGAACAGAAACCAGATATGTCTATAAAATTTCATTTGTAGTACATTAATCTAAATCATAGATTCATACAAAATTTAGGTTGTATTACTTCAATGCGATATTTTTTGCCATTATCGTTATTTTTGAGCATATAATTCTATATATAAAAAAGTTAAAAGAATGAAATTCACCATTTTTTCTTAAATTGGAGAGAAAATCATCACGATAAAATTTTTATATTCATAAAATTTTGGATATAAATACGTCAAAAGAAGATGCAATTTTTTATATTATTCTATTATTCAATTAAATCATATTGAAGTATAAAGAATTCCAAAAAACAGAAAAGGGAAGAAGTGGTAAAATAATAAACTTCGTTTTTAAAATTTTATTTAAAGCATAAATTCAAGCAATAAAGTATTATAAGTAAAGTAAAGTATAAATAAAGCAATAGAAAGTATTACCCTATTACACATACACCTTTATTAAGCATATTAAAAATATGTAAAATTACACATCAATGGAATTAGCATTATTGTTAAAACATTTCAGTCATTGAGCAATTTAATCGATTTGACAAGTGAAAAAAGTAATATCATGATATTCAATTTTCAAACTATTTTTATGAGAAAAGTTATTATTGTATATTTTTATTAAATATACTACAAAATTTATTATTTGTTTAATTGATTATTTATCATTATAAAAATGTATTCTTATTCAACTGTATTTGAAGTCCTATCATATTTATTTAAACTAATTTTTATAATCATCATTTTTAATAAGAAAAATATATTTCAACTAGTTCATCACATCTTCACTTTTTGCTCTTGTCATATTTCTACCTGAATTATATGTTGTTGTTGTTTATAATGGCACTTGCCATGGACAAGCTCGCTGACAAAGTCAGCGATTTTAAGCCAAGGAAGTGTCTCTTGTTTTAGTAGCGCCAACTAGGGCGAAGAGTACGTCTTAGCTACTCACGCATGACATTCGCTTACGCAACCCCTTTTTACAGGAGGGCATATTCACACGTCTCACAGATAGAACAGATGAAGAACAACCATACCCGAACCGGGACTCGAGCCCAGGACACCCAGATCACGGGGAAAACCCGCTACCCCTATGCCAGGACGCCGGCACCTGAATCACATAACACATCCTAGCCCACATATTTCAGACGTAGTAATCTGAAGACAGAATTTCGATTAATGTCATTAATTTCTGAATCTTCGTTAAAGTTATATTCGTACCATATGAAATAAGAATTCATCCACCGCATTTTCATACTATTTATTACATGTTTCTATGTAAATGCTACCTTTTTGATAAGAATCGATTTTTCTAGACGCATGCTAAACTGTGCTTTAATGGATTTATATAAAGTATGGATTAAACTGGTTTATGAAATAGACAGCATTTTTTCGATTACCAATAAAATTTAATTCATTAAATGTTCTTAATCTTTATTTTAGAAGATACGTACAAGGATTATAAAATATTAGGAGCATGTAGATTGCGTTGACATTATAATAAAAAAATTCAAAAAATATCATTAAATATTAAATAAATAGTAATCATAAGCGACCACTTGACCCAACCGAAGGCACATAGAGAAATAATTAATGAATATTAAATAGCCGTCTTTGGCAAAGCCGTTGGCTTTACGGAATTAATGATTAATTAAACTTTCAATTAAATGTTGATCTTCTGAACAAAATATTTTTAGCATTAATTTTTGAGAGACAAGTAGCTCACACTATATTAGAATCCTTACGCCATTCTGTTCATACATGTCCCTGATTTTTCATTGGTACCTCTCTAGATCCAATTATATCGCTGTAAAAAGCAGCAGATTTAGAAATGGCAGAACTTCAAAAAAAATTTCATCATTACTTGATTCTGAATTTAAACTTAGATGTGAGAATATAAAAAAATCCATCATTTAAAATATATATCCAGATCAATTGATTTGTCCTGCGGAATGTTAATAACGAAGAGACGCGTACACACACTATCTCTTTGATTATAAGCAGGGATAGAAATTTCTGTAGATGTAAAAATAAGCAAATTTTATGATTAAAATTTTCCTGTATAGAAAATGATCTTTTATTGAAATAAAAACATTTAATAAAACATTTTAAATGGCCATTGACGTTCGGATGCTTAATGTACGTTCTGTATTAAAAATATCACAAAAGGTTATTTTTAAATGATAAGAAATATCTTGTTCTGTGTTAACTGTTATTTTCAATTAAGACAGTTTTACACTATCAGAACTTTTGTAATTAAATTACTGTTAAAATGCAAATATTTTTGAATTGGATTTTCCATTTAGACAAACTATTTAATTTGCAATTATTAGTGAATTTTAAAATATTGATGAAAATATATTAATACCAAAATTACAAAATTGATACAAATGAATTAAAAATAGGGCGTCGTCTCCTTTCTGAAAAAATAAAATAAAATAAACAGTTTTATGTAATTCTATGTTAACTAAAATTTCATGAAATATAGGGTATGGTATAACGATAAATGCAATTAGTACAGTTTTCATTTTTCCGATCTTATTCTATTATTAACTCCATGTAAGCAAAAACAATTATATTAAAACTTTTCTACTTTCTTGTGTAGAAAGTATAGAGAAAGTATTGTAATTGTCAAAAATTTTGAGTTCGAATTTTTGTGAATCTCCACGTTTTAGATCTCTTCGAGCTCCAAAAACGTATTTTTGCGTCATGACTTCTACCTGTCTGAGATAAAGATAGCTAAAAAACGGTTTGAGCTGAATGGATAAAGTTTGGTATGAACGTTATGCCAAATTTGTAGATTTTTATCACTTTATTCAGAGGAAATATGTTTGGTCCGATGTCTGAATATAAATTAACAATAATTACAAAACGAAGAAAGCAAGGATAGTTACAAATTTGGTACACGTATTTGACCTTTAAAGTGTAGATATCAATCAAATTGGAAACCAAATCTGTTAAGGAGTTGTCTTTCTGTCGGTTTGTACTCTCAGAAGCATATAAACGCAATGAATAAAAATAGCGATGATTGTGACCACAATTGTAATTCAGTAATTAATTCTGTATCAAATTTTGATTTCAATCGATTGGAAATAGAGCGTCTAAAACAGAATTCAATTTTTGGGTACTTTTTGCTATATGCCGGAGACGAATCGCCAAAAAATCGCCAAGGGTCACAAGATAAATTTTATAAAAACGCTGAATTTAAGTAAAATATCAATATCAATTAAATTGGAAAGCAAATCCTTTAAGGAGTTGTCTTTATATCGTTCTGTACTCTCAGAAGAATATAAACGTGATAATTAAAAAAAGCGATAACTAAGTACTTGAAATCTAGAATGTGTTTTTGATTACAATTGTAATTCAATTATAATTATGGGTCAATTTTGATTTCAATCGGTTGGAAACAGCTGATTGAATTCAATGTTTGAATTCAAACAGCCGACGAATTCAGTTTTCGGGTGCTCTTTGCAAAATGCGAATTGCCAAAAAAATCGCCAAGGATCACACGATAGATTCAGCACAAATGTCGAATTCAAGCCCAAATATCAATATTTCGTAATTACTGTTCGTCAATGCCAAGCAAAGCATTGATTGTACAATTTTATACCGGAGATGGGGAGATAATATTTTTATTAGAGAATATGAGAGAAAGTTTTGCAGGAATGGCTCCAGTTGTTTAGAGACATACATTTAAAAAACATTAAATCTTTATCAAAAATTCTATTTTATTTTCAATTTATAATTGAGAATAAAATAAGGGTTGTAATATTGAATTTGCAGTAATAAATATAGACTGGAACAATAAGTCCCACTCTGTGCAGGCAACAACCAGCTTCATTTATAGATCCTCATCTGTATTCATGAACCGAATATTAACAAGTAGTATCTTAAATATGAGGAAAAGTAAAATACTTTTTAAAACATCCGCATTTATGTCTTGTTGTGAGTTTTCATTATTGGATATTTGAAATCAAAACTTTTCATTTTTACAAATCATCTTTATTTCGTCTTCATTTGTGAGTAAAGATTAAACTGCAGAAATATCTTATAGTATAAATTGTCACGAAAATGCAAGAACTTATTTAAATTAATTTACATCTTTTAAAACCATTTTAGATTAACAAATATTAAAGCACAATCTTAAATAATTCATATACTCATTTTAAATAAGTCACTCTAATCATCTGTAAAAATACTGCTAAAAATTACGAAGTCTAATTTTTTTATCATTTCCCAGCCTTGTTAATCATTTTAATTAAAGTATTATAGGTCTCTACATTTTAAATTTGAGAAAGCTCTATTCTTCTGCAAATAAAACTGACAAATTATGAAACTTCGAATTTTATTATTTTAAACTAATCGACGGAAACATCATCTCAGCGATGCTTGTTGATAGATGGATGCCCCAAGAGACATCCATTAAAATGGTCTGAAAATTAAAAATTTCATAATTCAATCTGTTTTCAGTCATAATTCATTCAGGGCAACCTGTTAGAGCAATCAAATTTTGCATAGATATACTTTGTAAGAAGAAATATTCACTTCGAAGCATTTTCCTTGAAGTTTTAATTAGAATAATTAATTAAAAATTAATACAAGTGAATTGTTGGCATTTTTGTGCGATGCCCTGAGATTATTCATTTTTATATCATCTTAAAATTAAAAAAGTTTTTTTTAACGTTACCAATTTACAAAACATGCAAATTTTTCTTGAATTTTGACAATTTTAAAATTTTTTTTGTTTAATATCCAACAATCTATTATACTGCTGTTTTGAAATTCAAACCGTTTTCATTATTTCATTAAAAATTTAATCTTGTTGTATCCTTCCATTATTAATATTTAATGGAAAAATACTCTGCTCAATATCTGTGTAGCTTATATGCATAATAAAAAATGAAGTTATAGCTCCTCAAAAGCAAGAAGATAGATGAACCAGATAATTGGATTTTAATAATGGTATTTTATCATTGGATTGGTTTCCATTAGCAAGATTCATATGCATGTGCATAATGAGTAGAACATAGATTAAATTATTAAAATAACATAGTTTCAATATTTTTGACAATTTGATACTTAAAAATAATTTGTTGATATAATCGTAGATATGAAATTATATGTAAGACATTTATTTAAATATAATCAATATATTTAAACCAACTGGGCGCAAAAGACAATTAGTTTAAAACAATAATGTTTCAAGACTATTTTACTTAATATATATTTGCTACTTTATAAATATTTTTATATTTTAAATAAATGACAGGGTTGGAAGACTGCATTTAAAAAATTAGAATTCCTGATTTGTTTGGAAGTGGGATATCGGTTCAAACAATTTAAAGTCGAATTACTGATGTTATTAAGAGCTTTTTTAAAATGGACTATATGTGTATATTTCTAAAGCTATATAAATCAATTAGTGGGCCACGATTAGAACATAAAAAATATATAGAGAAATCAAAAGACAATATATAAAAATTAAAAGAAAAAAATTGAATAATAATTAAAAGAAAAAAGATCTTAAATTTTTGTACTCTCTCTCTCTCTCTTTCAAACATTCAATATTAATGAAATGTGCAGATACATCATAATTTCATGGAGTTATTCGAAATATAACCAAAAAAAAAAAAAACTGCCAGCACTATTCTTTTACTGATTCCTCCATCTCTATAGGAATTCAAAAATTGCTGTTTATTCTTGAGTGTTTACGTCTAAAATCTCTTATTCTTCTAGAAAAAAAGATCTTAATTACGGCGAGAAGTCAACTGTTATTGAAAAAATATCTTTATCTTCTTTATGTTATGAATTTTACAGCCATCTGAACTGAAATATTTGTTTCGACATTTGCGATTAATTTATTTTTATAACACTTAAGTGTCAATGTTATTTTCTCACTATTTACTATTTTTAATCACGCATTCAAGATGATGTTATTTCACCGTCATTCTCCTGGTAATAATTGAGGTGCAATAACAGCAACATCACTGATCTTTAAGATTAAAATGTTCCACGTTTCTGACCTTACGATATTTATTTTTAAACGAAAATTATCCTACATAGTTAATTCTAAAAGTATTTGATATTTGAAAATTCAAGGATATCTGTAATTATGTCGTCGCAATTAATCGACAGCATTCACATTACATCAAATCAATGTTCTGCGGCCTGTTTTGAAATGCTTTTTCCCATTTACGGCCTTGCGTAAGTAGAACAAGATTGAAGCAATCACCTAACAGCGATTTCGACGGATTTCAGATTTATTTGTTGATGTATTAAGAGTTGCAACATATTTTAAGTAAAGACAGATCCGGCATTCTTATTAGGATAAAAGCCCAAAAGCGGTTATTTTTTAAATTTGAAAAAAATATTGTCCTCTTTTCTTATAATGTGAAGATATGGTGTTGTTTTTTAAAGGAGAACAAGAGCGTAAAAAGGTTAAAAAAATTGGGTGTGTTCTTTTCTCGATTGCCTTGTATTCTCAAAAAAGAATGTCACTTGCAATACATATATATATATATATATATATATATATATATATATATATATATATATATATATATATATATATATATATATATATATATATATATATATATATATATATATATATATATATATATATATATATATATATATATATATGTGTGTGTGTGTGTGTGTGTGTGTGTGTGTGTGTGTAATGATATTTTAACTCTAATTTCAATTTAATTAATTTTCATAATAACTTCATCTTAATTTAGCCCATAGTAACTTCATTCTAAAATATTCTCTTATTTCGTGATCCAATTCCACTTTCTCTACTTAATTAATTCAAGAGAAGCTTTATAAAATTGCTTAGTCAGCTAAACGCCGATATTTTCACACGCTCGGCGTGAAGGGGTAAAAATGTCCAGTAAGCACATTCTTTCTTAAAAGATCCCTGTGTTTCCTTTACATGTGATCGACATACGTCAGAAATCCCTATCAGAATCTTATTAATATATTAGCACTGTAGAGAAATATTTTCCCTATCAAAATCTAAGGTTATATAAGGAGAGGGATAATTTATGTCGTCCCTTTTTTCCCCACTTCGGCTTTTGTAATGCGCTGTGGCGGACGTCTTGTCCGCGTCTTTGCTTGTAAATAATGATGCTTTCCCGATGGATTAAAAAGAATTTAAAAAGATAAAGTCTCTTCATTATCTTCAAACTGCATCCTGCTTCACACAACAAATAATGTTACATATATATATATATATATATATATATATATATTGACACCAATAATTAAAAAAAAAACATCATCAAAACATCAAAAATTACCTTCCTTTTCAAAAAAAAAAATTATCGTTGTGTTTGGACTTTGCGATTCTGACATTAATCTGTGGCAGTTTCGGAAACTATTATCCATAATATTTTTACATAATAGCGTGGCAATGCGCATCTGAAGCAAGTCGAGTTTTATATGTCTAGTGTGTGGATTTGAAAAGCAAAAAGACACTCAACTCTAATATCTTTTTTTGTTTGTTTCTTAATGAATGTTGGTTTATATTGTAGATTTTTTGGATATAACAATTATTACTGTTTGCACACTCTGTAAACGAAATAGCTAAAAAATATTTGCAAAAATGAAGAAAATAGGCTATTGAGTTTTCATCTAGATTTGAATAGGAAAAAGACACTCAACTCTAATATCTTTTTTTTGTTTCTTTCTTAATGAATCTTGGTTTATATTGTAGAATTTTTAAATATAACAATTATTTCTGTTTGTATACTCTGTAAACGAAATAGTTAAAAAATATTTGCAAAAATGAAGAAAATTGGCATTTAAGAAATAATAAATATTTGAGGAGAAAATGCAGTAAGTGTTACAAATGATTCTAACCGCAGTTTTTTTTTTTAATCCATAAAACTCATTATAAATTTCCTAAAGCCTGTATTATAAATAAGCCCAATTAGAAATTTTATCTCTCTGAAGACTTTCATATACATACGAAGGGTTTTTTAATCAAACTTCTGAAGTGCATACACATTTCAAACTGTTTAGCAATAGAATTGTGGAGTATTGAGGTCCTTAATACATAATTTAACTTCATACAAATTTTATGCCCTACTTGAAGCGAAGAATAACCACCATATTGAAAGTTTCGATGATTTCAAATGCCACCCCTCGGTGGACGCATACTTTATAATAATTGGTAATCTTCATGCACGTCTAGATACACTACTAATAATTTAATTATTTGCATTTTGCATTCTCGATAAATTAATATGAAACCAGTGGTAGTGGTCTCCTACGAAACTTTCTCGCATTCTTTCCTATTAAAGTCTAATCCTTTTCGTACTGCATAAAATTATGGACCTTGTAAGAATAGAAATACCTTGCATGGCATTAGTGAACAGTAGTTACGAAATATGGGAATTTGGAGTGAATCATACATTTTTACTGAATCAATCGTGTGAATATGTTTTTTGAGCGTCTTTTGTAGACAGAATGAACCATAAATTGACACGAAACTGCAACTGAAGTCGCCAGATCACACATCGAATTTCATTGATTTAAGTCACTCCCTTTATGAGTTATTGCGTTTACATGAATGCGCAAGTGCAGACTGACAATCACCAATAATTTGACAGATTTGGTTCAAAATTTGACAAGAAACTACATTTTAGGTACTAAACCTGTGTCCCAAATTTTATTTACCTAGCTCTTTGCGCTTTGGAGTAATTTACTTGTAATATAATAGCCAGACAGATCGAACTTTCTGTAAATGGATTTCGTTCAAAGTTAGATAGAAATCTACAAATTTTATCGAAAGTCCATATAGAAAATTTTACCCATTTTGAGTCAGTATTTTCACAGGAAAACATATTGCCAAAATGTTCAAAACTCAGGGAGGAAGCGAGGAGATTTATCAAGCTCTAGGGTTCGAATTTTTTGACGATTACAATACTTTCGTTATACTTCATATACGAGAAAGTAAAAATTATATAATTTCTTTGTTTAATTACGGCAAGGTATCTTTTTTAAGCTATTTGTGCTCACATCATAGTTTTATTTTAAAAATCATATATATTTTTTATTTTTAGTGTTTCTCAGATATTTCGCAAATGGTTTTCTGTACTCTTCCAACAGTTTTAAAGCCATTTATAGTGCAGTTAAGTGCACGCATGATTTTTTGAGCAACACTATTTCAGGAACAATGAGTTTGAGTGACATGATTCATTTGAAGAAGATTAATTTTGAATTTAGCAAAGAACATTTCTTGTTAAACTGTATAACATTAAAGTCGAATTTCTTGTTTTTTAAATATTCAAAATGAATCAATAATTACTATATCTTGCATTCTAATTAAACTTTTTAAAAATAATAATAAATGCTTCTTTGTAGCCAAAATTTAATTTTAAGCTTTTTACATCCTGAATCAGAATCAAAATTATTTTTTAAAACGCTTCTTGAATGCCTTCAGACGTACCACGCTTCTTCTTTAAAAAATTTTTTAAAACCAAATTATTAAATTTCACATATTAGGCTATTTAATGTGAATATTTTAATAACTTCAAATATTTATTTAGGAAGAGCCGATTTGCTACTCGAGAATATTGAATATATTGAGTTGGAATTAAGTATCTTAAACATAACTTGGTTCCCAAAATTTCCTAATTATTTTTTATAAATTTAGATTAATAATAGATATTAAACCTGTAATAATTTAAAGGTTGCTATCTGAATTTATGAAATTATTTGTATTCATCGTTATCAAACCATATCGTCATTATCGTAACTCATTCAAATTGAAAGGCTTGCTCTTCTTTGGCGATTGCAGAGTTATCTTTTCACCTTCTTTTCATTTGCCTTTCTTTGATCACTTCTTAACTTGGAATTAATTGGTCGATATAAATAAAGACATTGTGAATACTTTACATTAGTAGAGTTCCGTGGATTATATTTTTCGCATTTTAAAAACATTCGCTTTTTAAAAGTCTTATATAAGATTTAATTAAAAATCATATTGCCTTATAATAAGAAAATTAATTTTCAAAATAATAGAGTTGTTTTAATATACTTTTTTCCAGCAAATTATGTTTCAGAAAAGAGCAGCATTAAAACTTCCTCTTTGGGCCAAAAAAATATTAATCTTAATTCAACGGTATTTAATAATGGATGGAAAATATAGGATGAAATAGCTGCAGAAGCAGTGAAAACGATTTGAATTTCAAGACAACTATAAAAAGTTTTTCCGAAAAACATATTAAAAATGTTTTTCAAAAAACAGTTGAGTGAAATATTAATTATTAACGAACATTAAAAAAAACCTTTTTAAGATGATTTGAAATATGTTTTGAATATTAAATCGGAAAATTTTCGAAAGAATTAAATTAATGTAATTATTACATTAATATTAAATTAATTAAATAAAATGTAATAAAAATTTTTTTAAAAAATTCGAAAGAGAGTTGCTGTTTTCAAACATAAATTTGAACTAAATTCAGAAGTTTTGAATCCAATAGTCTGTCTTACAGTCTATCCAATAGTCTAGAGACTCAACAGATGCACAGATAAATATGGGAGACAGGACTTGACTCTTTTTCATAAATTTAGTTTTTGAGAAAAAATTATTTTTCTTTGCATATATTATTAAAATTATTACAAGTGTTATTAAATCTTTATTTAAATTAATCAATATCATTTTTCTATTTTAACACATTGCCTGCCGTGTCAGTTACATTCGCGTGACCGCAAAAATTCTCAGTCAATGTAGAATTTGATAAAAGTAGAACAATGTTATATTTATTTTATACTCCATGTTTCCTCGGCTCTTGAATCGCCTGTGATTCATACTCTACTATAATACTGTAATACATACTATCTAATTAGATATTTTCCTCTTTACTACAATTAAAAAAGAGGAAATAAACAAGCACCTTATCAGATAGAAGTCCGATTCACAGGCATCAATCATAGCTGCGAATGTGTTATTTTGTATCGGAATTGAGGCAGATTATTTTAATCCCGTAATAAAATGACAATCTTGATGAAGTTAAATACATTTTTATTCTTAAAAGATATAAGACACTACATTAATTAATGAAACGTTGCTTAGTACTTTTTCTTGGATGCATCTATTGAAAAGAGTGTTTTTAAAACTCTAGATCATAAAAAAATCATATAATGAAAAAATTTCCCTCCCAAGTTTGAGCATTCCTTTACCCATTATGTATAGCTTTTACAACATTAATAATTTCTTAATTTCCTAACGGAAGGTCAAGATAGATCTCACAACATACAGAAATGAATTGCACTTGCTTTGTTTTAGTTGATGCCTGAAAAATAAAATGTTGGATTTCTTTTCGTAGGAAAATAATTTAAATTTCAGTAATAATTCCTCCTTTTGCACCTCGAGCCTCTTGCTTTTGTTGCCTCAAATATTCTTTTGGTACCTCAGACGTTTCCTTTTAAACTAACATATCTTCTAAAAGTGAAATTGTTAAAATATTGTATGTCGATGTATACGTCTTATAGTATGGTTGATCAGTCATGTTGCTAAAAAAATTCAGACAAATAAAAAATAGATAGGAAAGCAAAACAGAAAGCATTAAAAAGAACTTGATACAAAAGGCACGATCTTCAACCTACCCCAGACAATTTTTCCATATTGGAAACCTTTTAAATCTTTAATTTCCTTGATAGAATTGGCAGGAATAAAATATAAATAAAATGTATATTGCTCAATATTGTCTAAGTAGTAGTTATAGAAAAGAATAATCAAAGACATATTTCGTATAAGATCTTGAAAATTACTAAACTTCAGACAAAATATACGAGCATCATCTGATGAAAGAGAAGGCATTGACTTTATTGTTCGAATTTTAGATAGATTTAGTGCATTTTATTTTTTGTTGAAGCAGAGAAATTTTTATTGAATAATTCTCTGAGTTATTACATAAATTATAAAGGATGTTGCATTACACATAAAACTTCAATGCGATTTGTACTTACATTTTAAATAAAATTAATAATATTGGTTAAAATTTAAATATTTCCGTTTTTCTAATTAAAGTTCAGATGGCATCAATTGACATAAATGCACCGTACAATGAACAAAAAGTCTAATAAGACGTGTACATGCCTATCAAATTTTAATTTAAAAAATTCTTTTCTCAGGAAACAGTTACTAGAGAGTTACATAAAATATTTAAATGAAAATTTTAGGAATTATCAGTTCTGGTGAATTAACTGTCACCAAAGGTGATTAGTATACAATATAGTGAACCTCATCTCGTCTTCATCAGAAAAAAGTGTGCAAAATTTGGACTTTACCTGAATAGATACCAAATATGATGATATCTATAATTTCAGCGTCGTAAATCACATAATAAATTTTATTTATAGTTATTGTGTTTTTCAATTATCGCAATCTCGTATACATAGTCAAATAAAGGAACTGATAGTCACCCGTTGACGAGTTCAGTTCAAAATTAGAAACAGATCTGCAACTTTGGGCATACATTCATAGTCTTAATTCCCCCATCTTGTTTAAATTTTTGAATTATTGCCCATCTAAACACAAGATTAGTTGATAGATTTGTACCAAAATGTGACATAGATCTACAATTATAATTACAGTACACTCCCGAGTATCCGGTTAGAGACTATCCGGCTTCTGTACTATCCTGCCTAGTTTTCCTTCATCGTAATTAAATGAAGGCGGCGTTGCATTGGCAACATTGCCAAGGTATTAGAAGGTGCTATGATCCTCCGTGTGCAAAATAAGTCTGAAAGTTACAATAGGAAAAGAGTAGCGTTATGCTCTTTGTTCATTGTTTCGTCAGTGCATAATGGACTTCAATTGTTGCCGCTGCGCCTGATTATAACTGCACAGTACATACAGCATTCGTAAATTGTTCTTGGGATATGCTTAATGTTTTTTTTAAGTGTACCTCAATAAAGATTACAGAATTTATGTTAAAATGAGAACAGTTTATATCCTTTAACTTACTTTTTCTCTAATAAACTCTTGAAACGTGTAGTGCAGTATATAAACATATATGAACTACCAGTACAGAGCTTTCCCTTTTAACTCGACACGTTAACGGCAACTGCTTCTACGATTCACTGGGCAAATGCTGCATTCACTTTCTTCGTGGCTTGAGATAAATGGAGGGCTTAGTACTCAATAAGAAGGGAGAAAATATTTGAGTTATTGTATAAAAACATTGTCTTCTGGTATTGGTGGTCAAGAAATGAATTCATAGAATTATGATATATCCGGCTTTTTTGTTATCCGGCCTGTCTTTTTGCCAAATTAGGTCGGATACTCGGGAGTCTTCTGTATAAAACTATGCTGAATTTCAGCTATGTTACTCATTATTTTCTGAATTATCGTGTTCCCCTGTAAAAGGTTAAAAAAATAGACTGATATACCGTAGATATATTTCTACAAAATGGTAGACACAATTCTACAATTGTCATATAAAAATCGTGAACAAATTCTGTATTTTTTATATATTTTTTTATTATTATTTATTTATCGTGTTCACGGAAAAACCTAAATTTTAAAATACAAAACGCGGAGATTTATACAAATTTTGAGGTCAAAATTTTAAACTATTAAATACTTTCTTTAATTCTCATAAGAATAATTAGAAATGTTAATAAGAGTTGATTAAATGTCTTAATGATTTCTATCACGGAGTTTGTGCTTAATTGCTGACAAAAGCTGACATCAATACTCTTAAAAATTTGTAGAAATTCGTAGGATACCATATATCAGTGGCATCATATTTGGCGACATCAATATCGAATGTGTTTCCTAAACGGGACAATTATTTAACAACAGAGAATAGAAGCATGACATGATATATATCGTGTAACATATATTTAATGCAAATGTAATGTAACTTAATAATGTAATGAAATTTTTATTAAAAAAAACTTCTTATAAAATCAATTTTTTGTCAAAAGAATATTATCACGAATAAAAATAACTCAATATGAGCACATTTGAAATGAGAGAAAAGCAAATAGCAAAAATAATTAATTATAATTTATAAATTCCTGGGAAATAAGATTAATAATTTTAAAATTAAATTTCTTGTTCCCTGTTAGGATTATATGCAAATTTAAATCATTTTACAGCAAAATATCTGATAATAAATGCATAAGGAATCAGTATAATTATATGCAAAGTTAAATTAATTAAAGAATATAAAGATTAGATTAATACATTGGCTACCATTAGATTAAAACACTTTTGGATAGCTGCTGTTATATGCAAAAGAATTTTATAAGAATATATTGCCTTATAAACTCATTCGTCAAAAGAATTTTATTAAAAAGATCTTAAGTGTTCTCAAACTTGAACTGCAAACAGATGTTCAAAATGTACATTGTGCTTATATTTCATTTATGCGATAAATTAATATTGTTTCAATTCACTTATTAAAATTTTTTTTAAAAATAAAATATTATTTCATTTACTAATGACAACAATAATAATTGGCAAACATTTAATATGTGTTTTTCATATAACGCGTAGTTTAAAAAGTCGGTTTTATAATATGATGTTTTATTTTAAAATTCAGTTACAACTGACTGAGCAGTCTTTATCTATCATAGTTTATATGACTATATATTCTCCTGAAATTTTGTTTGTAAGAAGGAAATATGTAAAGAATATGATCTAGTATTATTCTAAACAGTTTCTATAAGCTATCATTTTAAAACTGTTACATTTATATGAATAGACTAATGTTTATATAAAACATAAACAATATTGATTATTAAAAAAAATTTCCAGCATTTAAGAAAATTACGAATTAGCATACTAAGAATGTATGCTTATTTTAGTAGTCAGAATAAATTTTGCATAAAATTTATATCCTCAACTTTATTGTAAAAATTTAAAAATTTCATTTTGAAAAAATATTTCTCAAACACATATTTTAAAAATATAAATTCATTTTGATTAAAAGCATTATTGTATTTTAACACAACAACTTTTTTTCAATGTGTGTTTGATTTGGTTTATTATGCAATAAATGACATAAGAAATTTTGTTTCTAGAATAGTATGCACAATCATATAAAATTGTTTAATTTCAAATTTTACAATATTTTAGAGTAATTATTCCTTATAATAGTTTACAATTATTTTACAATACTTTCCAAATATGAGAACAGACTATAGAAAATAGTATAAAAAGTTGATCTGAAATATAGCTACCAGTTATTTTTATCAATTTATTGTAGGTAATTGAGTGTTATCCTCATCATGTCAAACTTCAGGTGAATAGGAAGAAAATCCTATTTTAGTTTCAAAATTCATAAAATTCTTTGCAATAAACAATAAAAATTCTTTGTTCAAAACATATGTACAAAAAAAATGATTTATAAATCTTATTTTATGGTTTTATAAAAAAAAATTATTGCAAAAATTTTGAAGGTAAATAAATTAAAATGATTCGAAATATTTTTTCTGAATGAAAATATCTCAAAATTATAAGATCTAAGCTCTTTATATTTGAAAAGGCTTGTAAAAAAGAATTATATTTATAATAATTTATTTGCAAGTCTATTTTTAAAGAATAGACTTGTTAAAATACATTTTATTGTAATATTAAATTTAAAATAAATTTCTAACTAAGGCTTGAGCATTTAATAAATTTCATATTTATATATGCTATGTTAAATTAGCATTATTAGTGACAAATTCTGAATAAAATGCATATTTCAAAATATTACAATTTTAATTGGTGTGTAATGCATTAAATTATGATTATATTAAAATTATTATTTTTTTTTCACGAAATAATGGGTAAATGAAATGGAAGTGATTGTAATACACTGATTTCTTGCACATGATATTTACACATGATGATTTTAATATTGCTTTTCTTTTACAAGAATAACACGATATCTATTTTTGTTAACAATATAGACAAATTACTGTAATTTTATGGAAGAAATTATTTACAAGTGTTCAAAAATAGAGAACACAATTTCTGCTGAAACATGCGCTCTTGATGAAATTTTTCATAGATGATCCAAATTTTAATGAGCAACTGAAAGCAAGTAAAATAGTAAGAAAATTTCCAACACGGATAGAAGCAAGTTACAGTAATGTAATATTAGGATTCTGATACGCAGATAATTTTAAAATTTATAAAGAAATTTCAGTTCATTGTGCCAAAACTTAACGTAGTATTTAGAGTAACACAGGCGTTTTATCGGTTTGCGTTCAAAAAGAAAATATTTGTAAAGATGATAAACCCAGAAAGCGAAATGCGCTGTGGAATCAATACAATTAATTTATTTTTATATTAATGAGATTAGAAAGCCATTTATTTAATTAAACTTCTTTTAACAAATTTCTGTGACTCAAATACTAGAAACAGTTTTTGGAATTGCTTTTCCATCTTTGGTTTTAAAATATTTTGGAAAGAAACCTCATATTACTACTTCAAGAATGTATATATTGCATTGAAGTTTCACAACTCAAAATTTTTAAAAATTAAAACCACAATAAATAACCTGAGTTAGCAAAAACAAATAATGTAAAGAGTAGGGGCATATTTTGAGCTCTAGAAGCAAATATTGCAAAGTGCTTCGGCACTATTAACCAAACAGTTTATACTTTGGAGTGCTACACTAATAGAACAGTTTGCACTTTGTTGTGTGGAAATATGCACCTAGCAATTTTTAAATAAACAAATTTTTTTTTGAAAATTAAAAATGTTATTCAAAAATTAAGTCGAATTTCGGCTTTTTTCAGAGTTAATTAAAGTATTAGATCAAAAAATTATTTTTATATTATGTTAAAATTTAAAAAAAAATTATCTTTTCAATAAAGCGCTTTATTTTTTTGTATAATTGTTTTTCTATTTTAAATTTTTAAAAAAATTAAAAATACTTTACGACAACATATTTCATTATTGAAATGAAAATCAAATCGCATTTATTGAGATTACTAATGCTTTATTTCAGCTCCCCCACCCCCTAAATAGAAATATTCTGCTTATTTTCTCATGTTGAATAGTTTCAATATAAGACACGATTTCAGTAATTTTTTTCACATTTTATTGTACTTACAATTAAGGTTTAGCTTCAGAATCAAGAGATTGGGAATTATTAGATATATAAGTAATATAATTAGATATATAAATAGATAGAAAAACATTTAAGGAGACGCATAGTGCAATAAACAGAAAGATGCAAGCTTCTAAAATATTATGAGTTATATGTCTATCAGCATTTAAAGTTTAAAAATATTTTGTTGTAAAAGACATTAAGAAAAAGATATACAATATATTTAATTAAAATTTTTAGCAGCCATTCATTTTTGAAGTCGCCTAATCCTATTTAAAGTTGTTTATAAATGGGTAAATGGCAAGAAATATAAAACTTCTGCATATTTAATATAAATATAATTGTGATTCAAATTGTTTTATAAATGAAAAATAAACTCAACAAAATGCTTATTCAAGAAAAGTAATGAATCCCTTTGTAAAATATATCTTCTGAAATTCTCTACAACGAATTCGAAATCATTCTCGAATTCAAAAACCCTTATTATGAAGATTTTAGCTCAGACTAAAGAAGGATCTCTGCTTTTCTGGAGTGATCAAAACTGGTCATTAAGTTTATATATTTTTTAAAGGCAGTTTATGTATATTTTTTTCTGATTACCTCATGGAAAACCAGCAATCGATCTGATACCATTACTACAAGTCGTTTAAAAATTAGTTGATTATTTAATGTTGCACAAAAGTTAAACTGAGCACAGGCAATCAAAAATATTTGATGATTTTTCTTAACCGGAAACGTTAAAATATGAACAGAAAGACTGCTAAAAAAATTTAAGTAAAACAACAAGAACGTTTCACTCTATTACAAAAATGTTTTCGAAGATTGTGGCATTTATAAAAATTACTGATTTATTGGAATGTCACATTATTGTTGTTTTGTAAAAATAATTTTTACCTTATTTAGAGCAAATTTTTTTTTATCTGGTGGATGGTTTTTAGTAAATATTCTATTTTGAAATGTTTAATACCTATTTCATAAAGCAAATAACAGCGAGTTTCTTTTAAATAGAGTTTTAAATAATATATTCTTAATAATGTATTTCAAAAATTGAGACGAATAGTTGAAAGTTTTATCGCTGGCCCTTTTTTACACATATCAATAAAATTATTATAATCACATTCAGCGAGACCAAACTTAAACTTTGCAAATAAAAACAATTAGGTCCTCTTCTTGTATTATTTATTTGGCAAAGATGAAGAATTATTAGTTTTTAAAACTATCATGTTTATAACGTTTTTAAAAGCAGTTTCAATGGATTTGCCTTCCGATGCGCTTGAGCTATAGAATTTACCTCCTCTTTATGAAGCATTGAGCAGCAAAACTTAACGGTCGGGGTATTAGAGAACGTGAGGGTAATGATATTGTGGATCCGATCCAGCTGCTTGCCATGTTCAGAGCGGTTTTAGAATTTTTCATATCTGATGTACATATTGACTGAATATATTCGATGCCAATCGCCTTTGGCGATCAGCTTGTTCGTATAAGAGTTATTGGTTACATTTAATTTTAATTAAATCGTTTAGATATAACATCATGTCCATGATTTCGTCAAACGGTCGCTCATTGAAGTTGCGTTTTTTTAATTGTCTAACTTTTCGTTTATTATGAGCATGAACTTTTCTAATGAAGACGAACCTCTTGACATTATAGTGCTAGTAAAAATGAAATTGCTTTTTGCAGTATTGTTATTCATCACGTAAACTGCACAGATATTAAACTGAATCCTCTTTCTTTAGATTTCAACAATAGAAAAAAAATCGCGTGATTTAATATTTGAGGAAGAAGTTTTAATTTTAGAGCAGCTTGTAATCTATTGTTGAAATTAGGTAAAAAAAATAATGATAAAAATTGCCAAAATTCCAGAAACATTTGCACAACTATTAAATCAAATATTATTAAAAATTAATACATCACCAGATATCATTTAAAGGACAATTTAACAATACTTTCAGAATCAATCGCAGAAAAATGATAAAATTAAGCTTAATTTTTAATTAATTCAAATATCAAAAATATAAACCCCTTTCCAAAGTACACATAGTCAAATTTGGTAGTTGTAAATCAAACAGTCGGGCATACAGACATACATTCATTTTTATTAGTAGAGAAACTCATAAAATTCCTTGGTAGATGCTTCTTCAATTGCAACTTCATTTTTCGACCGAAATGTAACCTTTTCAATTCGTCATTAAAATTTTAATTAAACTATTAATTGTAATTCCTTTTTTTAAAAAAAAACAATTTAAGTAATATTTCTTGACATGGAAATGTTAATTGTAGAATATGTTACAGGCACAAACTTAAACTTTGTTTTAAAATTATTTGTAAATTAATCACTTTGTTTTGTAATTTAATCACCAAAATTTAAACAAAGACATGGGACCAACGACAAAGACCTTTATTTAAAAAACTAAAGGTCAAAAGCCGAAATCCTTTCGATCAAAATGAACGACAGCGCAGTTCCTTTCTTGCCTTTATCTCATCATCTGTCTTCCTCTGAAAAAATGTAGAAAATAGCGCCACACTAACCGGTTGAACTTAAGTTTGTCGATAGTCAAAACCCTAAGGAAAAAAAGGTCACAGTCCTGTAGGTCAACGAATCCGGACTATTGGTGGTACACACAGGAAAAAAATCGTCACCTGGATTATTTTTTATGAGTACTCACAACATCTGCGGATAGCTCCGTCCGCACGGAATCGTCTTAAAAAATCACCCTACCCCTTTGGAGCCGGGATCAACCCTGTTGATATCCTACGACTCTACCACCATTTACGATTTTTTTAACCCTTTTTTACCTCAGCTTGAGGTTGGTGAACGTCCGCACCCACGGAGTGCGGGTACGTTTACCCTTTGAGCACAATGGAGGTTGTGGAACCAGGGGTAGGGCTCTGTGCGTGGCATATAAAAAATGAAAGGATGAGGAAAAAAATGGTACGTTAACCCTTGCAGTTCAAAAACCTTTGAACTGAAGCAATCTCATGTTAAAGTTCGCTTATCGATGTCTGGAGAACCAAGGTGTTGCAATTGGATTTATGGCTCCACGGACAGCAGAAGGCGCGCTAAGAAAATTGGCGGGAAAAGAAAAGAGAATGTCTGGATTGGATGACAAGGGTTTGTGATGGAATGAAAGAACTCGATTCAGTTCTTACTGAAAAGAGGCATTTCCTCTAGATTGTTCTTTACATGTTCGATGCAGATGGAAGTAACTTCTTGTATTTGTGCGACTGGGCGTTATGCAAAGCAAAATATGTTCCGGTTCAAACAGTTTTAATTCAACACTAGTTGATATACCCGGGCATTTCTCGTGGTCTATGTTATAATGTCTTTTGTAGTCTGCTTTTAATTAAAATTAGAATATCAAATGAATCAGACAATTTTTAAAAGTCACCAATAGTATTTTTCTACAATATTTGTGGCATTAATATTTTAAATGTTGTTCAGAAATGCTGAAGTATAAGAGAGCTTATCTTCCTTTGAGCGTTTTATTTAAGTTTAATTTTAAGCATGGCTAATTTTCTGCTTTAAAACCAATAAAAGCATTGTCAAAAGCGTAAATAAAAGATAATTAAAAAAAATAAGTAGTTCAAACTGCAAATAGGCAACTTTTTTACTAATTTCTAATCAATCAGATGATTAATTAATTTTGTACTTCGAAAAGCATACAGTATTCTTTCCCTTCTCTTATATATAAGTGCACAAAATTTGGCTGAATTCGACCCACTTGTTTAGGAATAGATGAGAAGCATGCATGGCTGCGATGATTTTTATTTATATCAAAATTATTTTATAATGAATTAAAGAATAAAAAAAAGAATGCTGCTAAAAATGATGGAATTTGCAATATCTAATGATGATCAAAATGTATTCAAATATTTGATACGACATTTTCTTTACCATCATAGTGTTAAAATGAATGAACTATGAATTATTTTCTCAGTGTAGTATTTCTATGTTCAGTTGCAGTGCTTTTTTAAAAATTCCATTCTAATTTCCTTTTTTGAAAAATTTAATAGCACCATTTTACTTTAATTGTTTATTTCGATGACACTGTTTTAATTTAATTGTTTATTTCAGTAATACTATTTTAATTTAATTTATTTTAACAGCAGATCCTGTTAAAGATATGAATTTTAATACCATAAAAAATTCTTAACGGCATTTATCATATTTAAAAAAAATATTAATTTTGATGAAGTGTCATATTTAACAACAAAATTTTCATATAAATAATATTTTTTTTAATATTTGATTTCTATTCTCCATTTTATTGGTTAATGTTTTGTGAAAATTTATTCTATAAGATTATGTCGTATATTCTTTGTTTATAACTGCAAATTCGGGAAATTTTGCTGCCCTGCTGTTTAAACAATGTATTTCAATGTTTTATAGTTTTGTTTGAAAATGACAATGTGACAACATTTATAGTAATTTTAAACTGAAAACAGCTTGAAGAATTTTAATAGTTTTCTTATTCATAATGTATATAATCATATCCGGCTCTCCACTATAAAATCTTAAATATCACGCACGCAATGAATATAAATTTTATTACGAGGATTTTAATATCTCTTGACTGAAATGATAATAAAATTCTACCCTTAATAAAAAAGCAACTACTTTAAATAATGCTTAATAATTTCTCTCTTTATGCTGTTTCTTTTTTATTTTAATAACAAGAACCAGAAACTATTGCATACAAATAGAAATATTTTAATAGTTTTTTTAAAAACAGTTTTATTGGGAAATTAATTTAATTATAGAATCTGTATTTCCAGGGAATAAACCGCCCATCTTTCTTTAAGTAATTTTTTTTATTTGTTTATGTAAAAAATGACTATGAATACAAATTAATTTTATAACAATTTCAAGCAATAATGTATTTTGTATATAGTCAAAGGACACTACACTACAATCGGAACGATTATTGGCATTTACATGTTTATATAGATCTTAAATTCATTTATTTGAGATTAATATTTTGTGCTCTCATTTTTCCTTTTCTATCTTAAAATTAACTATAGATATCATCTGTATTTAATTATATAATTATTTAGTTTTATAATTAACAAAAAACTGATTATCAGAAAACTAAGCAATATCATCATTTTCGTATGATTTAAAATGGGAACATCTAAATCGAGTCCATAGAAAGCTTTCAAAGCCATTTTTTCTTTCATACTCTTTAATATTTGCAACCAAAATTAGTTTTAGATTGAAGCATTTAGTTAAATATTTATTTTAAGTAAATTTTCTCTAAAACGAATTATCAAATAACTCTTCCTTTTCTTGCTTATCTTTCAGATTTGGAGTTGCATTTTTTTCTATTAAAATAAACAAAAGTGAAAAATGTTTAAACAGCTCTGGTGTAAGTCAAATGTTGATAAAACAGCAAAATTTTCCTAAAATTAAAAAAAGAATATTCTAGTGGGAATAAATTAGAGATTAGAAATCTAGATATTGAAATTTCCTTTATTCACTTAATAACTAAGAACCATATATTTACATAGATGAGTATGACAGGAAGCTCATCTGATTTCATTTAACTGTAATTAATAATTTTTTATCTTTTTGAGTTTCATATTTTTAAAATTTAGTTAGTTCTAATTTAAGAATGTTCTGATTCGGTGGTAACTGTAGGAGAAAAGCGGATGATGGCGCGAAAAAATTCCCTCGTGAACGCCAACGGAAGACATTCGACACCCTCAAGACCCTGTCACTTCTAAGACCTTCTCAGAACCGCCCATTAAGTTTCTTTCTCTAAATGAAAGCGCAATTACTTTTACTCGGCATGTCATTTTCACCATATGGATATCGTGCACCCTATCCACAACCTCTCTGCAGCTGCCTATAGGTGCCTCTCCGAAAGGGTGTCTATCAGGTCATTGGCTGCCTGCAGCATAAAAGATTCCCCCCAGGTATAAAGCGAATTTTGACGATAGGCGCGATGCTCTGATGTGCGGTAACAGATTAGTAGCTTTTCTTGAGGAGGCAATAAGTAAATATTTAATGGCTCTTTTGCGGAGAATGGGTTAAAGTCCTGGACCAAGGACATTATAAAAATTTTCGCTGATGCGATGGAAAATAGATTATTGGAGATCTTCAAGATGGCATTCAGTATCTTATATTTTATCGTTGATAATTAAACTAAAAATCAGCTTTTATTTATTTAAATGTTGAAAGACGTCAAATGACATTTAAATGTTATTCTTTTGTAATAAATAATTTTTTTAAAATTGATTTTGAAATTTTATTTGATATTTAGCTCTATTAAATGAATTCTTTTTTTTATAACAAAGCATGGAATGTTCCTTTCAGTTAAAAAGTAAATTAATTAACAATCAAATGATACAAAAAACACAATAATCATAGTTGAAAGATTTCTCATTTTAAAAATAGTAATCAAAGGACTATTTTGAATTCTTCAGAATTTTTTAACACTCACAAAAATCACTTTTTGTTTCATCATAGTAAAATGAAAATGGATATTGAGTTTAATGTATCTATAAAGAGCTATATTTTTCTTATTAATAAAAGTTCAACTTTTCGATTATACTTTTTCATCATTTTCTTGTGTTTTGAAAGTTTGGTGGAAAAAAAACATATATCCATACTGTGAAAAAAATCATGCTATGTAGGATTAACAGTGCAAATTTCCAGTGCTAGATGTTTCAAAAAGGAGATCAAATGCACAGCAAAGCTAAGGTTTCTGAGGTTGTTCGTGGGATTCCATCAGTATAAATGAGTTTAGACAACTTACTCTAATGGTTAAAATATTGAACTATGGAAAGTTAACAAAATTCAAAAAAAAAAAAAAAAGTAAAAAAAAATTGAATCGTTTTCGGTGACTTCATGTTTGCATTTGTTTATAGTAAAAGTAAATTCAACGTAACAAAAGCAAATTTTCTAATTATTAAGTTTAATTATTTTTTCATTTTTTTTCTAAATAAAGCAATCTAATCATCTATACGGGGTGTGGGGGAGTTTCATAATGTATGGTGCAATAAAATTAATAGAAAGATTAAAATTTCGTTAGTAACAAAATATTTTAAAATTAATTAATATTACTCGTTATTTGAACTCGGATTTATTGCTATTGCTGTAAAATTTAATAAATAGATCATAGCAGTCATTTCAGATAAAAATATTTGTAAAAGTTACTCTTCTCATAACAATTTTTGTTAAAGAAATTCCTTCACTTTTCTTCTTAATTATTAATTAGAAAAAGTTTTTTTCCTTCTTTTCTAAAAAATTAAATAGTAATATCTATCTAATACATAAGAGTTAGATTAAATGCAATGTATTAAAATTCTTTGCTAAAGCGAATAAGGGTATAATTTTCTGTTCGTCAAGTAGTAGTATTCTACAGAACACACTACTGACCCCAGCGTTGCTTAATTTAGTAATTACATCATTTGGAAGATTTTCAGATTCATTTTATTATCTTAGCGTCTCATTTTAAATAAACAAGTAGGCTAAGTTGGAATGAAATTTATAAATTAGAATCGCAGTTAAATGAGGTGGGCGACACCTGAACTGGTACCCCTCTATTAAATTTTTTCAGTACACCCGTGAAAGTAAGTAAGTTAAGAAAGAACCTCGTTATCAGATTTAACTTCCATTGGCCTTATTTGGTGGAATCGGGCTTCGAACTTGCAGCCCTTAAGTATATAATTAGTTAAGATCGTTTTATTAAGTCTCCATGATATTTGAAAAGTAATAAGCACTTTTTTATTCAAAATTCTATTTATTTTATTCAAAATTTTAATTAGAATTCTTTTAATTTGAAATTAAGCTAAATTTTAAAATAAAAAAAGATTTTAAAATTAGTCCATTATAAAAATAATCTTTATTTTTATATAAATTACTGCTAAATTTTTAAATCTGTTTTAACAATATTTTAGACAAATAAAGTTTCTAGCAACGATCTTATATCTACCCTTGCTCTGTTTTGCAGGCTAACGATCTTTAGAAATTATATTACTTATTTATGTATTATAATTATATGTTAATATTTTTAGAACTAACTTAATGGTGTTTAGTTATTGCATTTAGATTTAAATTATCTATGATTAGAATAAAAGCTAATCTCATATGTATTGTACTCCATTAATTGAATAAAAGATTCAAAATAATTTGCTTCATTATATAAAAAAATGTATTAAATATATATTATTTTATATTTTTATGCTGTTTTTTTTAGTTTTCATACAACTTTTTTTATTTCTTGTTACAATTAATACTTTCATGTTATAAAAAATAATTTGTTAAATTTTAAACTTGTTTACAAAACGAAATCTATACTATAATATCAGAGAAAAGCTTACTGATTGCCGAGAATGGCTAGCATATAATACGATAAAAGAAATTAAGAAATAACTCAAATTAATTATATTTTTTTAAAAGCGAAACACATTATTTGTCCTCTTATACATTATGGGATTTAACATTATCCATTTAAAGTCACTTTAAATATAGATTTAACGAACATTTATAAAAGTTTTGAAAAAAAATTGATAAAACCCCTTACACTTTATACCAGAAAACATTCCAAAATAATAACCAGCTTCAACTATTAAACCTCTTTGGAAGCATCCAAATCATTTTCCTTATAACAGAAACGGAAACAAGGGCACGTGTTTTGTTTCAAACCCCAGGGGCATCATAACGCTATCTGTAAAGATCAAATCATTTAACAGAAAGCTCACATAATCGCAGCATTTAATCAAACCATTAACAACGGGGATCTTAGATATGCCTGCTCACGACTGACAGCGAGGATTAAAGCGTGAATATTGAAGCAGCTGTATCCGATTTACGGAGCGGTTGTTGATCGCGCCCGCCCGCTTACCTTAACCGCAAGGGTTCATTTAATAATTGGGTGATTATATTACTCCTTCGAAAGGGCTATCTAATATATTTGTGGAAATGCGTTTAACACTTTCAAGGGATTAAATATATTTTTTTATTTTTTTCAAAGCTTTTTTCTTCGGCTGTATTCAGCATTCTTTTTACTTTCTCGTATTCGAAATATACAAAGAGAAAATGCAGTAACCGTAAAAAAAAATACAAATTTCAAAGAGTATGTTTCAGACCTGTCTCAATCCAGAAAACACTTTCCTGGAATTATGAATGCCTTAAGCACGATAACTTAAAAACGCCTTGATCTATAAAGAAGAAATTTGGTATATGCACTTCTAGCTAAATTTGTAAATTGATTTCCATCATATTTGAACGAAATCCATTCAGGAGACGTTTGTCTGTCTGTTTAATTATTCTAGTACAAGTGAACACAATTACTACAAAATGTTAAGAGGTACATAGGTAAAATTTGATTCACTAGCTTAGCATATAATCGATTCTTATCCAATTTTGAACCAAATCTATGAAAGAACTGACTGTCGGTCTGTACTTTTGAATGTGTGTAAAGGCAATAATTCAAAAATGCAGTGACTTAATTAAATGAAATTGGATATGTGATCTTGTGACTACAATTGTAGTTTTTGACAAATTTTGATTTTAATCGGTTTGAGGAAAGGTATACAAAATAATACTGTAATTTCGGGTTTTTGTGTTTTAACCGCGTGCCAGAGATGGATCGCCAGAAAAAAAATCACTGAATATCGCATGATAGATTCAATAAGAATGATTGATGATTTTATAACTATTCTTGTAATTTTATGCCAAAATTTGACGGTTTAATTTGATTTTTAAACGGTTTTAAAAAAAAAAGGTGCCCAAAATAAATATTCGAGTTTCGGGTTCTTGCGTATTAAATGCGTGTCAGAGATGGATCGCCAAACACATCGCTGAAGATCGCATGATAGATTCAATAAAAATGATAGTTTCATACCAAATAATTATATTTTGCAACCATTGTTCGTCAATGCATTGAAAAGCATTCGCAACCTTACCCAAGATCCATCATTTTATGTGGGAGGGGGGATAAGAAAAGAGGCAAAGAGTTTATTAGAGAGCAACCCAGAAAGCTTTGGGAAGACCAATTCTATTGGTTGAGCAAGTAACTTTCTTATAATGAATTCTTTAATATCTGTTATAAACCTACATAAAAGATATCCAATGCAGAGAAACTCGACCAATAGAAAGCGAATATGAGGGTAGTACATAAAAGATACGATAAAAATCATTCATTGAAGGTTTTTAAATAAGATATATAAAAAGCGCAAAAAATACAATCACCCAAAAAGTATTCGAACTGTTACAAATGAATTACTGTTTACATTACTGTTGAAATTTTTTTCAATATTTTTTATAATTCCACATAGAAGAACGATTTTAACAAAATTTTACTACAAAGTACTAAATTTTTTCTTGCTTATAAGACGCAATGTGTATGATTAAACAAATTTCTCTCTCTACAAAAATTAAAAATAAAAAAAAAAACTCCACAGCATTCGAAATTTTCATTTGTTACAATTTATTCTTAATTCTGATGTATCAAACAAACTGGTTCTAAACTCCTGCAACACGAATTTCTATATGCACTAAAATAAAATAAAACCACACATTCGAAATTTTGATTTATTAAAATGTATCAAACAAGTTCTTTTTAAACTTATATATCAGATGGTAATGTTACCAAAAAATTTTGATTTACTACAATTTTTCCAATTTTTAATATATTTTCTGTTTATTCGACACAAAAAGTTCAGTTACTTACATATGCATCCTATGTTTGAATGTACTCCGTAATATTCAAATATAAAATATGTTATATAAGAATTGGTTGAAAATACATAATTTTTATTTAAAAGTACATGGTTAATATTTTTAATCACAAGATCGTATTTTATAATATTTATAAAATATTTCTACATAAATAGAATGGTTAAATATTTAATTTTTTTTTGGAATTTTTAATAAATTATTAAAAATATATCGTTCACGCCTGCTCACTTTAAATATATATAATCTAAATATCTTTGAAGTCATGTAAAAATATAGTTATATAAAAGCAAATTTCAGTTTCTTTCATTTTCATTTCTAAGAAAAAAATAAGGAAAAAAGAACCCTTTTCGAAATAAGAACATTTATTAATAATGCCGTGATTGCATAAAGAAAATTTTATCAAGCAGTCAGAAACAACAATAGACTTAAAATTAACATCCTCCAGCTCCAGTATCGTGCTTCAAGCCTAAAACTAAAATAAACCATTGATTTGAATCAAACTGACCGAGCATTCACTATTGTTTTAAAATGATGTTACATGAATTAAATAATATCATTTAGTTCGTTTATAAAAAATACCCAATAACCAGATGAGATACATACCTTCAAATAATTTAAAAAGTATATATAGAAGGATAGGTGTAGTTCTACATCATTTTGGAATACTCAATACAAATGCTAATGCAAGTACAAGTACTCAAAATGCTGGCTAAAAAAACAGTCGAAATCTGCTTTCATGAAACATGCATAAAATGAATTAATTTAGGCTCGCAACCATAAACAATAGTTGTAATAGAATGTGTAAACAAACATGTAAGATTATACATTTTTAAAAATTTTGTTTCCTTTTCTATCAATAATAAACAAGATAAGTAAAAAATCATCTGTATCTTAAAATAATTTTGCTCTATACGCTTGCAAAATGGCCCATTTTTGTAAAATAGAGACATAAATCAGCAAAACAAATCATATATAGAATACTGCTGTAGAAACTTCCACGTTATTCTAAAAAGAATTGTGCATCATTTTCTATAAAAGAGAGGTTTTGTCTTTAATACAAAGGGATATCAATGAGTAACGCAGAAGGTTTTTAACGCAATAATAATAAAAAAATGCAACGTATGACAATATGAAAGTATAGCTAATTTAATACTTTTCAACGCAACTGCCATTCATGTTAAGGCATTCGGCCAAGCATTGGATCAGTTTGAAAATCTCGGTGTCATAAAATGCCATCGGTCTGTATGAGCATACCATCAAGATCAAATGTTTTTCCATCAAAGAACTTCATATCGAATTCGAGCACATCAAAAACTTAGGATGCCAAGTCCGAGCTGTTTAATAAAGTCCACCTATATCTATACAAAACCGGAAAGGGGCCACATGAGCTCTGGAAACGGAAGTATGGCGTGGTGTTAAATTTTAAATTAAGTCCGAGCTGTATGATGAGTGCTCCAAATCTTCACAACCGAATCCTTGCATTTTCTCCTTCGTTTGCGCACTGTAATACAAAAGAAGAAGAAATTGTGTGTGTTTGTAGAGTGCAAACACGCATAGACAAAAACGTATTCATCTTTAGTATTAGCAGAGATATGATTGTGAAAAATATATCATTTTTTAATTTAGAAGCTTTAAAATAAACATGTATTGAGAGAAATTACTCCATAATTAGTTTTGAATTGCAATTGCTCTGATGCTTGTGTTGATGAATTAACATCTATGAAATAAAGCAACAACTCGGCATGTTTCCTAAATTATTTCACATTTTTTTTTATATATCTTTCTCTGCCACTTAAAAAGAACCTAACGATGAGTTCAAAGCGAGGTAAAAAAACTGCAGAGGTTATTGGCAGAGTTGAAGAAAGAGGAAAGAAAAAAGGGTTAAAAAAATCGACGCTGAGGGTAGAGCCGTCGGATATCTGCCGGGTTGTTCCCGGCTTCAAAGGGGTAGGGTGATTTTTTAAGACGATTCCGTGCTGACGGAGCTATCCGCAGATGTTGCAAGTATCCATAAAAAATAATCCAGGTGACGATTTTTTTCTTGTATGTACCACTAATAGTCCGGATTCGTTGACCTACAGGACTGTGACCTTTTCCTTAGGGTTTTGACTATTGACTTCAAACTTAAGTTCAACCAGTTAGTGTGGGGCTATTTTCTACAATTTTTTTTATCAGAGGAAGACAGATGATGAAATAAGAATTTTCAAAGAAAAGAATATTGTTAAAATGGCTGTTATGATGAATTTTATATGCTAACCACTTCAGATTGATAACTTTTACTTTTTTGATAGTAAATCATATCAGTATTTATTTTAGTTAAAATTTGACCTATTAGGGATTATTTTCATAACTTATTGATATTTTTAAAAAATATATTTTTTTCTTTTATTTTGAAAGGGAATTTTATAAATTGGTCAAATAGAACTCGAATGAGTAGATTTTAAACGAAACTTTATATTAAAGTTCCTTTACAGATATGTATCAGATAAATATAGATATTTGTTTATTCTGCTGTTGTCAAATTTACAATAGAATAAGTTCTCTGCTTGTTTCAATAATGAACTTCTATGAAATGTAAGCGCTCTGGCTGATTATAAATATTTTTTTGACTTTATAGTAATAGTAACATCTTCGTTTTTGCTTTATAAAAATGTTTTCTGTACAACAAAATTTGCTACATATCAATTATATAAAATCTATTGTATTAGAATCTATTATATAATAGCATAATTGATTACAGTTTACTTGGCTTTCAGTCCTTTAAAAAATTATATATTTAAATGACATAGAAACAGATTATTTGCTATATAACAATAGCTTAAAATAGTAACAGCCAAATAGCATGAAAAGGGCAATATTTTTTTTTATTTGTCATTCTATAAAACATACCATCGGCTCGAAAGTGAAACATATAATATTCTAATAGTGGTATAAATTTTTATGTCCATATGAATTAGTAGACATTTGTAATAACACAAAGAAATATTAATCTAAAAGAAGTTTATCAATTGGTGGTTGTATTATCATAGACAGGGATTGCAATACCGGACCAAAATTTCAATACCGGTATTCGGTATTTTTTAAATCTTAATACCGGGATACTGGTTTTAATACCGGTATTAGAAATTTTAGAAAAAGAAAGAAAACACAGGCGTTTCTTTGTTTTATTTGCCAGTTTTATTACAGAGTATAAATATCACAAAAAATAATCTGTAATAAACTATAACAGTATATAATCACAAAAAGGTAAAGAAACATCTTATTTATTTAAATCACAAAAAAGTCTAAATATCACTATTCAGTCTGTGGTACTATTACAAATTTTTGAAATGTGATCTTAAAAAACATAATGCATCGATTGTACTGTCATTAAGCCTGATTAAAGTAATTTTATGAAAAAAATTACCAGCTGTCGAAAACGCTGTTTCGGCATATTCGCTAGTTGGTGGTACTGTTAGAAATGCGCTATATATTTTTTCCAAGTATTTACCTCTAAATCCTTCATCTTCAAATAAAGAGATTTCTCGTCGGATAGTTTTGGATATAGCTGATTTCTGTATTGTATTTTGGTTCGTTGAAATTTTTTTATTTATCGCTAATTCTAATTTTTGTTCAAGAGATAATTCCTTTTCGCTATCGACAGTAATGATATCATAATTTTCGATAATTGAATCGAATTCTGAATGTGGATAGGTTTTTTGGGAAAACATTTTTAAGAAACTTTACTCTAACTTAATCAGATTTGAATTGGTTATTTTCTTTTCTTCTTTTCATTTTCATTTTTAAAATCATTAGAATTATGTAAATACCATAATGCATTTTCTATTTCGGTATGCCTTTCTTCTGTGCGATTTTTCAATGAAATATATAATTCTTCAGATACTGATTTGTGCTGTTCTTTCAGTGACTGCAACCTAAAAATTTATTGTTGCATTAGCTGTTAATCTCCAACATAATGCCTCAATAGTCAGTTTTATTGGAAGTAGAGCTGATATAGATCTGGATATTAAGTCGAATTCACTATCTGAAAAATTAATTTACAGGTTTAAGTCGATTATTGCTTTTTGGATTGGATT
Source organism: Argiope bruennichi (assembly GCF_947563725.1). NCBI lineage: Eukaryota > Metazoa > Arthropoda > Arachnida > Araneae > Araneidae > Argiope > Argiope bruennichi. The sequence continues at coordinate 11,408,861 of NC_079157.1, read as the reverse complement.
TCTCAGTTTCAAAAATCGCTCCATCATTAGGAGTAAACTGTTCCAACGTGTTTTAGAATCTAATAGTAACATATATTCTGTTTTATTTTCAGTTAGTATATATTTTAGTAATATATCCTTTTTATAGGGGAACGTTTAAATATTTTAATAATTTTTCGAATATAAATTATAGGAAACAATTCTTGATAGGTTAATATTTCACCCTTATTAGCAATATCTTCTTCAACAATTACATAATCATTATCTTCATTGTCAATATCACTCTTACTCTTACTCTTTTCAAAGTTGGAATTCGAAGTTTCTATATCCACAATATTTGGATTCTTCTATTTATATTTTTGGTATAATATATCTATTACTCCTAATTGAATTCCATGTGCATAGCACAATTGCTGATTTGCACCAATCAACTTTCCAACTTTTTTCATAATTGTTGCTCCATCATTCGTTATGGATACAATATTTTCTTTCAGGGATAATCCATGTTTCGCTAATTTAGATTTAAGCAATTAATTAAGCCATTCATTAGCTAATTAATTTCGCCCGTTAGGGAGATATAAAAACAAAAACGTATACTATATTGCTATGTTCGCGATACCTGAACATATAATGGAGACAATTTTAAAAATTTCTAGTAAATACCGAAAAACCGGTATTTAAACTTGTGAATACCGGTATTACAAAATTGTACAAATGGCTCAAAATACCGGTATTCGGTATCCCGGTATACCGGTATTGCAATCCCTAATCATAGACATGTTCAGGACATGCTTTTAAAAAAATTTACACAAATAAAATTTTCTTAGGCTTGAACAAATGCAAGACTGTGGATTACTTTACAAATAATAATATTCAATAAAAACTCCATAATTCTGTTATAAGGAATAGAAATTGTTTGGGAAAACAAAAAGGAATGTAGCAATTTTTATTCTATAGCACTGAGTTTTTTTTAATAAATTTGAGCGCTTTCTGATTTATGCAACTTGTTCCTTTGATATGATATGCTATGTTTAAAAATAAGAACCACCTAATGAAAATAAAATCCGTTAGAAATATAAAGTTATTATTACTTCGGCTTCAAGTATATGTGTCCATTTACTCCATGTGATATTACTTCAATTCATTTATATTTAAAATTAGATATAAAGAAGTTAGAAACGAACGAAATCTGCAAAATAATACAAGGAGATTATTACCAAATTATATAACAGAGCAATAACTCAGATGGCTTGAAAAAAAATGCAACGAAAGATAAAGAACGATTAGCTAGAGTAAATCTTTTTGAAGCCCTTGCAAAAATATATAAAATTGAAACCCAGGGATTTCAGACTTCTCTAATAATAATAGAATAGAAATTTCCCGTTAAACGAAACAATGAAATGATGAATAACTATGTTCCTAGTGCCTAAACCAAATTATAAATAGTAGTTGATTGCAAAGATTTCCTACTATGAAACATTCTACAACAAGACCAGTTTGCATTAAGATATCGGAATTTTTGCAAACATTTCTTAGTCTTCCATTCCCCCCCCCCCTGTTTTATTTAGAGGAAGAATTATTACGATCCCTTTATGAAATTTAAAAATGCAAACTGTTTCTTTCATTTTCAGGTACCAGAAAAAAATTATGGTGTGACATTTTAAGTTCAAGTAACTGCCATTAACATGTTTAATGAAAAGAAACTGAAAACACAGTGTGTGGGCGATATTTGGTGATGAATTAGACGTTTGACAAATTTAGTTGATTTAGAAATTGAAGCTTGAAAATGCAAATGCATTAGAACATCGATTATCAGAATCTCGATCAGCAGAAATCTTTGCTAATCCAGTATTAGAAAATCGCATTTCTTTATTTCTAATAAATTTAATGATTTTTTTTTTGAAGATGGGTTTACAAAAATGTCGCAGTAATCAATTTCATTGATTGGAAGACTTGTAAAAAAATTCGAGAATCCATTTTTTTTTAATTTTAGAACAGTTGCTTTTGATTATCAATTAGTTCTTTGGGATATTGGTTGTATTTACTTTTTCAAGAAACATTAGCACTAAAAGTCCTAGCACCATAAGTTTGTAATAACATAATTTTAAACTCTCTAAAAAAACTGAGTGGTTTAAAAACTTAACAAAAAACTAAAACAAAGATCAGAGGTTAACAAAAAAATTAAATAATTATATAAAGGATACAATGATTATTCTATGACAATATGTATGTCCATTTAAATTTTTTAGAACACCATTTTTCTTTCATTTCTTTTTTTCGAAAATTGAATAAGATAGATTTCGGAGTACCTAATTTCCCCACATTAAAAATTGGTGATTTTTTTCAATAAGTGATTTTTATATGCGGAACGATTCGTATTCATATTTCTTATTTACTTGATATCTATTTAGAATTCTTTAGAAAGTTTTCTCTTTTATTTTCCTGTACATGGTTTCTGCTAGATGGGAAATTTCTAATTGCATATTCCACAAACCATAACAAAGTGCTAGATTTAGAATTTGACTGTGCAAATATATTTGGTACTTAACGAATTACATTAGTCTTATTGATCAATAGTTTCGAGTATAAGGTTATTTATGCTATAAATGTTCAAAATTCAATCAAATGTTAAATCAATTAATATGTAAAAAATAAAATTTAATGTGTCGTTAAAAGAAATTATGAACCTAAGTGCAAATAAAAATGATGCTTATTTTTTATTTTAAGGCATTTTTCATTCATAATAATTTTTTTTAAAAAATTCATCCTCTTAGATAAATTATAGTCGGTTATTTTTTTGGTGATATTTTATTAGTCTGATTCTCATTTGTAAACAACAGATAAAATCGAAAACAGAACATTTCTGACTTTCTTTAATTACCTTCAGTAATGTAGACAAAATATTAGCTTTCTGTATCAATAAATTATATTTAAAATCGGTAAATTATACTTAAATAAAACGAATAAGTGATGCATATCCAAACGAAATTTCATCAAATATAGGAATTTATTGATTATTCCAAAATGCTATTAAAAACTTTAATAACGAATTTAAAAACAGAGATTGTAGCAACCAGAAACACACACAAAAAAATGACTTTTTTTGTTAAAAGGTAAAGCAATAACTTTTAAGCATATAATTCTAATGTTCATTATGGAAGAACTGTGATTCAGGCCCTCTAATGTAAATTTAAAAAAAAATCAAAGCATTTTTTTCTATTTTTGATCATTATATTAAATAATGACCAAACGCCAATGAATTCCAATGATAATAGGAAGTTTATTGTATTATTTTTCAAAATTATTGAGCCTTTTATAGACCAGTTTATAAATATAAATAAATATATAATATACATTCCAAAGAAATGCAAAAAAATCCCTTCTATATTATTTGACTTCATTAGTTATATTAAATATTTGTTGCTTAAAACAAGATTTTCTTGCTATAATTTTTTTTTGAATTTTATGTGAAATATAAATTTTGATGAGATTTTTTTCCATCTTTGCTCCTTGGATATATAACATTTTAATTAATCTCTTGAGATTAATATAGAACATTTTGAGTTTTAATTTAACTTTTTGGATCCAAATATAAAGAGAATTAGAAAATCAAATAAGTTATGAATTTTGTTTCCAATAATAGAAACTGTGTTGTAGAATCACAAGAAGAATCGAATTCTACATAATACCTACTAAGCTTTGGAGTATCTTTTTTTTTTTTTTTTTTTTTTTTTTTACTTTACTTCAATTTTACAAAGTTATTAAATTCTATCCTTGACAGTTGGGTTTCTATTGCATTAGTAATTTCAATAACACATTTTATTGTTTCATATATAAGTTTCAACAATTAACAATTTTTTCCGAGACTTTTACGTCTATATCTACAAATCTTAACATACTGTGTTTGTCGTATTGCAATCTCTATTTGATTTCAGAATACCCATTTAATTCACCATTAAATTAACTAATAAATTTGTACTTCAGAATAAAAATGTACACCTCGGGACGATTTTTTGAAATTTTAATTAGAATTATATTAATTAAATATTAAGCAGAATTTTGGCATTTTTACTCGATAACTTCCAAAAAAGTTATTGCGCAAAAATAAATTTTATGCCATTCCAAAATGAATTTAGTTTTCATTGTAATTATCATTAAATTTTTAATAATCTAATTTAATAATTAATTTTTTTTAAAAAGTACTTTGCCCAGTTTCCAACAACATATTGCATTGTTGCCCCGAAATTTAAACTGCTTTCATTGTTTCATCAAACATTTAATCCCCTCATTTTCTTTGTATGTTCATAGCGAAAAAAGAAAGATTCTGTTTGACATCTGTGCAATTTTCACGACGAAAAAAAGAGTTATAATGCTGTCAAAATGAGAAGACGGACGAATCGGACATTTATGTCTTAAAAATCACTTTCATACCATGGGTCTGGTCTCCATTAAAGCTTAATAAATATAATAAATAGAACATATATGAGAAAATTAAAATAACACGGTTTAAAAGTATGATGGACTTTATTAGACTCTTTTGCGAATTATCTATTTAGGGCTATGAAATTTTTTATGCATACATATCAATATATAAGTACATCGAAATTCTTTAAAAAAATTTAAAGAAAAATATATTATATTTTTACAAAAAATAAAAGTCATGTAATTTTTTAAAATTTCAAAATATTCCTGATTATTTAATTTTTAATTTTTTCTGTTACTTTTTTCCTTATTATCCAATATAAATTTATTTGAAAGAAAACTGGGAATGATTTTGTTATTCCAATTAAATGCTAATAGAAAAGTTTTAGAAATAATTTTATACGCGTGCATTGAAATTCCATAGGAATTTCATGTTTTCCTGAACTAAAATTGAATTTTAACTATCTAAAAATAACTCGGAATATAAAATGCATTTCCTATTTTCTTTTAATACTTAACCGGAACCTTTACAATCAACTCTATTTAAAAATAAAGACACCTGGAATAGTTCAAAGATATTTAAATCTAATTACAATACCACTTTGTAAAAATTAAATTAAAAGTAATTTTTAATTAAATTAAAATTTGAATTAAAATTAATTTTTTCTATTGACCTTCCAAATATTTATTTTATTGAAGAACACATTTTATCATGTTATTTTAGTTTAAAATAAACATACACTTTGGTGATAATACATTAAAAGTAAAATTTCATATTTTCGTCCAGTTTTGCTTATTTTAAAGCCCACTGACACCTTGAAATCTCCCAATTTGATGGAACCATGGACATGAAATTATATCTAAGCGATTTAACTGAAATAAAATAGTCTCAATATCCTGGCTAACCAGTTCGTCTCCAAAGGCGACTAGTAATAATAATAAATATGATTATATATGTTTGTGTGTGTGTGTGTGTGTGTGTCTGGTGTCAATGTTTCCGCTTTTAATGTTTATAGGACAGACCTTCGACCTACAACAAAAAAATTTGGTGCGTACATGCTTCGAAAGACTAACTAACTAAAAATTAAGAAAATTAAAAAAAATTAACTAAAAATTAAGAAAAAGATTACCGTTTTTTCATCATAACTTCAGTTAATATTACAGCACAAAAATAATTTAGTGCTGGGATATTTTGAACAATCAACAACATTTTTTTAAAATCCCCTTTCCAATGATATAAATTTAATAATCGTTCAAATCTTTTCTAAATCTTAGTAATTAAAAAATATTTGAAGTTTTTCAATGACAGATTATATTGTTGCACAAAAATTCAAACTGTTTTCTTTATTTAAGAAAATATTTACTCCTGTGATTTTCTTTCCATTTCTGAAAACTCAGGAAGATGGAGTTTGTTTAATATCTGTATAGATTGCTTACATGATGAATAAAATTAAAATGCTGTGGGAATTAGAGGATCGATGAACTGAGCAATGATATATTTATTAGAGCTATGATGTAATGAGTTTAGGTTCCTTTAGAAAGGTATATGCGCACAAGAGTATTACTATTAAAATTAAATGAATTTTAGGTCCACAGACAATTATATCCTAAAAATAAATTGTTAACTAAATCATGAATGGGAAGTTACATCGATGAGATTTAATTAAAATACGAAGTCGCTTTTCGTGACTCGAACAAGCTGGTTACGAAAAGCGGCTAATTTTTTATAATTTAAATAAATCTTTTTAATAATCTAAAAAAATAATTATCTGTAATCTGAATTTCTAATCAAAAAAATATTATAACAAATTAAGAATTCGGCATCAGAATTACAATGAAATCTCATTTTTCATTTTCTTTTCCATTTTGCTTCAATAAATTTTTTTTTGCAAAAATTTTATTTTTAATGCTTTTACGATTTAATGTATCATTCTTTTACCCTTAAACGTACTGCATAAATATAAAACTCGGTTATAAATACACTGAAGGCTATTGAAATCGTTAGTATTTGTCATTATTTCAAAATTTTGAAGCTTTTCTAAAATAATTCGTGCTTTTTCTGTCTAGATATTTCGAATTTTATAACGAAATGTAACAACCTTTTATTCAGATAAGATATTTTAATTACACTAAAATAGACTGAAAAACTTTCTTTGTATTTTGATATTTTAATTCGCAATGATAACTTTTTTTACCAGAATTGCAACTTCTTCCTCATAATTTTAAAAGCTTATTTATACTCATACTAATTGTCGACTCTGCCTTTTCTCATAATTCATAATTTATCTCAGAATTATTCTTCAGAAGAAAGATATGTCAGAATGAAAAGCGAAATTTTCAATACACAAAGAAAGCTCCTTTGTTTAATGATTGAGTCTATCATTAAATAAATGCACAAAATAGCATTTATTTAATGCTAGACTCAGTAATATTTCAGTAATATTTTTATATTTTTATAATATAATATATCAGTAATATTTTTATATTTTTATAATATAATATATCAGTAATATTTTTATATTTTTATAATATAATATATCAGTAATATTTTTATATTTTTATCTGCATAATATAACAAAAACGTAACTAATCAAGCCGTGAAAAATATCGATGTTTGACTTTCCATCTTTCAAATTTAGAATATTGGTTCAACTGTTTCATACAATTTTCCCTAAAAAAAAGATATTCTGATTTTCAAATTTTATAATTGAGTGTGAAAATTCCATTTGAGGAATATTTCTGTTAATCAGAAAAAATAAGAATTTTCCAAAGCATTAAGAAAATTCTGATATATCAGTTGTATACTTTAAATGGCTGTTATTTTTTTCCGTTGAATGCATACTATTTTTTCGTAACTTCATATAAATTTTTCTACGGTAAAATGTAAAGTAATGATTAAAATAAAATTTAATTGAAATATAAATTAATCAGAACGATAAGTCAATATCAGATGAAAAGTATTTTAATTTTACTAAAGAGATAATTCTTAATGTTTTAGTAAAGCGATAAATAAAATTAGTTAATAGTAATTATATAAAACAAGTAATAACATAAGTAGTAGTAAATTAAAAGTTATTGTTAAAAAGTCACGAGAATTTCTTAGACTATTTTTATCTTTTTATTATTTAATTATTATTTAATTTATAATTTATTATAAATTATTATTAATTATATTTAATTATCTATTATTTACTGCTTTTATTTCAAAGAAGTGTATATTATAATATTATAATATGCTTTTGACATTTATATATTCAAGTTGAAAATCCAGTGCCAAACTGAAAAGTTGTTAATTTCTTCAAAAGTTTCTTTTCCAATCAACAGAAAAGCAAACAAAAAAAAAATTGAGGAAACATTAGAAATTTTCATTAAAAATTTTTAAAAAACGGAACAACTTTGAAATTTTATTAAAAGATTAATTAATGAAAAAAAATAATTTTCATTATTTTCCTTTCTTTCTTTTATACAGAGATGTGTCAAAATCATATGTTTTTTCTATTAATTTATTATTTATAAAAAGCTATTTTAAAAGATTTCTTATCTTTTTACTGCTGACATCAAGCAAGTAATCATTTTTTTTTTGTCGAAGTTCTGATATCATTTAAAACTAATGGCACATTCTTTTTTGAAATGTGTATTGGAAACGATTTAGATTATAGAAACAGAATTACTTCTGAGGAATGCATAATTGGAGCATAATAACTTTCAATAATTTTTCCAATGGATAAGAAAGAGAAATAAGATAAAAACTTTCAACTGAAAGAAATGCATTCTTTAAATTTAAGGATAAAAAAATGCTACAAATTTTGATTAGAAACTGAACAAATAATTAATAATTTTACTATGTATAATATCAAAACAACCAATATTTTTCAATTTCAATGCCTTTAATTATTTTTTAAAAAATATCGTTGCTCAGTAACGTTGCTCCTTTTGGAAAGCATTCATAACGTTACCATTCAATGAGAAATGAAAAACCTTAATAAACTTTGTTGCTTGAGAAAATCCATTATTATTTTCAGAATTCATATTTTTTAGGAAGTTAGTAGTAGACTCGCATCTACTGTTTCTTAGCACTCTTCAAAGCAAAACCCGATGGATCTCCAATTTTTTTACTTACTACAGTGCTAATCCTGCCATGTATTTTTAACCAAATACATGGCAGGATTAGCAGTAATAAATATCAAAATACATAAATATTTGTTTTGTGAATCTTTTTTGGTACAGGCAAGCATCTCTAACTGACTAAATTTTTTGTCAAAAATCTAAAAATTAAACCACTTATTTATTGGACAATTCGCATATCAAATTAAAAAGTAAAATTAAAACAATCTCAAAATCATACCATATTTCAAAAATATTTTAATTCATCATTTCTTCTAATCACAGAAAAATGAGAAAGAATAAATTTATTTCGTACTTCCTAAATATATTTGTCTATTAACAAATTACAAGGTTTTTAGGATTGGAAATGAAATACTATAAACCGTGCGACCAAATAGAGATTGTTATTTAGGACAGACACAATTTAACAATTATCTTAATTCTTGAGAAAATCAACTTAGATCAATTATCAAGAATTTTATCTAAATAGGAAGTATTGTGTCTCTATCTTTGTCAAAAGAACAATATGGTACATTTCACATACAAATGTATTATTTTCATGGCAAGTTTTGCCTTTTATTTTTTATAACTTATTTTCAGTTTGGAACAAAAAAAGATCAAAATTTTCACAAAACAAGATTATTATTCTGTCTGATATATACACACGCACTAATATCATTTCTTAATAATATCAACAAAAATTATGCCCCAAAAAATTGATTTTTGTAACATTTGATTTTCAGAAAATCAGAGGAATATTTTTATTAGACGCAAAAGAATTTCTATCAAATAATAAATCAAGCAATTTGTGGGTGAAATTCGTATGAAACATAAGAATTTCCTAATTTTATCGTCAGATACTAGGAGAAATTGAAAGGGCCAAAGGTACAATAGTTATAGGAGTAAAATTCTCCTTTAATGTATAAATTTTTTACCAGTAATATTTCTTACTTTTCACAGGTTCTTCACTATCAGTATTCCCTCAAATTACTTTAAAATCATCTATTTTAAATAGCTGTCAAAATAATAAGGATGAATTTATATATTTGTGTTGGCACTTTACAGATCAGGCCGTTTGTCTTACTACTATTGAATATGGCACAAATATATATCTAAGAATGTGCATCTCAAAGCTTTTTTTAAAAAATTTTTTATTAGAATTTTAATGAATAAAAATTAAGCTGAATTTCGGTGTTTTACCGTGATAACTTCCGACATTAATGCACATAGATAAATTATTTAAATTATATAGTTTTAAAATTAAAAAAAATGTTTTATTAATGACACCAACTCAATAATTTGCAAATTTGTGCTTTTTCTTTAAAAAAAAAAGAAATGGTTTCATTTTCAACCACAGATTACATCGTAGGTCTGAAATTTAAATCATTTTCATTATTTCATTTAATATTTAACTGCTTTATTTTCCTCTACTGTTGAAAGTTAAGGAAGACGGCGTCTGTTTAATATCTGTGCAGTTTACAATGCAAATAAGAAAGTGGAGTTATAATATCCCGAAATTTAAAAGATAGATTAACGGAATATTTCCGTTTCTAATAGCTCCACGATGTTATTAGAGTTTTGATTAATATGGTTCATGCACACAATCAATATAACTTAATCGGGACAGTTAGAAAAATATGGTTTTAGTGTCACAAAAGTTGGCAGAATCATAAACTTGAAGTTACTTCTAACTGATTTCACTATATTCCTGATGAATCAATTAATTGTCTGAGCTAACTAGTATAAAATATCTGCATAGCATTTGGGCAATGAAGATGTGTTAAAGAGAATATAGATACACTCCGGAGGCTTAGAGGTAAAAGTATTTAAGTATTTGTGTGTATATATTATTTTTTTTACGTTCCTGTATGCAAAATGCACAAAGAGAAAGTATTCCAATCTTTGAAAAAAAATTCAAACGCAATATTTGTTGAATCTTCTCATTTCACATTCCCCTGAATCCAAAAAAATTATATTTGGAATTAAATCTGTATGTCTAAGGACACTATAATCTTCTTGGGGTTTACGGATGAATTTGGCATATACTTTTTAGGAAATATTTTGCAGATTTTTATTAAATTTTCAGTGAAATCCATTCAAAAGAAGTTCGTCTGCCCCACCGTCAGAATATAATTCAATACAATAACTATAAAATGAAAAGAGTTGAATAGATACAATTTAGCATCTAAAATGCAGGTTTCCATCAGATTTTAGAACTAAATCCTTCAAGGATTTGAATATCTTTCTGTCGTTTGTTTTGCTTTGATTCGAAAATGCAGCCAATGCTTATCAAATGTATCTGATGTTATGCTTATCAAATTTTGAACCACATCTGTGAAACAATAGACCATCGGTTTGTCTCAATTCAGAATCCATTACTCAAAAACGCAGTGACTTATGAAATCTTATATGTGATCTTATACTGACTACAACTACAATGATAAGTATGTATCATATTTTGATTTCAAGTGCTCGGAAAAAAGAATCCAAACAAAGCATTCTGTTTCTGGTATTTAGGTATTAATTACATCCCAGAAATTAACTGCCCCCCTAAAATTCGCTAAAGATCATATGCTAACAGGCTCTTTCATAATTATTGTTGAATATCAGTATGCGGTTAATACACAAGTATCAGTTTTATTTAGTATAGTTAGAGTGCTATGAAGCATATAAGCTCTCATGTAAGGAACTCTGAAAATAAAATTCTGAGCACTCGTGGCATTCACAATCTTGCACAAAATCCTCAATTTATATTCGTGAAGAGAGGAATAAGAACTTTATTAGGATGTACAGAAAAAAGCTTCTCGCAGACTATATTCGCTGGTTTAATTTAGTGTATATACAAGACAACAAAGTCAATTACTTTGACATAACGATCCCGATAAACATAACAAAGCAAACTATTGAACTCAAATATGTATAGCTGTTCTATTCACTTCTATTTTTCTTCCTAGAGATGCGAAATGGATTCCAAATATTGCCATATATCAGGGCAATTAAATTGCCATATCAGTCATGTGATGAAACTTAAATTGCCATATATCACGTGAACATCAATTGTTTTCAGTAAACAAAATGCTCATTTTATCTTCTGTCTCTTGAGGCAATGTATGGCAAAATAAATAAATAAATAAATAAATAAATAAAAAAAAAATCTTACTTCTTTCAGATTGCGTTATAATTTGACAGCATTCCAGAAATAAGCAGTCAGTAGCGTTCATAGATGCAAGCAACTATATTTAGCAGCCCGAAAACGATATGGATGTGTAGTATAATTTATTATCCCAATGCTGATCGAGCTATGATGTACTGAAGAAAGAAGTAATGAAGTGACATTTCTAAAAAGGAAATAATTTATAAACACCTTCATTTTGCTTCTTTCCGTTCTCTAAAGATAGAATTTCGTAATCGGTTTCTCCTTCACTTCCTAGTGTTCTAGAGTTTTCCAAAATTAATAAAATTCTGTGTTATTGATAATAATATATAATATTAATATTCTCTGCACTTATTTACCAATCAATTGACTAATTTAATTTCAATCGAAATTGAAAAATCATTTCGAGATTCCATAATATTAAAATTATGAATACGAAATTAACAAATGAGCAGTAAAAAAAAATTAAACAAAAGACTTTTTTTAATATATTAAAAGAGTGCTTTAAAAATACTTTTATTTACTTTATACCATAAGTTTTCATTTTATGAATAGTCATTACAGTTAATATTAGTTTTACGATACTCTCGTTTCTTTTAGAAGACTTGGCTTCCACTTTTAACAATCAGACGAATTTTTCTTGCTATTTGATAAAAAAAAAATGTCTACATGAATTCATTGCTTAACATACTTTTAAAGAAAAAACTACAATTCAATTCTTGCCTTGGCATCTTTCGCAAACTGCCGACAGTTTTAATTTGCTTTTTAACGTTAGGAAAAATTAGAAATAGCATGGTTAAGTTTTGTCCTTTTTGACTGGCATGGAAAAAGCAAGATTTAGATTCTGTTGCATAATTTTTTCGTAATTTTCTCATTCCTCAGAAAGAATTCATCTATATCTTAAAAGGTGATATTTCTTTAAAAAAAACCCAAAAAAATTAAGAATGCTGGCAACTCTATTCAATGATGGTCGTAAGTATTTTCTTAAATTCAATTTTTGTATAATTTTTTTTTTCAATTTTTTTTATTTCCCCGTTTTTTTTAAACTATCGCGAAGCCCTTTCTGTCGCTGATGAATGATCTGAAGTACGGATTGCTCAAAGTGTGTTGTCAGCTCTTAAAGAATTAAACCTAGATGAAAAAATTTCCGTTTTTGAATTTACTCAAAACTTCATTGATTTCAAAAATTTATTATATAATAACTCAAACAACAATTTAAAGAAAAATCTCTTATTAGAATAACAAACAATTATTAAATAAATATTACTTCAAATTACATACAAAAACAAACGGTTGAAACCAATGTTATGTATGCAAATTGAAAGATTACTTTATCAATAGCTTTCAACTAAATTAAAAATAAATTTATAAATAAACAATTTCAACTAAATTCAATATTAAAAGGCCAAACAAACATATTATTAGAATATAGAATATTTCCATTTTTTCGATGAAATTTTAATTCATAATAAATAAAAAGCAGTCGACTTGTGTAGAAAGCAAATGTAATCAATTATAAAAGATAGTAACCTTGCACTTATTTTGCCATCGGAATGATCTTCTGAATGTATCATTCAGCTTGTCCACAAAGGTTTTAAGGGATTAATTTTATAGGTTTATATTTCACTCGAGGATTTCATTGTTGCGTAGTGCATTCAATCAAAAAATAATAAAAATGTCTTACTATTTAACGATTTTAAGATTTAAAGATGATGTGAGCTTTCCTATTTTTTTAAGAGTTTTATTATACAGCTAAATATTTGAAATGTTGCAAATTGCTATTGAAATTTGATTTGTGAGACAATAAAATAGTTTAGGCAACTTTTCCAAGTCGTCCATATTCGATCAGTATCAATCATTGCTCTTTCAATCTCCTGTAAGCTATGTTAGATCATTCGAAACTTGTGTTGTCCTTCTTGATGTCTCAACATATATTGTCCGATTGCAAGATCTTTCTCTCTTTTAGACTTATTATTTTTAGTATAATTTGTTTTTAATTTCTTCTTCTTCTTATATAGATAATGTATTTTTTTAAAGATAGATAAAAAATTTGTACATATTTAAAATGTTTTATCTTACACAATTTTTTACTTTTTAAAAAAGTTATAATCACCATTTTTAATCTATACTTATAATAAAGCTCAATGTGTGTGTGTGTGTGTGTGTGTGTGTGTGTTGGCGCTCTACAGGCCAGGTCATTTGACGTACAGCTACCAAATTTGGTACATGTATACCTTAGAGGTCGGGAATGTGCACCTGGGGTCCCTTTTTTTGAAATTTTAATTAGAATTTTAATTATTAATTAAAAACTAACTTTCCCGCCAAAAAAATCTTCCATTTTTCCCACCGCCAACTTTTCCGCCAAAATAATCTTCCATTTTCCCCAACGCCAAATGATTAGGCTTTAGTTCTTTTTTTCTCCCAACAGTAATGAGGCTAGGGTTAAGATTTTTCGGTGGATTATTTCAAACGATTCTGTTTATTTTCTTAATGTTTTATGCATTTAAAATTAAACATTGTTAATTAATCCATGTTTCAGATTCATTCTGAAGTACTTTTGAATTAAAATAACACAGAATAAAGGAAATTAAAAATGTATAATCTGCATAGCGTTACCCCAACTGGCGTAGAAAAATTCACGCATTTGCGTTACCGTAAAAGGCGAAGAAAATTCACGCATGCGCACTGTGTTCTGATTGTTGGCATGGCAACCATTAACAACGGACGATTTAAATTACTTTTAGGTTCGTTGTATGCTTTTGTAAGTAAATTGTATTTATGTTAGTTATATATATTTTTTGTATATGCTTATATTTTTAAGTACATCGTTTTTTAAGTAGTTTTTTTAACCTGTTTTCAATGATTCAATTTTTTTTAAGGTTAGTTGCATGCTTTTGTAATTGTATTTATGTTAGTTATATATATTTTTTGTATATGCTTATATTTTTAAGTACATCGTTTTTTAAGTAGTTTTTTTAAACCTGTTTCCGACCGATTATTTTAAACGATTCCTTTTATTTTCTCAGTGTTTGATGCATTTAAAATTAAACATTGTTAATTAATAGATCTGTTCATGATGAATCTGAGAAAATTTTGTTGACAAATTCTTGAGATATTACATAAATTAAGAAAGATATTCTTTAGTGCCCATAAAATTTAAACGCTCAGTGACTCTATTATCAGTAATCATATTATTAAAAAAATGCTTTGTTTCAGTAAAAAATATTATTATATTAATTGCAGATTAATCATTTACACTTTAATTTAAAGCATAAATTTTACGAGGGGTAACAGAAAATTAGAGAGATACATATCACGTTATGACTGAAGGCCTTTATAATATTATGAGTGAATTATATGACAATCAAAATTTGAAGTTTTAAAATATTTTGCTGAAGAATCTATTAAAGTTGGAATTGCGTAAAATATTTAATGGTACGACCGGAGTTTAATCCCCTGCTTGGCCAAATTTTTAAAAATCGCCAATAACGGCCTTGCGAAATGTTCAAAAGGAAAGGAGCAGATGTTCAATCATAGTGCATAATAAAGATTGCCAGCTTTGGTGCGTTATCGCAACTTGACGAAGAAGGGGGTTAAACTCCGGTTCAAGATATTTAATTATTAAAATTTGAACGAACATTAAGATTGGCGAACCGGCTGGTCGCCAAAGGCGGCTAGTTTAAAAATAATTTTCTTTTCCCATATTTATTTTTAAAGCCAGTTTTTCGTTCATTATCGTTTTTGAATGAAAAAAAAAGTTTATACATCATTAACCTCATGCTTTTATTATTGAAAAAAAATATTTTTTGATTTCTAACGCCATTTGTTTATAGCGGAAATGTTTAGAAAATTACATAGCAATAATATAAAATAATTCCAAGTTTATGACAGAAGGAAATATCAGACCAATAGACGTTTGAGGAAAAGAGGAAAGCTATTTTTGTTTCTCAATATTTCAGTTAATACACTTAACAATTTATTAATATTATTCTAATTAATAAATTCCTTTTAAGGTTGAATAATTATATCTCTTGCTTACAAGAAATTGTTTTCGTCAACTGTATCTTTAATTTTCTTCATAGGACATTTTATTACATAACATTAAAATTTCAAAAATTGTTGTTTTTTATATTTGGCTTTTTCAAATTCTTTCTTAGGCCACAACGATCTGATAGTACGACCTTAAGAGGAGGTGAAAGGTTCGAAACCCGTTTTCATCAAAGTACCGCCAAGAAAACATGTCTTGTACACGTTTAAATCAGTCTAGGTTGAATGCCTTCTCACTGCTGTGGTGCAGAAGTTTGAAGAAAGAGTGCCCTTTCAGATTTCGTCCTCGTCTACCAACTGGGATTCAAAATTAGGAGACCTGTCCTAAAATACCCCTAATGCTGATTCAAAATGATACATTAATATAAAGAAATTATAACCCCCTCCAAAAATAAAGAACTAAATACCAAGAACCAAAGAGAGCCGCATATGAATGCTTACATATCGTCAAAAGAAAATAGAACACATTAGTCCAATTTTAATTCGATAGCTTGGATGACCTCCAATTTTTAAGACTTCAAATTATGTTCCTTTTTTTCTTCTTCTTCTTCTTCTTCAATATCAGATGGCGAAAGGGGCTAATAAATTGATGTTATACATCAATTCATTAAAATTCATGTTGGTACGGGATGGCAGTTAGGTACAGTTAAATGATTGCGTCACACAGTATTTATTTATTTTAATTTTTGTTTGAATTTAATTTTATAATAAATTGACATGTTTTTTTAAAAAAATTACATGGAAGGTAAAAAGTTTTCTTGTCAGAGTAAAATTCATCCTAGAAAGTATTAAAATGAAGGTCCTCTCTCTTTCGCTTTCTGCATTTCTTGAAATAATAAGGTATATAAAAGAAAAAAAATCAGTGCATCAAAAACATATATGTCGTCTACCTGGTTGCGTAGAATAAAATGAATGAAACAAGTCACATAAATCAATGCCACTCAAGTTCTTATCATTTATAATTGAAGAATTAATGGTAGATAATAAATGCAAAATAATATTTTGTGATTTATTATTTCATATTTATGAACTATTTGATCTGAAAATGCTTTATATTTCAGCTTTTTACTTGATTTTGATTAACATATCACATGATATTTCAAATCGTAAGCATCTTTTTAAATTGTTAAATTGTTTTTAAGTCACATATATTTTATATCCACTAGAGTTTTATCCTTTGTTTAACTTCTGGTAAATATTCATGAATGAAATTCTAATTAAGTTATCAATAAAAAAATTTAACATAAATAATTATTCTTGATTGTTATTTGTAAAACATGAATAGTAGAAATAACAAAGAAAAGTAAATAGTAAAAAGTAAAAATGATCACTCAAAAATACATTGCTTTTTATATATGTATATTAAAATCCTTTTGTTCTTTTTCCCTCTTTTTGTCAACAAAACTGTATGCTAACTGTATAAACTGTACAAAAGTAACTAACTGTATACAAAACTGTATGTAACAATAACTATATGTTATTTTAAACTGGAGTCATCGATAGGTACAAAGCAAGCCACATCAATTTCTGTCAAATCCTTTAAAAATTTTTTCTTTGTGGTTCCTGTCTTCTATCACCTATTTCATATAACGGTTGGATTCCGTTAGAACAACTTTCCAGATGTCTCTCTCATTTCAGCTTTCAACATTTTTTAAAAGCCTAACAAAACTTCCAAATATTTTTACTGTTGATTTCTGTGAACATATAGTTCATCTTTCGACATTCGTTCAGTGATAACAATATGATTTCTTATATGCATGATAAATCCATTTTTAGAATAATCCTATTCATTATGTAGCTTTCCACAATTTTTTGTGAAATGGAACAACAATGCTCCTACTCCCTCCCCCTCCCTTTAATTTCCCTCATCGTCGCATGTTATTGGTTAAATTCTTTACGAAAGTTGACGAATCATTGTCCTCGTCAGAGTTTTCTATTTTGAAATTTTTGTAATTATAATATTTGATAACGACTCATGTATGCCTTTTATTGATATACTTGCTAACATAGTTATAATTTATTTTCTTTGTATAAAACTACTATTTTTTACAAAAAAATACATTCTTCTATATAAGGTGAAATATAATATTACACTTTTGGTTGCACTGCATATTTCAAAAATAATCAATTAATTATCTAATTAGCATGTAACTATATAACTTCCATTTTTTGAAAATAATTACAAATATGTTATATAAGCAAAAAAAAAATGATCCTGAATTATTTAATGTTAAAATACTGAATTACTAGTGTTTAAACTATTTTTCTTTTAAATGAATTTTATTACGATAAATTCAATTTTATATAGTATATTACTGTAAAATAATGAGCGAGTTACATAAACGTTTTAATACAATACACAGTTCAAAATTAATTTAAGATAAAATTTATTTATCAATCGAAAAACAGTATGTAAAAAAAAAAAAAAAAAAAAAAACGCATTGTTTTAAATTACTCAAACAACATGTGGACTGTAATATATAAAGAGGGGGAGAAGAGAAAATTCTTTCCTAAATAGGGAAATTTTGAATTCCATTAATTATTCGCCCTTTTAAAAATATGAAATTTAAAAAATTAAACCTGAAAAGGTGACTTTTGTGAATTCCTGAATATGCAGCACTCTTTCTTTGGAAACAACTGAATTTTTAAGTCATATTTATACAATTAATCATCGAAATTTGTAAAAAAAGTTTTCTATTTTTTTTAATTTTTTTTTACACTTAACCATTTTGAAGCTCTTTATATGATGCATCACATCAAAATAGATTTTATTTCCAATTTGAAAGTAAATATGTAGTGATGAAATGAAAGTGTTCTTATTCTCAAGAGAGCTTTAGGAGCGCATATTATTCCATTTCATTTTTAATAATTACATACTATTTGTGAAGATATTTTACACTTTTTTCAAATTTTGCTACCGAACATTCAAAGAAAATAATAATATTCAAGTTCTAAAGAAAGAGCATTAGAATCTTATAAAGTTGTGGTCTTAAAGGAATGTGACTATATTTGGAATGAATCTTTTTGAAAAAGGCTTCGAAATAGTTATAGTTTTGAATTTTTATTTAAAAAAAGATAGTAAAAACATCTATAAAACCAAAATATTCCAATTAAAAAAAAGGAAAAGTTTTTTAGAAATTGAGAAAAAAAAAAAAGGTTTTTTTAGGCTAAAAAGAAGTATAAAGAAAGAAAAAATTCTAGTTTACAGTTAAAAATTCATCAAACGATTTGCTTAAAATTTTGCTAATAGCTTATGAAATATATTTTCAGCCCCTGGTCTAAATATATACTGTATTTTTATCCATTCTTTAAATATTGGAATTCAATTGAGAAATGAAATTTTTAATTTTTTTCACATTGCCAAACACTAAAGCAACTATAAAATATTCCTATTGTTATAAAATATTCCTTATTGTCTAACGCAAAGTCTGCAGAACATATTGAGAAATTATTATAATAAATTTGAACAAAAAAAATATGTATTAGATTTTAATTTATGATATTTTTTGTAACAAAATTCTACTAAAGGTTAGAATTAAGAACAACATCTAAGGAAATAAAATAGCATTAAAATGGATATAAATGTAAATATAAAAATCAGTATAACTTCCTAAAAACAGAATTAAAAACAAAATTCAAATGATTTAAGAAAGAAACCTGTTCAGGAATTAAGAATTTTAAATAAAAAATTTCATTATTTCGCAAAAAAAAAAAAAAAAAAAAATCGACTTTTTAACGTAGACACCTAAGGAGAGGAAACGTGACATGATAAGATTAAAGAAGGCAAACCCTATCTTAACGTTTTTAAGTAGAAAATTATATCTTGTTCAGCGATTTCTTAAATCTATTCACCCTTACTTGTGGATAAGTGCAGCATTTGCAGTTAAAAAATTTGGGGGAAAAAAAGGTCATTCAGTTCAGTTTAGCCCAGTACCCTATAAACTCCCTCCTTTTATGCTGAAATTCACTTTTACATGCGGGTCGACGTCTCTCAACTTCACAGCACGCACCTGGGAAAAATTTCGCCTTCTATCTCCCTTAGCCAGGTGAAACGTCTTTATTGCGCCTCTCTACGAAGTGTTTATAAAAGTTTAAAGAGACAATTATATTTTGATAAATTTATTTAAATATAATACACGGTATTTGAACTCAAATTATTATTTTATTAAAGTTGAAGGTAGTATTATCTAATTTAGGAACTAATATTGACAAATGATATATTTAAATAAAAAGCGAAATATTGGGATTCCTATGAATTTCAAAATTTACAACATAACAAATAGCACTCTAGTCAGTAAGACTTTAGTAAAAATGGTGCGTTTTTAAAACTGCTTTTCGCTCAAAAATTCTTATCTTAAATAATTGGCATGAATATCTACTCTTTTATTTTCTTTTGTGTTTTAGTCAACGTAAGATATTATGCGACAAAAATAAATAGAAATGCTTTTTTAAAGTCCGTATAGACAAATGATTTTTAAGTAATATCTATTTTACAATGATTTTTATGAATACCTGTGCAGTGGTCAGAGACATCTTAGGCTATATTTAACAACTTTTCAAAAATTCCAGGCTTCTAATTAATTTTTTTTTCTGTTTTTGGGTATAGAAATCTCTATTTTTCCTTGAGATAATTTCCTTATATCAGTTGAGTAGGAAATGCAATACAATAAATTATAATTGGGTAGTAAGGATCAGAAATATTTAACAAAATTACTCTAATGTAATTCTATTTTTTTTTAAAAAAATTCGAGTGTTTTGAAATTATTTTTCTTTTTAAATGTTTTTATTTCGTAGTTAGAACTTGTAAATTATCATTGTTGAAAAAAAAAAAACTAAATAAGAGATAATATAATCTCTGATAATCTATATTCGTCCAGTCTTCTTTCTTTCATCTTAAGATCTATTGACATTTAATAAACAGATATATTTTATTTATTTTGAGCCATTATTTTAAATTAGGCAATAAAACAACTGAAACTGCTCGAAGAATTTGTAGTGTTGGAGGGCATGACAGAATTAGGGACTAGACTGGTAAAAATGTATCAAAAAAAGCAACTAACGAAATATAAGAAGTAATAATGAATTTTGAAGAGTTGAAACAAACGAAGGAAAGAATTCAATTGCCAGCAAAAAAGAGAGGGAGACCTTATAGGAAACTTCGAGAATATCAGGATGTAATAAGTCAAACATTATATGAGCAACAAAAAAAAAATTCCTCTCGGCAAGCTGGAAAGCAAAAGTAGATTCTTTTTCATCTAAGCTACTATTTTCAAATTCCTTTTAATCCTTAGACGAAACCTCACGGGAATGGCCTTCCTGAAACATTCTCGAATATTCTCCAATTAATTCGCTTTTATCACCGCATAAAATTATGGACCTTGGATAAGTCCACAAATACCTTGTAAGGAACTCTCCAACGTCATATAAAATAGATACAAATTACATATTTGGTTATAATTACAAAGTACACACCTTTGGCCTAAATCAACCTTTTTTAGTGAATCTATTTTGAGAATACGTGTTTTGAACGCCTTTTTGCAGACCATTTCACATCAAAATTTGACACGGAACTACAATTGTAGTCATCAAAAATATATCGAATTTCATTCATATAATTCATTGCGTTTATAAATTATAGTATTTATTTGCATTAGAAAGTATGGACCCGACAGATGGTCAATCGCTCTACAGATTTGGTTCAAAATTTGACGCGAATCTCTATTGGAGATGCTAAACCTGTGTGCCAAATTTTATTTACATCACTCTTCGCGTTTTGTAATTAATCAAACAGCCAGAAAAACAGACTTCCGCTGAAAAGATTTTGTTCAACATTTGACAGAATTCTACAAATTTGGTGAAAGAACCGTATATGAAATTTCATTTATCTACCTCACAGAGTTTTTGAAATATCTTTGTTATAGACAGACCGCCAAAATGCCAAACATATGTTTTTCGAATTCACAGAGGTCCGAAACGAGGAGTTTCATCAAAATACCAAGTTTGAATTTTTTTTGACAGTTGCAATATCTTCTTTATATTTCGTTAACATTGAAGTAAAATAAAACATTGAAGCAACCATTGATAATGTTTATATTGCTATCGAAAAATTTAGTATCTATTGAAAAATAAATAATATCAAAGCATAAATATTATAAAAATAATAGACAAATCTAGTGCAAAGTTTATATTATTGAAAAGCTTTGAAGTTTTTAGAAAGTGCCAGAAGTTTGTGTAAATCGGCAAGAATTGAAAATCGATTAATAAAAATACCCATATTTGGGTTAAGGCCATAAAGATTACCTTCTATTATTATAATATTTTAATACAATATATTCTCAGTAATGAGGCAGGCATCAAATCAAAGGACCATCAAATTCGTTAAATCTACGGAATAATAAAGTTCATTTTTTTAAAAAATATATATATAAAGAAATAAAAAACACGCAGCTTCAGAAAATTTTTAAGCTGGTCGGTTTTATTCAATGTTGCCATTAAATCTTTCTATTTTTTTAATTCAAGCTTTTATTCTTTGATCCATGTGCATTTAAACAATTTCAAACCATGAAAATAAAAGAAGTTAAAGTTTTTTCACTTTTTTTTCAAAACTGGCAACATAAATTGTAGATGTTAGAAACAGTTAAAATTAGTACTTTAAAATCACTTTTAAGCCCTTAACTTCTAAAATACTCCGTTTATCGAAAAACATTAAATACAAAAAGTTGTTTTTGATAATGAGGTGCTAATTTGGTTAATTGAATTTATTTTTATATCTTTAATATTAAGAAATTTATAGCGAAATGAAACTTTCAACCTCCCATCATTTCCACCCCTTTGCGTTAGATGGTCCATTTACGAACTCATCCGAGATTTTAACATTGCTAACAATATATTCCAAACCAGTTAAACTCCAAACAAAATTACTCTAATTATCCTAACTATTGCAATAGGAAGTCTTCTTATATGAATCTACATAAAATGTGCAGGAAATATTAAATAGATTTCTTATGAACTAATCCCACAACAAACAAATCGCTGAATGGAAAATTACAAAATATTGTAAAAGACTTACGGGATCTTTGGCTCCCCCTCCCCCGAAAAAAACTAACAGAGATATTTAGTGGAAAGTGATTTTACTAATAAATCTAGATAATCGTGAAAAAATAGTTGGAGGCAATGTATAACAACGATGATTTGAATAAATTTTTATGTTCAATGTTTCATGAAATTTTAAGCAGACCGTTCCCTTGGTGTGTATTAGTATTTTATGTTACTAAAAAAGGACAAATCTCTGTTTATACTAATCTTATGATATATCTCCTTCAACAGCACTTTACCATACACCACATCTCGAATGATTTAAGGAGTTTGAAGAAATCAAGTTTTTAACATCTAACATATAATTCAAATATTGCTAAGTCTGAACATTTAATTGATAGTACCTTTTTTGTTGTTGGCAAACACTTACCGAATATTGATGATTTGGTGAAAGTATGTTTAAACTTTCCTGTTGTCTAATTCTAATTTTAATAGACAAACAATGTTCAGTCTTCAAATGGAATAACGGCCTTAAATTTTTCTTTTATAATTTATAATTTTTAGTTAAGAACTACTTAACTAAAGAAAATTCAGAAATAATTATTTTATTAATTTTATTTTTATTTTCAAACTAAACGCAATAAATTGGAATTATAGAAGATATTTTAATTATATTAATTAGAAAATAAAAGAATCAAAGAAAAAAATTCAAATTAACTGAATACCAGGGCATTGTATTATAAAATTATTCAAACAACATTTGAAAATTAAAAACCTTGAATCCTAAAGTATATGTAAATTCTAAATACAATTAATAATCTTTTAATCATCATTTATAATTTAATTTAATAGATAATTCACTCTAATAATTAACATAGTTTAATGATCGTTTAGCTATAAAATTCTTTAATTTTTAATTATTTTCATTAATATTTGATAAATTAGTACAAATTAAACTGGGATTTCGAACGGAGCATCATTTTTATTCGTTACTAATCGCCTTTGGTGACCGATTGGTTTGCTGGATATATTTCATTTCAGATATATCGATATATTGAATATATCGATAAATATATTGAATATATTTCTGAATATATTCAATATACCAATATTGAATATATTCAGAAATATATTCAATATTGGTTATATTTCATTTCAGATATATCGTCATTGTTTTGTTTAATTCTTTTTCAAAGTGTTTTGGAGTCCCAGAACGATGGAATATGTAATATCGTCGTTTATATATGTGTTTTGATACTTCATAAGGCGAAAAAAATGGGATTTTTTGTGTTATCTATCAGTAAAAAACAGATTGGAGTGAAATTCAGCTTATTACTTAGTTCAGGTACTAAGCAATATTTATTTTAAATTATCAAAATGAACTTGCATACATCTAAAATAGAATATTTTGTCACACCTTTTTTCTAGCTTTATATATATTCTGATTTCCAAAATACTTTTGGCCAAATACTAAATTTTCCAAAATATTGAATTTCTTTCAATCTATATTATACAAAAGTTCAAACATGTAAGTACTTTATAAAGCTTTTCAAAAAAATCATCCTTTACAAAGGAACATAGACTTAAAATTTTTCCAAAGTTGTGATAAAATCTATCTTAAATCCAATAAATACTAAATCTATAAATAGCAATTATTTCAAATATGTTGGTAAACAATAAAAAAATATCTAGTAATAAAAAACAAACAGACCTTTTTAATCCAAATCTGAAATTGTATTTTTTTTTTCATTCAAATAAGCATCTCAAACTTACTGTTTTCAAGAATTTGAAATTAAATTGAATATTAAATGGAACTCTTCAAGCTTTCTTTGCCAACATTTAAAAAAGAATAACAAAGTTGAATATTTCTTGGAACTTTTCATTTATTTTCGTATTGCAGATTTTATTTCATATCACTTCTTTATAGAAACGTTATTTTGTTTAGGTTTTAGAGAATAATTGCAAATATCGTTTGGCAGAAATTTTTAATCTTAATATTATTAAAATACTAATACATTTGAATATCTTTTAAAGAACTGAGCTAGCTCATTTCTGTTAATTTTCCAAATAAATTAATAATTTTCTTTCTAAATCTTAGTAAAAATTTCCAGGTCCCTAACTTTTAATAAGATTTAAGTTATTTTTTCTCCTTGAAAGTTGTTTAAAAATATCTATTGTTTTTTTTACAATAAAATTACTTTGTTAAAAATCGTTTGCAGAAAATTGTTATTTAAATTTGATGGATTATTCTTCAGAGTATTAGTTTCTGTCGGATTAACTTTTCTAAGAATTTTTTAATGCTTGAAAAGTGAATAATAATACAAACTGATTCAATAATATCTGTTGTCGGATAATTTCTATGATTTTGCTTTCTCGATTGTCTTTTCATTAAATATTTCTTTTACCTCTGAATATAAGCACAATTATCTTCAGTTGCATTAAACTCTTTCTTTACTTATGAAGAAAGGTAAGTCTTTACAAATAGCTTAGTTTCATTTTGAATATTTAAAATTAAACATAAATTAAAATTTGAAATTTATGAAGTGTTGCTAAAATTTTTTGCTACCTTTTATTTATTTTTATTAGAGTATTAATCAAAGTTTATAGAATTATTTTTGTTGTTTTCTTAAAACGAAATTTGTGCAATTCATGACATTTATTTAAACCAAAAAACGACATGATTTTGTAAAAAATATTTATTTAAAGAATTTTATTCATTTAATTTGTTTGTATTTTATAAAACTGTAATACTTTGGTTATTTACCGCTGAAAAAATATGTTTATGGATATACATCTCATTATTTTTTTATTTTTTATTTTTATTGAAAATGATTTCATGACCATTTTAAGTAGTTCCAGCGAATATGATCCATTCACTCATGGAAAGTATCCAATGAATCTGCAAAGCAGTATATAAAGAGGAACGCTTAATAGAAAAATGAATTAAAGATAAATAAAGGATAACCTAATAAATCTTCTCATTTATAAATTTTTTATGAATTAAATAATTTCAGAATAATTATAATATATTGCTAAAATTATATTAATTAAATTAAATTATATTACTGTTAGATATTAAGTTGAAATTTTTTTATTAATAGTATTTCAGGTAGAATAAAATATTACATGATGGATTAATTAAATAAAAATTAAATTCCTGATAGATACCAATTTGAAAATTTTTATTAATAGTATTTCAGGTAGTAGAAAGTTCGAGCCATAATGCCTCTGAATTGTGTAAATATGCAAAATTAATCTAAAAATGACCAACATACATCTAAGAGTTTTTTTAATAACATTGACAATTATTTTAGCATGTAATCTTCAAGAATTTGAACTCGAAATTTTGTACGTATCTCCATACAAAACCTCACAAAATACGAAAAAAATCTGCATATTTTAAGAATTATATCTGTCACACTATCTATCTGCAAACACGATAACTAAAAAACGCTTAGAGCTAGGTGGTTGAAATTTAGCATAAAGTATTAAAACTTTTGTAAGTTTCCATCAAATTTTGAACGAAATTCATTTAAAGGAAGTCTGTCTGTCTGCTCTACAGTAAAACTGAGCTCTATAACTACAAAATGTAAAGAGGCAAAAGAATTAATACAGATATTTATTTTTTTTAAATGTTGATATAGAGTTGGTCATCCGTCCATTTTAACTTTTGTATACATGTAAATATGATAATTCAAAACCGCGATGACTTAAATGAATAAAATTTGGTATATAATCTTGCCATTACAATTGCAGTTATGTGCCAAATGTCAATTTCAATCAATCGAAAAAAATAGCGTCTAAAATATATATTCTGATTTTTGGTACTTGTGTGTTAATTGTATTATAGCAACAAATAGTGAAAAAAAAATCGCCAAAGATAATTTATGCATCGGCTGTTTCTTATTATTCTCAGCTGTTGATTTGTTGATCGGCTGTTTCTTATTATTATAATAATAAGCATATATCTCTTTTGTTTGGAACACTGAAAATAATAATCTGAAAAATCTGAGCTTTTATGACATCCGCAGCCTTCTTGAAGATCAATAATTTTATATGGTTTATGAGGAGAGAAACAACGAGTTTAATATAGAATGCGTGAAAACTTTCCGGTTAGACCAGTGCCGTTTGTTTGCTGATAAAAAGATATTGTTTATTTCCTAATGCGAAATTGTTTACAAAAAAAGTTAATATTGCAAAAAGCATTCGTAATAGCTAATCGATAGCTGGTTATAGAGATTTTAAATTTCAAAAACATTTGTCGAAAGATTTAAAAGTCTTATCACCTTACTGATACATATGCTGCTATGCAAAAGACATAGTTACAAATATACGTACTTAAATTTTTGAAATTTAATATTTAACCTCACTATCTTATTTGCACTTGTTTCTCGTTATATTGAATATTTAGCTCAGTGAAATATTTACTCCTGTTTTATATTTCTTTCTTTAGATTAATTGAATAAAATAATAATTTTTTTAAAATTATGTGTTGTTGCGACTTATGGCACTTTACAAGCCCGCTGACAGTTATCTGTCAGAGATTTAAGCCGAGTGAGCGTATCTAGTTTTTTCAGTAGGACCAACTAGGACCAATAGTACGACTTAGCTACTTCATGTGTCACATTCGCTTGCACAACGCCTTTTTACGTGGGGCACATTCACACACCTCACAGATAGAACACAGAAGAAGAACAACCATGCCCGAACCGGGACGCTCACATCACGGGGAAGACGCGTTACCCCTACGCTAGGACGCCGGCATTTTTAAGTTATTTTTTGTATATGCGAGACAATCACTTATTTTTATTTTTTAATCATTCTAAGGAATTCTTTACTGTTTCATTCTTAAACATCATGAAAGAAAATTTAGATAATGAAAAGTCGAACTCAAAATCAAATCAAGCAATATCTTTTCTTTTCTAAACGTTGAAAACATACTTTATATTTAACTGATCGAACGGTCAGAGATTTTGTTTGAACAACCATTATTCTGCATTTCGTTTGATTGTCTATAAATTTATTTATAATACAATAATGAACAAATGCATTATTCGAAAATCCTCGGATTTGGCATAAATGTCCTTTGAAGTCATAAATCCAAAGATAGGTCATAGTCATAGATGGTATCATTAAAACAAATTATTTTTGTAACGAGTAGATATTAAATTGTGAATTTATTAATACCGATGAAAGCAGGTATTTAATTGTAATTTTTCATTACTGATAAAAGCAGACATTTAACGTTATTTTGTGAATACTGATAAAAACAAACTTTCGTATAAATAATTCACGTTCGGAAAAAAAATTGATGGGATGTTAGCTGTTTATAGAACAATTAGTACTAAATGAATTTTATTGAAATCATGAAATAAGATAATAATAATATTTTTCCCTAATCTAAAGTGAATGTTAATTTTAATATAATAAATATTTGACATATTTGGAAGGAATTTTTATATTTCACAAATGGGCATAACTCATCTTATCTTAATTCGTGTGAAATATATTTATTAATATCAGCACATTTTAAATTTAATTGATGTTTAAAAACTAAATTAAGACAATTTTGAGATGTTTTATAGTTTCTGTCATATTTCAGATAATTTGCATGGGAAACAAAGAATTTTTTAAGAAATAATTATTAAAAAAGTCAATCTTTGAACAAAAAAAAAAAAAATGACTAAGATTAGTAAACTAACGAATTTCACTTCCTGATTATGTTCTATTGATAAAAGTTTGCCTAATTATCTTGTTTTAATTCTTCAAATTTAACACAAAATACATTAAAAATTAATGGAAATTTCATGTAGCCATAATTTGGGAAAGGATCGAAAACAAAATTTTTGTTGCTTAAATAATGCAATAAATTTTTTGCAACTAAGTAAAATTTTGTTACAAACAAGAAAATTCGGTTTTATTTAATAAATGTGTTTTTATAGGTATTTATTAGACCAAAATAAAAATAAATTTAATTTCTAAGAAAAAAAGTACATATTTTCTAAGATACTTTACTTTCTACCCCAAAATACACTTTGCACCTTACTTATTTCCAAATTATTAAAAAAAAAAGTTGCAAAATGGACAAAAATATAAAAACTGGCCCATAAACTATCGCAAATTCTATTAAAAGCAGCTTTTAAATTTTTGGAGAATTTTTTATTCATTACCTTGTTGCTGTTTAGGTCATTTAGCGCATCAAAAAAAGAAAGACACTTTTTTCACCTTTATGGTGATTTTACACAAATTTTCGAAGTCTCTAAACTTAGACTTGCGTATAAGAACTTCCCTCAATGTTGTCATTGCAAAAAAAGAGATTTCACAGTCTTTCAATTTCTTTGAAAAAATTTCTTTATAAATCTTAAATCATATTATGCCAAACATAAAAGAATCTGTAGCGGTGAACTTTTCATTATAATGTAATGAATAAATAAATAAAAAAAAGAGATTTTTAGCTAATGTATCAAGATTTTTAATTTAGGGAAAGTCTTTTTTTTTACAGAGGGACGTTCCAAAAGATGAAGAAAGACCCAAAAATATCGCAAGTTTCATGAAACGGCATTTTTATTCAAAATCATTTTGAATAGAAAGCTTATGCAAAATAGAGGCTTCATATTTAGAAAAAAGATATTCAGGCAAAGGGTATTAATGTAAATAAGATAGAGAATTGGAAAGAAGTTAAAGAAATTCTTTAGTAAAACATAATAATTTAAAACAGTTTTTGAACATAATGCAAATTCCCAACAGCGTTTACACAGTATTCCCCAACGAAGTTTGAATGATATCTTTTATGTAAGTTGTACAAGAAAAAACCCGGTGCAAATATAGATGTTTAACTGTTTTAAGACACCACCTGTTGTTACAGACCTTGTATGCATGTAGTACTTCACCTTACTTTCATTAAGTATAACTTATTGTCAAAATCCACCTGAAAGGTGTATAGCCGGATTAAAATTTATAGCCGCTTTACCCATAATACAAGTAAGCGGAGGAAACTGAAGGTCGACTTTAAGATCGTGGAACGTCCTTGAAGAAAAGGGGCGAGCTAAAAAAATTGATGAAGAAAGTAGGTAAAAAAAAATCCCAAGAAACTCCTCAGACTTCCTTGAAAGTCTTGGCTTCCCCCACAAGGGGTTTGGATTCAAGGACCATATTTCACGGTGAGATCAATCATTTTGTTGCTACACGCTCCACTGGTGGAACCTTTTGCCATTTACATCATTTTCCCATGTGGGCACAAAGAATTTTGCTACAACGGAGGCGTTCTTGCAAGGAAGTGATGATCAATAGCAGAGGGTTTTTAAAATTTTTCTTCAAGGTTTTTGTGGGATCGTAATAACAGGAGCGTGTAGCCGGCGTGAAAACGATTTTTAGAACATCAATTTTCTTTCGTTTTTTCCCTTGTTACGTGAAGTAAAAATTAAGTTAAAAAGGTATTTTTCAACTAACGACTGCATAGAGATTTCAAACATTTTTTTTAGGCAGAAGTTATTTCTAATAGAACCCTCAAAGATATTTTTTTAGAAAAATAATCGTGTAAAATTGCCACGTATAGTTGTATTAACAGCATATTTTTCCATTAAGAAGAAAATGAGGTTTGGGGGATTTTTTTAAAACTGATAATCATTCTGTCTATCACGATTTATCGCCTTTGAACATTCTGGAATTTTATAACTCAATTACTACCTTACTTTTCGTAAGCCTATCATTATTATTAAACAAAGGGAAAGGGCAAAATATAGAAAGTTAAGAAATTTTAATGGCTTTAAAAATGAAAATTGCATAAATCAATGCAATATCCGGAAACATGAATCAATGTAATATTGAAAAACATGCTTCAATTTACTATTGAGAGATATAAATTAGTGTAATACTTATATCACATTATAATTAATTTCACTTTGAAGTATGAATTTATCTAGTAAAGAAAACATTAAACTATCTGAAATTTATCTATTTAAAAAAATTAAGTGAGAAAAATAGTTTTCAGCTGATTGCTTTTTCATTGAAAATGCTTTCTTTCGTTACTTTGCATGGCTATACGATTTGTGGGGAAATAACCCTACCTTGTATTTTGTAAATGTGTGGTAGAATCACTAGTGTGATGCACATATCTAATTTTCAAAATGAATGAATAAAGTGAATTAGTTTTTAAAAAAATTAATTTTTAAAAAAGAATAAAAAAACGCGAAAAGTTCGATTTATAAAAATATATCATTGCAAATTATGAAGAAGATGAAAAGCATTGCTGATATTTAGAATTATTTTTAATTGTAATGGAAATCCCATCGTGTTAATTTTTAACCGTACAAGTTTTCATCAAGGCATGACCCACAGCCTTAAAGAAATTATCTGTTTTAAAATTTCGTATCAGTCTTTGATGAGATTGGCCAACAATGCCATTAGGATTACAATTGAGCATTTCCATTCCACATGTGCTGTACTTTAATATTTAATACTTCAAATTTGATGCCAAATCGCTGTATTTTAGAATTAATTGTGTAGAATTAATTTGTCGGAGAAAAAGGGATTCGACTTCACAATACAACATAAAATGTGCACTGCATTTTTCACAATTATTTTTTGAATAAAATATATATACTTATTTTCAGCAAATAATAATGTATAACATTTTGCTTTTAAGAACTTATGTAATAATGAGATGTTCACGTTGGACATTTTTATTGTGTTGTTTGTTATTCGAACTCTTCCCCGTAATCAATCTACCTAATCGTTCTTTGCAGGCAGACAAGAGGATCCGGTTTCTTAGCATAATTCAAACAATGGCAGAGAAAATGGTTTTACAGAAAGAAGATACCAAGTTTTTAACGGACTTGTAATTCATCTAAAATTCCATCTTTTATAAGCATAAATATGCATTTGGATAGTTGGCAATTGTTCATGCTCTTTTTAAAGGGTTATTTAATCCTCTACCTTTATCTGGTATTCAGAGCGATTTACAGTATTTTTTACATATTTTACAAAATGTATCGTTATATACATAAGTATTAAAAATATATTATAAATAATAGCATTTCGCCATCAATTTATAAAATGGAAGATTTATCGGTATGAATGAGGCTGTATCGATAATTAAACTTTTAATGTAGATTTACATTACAGATATTCTTTCGTTTTATTTTTAAGATACTTTTATCATAAACATCATGAAATGAATTTTATTTTGAAAAAATAGATTCTCACAAATTTAAAATACGTTCTTACTGTGGTTATTTTTTTAAAAATCTCACTGTTTAACTAAAGTTCTACCATTAAATCTGGACTATATTAAAGCAAGAAATCAAAATTGTTGAAACCTTTTAATATAAGAATAAAAATTCTAATTTTGAACTAATATAAGTTATATATCTGGTAGAAAATTTTTATAGCTTGAATTATATAACATATCTGATTGATTAATCATATATTAAAGCAGATGAAACTTCAAAAAGAATTAATAAGGCCATGAGTTTAAAAAAAATTGTAGAGAAGCAAAAGTGATTTGAAATCTATTAAATAGAGTGCGATATAGATTCTATTCTAATTGAAAAACGATTTATACCTATTTAGAAGAGGGAAATTAAATCTTTATCCAGCAGTAGCTAGCTCTTATAAAGAGTGAGAAGAAATGTGTGAGTAATTTAGTTCCTAGTAGGACTCTAAAGCTGATCTAGTGCATCCATAATTTATTTATTTAATTAAAGCCCTTAACGTAATAAATCATTTTCGGATATGTTTTCAAAAAAAATCCAATTAATTTCATAATCTGCGATACTTTTAACTTTTTTATTTATCAAGAATAGGACTAATTTATCTGAAGGATCAATTACACATTAATTGATCAATATGGATTTTCTAAAATTAGAAACTTTTTTGCTGTAACATTTTGGTTAAAAAAATTTAAAAATTTCTTCAAAAATAAAATTGAATCGGATTTCTTCTAATTTTAATCCCATTTTTCTGGAATTTTTAGCAAATACGTCACTTTTTATTTAAATTATTTTTACCATTGGTGAATTCGTTATGCATTATAAGCATGAAACAAAACAAAGGCAATATATTTCTTTTAACCATGTTGCTGACATTGTGTTATCTTTTAAAGCTGATTCCACATACCAAATTAGGCATTTTATGTCCAACATAGACTGAATTCGAATCTTAATTATGCTGCTAACACTCTTATTATTTATTTTTTTAATTTATTATAGTTTTAATTTTGTGAATTCTTAACGATATGCACAAGAATAGCAACGAAATATATTTATCGTGAAATTTTTATCATGTTGTAAAGTTACATTAATATAATGTCAGTTAAATTTCTTTATTCCCTTCTGATATACAACTTCTTTTTTAAGGCGTATACTTTATACTTATGATGTCAGATGAAAAGAAATATTATTTAGTTTTAAGAAAAGTTACATACTTTTTCTAATTTGTGCCAATTTTTTAAATATTTTTTTAAAAAATTTCTTTCATAATTGAAGATTTTATTACCATCAAAATCAAATCATAGAAATAATTGAAAAAAATTCCAACATTTCATAAAAAAGAAAAGTCTCACGAACTTAACAATATAATTTAAGCAAATAATCGCAAGAGGCGATTATTTGCTTAAATTATATAAATAATCGCCTTTTGTGACTAACTCATTCGCCAAAAATATTGATTATGCTTGTTTCAATTATAACTCTCATACATAATTCGAATTCATGATTTCTTCAATTATATATTTTTAACATCATATTGTAATAGACATTTGAACAGTGTAACTTGAATAGCCTTACACCTATTCTGTTTATTCTGCACATGAACTTTCTTAGTGAACAAAATCCCACATCCAATTGAAAACTTAACTGTACAAATAACCATTCTTCTTTGTGTTCGTTCGTGGTTTTGTAACTATACTTTATTATTCTTCATCTAAATAACAAACAGAATCTATCTTGCCTAGCTTTGATCAATGGAAGAAAATCAGGCGATTAAATATTTAATGAAATAATGAAAATGGCTTGAAATTCATTACACCAAAAATTAGTGCTAAATTTATGTATAACAATATTATAAGAAAATTTCAAAAATGTATTGCAAATATTATTTTTGTATAGTAATACTTTGCCAATACTTTTTGAAAAATGCAAAACTATGGATAATTAAAATATTAGTAGAATTAAAAACAATCTCTGCAAGGTTCACATTCTCACTTTCTCAAGTATATTCCTGTTAAATTTAATAGCTTTAGATGAAACATTCTAGTCTAATAAGCCTCAATAGTCAAAACACACACATTTTTCACTACTGATGAAATAATAAAAGGATATCTAATAATATTAGGAAATGTTAAAAAAAAAGCCATAAATAAAAGTCCAATTTTTGAAAGAAAATTATATAAAAGTAACTAAGGAATAAACTTTCATTCTCAATAAATATACATTGTTATTAATTATATTTGCGCTGAACACAATGTGTTAAAGTGTATTTAATTTATAAGATACTCTTATTAACGCTAAAATTTATTATTAATTATATTTTATTGATCTACAATAAACACAATAGTAAATGCATAGAAAATATTTAGAATTTTAGCAATTTGATTATTTACGCCTCTATGTGCGAAATAACACGAGTAGCAAATTAATAATAGAAAAAATTGATTATTATCTCGGATTATATTCGCCAGTTTTATATCTTTAATGTTATATTATAATAAATTTGAATGACATTTGTATATTAACTCAATTTTCCGAATTAAGATTAATTGAAATAAACTACAGAAGTATTAAAAAGTTTTTATTTCTTTTTCATAATGGAAAAGAATATTTAAGAAATAAAATCTTTTATCTAAGGAAAAAAATGGTAAGATAAATTTAAATAATATTTTCAATTTTAATTGAAAATAAAAAAAAAAAATGAAATGAAAACTGAATAAACGAATATGATCTGAATGATATTTATCTTATTTCATTTTTTTAGTATAATTCATTGAAGAAAAATTTGAGTCTACAGTGTGAAGTAATTCAGAAATTTGGAACTGAAATATTCGTTTATTCACTTTTTTATGAGCTACATAACAATTTCTTGCTTAATTATTAACCTTTCATCTCGGTATAAAATCAGTCTTTTTCATTTTAAACCAGAAGAAGTAGTTCCCCCGAAATTTCCCCTGTGATTGTTATGAAAGGTATGATCCTCTCACCCCTCATAAAATTGTGGATCTTGGGCAAGGCAATGAATGACCGGAGTACTCATATACTTGTTTTCAGAGTCCTACGAATGAGAATTATGCGCTTCATAATATAGTAAAGAAACCTGATACTGTGTATTAGCTGCATGGCATTGATAAACATTAGTTACTAATTTTTGATCTTTTTGGGTGAATTTAGCATTTTCATTGAATCTAGTTGTACTTTTGAGAATTTTATTTTGACGATTGGCATGATATTAATATACAAAGATCAGGAAATCGAATATATATTTTAGACACCATTTTTTCCATCCGACTGAAATTAAGAATTACATAGAACTACAATTTCACACATTAAATTTCGTCTACATAAATCACTGCGGATTTGAATTATTTTTATGTGCATGCAAAAGTATAGATCGACAAACGGCCAATTCTTTAAAGGGTTTGGCTTCTACATCTGATATGGACTTCCATTTTAGGTGCTAAAACTTTGTGTCAAATTTTATTTATCTATCTCTTTATGTTTTATCGTTATCGCGTTCACTTGTATTCGGATTGCTAGATATGCAAATTTCCCCTGCATGGATTTCATTCAAAATTTTATAGAAATTTACAAATCTGACATAAACTACCATATAGTAAATTTCATCCACCTATTCGAAGTGCTTTTGAGTTATCGGATTAATAGACAAACATAATTTCAAAAATGTGTTTTTCGAACATAGGAAAATCAAAACATGGAGATTCGTCAAAATCTGGAGTTCGAATTTTTTTTATTGTCGCAATACTTTCTCTTTATGTATTTCAGATAGTTGGTTCAATTGTTGTCGAACGGTCAATAAAGCGTTTTTACCATGCAAAAAAAAAAAAAAAAAAAAAAAAAATCTTTATTTTACAAAAGAATGTTAAAAAATATCAATTCGATCGTTTTAAATAAACTCGACAAACAAAACACAAATCAAAATCTCTCAGTTTTTTCCAGCTAACTTGGAAATTGTTTTTAATATTTAATACATGTGTCCCCACCTTAGCATTCCATTAAAGTGACAAAATTAAACATTTCTAATCTTACTGCACAGAATCAAAAAATAAATTAATAATAATAACCATACGTTTCTTTTTTTAAATTCAAAAAATAGAGAGAGAGAGAGAGAGAACGTCTCCAAGGCTTCTCCGTCAAGGCGACTCGCACGTGGTCTACTCTTAAGACACCAAAATCTTTCCAACCCACTCAAAAAAAATCGGGGGGGGGGACCTCGATCCAATCTGTTGCTCCTGAAAGTGAAAGTGGGAAGGAGGAGGAGGTTGAAAAAAAATCGAAAGCTCCTAACCCCACGGGGTAATAATGCGAGCGAAGATAAAAAAAAAAGATCGGAGAGTAGGGGGGTGGGGGCAGAATGCGAACTTTCCCCTGTGGTTTAAGGAAAGTCGGAAGACTCCTTTCAATGAACCGTTAGGCTAGGCGCACCACCGGTCGGATGTGAAAAATGGAAACAGCTGAGCTAGTTCAAGGCAGGTCACTAGGGGGTAGGCGAAGGGTGCTCTGGGTGCCAGGTGAGGATACATCCTATGCGCCGACGCAGACATTTCTTCAGGAGGGCCCCCTTCTTCTTCTTAATCTTGCCAGATAAAGTGGTGGTGGCTTGTAGTAAATTTTCTTTGTCTCCGCAAGGGACATCCCCTGTGAGAAAGTGGGAAAAGGAAGACACGCAGTACTCCTTAACTCGGCACAAATTTGTTATTTTAAGGACTACTGAAAGGTTTTATAATGTTAATGCCGACATTTATATATATATATATATATATATATAATAAAGGATGTGTTTTTTTCCATCGCTCTTAATGCTTGCACACCTCACATTGGATATTATTAATGAATCAAAATGGTATAGGGGAAAAAAAGCAATTTAGGATCACTTACCGGAAGTTAGACGGCTGTAATTAAAAAGACAATATTTCTCAGCAACATTAAAAAAATGGCGCTTATTTAAGCCTCATTCTTAAAAATATTCCACAAATAAAGTTTAAAACTTTTGACATCCCCTATAATTACTTATATCCCTTATATCCTTTAGTTTTACTTTTTAAACTGCCAATAAATTTTACGACTCTGTAAATAAAAGGGAAAAAACATATACGTCAGTTGAATTAAAAAAGCATTTTTTGAATTTCTCTGTTTTTATCTTATGGCAGCATTTTCTTTTTTTGCAATATTACTACATAATACTTCATTTTAGCTTTCGGAAATAAAAATTAATTAATTTAAAAAACTGCATATAAAATTGTAAAAGAATTGGATATGAAACAAGGAATCAAAAATAAAAATATTAAATAAATTTTGCAATGAATTTTTAATTAATGTTTTCTAATCTGTTAGATTTTCTCCCACATTTGAGGATAAAATTTTTAAGGCCAACTGAAGGTTTTCCCAAATCATTTTTAGATTTAAAAAAAATAGATTTTTATTTTTTTATTTTTGCATTAAACATCAAGGAACATCAGAAACAAAATATGAAAAGATTTTTAGGAAGAAAGAAAAAACAAACTTTTTGAAAACATCTAAACATTTTTGGGCGAGTCATAAACTATTAAAATATATAAGCAAATTACCAGACCCTCTTTTTAACAACTAAGAAATTTTTGATGGCTTATTATTTTAAGGAAATGTTTTTAAACTATTACGGTATTTAAATCTGTAATAGATATGTATTAATCCTTTTTTCCGTTTCTGTAATAATATTTTTAGCATTTTTATGACTTAATCTAAAAGAATGGAATAAATTTTCGAAACTTTACTATATTAAAAATAATATATCCCATCTTATTATGCTGCATAAATGTGTTTGTTACGCTTTAAATGTTTGAAAAATGTTTTAATATATAAAGAAAGCATTTTATTGACTAAATTTAAATGTTTAGACATTTATTTATTAAAAGGGTTGTCATTTCGATTAAAGAAAAATGAAAAATTTTCAAAACTTTGTAATTTTAAGGCTCTTGAATTACTTTTTTTTTCAATTTCCTAAAATTTTGTATAGAAATTTGTTGAGAAGAAATCTTAGCATATATATATGGAAGTTATATTGAAATTACAATGTATATATTTTCTTTCATATCAAACAATGGGTATATGTTTTCCTAAAATCGGTTGTCTATCTTTATTATATGCATTTATTTTGAAGTTTCTCACCCAAAAATATAATTTTATGGCAATTCATAATAACATTCATAGCTTTAGTAACATTCTTAAAACAGGTTAGAGAAACTAAAAAAAAAATATGTATAGCACCTGGATCATTTATCATAAAGGCTTGAAGTTGTTTAAAAATATAATTTCATTCAGAACTCAGAAATAAACAAACATATTACAATGAAAGTTTTTTTAATATCTTTTATGTTGTTAGTCTTAATTGTCTTAATCAAATTGAAATCCATTATTATCCAAGATTATTTTAAAAATCCAAAATTATTTTGAATTTGATTTGGTCTCCATAATCAAAACATTTTAGCATATATTACAAGCGAAAGTTTTACACACACTCACACACACACACACACACACACACACACACACACACACACACACACACACACACACACACACACACACACACACACACACACACACACTCACACACACTCACACACACACACACACACACACACACACACACACACACTCACACACACACACACACACACACACACACACTCACACACACACACACACTCACACACACACACACACACTCACACACACACACACACACACACTCACACACACACACACACACACACACACACACACACACACTCACACACACACACACACTCACACACACACACACACACACACTCACACACACACACACACACACACACACACTCACACACACACACACACACACACACACACACACACTCACACACACACACACACTCACACACACACACACACACTCACACACACACACACACTCACACACACACACACACACACACACACACACTCACACACACACACACACACTCACACACACACACACACACACACACACACACACACACACACACACACACACACAAACAAACAAACTGCGCAATTTTGTTATTACTTGCAGAAACGAATTCACTATTGTCTTTTTACTTTCTCGTATACGAAGTTTGAAAAACACATTTTTGAAAAATATCTGTCTATCTGTCTGTGAGAGAGATAACTGAAAAAGCCCTTGAGCTAAATGTATGAAATTTGATATATGGTTTTTACAACAAATTTGTAGATATCTGTTTAAATTTGAATAAAATCTGTTCAGAGGAAGTCTGTGTGTCCGGTTGTTCAAATATAAGTTAACACGAGAACTAAAAAATAAAGAGAGTTTGACGGATAACAATCGGTGCAAAGATTTAATATGTATAGCATAGACACATATCATACTTTGAGACAAATATAACGAGGGGGTTGACCATTTGTTGATCTGTACTTACAGAAATATGAGAATGTGTGAGTTGGAAAGCGCAATCAAATATATTAAACTATGTTTGTGATTTTGTGGCTACAATTCTACAGTTTTATATCAAATTTTTATTTCAATTGGTTAAAGAAAATACGCCTAAAATATAATTTCTATTTTCGTTTATTATTAATCGTTTACTAGGGATTTATCGCCAAAAAGCCCACTAAGGGTCACACGAGAAATATTAAATTCCCGACAAAGGTTAATATATCGTAACTATTTGTACGTCAGTGCCATATATGGCGTTCTCCTGAATAACACCTTTAGTAACCAAGAAAATTTTAGAGAGACCATTTCTCTTGATTTTTATTTTATTTTATTTTATTTGTTAGAAATTCACATTTACAGGTTTGATTTCCTGTTAGCTTTATTCCCTTTATTGAATATAAATCCCTCTGCTTTAAAAGTAATTATCTTGTCTCTATAAAACATTAATAAACTGATCAATAAAAAAGATCATTAAACAATTAAAAGATTAATAAAATTGTATTTTTCAATGAAAAAGTATTTTTTCTTAATAAATAACCTTTTTAAAATCCCTACCTTCAAATTATCCATTCATTATTTTCCAATTATATAAAATGTCATGGTAAATTTCACAAATTGATAAAAAAAAACAAACTAAAATTTAATTTGTTTTTATTGGTAGATAAATGTGAAATTTAATGCGTATTCTAAAATAAGTTTCTATGGTTATTCCAAAAAGATATTTCGACTTTTATTGTTTTGCAAACTTTAAAACAGTAACTGAAAAGAAATGATTCTACTTTTATCAATGCACATTTCTGTACACGGATGTAACTATGTTCTTTACATGAATATGTGCGTATATTAATGTAACAATTTTTAATTGGGATATAACTTTTCCTTTAAAAATAATGATAAATTGAATTTATATAAAAATTGTATAAATGAATTTATCATTTATACAATTAAATACAATTACGTTTTAAATTATGTCCCACAATATTAAAAGTTCAATAACTTGTAAATTATTCCGCTCTAGGTGCCTTTAATAACCCCTTTGCATCTCTTAAAAGTTAGCTTTCCTGATTGTTAAATTCGAAATAAAGAGCAAAAAATTCTAAAAAAAAATGAATTTGATAAAATTTTAAATATATGAGAAAATAATTATCCTATTTCTAGTTTACTTATAAAATAGTTCAATTTAATATTGATTGTATTGATTTAAGATCTTCACATGTCAAGTTAAACAGTAAAAAAGTTGAGGAAAAAAAAGCAAAACATGTATGTTACCATGTAAATTTGATGAATGAACAATGATCTGAAAATCAAATCATTTTTAAAAACACTACCCCCCCCAAAAAAAAAAAATTAAAAAATATCTTTAATTTATTAAAAAAAAAGACAATTTCATTCATTGTGGTTTTAAGGAGGAATAAAAATATGCGATTAAATTATTCCCAAAAATGATGGAAAAAAGACATTGTTGCAATGTATATAAAAGGCGAAACTTAATACATAAAATATGCAAGAATGTGTTAAAATTAGGGACGAAATTTCACGACCATCAAATTGGTATCATTAAAAAGATTATTTTAAAATATTGTGTAGGTACTTCTTGTGCATTAATCTTTGCAAAAACTATGTTGGTACTTTTAGCATACCTTAAGCTATCTGAAAAGCATATCTAAGCTTCCAAAGTTTTCTTTACTTTTTATTTAATTAAAATTTATTAAAACC
Source organism: Argiope bruennichi (assembly GCF_947563725.1). Lineage (NCBI taxonomy): Eukaryota > Metazoa > Arthropoda > Arachnida > Araneae > Araneidae > Argiope > Argiope bruennichi. The sequence continues at coordinate 11,367,718 of NC_079157.1, read as the reverse complement.
TTGTTACGAAATGTGCACTCTGATCTTCTAAAATATGTTTTGTAATTCTTGATCCCACCTGTCTGATTCGTAGAGTGACAACAATCCCACAAATATTATATCCGCTTTCATTATTAGTAGAAGTAGAGAAGAAATAAACCTCACTTTGTGATGCAGAAACTCGTTATTCGTGATTGCTGACTTGTTAGGTACAGCATCTAACCACACTAGTTAAAATTATACCCATTATTGTAGAAAATTACTTTCAGTTTTTTTTTTCTGATCTTAATATTATTCTTTTAATCAAAAATTATGCAAATATTAAAAATGGGGCTAAATTGGCAGTTAAAATCGCGGCTTCATTGAAATTAGAATATCAGCATATATTGAATGTTTCAGCATCACTTTAGAAATTTCTAGTTGGGATGGGTACATTTAGATAACTCGAAATCACGCATGTGGCACATGCCCGTATTCTCGCATTTTTCTAACAGACTTTTCAGCATTCCGTAACAAGATTCAATAGTCATAACGAATTACTATACAGTTATCCAGGTGAAATGAGTGTGATCATGACCAATCACGCAATAGTAGTCTGCTCATGTCAGCATGCTCAAAATTTAGATCCACTATGCATAATTCATGTATAAATTTAAAAAAAACTTTCCCACTCCCACATAAGCATATTGGTATTCCAATCAATGTCGTCATCAAGATTTTGTATTTTTTTTAAATAAAAAAATAGCTTGGCAATCACTTGCTCATTATCATTCGTTTTGGGTTGATGAAAAATTTATGTAAAATAATTTTCTTCGTGCAGGAATTTTATTGTTATCTTAATTGAAGTTTATATTGCATTCTGAATCTAGTATGAAGAAATGTTCTATAATTTTTATATGAAATACGCATTTTGGATCAACATTTTGGGTCTGCTGATGTCAACTATAGTTAATGATTTCGCTGTATTTAATATAGACATGTGTGAAGTGTCGTTGTTATACTCAATGAGTCTTGCCACAAGGTTGTTAAAATAGGGATTCCCTAAAAAAAGTTCGGAAATTCTACACAGTACAACGCCATCTACCGTGTCTGACAAGTATTTCCGACCGAGCATTGATTTGTGATTACAAGTAGTCTAGGTATATACTTTAAACCTCCTATTAGTTTTGTAATCCTGATATTGAGAAGTCGTTACTGATTGACAAACATTTGTAAAATTAATTTTTAAATTAAACATTAATTTAAAAATAACTTTAATCAATCTTAGAAAACTAATTATATTGATTCCGAATAAAAGAAAGATAAAAAAAAAATACAGAGAATCATCTGAAAATTAATTATTACTCTCCGATCATTTCAACAACGGAATTTTCAACCATTTTTATTTTAGTAGTTCCTTGCTGAATTTTGGTAACTAGTTGATTCCCTGAAAATTTAGGTTTTGTTTAATTTCAGTTATATTTTTTATGCATGATATTCATGATTTCAAAAAAAAAAAGTTTTAAAACACAAAATTTTGATAGGAATTTAAGCCATGCCATATTAGTATCCCGAGATCAATTCTATTTTTCAAATGACTGAATTTCTCTAATGGATTCAAATGACATGGTGTCATATTTTCTTTCAAACCTAAATGTAAAATTAAAATGGCACAGAAGATTTTATTTGGATTGCATGAGTACGTTTCATAAAGTGTTGAGTGGTTTAAAACATGCTAATTAGAATAATTAAGATTAACATTAATTTTCAGTACGTCGGATCTGTTATTTAATATTTAAAAACATTTTATTCCACAAGTTTGATGAAATAAAATAAAGGTCTATCGTTTCAAAGAAATATAACAACCGGAACGAAATTTCCATTCTTTAGCTTTCAACAACAGAATAGCACGTGTAGAAGCAATGAAAGAAGTTTAAATTTCATTACAACAGTGAAATGTGATTACAGTAAATATTGCATGAAATATTTTTAAAAATTATTAAAAAGCAGGAAAAAATTGCAGGGAAATAAGTTGATATTATTAAAAATATATTTCTTTAAATTTTAAGATGTGTAGCTATAAGATCAATTTTGTTTGATAACATTACCGAAAGTTATTAAAGAGATAAAACTCTGCAATTTTGCTTAATCTTTAATTAATCAAAGTTCTGATTAAAAATTTACAGAAGCACCGGACGCATTTCTTCCTTTTAAAATATATACCTACATGTATTAAATTTGTAGTTCTTGACGAGACTTTCGTGTAGAATGTTAATTGACAAATATGCGCATGCATATTCATTTTTATTATAAATATAGAGTGCACATTTTACGATACCGAAACACGTTTTTACTTAGACAGTTCATGTTACGGTTAAAATTTTTCAGTGTATTTGCTCACGAGAACTTAAAGCTTCAATTAATTTCTATCTTTACTCTTTATCTAAAGAAAGCAAATACATCTATACATTTAACTTAGAAATAAGAATATAAAATACATTAAAGTTTGCACAATTGCTTATCGCATTTTGTAGAAATTTTTGCCCATAGACTACTTAAGTCTAAAATTATGAATTTTTAGCATTTTCATTTTTTTTTTGGTAAATTTTTATGAGTATATTTTTAGTGAAATTGATTACATTTTAACGCCATTTTTTTCATTTTAATTGATTTAAATAGCCCATTTTTAATAAAATAAATATAATTGTATTTTTTATTGTTTAATCAATATTAATTTGTTTATTACATTATTTAACTTTTTTTAATAAAGTCTTTTTTTTTTAATATTTAGATATCCACATAAGAAGAAGTTTTTATTTTATTTTTTAATGGTAAAATAGAAGAATCCATACTCATTAGCTTTTTTTTTTTCGAAATTACAGTTTTGCTTAGTTTAATTTTAAAAATAGTTTCAATAATTTGTTTGTAAACTTTGTGAAGCATTTTTCTATAAATTCGGTATTTTTTATGTTTCCGATTGTATTTTGAATGTTTTCACGTTGTATCTTCTAATTTCAGATTGATTTTAATTAAATGCAATATTTTATTTATTGAATGAAATAGCGTACAACATTTTATTTTGTGTCATTTCAGCATTTCTAAAATGTTGCATCAAGCTTTACGAAGATTTTAAAAGACATGATGGTAGAAACTTAATTTTCAATTCTTTTCTGTTCAATTTTTTATGATTTTAAAGATTGGAAAAAATTTTATGATTCTATTTCATGGAGATACCTTTTATTTATATATTTCAATTACTCGCTTCTCTGAGTTTTTTTAAATCCCTATATATTTATCTTTAAAAGAAATTTTTTGATGAATTTTTTTGATTTTAATTAATTTTTTACACATGTTGTTAATCATGAATAATTCAAACTCTATATATTATATTTGTAGCTTATAAATTGCATTGGTTTCATTAAAAATTTATTTATTTTTTTATCTATTATATAATTTCACATATAGGTAGTATAAAGTATAGAAAGAGTAAAAAAAATTCGAACTCGAGATTTTCATGAATTTCCGTATTTTAGATCTCCCTGAGTTCGAAAAACACATTTTTCGAAAAAGTCCTTCTCTCTGTCTGTGATAAAGATAGCTGAAAATCGCTTTGATTTAAGCTAGACGGTTGAAATTTAGTATATGGTCTTTACAGCAAATTTGCACTTTTCTATCAAATTTTGAATAAAAACTGTTCTATGGATGTCCGTCTGTTTGAAGATAAGTTAAGACGATAACTAAAAAACGAAGTGAACTAGATATATGAAATTCGGTACATGGATTTAACATTTATAATATAGACACCAGTTAAATTTTGTACTACTAATTGACTGTCTGTCGGTCTGTACTTTCAAAAACATTCAAACGCGATAATTCCAAAACGCAATGACTTAAATATATCAAATTTGGTGCAGGATTTTATGACTACAAGTACAGTTTCGTGTCAAATTCTTTGTTTCAATTGATTGAGAAAAACCCATCTGAAACACAAATACGATTTTTGGATACTATTGAGGACATGCCAGGGACTAATCGCGAAATAACCCTCCAGGATGACGCGATAGATTCAGTAAAAATAGTAGATTCCTTCCAAGACTTAATATTTCAAAATTATTATATGCCAATGCGTTGTAAGGCGTTCTCAGAGACAACACCTTTATTGGAGAGTATGCGAGACAGTTTTTGGGAGACCACTTCCACTGGTTCGATTACGATCTTTACATTAAGGCGGCCTATTAATTGGGCTTTTCAGCCAATTTAATAAATTTATCCAATTTTGTACTTATATTACAAGAAACCGATTAAAAAAAATACAGAAATATATAAACATTTTATTAAAAAAAAATTTTAATTCTTTTTGAAAGCGATTTTTACCATTTTTGAGATCGAATCATTCTTTATGACTTTTCATGTATGGAAAAAGTGAAAGGTTAGATAACCTCAGCCAGACATAAAATTTGATCAATATTATTTCATAAGCTAACAATACTAAATACTATTTATTCAATCTTTGAAAATGGCAAATCACAATTCGTTTCTTTAACGTATGTTTTTTTCTTTTCTTTTCTTTTTTTTTTCTTTTTCTAAATCATCACCTAATAGAAATTTAAAATTTTTACGCATTAAATTGTATTAAAAATACGTTGTCTACTATCTTAAAATTTTAATTAATGATTTTTTTAAAGTCAGAATGATCATTAATTTCCTACTAATGGCTACTTACACAACCTCTGGAAATAATGTTGTGCATTGTCATAAGAGATTCGGGAAAGAGAAATTGCTGCAATTGTAATCAAACAGGAAGGAAGAAAATTAATGTTGAGCGAGTGAGAAAGACCCTTCGCTTTTATCCGCAGATATATTCTCTAACAAAGGGCTTTTTAAACTATAGGTCTCGACCCTACAGAGGGGCGTGTGAAGGAATGTTGGGATCGCGAGAACTTTCACAGCGCATACTAATATCGAATTTTTTATTACTTGTTTACAAAATTGATAAAAGAAATGCCTTGATTTAAAATATCGCATCAAAATAGGCCGAATAGTTGCTTGAAGTTAAATTTCTACTTACTTACATTCATTAATATATTTTAGTGTATTTATTTATTTTACATATATTATTAAAAAAGTCTTTAAAAGATTAATTAAGATTATTAAAAAGTCTTAAAAGTCTTTTAAAGAAAGTCTTTAAAAGTAAGATGACAATGAAGTAATAGATGTAAAATTTTTTTTATGAAATTCATTTCTAAAGCTTATTTTTTATCTCAGACAAAAACAATGTTTTGATAAAAATAAAAGTTAAATTCATATTTTTGTTATATAACAACGGAAATATTAATTCATCTTATAAGATCGATTGCTTTGACAATTTCGTTTCTAACAAAAATGATTATGTAATTCCATGAAGTACCGTAAATGCATTTTATATCATGAAAAGGTTTGCTTTGCAATTGGCCTATAATTTGTTAGCCATTTCAGATAAGCACAACTGGTTGTTTCATAATGAGGGTGAAAATAAATTTAATTTGTTTTACAAAATTTTGTCTGTACTTCGCTTTTGATTTAGATTCCAATTTTTGTAATTAAAATTGGCTAAAACAAATTGATTTGTTGTCTCTATCTGTACTATTACTAAAGACAGATGTATGTGTATGTGTAGGTGGGTGTTGGCTTTATATAGATCAGACCATCCAAATTTGGTACTGTATACTTGGAGGGAGGGTGAGAGTGCGCTCTTCTGAACAATTTAAAAAAATTTTAATTGATTAAAAATTAAACTGAATTTCGGTGTTTTTCTTAGAAAATTTCCAAAAATATTAGTGTTGAAAAATAAATTTATATCGTTTCAAATTTTTCAAACTTGTCTTATTAATGGTACCAATAATACACGTGTGAATTTTTGCCGAATTTTGTAATTTTTTTTAATTATTTCTTTTTGCTTTATTTTTATCAATCGATTAAATAATTTCCCTGAAATTCAAACCATTTTCATTGTTTAACAAATACTTAATCTAGTGATTTTCTTCAATTGTTGAAAGCTAAAGAAGAAACATTCTATTTAATATTTATGTAATTTAGGAGACAAAGAAACTGAAATTACAGTATCGTGAAATCTTGGAAATAGATTAAATAGATATTTACTTTTTTAAATAGCATTATGACGGAACTGTCTCCATTAGTAAAGTTCATGCACGCGATAAACATAAATTAACTAAGGCAATTAAAATAGCATCGTTTCTGAAAGCAAATATAATCAATATTACTGTCGAACCAGTTGGTTGCTTAAGGCAACTATATTAACCACATGTATAAATTTATTTAGATTAGAGTGTTTGAATTATAAATTTGGATAGATTAACCGGATATTTACTTATTTAGAAAACCTACAATGTTACAGGGCTGGTTTCAAATATACAGGTTCATGTATTCAATGAACAGAACATATATAGGAAATTAAAATAACGTGGCTTCAATACGTGCCAATCTAGGAAAGGGTCTTAGCCCTGAAAATGTAACTAAATAATTTAACTCGAATAAAGTAAAACCAACATTCCCGCTGCACCAGTTGGTCACCAAAGGCGACTTAATAAAAAAATGAATATGTGTATCGGCTCTTTAAAAGTCAGATCGTTTGACTTAGAAATGCTAAATTTGATGCAAATATACTTTTGAAGGTCTGAACATACACCTCGAAAAGAAATGTAATTTAATAAATTAAAAATAAGAGAGATTTTGAAGAAAGTATTACTTTAAAATTATTTTTACAACATTTTAACACAAAAAGAACTAGCAGTTTCTTCCTATTTTTAATTTTTATAAACAACTTTATGTAAAATTTTCAACAATACATTTGATTATTACAACGAAATTCCAAATCTTTTTCCTTTTTTCATCAAATATTTAACTGTGTATTTTACTGTTTAAGTCATTGTTAAAAATAAAGGTTCTGTTTATGTTTGAAGTTTTTTTAACGAGGCTAAAAGGAATTTTTGCTCTGTGATTTCTTGTCATTCAATTTCTTGTGGTATTTTGTAAGCATAGATTGCTAGAATATGAAACATATTGGAAAAACTGATATTTAGTATAAGGAGCTTGGAAACCAGAGGAACAAGAAATAAAAAAGTGCACTACTAGATGTTAAATAATGCAAATAGTAACTAATGCAAACAACTATTTTTTTTAATTCACCTCCATTAAGTCAGTTCAGGCGTAGTAAGAGTGTCAGGTAATTAAAAAAATCGATACTCAAAATTTTATCGCAATTTGGAGTTTTAAAATACTCTATAGAGCATTGCGTTGAAAGAACATTAAATATAAAATAATACATCAAAGAATTTATTGAAATCAAGCCTGACCAATATTTTAAGCAATCTATTTGATAGTGAAAGGTAACAAGTAAAAAATGAATTTGAAAATTAGCTATTTTTATCTCAAAATACTTTCTGATGGCAAAATGAAAAACATAACCTCGGAAGTATACTCTACTATGAAATTTTATTTAACGAAAATGCCTTTACTAATAATAATTATATATTCTCTGAAAAGTTTAATACAGTATGACGGAATCAGTAACTCATTTTACTCTATATAAATAAATACAAACTCGGTCTATGAAATCTAATAATATCTATTTTGATCAGTATTCTTTTAAATAGTAAAAGTGTGTGTTTTCGGATAGATGTAAGAAAAACCAAATTAAGCCTTCTGGAGTGCAAAACTCGGAATTTCCATTTCCTTTCTCTAAAACTGGATATTTGTTATTGATTTTAATTTCATTTTTATTCGATGCAAATTTTTTTAAATTTTAATAATGAAGCATTAAAGGTTAAATTTTTCAAAGGAGATAGTTTCATTATCTTGTTTATAAAAAATTTTATAATTAAAATTTAAAATAATTTTAAACAAAATTGGGAAAAAATTATAACAAATTTCAACAAACCTAAATAAAATTTAATTACAGAATGATACTTTAAAAAAATTATAACGTAAATATTTTATAAATCATTATGTAAAATATTTTGGAAATTATAACGTAAAATATTTTAAAATTATTAAACATCATAAGATATAACTTCTAAAAAGTAATTAATTAATTATCCTTTGCATGCTTCAATTTTGTTGGTTCTGTACGAAAATCTTATATATTTTCAATTATTGTAATGAATTTGACATATTTTATATGTATCTTTGATAAAATACGAAGTATGGAAATTTCGCCACTCTTAAAATCTGAATTCAAATAAAAATATCAAATGATCCGAAGGCGCCCTTATTTTACTCAATCATTTTTTGTTGTTATTATTGCACGTTATATTTTGAAAAGATAGCGTGATTCATTCGTGTATAATTTAGAAATTTAATGAATCTAAAACGACGCAACATAATAAGTCTACAATTAACACGAATCTACAATGAATACGAATCTACAACTAATTTAATACGAATCTATAATTAATCTAAATCTATAATTAATATGAATCTACAACTAATTTAGATCTTCAATTAACACGAATCTATAATGAAACTAAATATATAATAAATACGAATCTACAACTCATTTAAATCTACAATTTATACGAATCTATAACTAATTTGAATCTACAATTAATGCGAATTTAGAACTCATTTAAATCTACAGTTGTACATAAATAGCAACGAAAATTCAAATCTTTGTAATTTTCAGTCCAATTTATAAGTAGTTGGTTAATATTAGAATAGACAACCAATTCCAATACAACTACTGCGAAAATTCATTTAATGCATCTTTCCGAATTAAATTACTGGCACCCTCGGCAACCAGCTGGTTTACAGATATATGTAAAATTTCAAATGAATCCTTTGCATCAAACTTAATAGTTCCTCGACCAATTATTTGTGTATTTCTAATTTTTTTCGATTGCCGTATAACATTTATAATTATTGGAGCATTATATTGCTATGTTCATTGTATTAAATACCAGGCATTTTAAGCATTTCACCTAAAAATTTGAAATTATTTATTATATTTTTAAGAATTTGCTTTAAGTCAGAAAGAAAGTTATTGAATCAGTTGAAGTTAAGGTATCTTGCTAGATTCGGAGGGAAATTTTCGAATAATAATAATAATAATTTTTATATGATGTTTTTTATTAATATAAGGATTAAAGGATGAAAAAAAGTAGAATTATTTAAACATATATGTAGTTTTTGAAGAAATAAATTACTGTATAAATTTTAGCATTTATTACAAAAACTTAGATTGATCTAGAGAAAAAGAATTGTTACAGTTTTTCATTTTATCTTCTTAACGTTTCACTTATAACATATCTTAGAGTATAACCAACTATTATCTAAGAATTATATTCAAAAATGAAATTTGTGTTTGTAATATATGAAATTATCTATGAAAATGTGGAATTTTTCAACTATATTTACATCAAAGAATCATAAATCCACTTCTAGATCCTTCAATATCAAATACATAGTTCATTATATTCTGCATAACATAACGAGTACTAATTATAAATTTAATTAAGATATTTTGATTATTTTTCACATATGGACGAAACTCGTACTGTAGAATTGTGAAAAAACTCTTTCTTCAGAAAATGCATTTAAAGTTTTTAAATGCTTATCACTAGGCATCGCTTACATGTCAATAGTTTGCGATAACTTGGCTTTTAACTGACATCGAGACAAAATAAAAATATGACTGAAAACAGAAACGTACTTACTATTTAAAACCGAAAAAAATGGAAATTTCCATCCAAATTCAGGTTAGTCAGATACCTTCATTTTAAGTGGGAAATGATTAAACTTCAATTAATCCAATAATATTCTTGTTGAATAGAAACATATCCGTAAAAATTATAAAAGCAAAAAAAAAAAAAAAAAAAAAAAAAAAAAAAAAAAAACCTTTCAAGATTGAAGTTTTCTATGCATTATAGAATATTTTACGTGTTTTCGTAATATATCAGAGGATTTTTCAATAAAAAAAAGAAGAAGACCAATTTTGAAAAACTAATAACTTCAGCTAAGAACGAGAAAAAAAGATTTCATCATTGTTTACTTCCGAAGTGTAACATCAACTGTAATTCCTGAAGTAATCAATAATTGCATTAAAAGCATGCTTTGAATATAAGTGGTTTCTTCATTAACTAAATTCAAACAAATAATTTCAAGGCAACTGAAACTGAAATTGAAGGGTATCATTGAAATATTTATGTCTTGCATTTCAAAATGGTGTAAAATTCATTTGAGCTGTAATATTTTAGGAAATTACCGTTTCAGAACTAAAATAAAGAGTTTAACTTATAAATATTAATAATTTAATCAAAATTTCAACCAAAGAATCTGTGCCGGGTATAATTTCGACCAAAGTAAATCTTGGCAGGTATAGATCTAACGGTATGCGTTGCAGAACGTCAACACGCACAGACACTTTTCTTTATTATTTGTAAAGTTGGAGTTAAATAGTCTTTGATGCAACGGATTTCATTTCAATTTTGACTAACTGTATGTAATTATGTGCAATTTTCAATCGTATATATAAGCAATGATAGTTTGTTTCACATTACAAACTTGCATTCATTTAAAAATAATTTTAAAATATTGATGATTCGTTTATTCTATTTCAGAATAATGAAATATATGCTATCATAAAATTTAACTTTCAGTTTCTTACTAATAACATATAACATGATACGATATTTATAAGGGTAAAAATATACATTCGATCATTCTGCTTATGAAGGGAGTCAGATGATAAAAATGAGTTTCGTTTTTAAAACCTTTTGGCGATTGAAGTTGATATTTGAAATACTGGACACATTACAAGACAAAAAAAAAGTTTAAACACACACACAACGAACCGTTATAATTAAAATTCTTTTGAAACAAAAGCATTATTCATAAGTTAATCTATTTTGACTGAAGTTGAAGTAAGTATTATTTAAATTTTAAGAAAAAATACATAATCTTAAAAATATATTCTTTGACGGTGAAACTTTGAGCGACCTGAATGAATACAATTGATTTTTTTTCCCATGAATAACTTATAGAAATAAAGTTTTTTCTTTAAAATAATTCCTTTTCGGCAATCTGTAAAGCAAAGGTCTTTTCCTTATCATATAAGTTATTGTTTTGAATTCCTTTTAATACTTTGTCAAAAACATACCTGAAATGACCTGTTTAAACAACTATACATAATGGTTTGATTTATTGCAAAATTAAATTAGGGTAATAGATATTATTAAAATATATAAACACCTTTGCTATAAAGTTTACATTATGGAGAACATTTGAAATTTTTTAAGCAAATGAAAAAAAAAAATATTGTATTAGCCGGAAAGAACTAGAAATTTTTCGTCTGAAATTTTGAAGAAATTAATTATCGTTTGCAATTATTCTTCTTTCAGCTAAGCGCAGAAAATAACTAAAACTGAGAATTTATAATTTGATCAGCTATATTGGAGGATCCCATCTGCTTTTTAAAAATTAATATTTGAATTAAGGTATTATCTGTCGCACTCTTATATAGTTGATTTTTGATTATTAATTAGAATAAAAGGAAGTATGTCAACAACTTTTTCTTTATTTACTTTGCTAAGATTTTAGTGGTTAAAATTTTTTTAAATACTATAAAGCTCCCAGAAATGCGGCAAATTCATATAAATAGACAATTAGATTAAAAAACACTTAACGAAGTTTGTTTATAAAATAATTCAACTAGTAACAAAAAAATTTTATTGCGCAAAACATACAAAATTATACATAATTGATCTATATATAGCAGATATAATTTCAAATTTAAATAGCAGCCTGTTTCACGTTTTGCAATGTTTAATATATTGGCTTCAGGATAGGTATTTTCTTCCCAATTTAAGGTAATGTCCGTTAGCCAAAGCTGAATTCTTTAACCTGACTTTTGTTCAAATAAAATTTTGATAACTTGTTATTGTAACCTAAAAACCATTTGTTATTTTATCTTATGGACTTCAAGCATGGCGATTTTTTGAAAGCTTTTGAACGGCTGGCATGATATTTTTTTAGCTAAAAACTAGACACAATTCTTAAGTCTTTCTGCATTTTCTTTGAATTAGAAAATAATAAATTATTCTGAAAATATTTAAACATTAATGAAATACCTGACAAATTTAGAGTGTCTTGTTATGATATATATATGTATTGTCACGAAAAAAATTTCAGAAAATAATAGGTTTATTTTAAAAGAAGAAATAAAATCAAAACATTCAAGCTCACATTAAAGGCAAAGATTAAAATAAAATATATTTAAAAAAAATTAAATCCCGCACAGCTTCTGGAATTTTTTAAAGCTGAAAATTTGCCAATCATAAATAAAATTCCCAATCAAAATTTTACTGCTGCTTTGTTTATAATTTAAATAGTTTTTTTCTTTAAGCAAATAAACTTTAATATAGGCACATGTCACAATACAAATGAGTGTTATATCAGCGTCATAGCCCCATATCTTTTTGTAAAATCTTAAAAATCTACCAATTATTTGGCCGTGTTAATCATTAACTATCTTGCCGAAGTGTCTTACGTTTATCAATTATATTCTGACATTTATCAACTAAAATTAAATATTTAATAGATCTTATAATTCGAATTAAAAAAAATCATAGGCAAAGAGAAGTTTCATACTTTTATTATTCTAATAAAAAGTAAATATTATTCTTTATCTATCAAGAATCTGGAGACAGAACTTTCACAGGCACAAGACATTAATATAAATACTCTAATAAATAAGACCTTTAATTATATGCATAATAAAGTTAAATTTTAAAGTATATTTAGGAACTATCTTTCTTATCCATCGTATCTATAAGAAAGTATTCCTAAAATATCTTATTTATCTTTTATATCCGCCATATTTTAATTTCCTTATCATATTGATGCTAGTGCCTCAAGTTTTCTTGTTTTTGTTAAAGAAGTGAATTTTTTTCAAAAGAAGAAATATTTGCTCTCACAAATTTTGATAGGAAAAAGTTTCTATTTTTTTAAAACATCAATTAAGGTGTGCTTTAAAAAACTTTTTTTTTATTTTAGCATTTCAGTATTTAATATATCTCAAAATTCATTTGTATAAATATCTTAAAATGATTGGAAATACTTTTTTTTTATAAATTCATGACAAGTGACGCCACAAATAAGGATCAAAATTTTATTCAAATTAAATTCTGAAAATGTTAAAATATACAAAATATACAGAATTAGTACATAAAGAAGTGAATAAATATTCTATTACAAGATTTCATCTTTATATATGTATAATTAAATCTAAATTAAATCTCAATTGATTTCCTAATTTTTATCTTAATTTAGCCCATATTAACTTCATTCTAAAGTGTTCTCTTATTCCTGATCCAATTCCGCCTTTTTTTTGTTTAATTAATGCTACAAAGGCACTATAAAAATGCTTCAATCTGCGGTTCTCGCGCTCCAAGTGAAGGGATAAAAATGTATCGATCTAAACACATTCTTTTAAAAGATCCCTATAATTCCCTCACCTAAATCGACGTGTGTAAAGAAATTTCTATCAGAATTTCATAGTATATAATCATAGGTATAAATATTTCGTTCATTCATAAGACTCTTTACGCTCTTATGTCGCGCTTTGGATTGCCGTGCCTCGTCTCTTTTTGTTTCTACATAAATTATACCTCCATGGATGAAATAAAGCAAAGTTTCAAAATTATAAAAGCGCCTCTCTTCGACCACGAATTGCTTCAAAAATATATGTTTTACATATATATATTTAATATTTTTTTCAACATTTGTTTTCTAAACTTTAAATTAAAAAGAGTTTCATGTTAGGCCATCCAAACTTTTTGTTTCAATATCTCCAGAGAAGATCGATAAGGAATATTCATAACTGCCAGAATCATTAACGAGAAATTTCAGATTCATTGTCTGTATTAGACTTATCTTCTATTATTAGTCACTCATTCTTTCTTTAACTCCAATTTCAAAAGAAATAGTTTACGAACCGTGTGATATATCGAATTAATGAAATAAAACTGCCGCCTTTTACATCGTAAAAGAACAGAAATAAAACCTGATTAAGAAACCAGCTTACACCAGTTTTACAATCCTAGCCCTCCTGACCAACGCAGGCATTTGTTAGAAATATCCCATACTAAAAAATTGAAAAATACAGATAAATCAGCAGATTAGAGTAGAAAAATTAAATACCCGAGAGGCGTTCAGACAAATCTGTGAAATTCTACCTTTAAGCCAACGAGCGGCGCTCGGGTAAAAATGTGAGGTGGTTTTAATTTCCTGCTTTCAGTGGAAACAATTTTCAGTAATAAAATTTGCTTGATGTATATATACACTATTAGGTGCAATATGAAACATTTGCACAATTTTAAAGAGAATAAAACATTGTAAAAACAAGAATGATCTTCTTATGACCTGTTGGCGAGGATATTAAATATGAATTTTGAAACGTATATGTTGTTTGCCAACAGATTCTAAAACCCTCCACGCTTTTGCGTTTGCGTTAAGATGGCTTTGATTCGACAAAATAGGGGCGATAGAAAAGATAAGAGGAGGAGATGTTTACATTTAACAATGAATTAAATTCCGGAAATGCGCACATCTTTCCTTGTCTCACCCCTTAGTGAGAAAGAATCGTCGAAAAGGGGTCGTCACAAGATACTGAAACGAACAATAACAAACATGATAAATGGAACTTGGCATGTCGTTTCAATCAAAGATATTTACATGAACTATACTTGGCATACAAGAATTATTTAAATAAAATCAACCTTTACGATTTTCTTCCTCCACGATTTCCTCTTCGTCGTACGTAACGTGTCTAGCACATTTAAGTGAAACTTCTACAGGACGGCCGTTACGCGCTTCAAGCGTTCTTCTATATTTTAAAACTTTTAAACGATTAAAACGCTTTGTAAATGTTTACTTGTTTGAGTTTTTATTTTTGTTTGTTCTAATGCAGCGAGAAATATAAGGAAAAACAGAAATTTTCACGGATAGGAGAGAACAGTGAAAGGTTTAATATTTAATTGAATGGCAGACTCTTTTAAAGTTCGATTTTCCATTTTCTGCGCCTTTCGTATGAACTGCATTTCCTCGTTTTCCTTTTCTGTTCCATTATGCGTTTATTATTATTACAAATATTTGCACCCTCCTTTCTTCTTGCAAATTTCTAAATGTAATCAAATGTTTCTGGACAAGTATAATAGAAAGTAGGTCGAAAACACTAAGTTGGCACAAAAAAAAAAGATTTTTATTGTGCCTGAAAAATTCAGGATTTTGAATAAATGTCCTAAACATTTACTTAAAGTACCTATCGGAGAACAGAAAGGAAATTGAAATGGAAGGGGGGGGAATAGAGTGGTCGTTGTAAATCCATTATTCACTATATTAAACTAAATTAAAATAAAATTAGAACGAAACATAACATTTCAAGGGAAGAGGGATATTTTTAGTAAATGGTAATTAAAATTTTTATTTCTTTAAATATTGGATATTAAATATTAAAAACTTTGTATTGAGTTTCGTATATCAGCATCTTCATCTGATTTCTAAGCATTTAAATCCTAGGATCGTTGATTGCAATTAATTAATACGCAGAATGGAATGAGAAATTAATAAAATCGAAGACATCAAAATCGTGGCGCACAATAAATATCTTTGCTGATAAGCGAAATAATATGTAATAAAATGATCAGTGAAAATTTTTTGACTTACATATTAAAGTTTCTGATTTAATAAATATTTTCCAGGCTTGTTTGTGAATACTAGAATACTGGCATTTGAAATAATATCATTTCAAATGCTTTTAAACACGTTTGAAAGTACATATTACTATCAGCAATTACTTTTGCTTATGAAAGGAAATAAGTCTCATGTCACATGAACTGCTGACATTCACTTTGGATCAGTTTTAAGTTCATCAATATGAACAAGATCTCTCATGAAGTAGGAAAGATGATAGCAGAGAAGAGACGCGAAGTTCCAGGAAGATATTAGCATAAACATATTTTGCTTCTGGAGGGCTTAATCAGTTTTCACTGAATGATGAGATATTTTGCTTCCCGGCAGAATATAGTCACTGTACATTTGAAACAAGAAATTTGAATCTGGCTCTTCTCACAATGACAGACCGACAATTACAATGTGGTGTTCTAAAATCATGGAGCAACTCCACATTGACAAGTTGATATCGAAAGTTTTCCAAAGTGAATAACTTTTTAAGTGTAAGACGTGGCGGACAGGTCCAGTACTTGATTTTGTATGTGATACTTGTGGTTTGGCACTTCAGTCCTGGCCGTCTTGTTCTCTTGACCTGAATAACTGTGATTTTTTTTCCTTTTACAAGGAGGGGGGGGGGGTAAGGATTTTGTTTGCATACTGCTTCGCTCAGTAAGTCCAGGTGAACAAATCAACACTCGAATCACAGCCGCCATAATTGAAATGGCGCCAGATATGTTCGAACGAGTGTGAGAGGAATCAGAGTCTCGAAAGGACGAGTACTATGCAACTGGCTGGGCTCTTACTTTATAAAAAAAGTCGTGTCAAAACTTGAACATATTCTAACCTGATCATGTGTGTATAACTGAAAAATCTGAATTTTTGAATACGCCTTATATTCTGGTATGCTTTTTTCAGGGAGCATTATATTCTCGGAAGATGTTTTTAGAAGGGGACATGAACTTACTGTAAAGTGTTTGTTTTTTTAAAGTTTAATGAAATTTTATTCTCACTTATATTACTAACAATCAAACGCACAATTCACTTATTTGTAAAATAAACTGAGAAAAACACATTTCATCTGCAAGCTTTGATATATATATTTTTTTCTTTTCTGGCTACAATTATATAAAGGATTTTTTTCTTTCAATGAAATAGCAATTCTTAGCAATTTAAATTTAACTAAAGAGAAAAAAAAATATTATAAATTCTTCCCGTAATTGAATGTATATTTTATAAAATTAGGATATATTTTTGTCTGATGTGTTTTATAATCTAAGTATAAATTCAGAAACTGTTTTTGATTTGACTTTCTTTTAATGCAATTCCTTTTCTTCTTCATAATATTTGTCTATTGTGTAAATTCACTTATTGAATGAAATAATAGTATTAGAAAAATGATTGTATACCAATGCGTCTTTATCCAAAAGCTCTTCATTAATTCTGGCTATATTCATCCATCAGTTCATCAATTTCATTGCTTTCCAGCTCTAGCCCTATAATCTTGGTCAAATACAAAATCTCGTTGATTACGGTTCCACAGGCACTTGTTCAAATCACTCGGAGTTACGTTCGACAGCGCTATCCGGCCAAAACTTTTTGTTGTATATATAAAGGTTCTTTTTTTCAATCATACACTCAATAGAGATTTATATAAGTCAATTTTGCATGTGCCGTCACAACGTTTCTTCTCCATTCGTTTTGCGAAACATCGCTTGTTAAAAGAGTCATTTTCCAATATTTTGTTTTCTTGTTATGCGAATTACTTAGGGAGTACACGAGAATTAAGTGAGGTGCTCGTTAATCGAGATTTGATTGTACATTTAGTATGTGATATTCCATGTTTGCTTCATTATATAGTATATAAAATATCTAATATGCATTTTAGAAATAATACATGCTGCTGTTGATCGATTTGATTCAAAATATCATTCAAATTTTAGTAAAAAAAAACAACACCTACCGAATTTCATTTCTTTATCTCTTTCCTGTTTTGAGAATATAGACGGACAATCTTCCGTTTGGCAGTCTTTATTTAAAATTTGATAAAATTATGCTATCCTAGTATTAAAACTATACACTAGATTTCATCCAATTAGCCTATTACTTTGTCTAGTTATCCTATTCATATACATAGAGGCAGACAGATCGACCAAATCCAAAAATTCATTTATGGGACTCATGGGGGTCTGAAATACGGTTTTCGTCTAAGCTAATTTTTTTAGGGTTTACAAAAAGATTTCTTTCTTTAGGAAACAGTTTATTTTTTTAAAGTTTAAATTGGTTTGTCTTTTTATTTTCTTGCAATCGAAAAATAAAACTCGATCTGTTTGCGACATTTCGGAAAAAAGTGTGTAACGTCTAAGGGAAAAAATAGTTTTATATTATATATATATGCATTTATCCTACACATGAGACATATAAATAAAAGTCATTGTATGTTTATTTTTATGCATTTTCTACAACTCCTCCTAAACGCCGGATTCAAATAAATTTTGTACACTTGTTTTTTAAAATAAGAGAAAAAACTTTGTCACCTTTTGCAAGTTCAAAAATTTATTTAATATTCAATTAATCGAAAATTAACCAAAATCTCGCGTTTCTTCGGAGGTAATTAATCAGTAATAAATATTGCTAACCATATAATGAAATCTCAAAATTCAAAATTTTATTTTTTCAGATGCGAATTTCATTTCTGTGCAATTTTCCTTTTGACTATTGTAAGTTAAAAAAATTGACGCAGATGAGTTTGAAATAAAGAAATATACAGGTATTCCTGATCGAGGCAATTATAGGACTTAGAGCTATTCTAACATTATTCTTTTTATAATTTCTATTTTATTTTATTTCATATATTTTGAAATTGTTTTTACTGATTTTGAAGCAATGCTTTAGTTACAGCTAAAAACAAAAGCCAAAAGGTCAAACTCAAAAAAAAAAAAAAAAAAAAAAGCTGGGAAAGCAAAGTTTTCATGAGCAAATGAAACCTTTTTTTCTAGTCGCCTTAGTCGACTGGAAAGCTCGCTAGGAATATGTCATATTTGATTTCATGTACCATGTAATTTGATGTCCATAATTCTGCAAAATTATCTGACATTAGAGTCATGTTATTTTAGTTGCCTTACTTAAATTCTGTTCATTATATACATGAATCTTTCCGATGGAGACTCTCTCATGACATCATAGCACTATTAAAACAGTAAATATTTGGTTCATTTATGTCATAATTTTCGCGATACTGTAACTTTCTTTTTATATTTGTGTTATAAAAACTATATGGATATCTTCCGAGTCCAAAAGGGCCGCAGTGACCTGGTGGTAATGTCCCGACTTTGGAACTAGAGGGTTTCAGGCTCGAAACCCGTTACCACCAAAGAACCGTCATCTAAGTGGGTCTGATGCCCATTAAATCCGTCGGGGTAAACGTCTTCCCGTTGGTATGGTGTGAAAGCTTGGAGAGAGGGTGCTAGCTCATGTATCGTTCTCGTTATCTGACCTTGGTTCAAAATGACAAGGTCCATCCCAAAATAGCTCTAGTGTTGCTCTAAATACGGGACATTAATATAATCAACCGAACCATCCTAGTACGAACTCTTCCTCCTTAGTGTTTAATTATGAAAAGAAAATCATGAGATTAAATATTTGATGAAACAAAGAAAATTTGAATTTTAGGACAAAAATGTAGCATATTGTTAAAAAATCAGGTAAAAAAGCATTTTTAGAAAAATTGCCAAAATTCGAAAAAAATTCTCACAGCTATTTAATTAACATCATATTTTTTTTAAAAAGAAATTTTGAAATGGTGTTAAATTTATTTTTGTGCAATAATATTTTGGAAATTGTTCTAAAAAATGCCAAAATTCGCGTAATTTTCAATTAATTGAAATAAAAAAAAGCTCTCCGAGGTGCACCCCCCCCTCTTCCAATGTATATATATATGCTAAATTTAATGCTGTAGGTGAATGAGCTGGCCTGTTGAGCCCCCAACACACACACATTCATATTTATTATTAGTAGAGGTTGTTAAAGAACAATACGAATGCTTACTAACTAACTATTACTACACTAAACGAAAACTTTAAAAGGCAGAATGTTGATAATTTGAATCAGATGAAACCATCGATTCGATTTATTTTCACGTCTTTTATTGATGAAGAATTAAATATTTAATTAATTGTTTCAATTTCTTTAAAATATTTCTTAAACTACGAAAATTTTGATCAAAATTTTCAATATTAATATAAATTTACTTGTACTAATACAGCAAATATATCAAATTCATGGATTAGACATCAGCAGAAAAGAATTTTAAAGATCGTCTCATCCAAAATTTAGATATTAGAAATTTTATTTCAAGAATGTCGGACGATAAAAGAGTTTTGTATTTTATAATACTTCAGTACTTAAAACTAGTTTTTTAGTTTTAAAAATATTATCCATGGAATTATTTGAATCCTAAGCAACGCCGAGTATATCAACTATATAATTACACTATTAGAATAGCATTCTAATAATTTAAACAACAATGAAATTAAAACAGGATGTCAAATTCGTGGCCCACAAAGAATATATTTTTAATAACAACTTCATAGCATAATTTTTAAATTCATGATTATTTATAGTAATTAATAACGAACCAAAATCTTTGATATTCGTTCACTGCTGTCGCGTTACATAGATGCCCAATGTCATATGGCCAATGGCATGAATATATTCAATTCGAATTTATTTATCGTATCAAAAATACACCGAAAAAAATATTAAGCTTTTTGATATTAAATTTGAAATCCTTTGAAAGAAAGTTTTCTTTATTTTCTTCGAAATTTTTCATAAATATAGAATGAGCATTTGATAAAAAACGATCGAAACATATAATTCAGGGACATTGGGATGTTTAAAGTTAATAAATATTCTCTATATCGTTTGAAAATATTAAAAAAAAATGACGTATCCAGCTCCATATTTGGAATTGCTTATAAATGCGAGAAATCGGGTTAAATCCTTCCATCAAATCCAGAAATACTAACATTCACCTAATATTTTTTTTGAAATTAATACTAACCATAAACTTATTAACTAAATATGGATGACATTTAAAAAAAATTAATTAAAAAAATATTTATCTGCAATGCACTTAAAAATCTCACTTTCCATTCACCTAAAATTATTCAACATCTCGCTTCAAAAATTTATACAAGGAAAAATCTGAACCAAAAAAAAAAAAAATCTCTATTTTTTGCGTACCTGGACACTCTGTTATAGTATGGAATGAAGAAGCAGACGCTCTTAAAAAAACAGTCGAGGAATCCACGCCATTCATAGAGTGGGTATTGACGGAGAATATTATCTCCAATCTGAAATAAAATTCTACCCAAATAGATTCATATAATTATCGCAGTAGTAAATATCTAGCTTTGATCGGGGATTTCTCGGACATCAGTACCGTCACTAAATGGACTAGAAGTAAGGTTCAGAATAAACTTATTGCTCGTGTGATTTGTAAAATGATCATTACTCCAAGTGCTCTTCACACATTCAATCTCACAGACAACCCCTTGCGTATCAAGTGCAACGAAGACAACGACATTTCTGACATCTTGCTAAAATGTTCAAAGTATTCAGAGTTACACTGTGGAAAAAATTTAAGATCGAACAGTCGAGCATTTCCTATGCTTTCTTTTGCCTCAAGCTCTCACAAGTAAACATCATCTGAGCATCTTCATTGAAGCCCCTAAGTATTTTAATATCCATTAACTGTAACCTTTTCGCATCCGGGGGATAACAGCCTTTGTCGGTATTATTTCTCTCTGTTTATATTCAAATAAATGTTCAATCTGTCGGAGAGTGATCAGTGCAGTTGTGGTGGGATTGGCACAGCATTTCATTATGATAATGAATGCATCCACACAATATCTTGGCATGTGAAAAAACCAGTACCAAGAATGGATGAAAAGAGTCGCCAGCAATTTCCTCTCCTGGCTAAAATCCATTGGATAATTAAATTTATCAGTGGAAATAGAGATCTAATCTTGCCTCCCTAGCTCTCAACTTCAAGTGTCATACTCACAAAGACTAAGGGAAAAACACAGCACACAGTCTCTTGTGGTGAAAGCTTATAAGACAGTTAACAGCTCCGCTACACGAGCAATTGCTTTTGTATTGTGGTCATGTTACTGGGCTGCGAACCACAAGGTCACATCCTCAACAAGTATGTCATGATAATAAGTGAACAGAGAATTCATGCATATTTTCATACATTTTATCTTTCTGCATATTATTATTCCACATAATTTTTCAAAGTTGAAAATCTTTGTAAACGGTTTCATCTCAATATCATTTCTTATATGTTTGTAAATTCTGTACTTAGTTATTTTTGTTTTTTTCTTCTGTAAATATTTGGTATTTAAATAAAATTCCCGTAACAGGTTCATTAAACCGTTTGGTGACCGGAATGGTTACAGATACGGGGGTATGAGACAGCGTTTTGTTCTATTTATATTCAAGTACTTGTAGTTACTACTTGCGTATTTTGTCTACTTCCCTATTTCTAAAACAACATCATAATTCTCAGTAAGGTAGGGCAGTCTATGGGTAATTGTAATAGGCATAAGTAGTAGCACATGCATCGTGCAGCGATTTTTAAAATTTATAATCAAAATTCTCGCCGAATGTGAATCTTATGATGCGACACGTTGCATCAAACCAGTTAGTACCCAGCTAAAAATTGTAGTTGAGTTTACTAGTGAGGAATCGTGAGCACGTGATCCGTTTCAGCTTGTAAATGCGGGGGAAAAAAAGAAGATTTTTCTTATATTTTTATTTAAGAAATGTTAATTGATCTTTTTAAAAATGTTTTTACGTATTTATTTACTATTGAGTTCTAAAAAGGTACTTTAATTTTTTTTGTGTAATTTTTTTTGTAAGTAATTTGTAAGTAAGTTTTTTTGTAAGTAATTTTTTTGTGTGTTTTTTTTTAAAATTCATGTTTATTTATTTTTATTAATCGCAATTTTATATAAATCAACAAAAATGTCCGAAACTATGCGATGGGAGACATTGTAACAAAATCTCGGTTCTAGTTGTAACATAAATATTGCGAGATTTATCTTCATGTAAATTTCATGTAGCTGGAGTTTCTGCTTTAAATATTAACCTGCAAATTCAAAAATCAGATCTCTTCCTATAGATCCATCTCTGAAACAATATAAGAAAACTTGGTTTAATAAAAAATTTTTAATTCTAATGGACCCATCAGATGAAGAATCAATGATAAAAGAAAATGAGAACCTAATGAATGAGAAAAGAAAAAAGAAGTAAGAATAAGAGAAAGGAAAAGGTTTAAGGAATGGAAAAAGAGAGGTAGAGAGAGAAAGCAAAGGAACAAAGATTAAAGAAAAGATTTTTAATTAACATACAGATTCTGAAAAAAGAAGCATGATTTTCTTCTAACTTGCAGAGACATTTATAGCAACTCTATGATATACAGGGTGTTCATTAATTATTGTCGGGGTTTCCGTACCTCATAACTTTCGAATAAAAAATATTACGCAAAAACCGATTACGTATTCGTCAATTACAACTCAAAGAATTTTATTAAAGATATTAAAGTGTAAAACTTGCACAATTTGCACTTTGTAGGCATTCAGCTGAAGGCGATTCTTTGAGTTGTAATTTACGAATACATAATTCTTTGAGTTGTAATTTACGAATATATAATCGCCTTCAGCTGAATGCCTAAAAAGTGTAAATTGTGCAAGCTTTACACTTTAATATCATTAATAAAATTCTTTGAGTTGTAATTGACGAATACGTAATCGGTTTTTGCGTAATATTTTTTATTCGAAAGTTATGAGGTATGGAAACCCCGACAATAATTAATGAACACCCTGTATTATAGTATAGCATATTATACTACTTATAAAGCAAGAGTAGTGTGTTTTGGACAAATTATATTATTCCAAACAGCAGTCAAATGATGAAGATAGCTCATGAGCTGACACTTCCCCTTCCTCGCCACACTAGGAATTCAGCCTCGAGAGATTTAGCACACACCAAGTCCGCTCACATAGAGGGTTTTTGGTGATATCGGATGCAGGTGATTACATTCAAAAGTCGATTATTTGCGAAATTATGAATTTTTAAAAATTTAATATTTTTAATGTTTTAACAAGTTTCTTTATGAAATCATTAGAATTTTATTTCAAAGCCTATTTTCTGGGAAGTTACACTGATTTTTTACATACATTTTATTGTCGCTTTACATCTTTAGATGCTATTTTCTCAAATATAGAATATGATAGAATTTTCTTACGAAAAACTTCATAAATTAAAATCTAATGCATATCTTTTTTCAAATTTGATATAATGATTTCTCAATATGTTCTGCAGTTCCGAAACAAGAAAATAAGTAATCTATTCATTTAGAAATATTTTATAGTTGTTGTTGTGTGCAAAATATTGAACATTTAGTGTTCAACAACCAATATTTAAAGAATTGTTACAAATACTGCTTATTTTTTCGTTCATAAACTAGATAATATATTTCTTAAACTATCTGCAAAATTTTAAACAAATCATTTGATAAACATATAAACTAGAAAATTTTTACATCTTTTTTCAATCAACAAATGGCCTTTTCTTAAATTAAAAAAAAAAAAAGAAACTGGTATATTTTGTTTTCATAGATGTTTTTTCAATCTTTTTTATTCAAATATTCAAAACTATATCTATTTTCGAATGTTTTTCAAAAAAATCCACACTGGACATATTCAGATACTTTAAAAACAGGAACAACTAAGACAATATAAAGAATCTACTGCGACCAGCAATCAATCCTGTTATAGAAAAATGAGTACAATACCCTGTTTGCAAAATGCGAGTATAAAATACGTGCGATAAGAAACAATTTATAATTACGCCAATTGCAATTCCGATGCAGATTGACTTGTATGCGTTGATTAGTTAAATAACTTTTATCTTTATTTTACTGTTAACCATTAAATAAAATTTATTATCATTATTTTAAGTGAGAGTAATTACCAAAAGGCTGATAAAAAAAGAACAAAGAGGGAAAAAAAATGGTTTTAACTTTTTTTTTTATTTTTATTGCTATAATTTGCTCCACATCTGAGATAAGTTGTAACGGTTGACAAGTTTTGTAAAAATATTTCAAGTACTAAAATAAACAAAACAGTTTAATGGTTTTGAGGCATACTTTGAGTAAATAAATAAGCTATAAAAAGTAGTTATAGTCAAGGAATCGCAAATACATTTAAAAAATAAATACTTTTTCCCTAAAATTTTCACAACTAGCACCAGCCTCCCCTATAATAAACGTCTTCCTAATTGCTCCTGAGTATGGGGGAGAAAAGAGGCGGCAACTTTAAAGAAGTCACTCTTGTGAGACACTTAATTATGAATTCATAGTATTCATAACTTATCCAGTCCTTTTCAGCCACTTGCTTCCTAATGCATTCATAGATTAGTCCCACGTTCCTATCATTTAATCTCAAAGGAGATCTAGTGTATGATAAAATTGTCTTCGTACTACAATTCCTGTTGAGTCGTCCTACAATTGTGTCGTCCTACAATTTATTCGTACTACAATTTCCTGTTGAGATCCGGAAATCTCTGGGAGGAAAATAATCACTGAATTATCATTCATTCATAAGTGTTGTTCGGAAAAACTTCACACGCCAATGAAGGCAGTTATGCAACAGCGTAATTTATTGAAATGATTCACTACTGCTAACTGAGTGCGAAACGTTGCTATAAAAAAGTTATATCTATTGTAGAATAAAACTAATTATAATGCAATAAATGATTTTAGAAAAATGCAACATTAGAATTCTATTCAAGGTTCTATGAAAGCAGTTATTTCTGAAAAGGGTATTATACAGTTTTACTTTCCAATAGATCAGTAAATGTTATATTATATATTTCTCTAGCTTTTGACATAAAAAGAGAAACAAATAATTAATATTTGGATAATAAAATAAAATAGCTGCCTCAATTTCTGATTGAATCGCCCAGAAAAAAAAATGTGTATCGTTTTTAATTTGATTGAATGTCTTTCTCTTATTAAAATATTTGTAATTAAGTAAATAAAAGATTTATCGAATAACTAGCCTCCTTTGGCGACCACTTGATTGGTCAGGAATATTTGCTGTTTTTAATATCAGTCAAATCTCTTGAGCTTAACTTTATTATTCCATTATCAAATTATTCTTAAACAACGAAATGTTATAGAAAATGTAGTTCGTGTTATTTTTATAGTCTCGCAGCTGTTCGTTATTTGTATTCATAAATCTTCTCGATGAAGTTGAATCCCAAAAATCATAGTTTCGTTAAAAACGATCTAGTTCTTCTATCTTTTTTTTTTCTTTTTGAAAATTCGTGTTCTTGTAACTTTTTTTTCTTATTCTTCACTACCCTCCTTTGATGACCAGCTGGTCTTCTGAATTAACCATTTTTAAAAATTTCAATCAAATAATTTATTTACTTTTCTTTTGATGGTTCTACAGCAAAGCATATTCTAATTTGATAAACATGTAAGAAGTATTAATTTTTTAAAAAAATTCTATACCCCTCCGCTTATTGTACAACGCATCTTATTTTATTTTTTTTTCTTTCGTCGTCTTACCTAAAATGTAAACTTTATTTTTAAAAAATACAATTGTACAAACTTTAAATTCAAGAAGTCTTTCGTTGACAGTAAGCATTTTTATTTAAAACTATCTGCTACCCGGCGCGTTGCTCTCGCAGAAGAAATTATTTTGGAAATATCGTTTGAAATTTGAAATAGCTATCGTAGCTATCTTGTTTAATGAGGAATGATTGAAAGAATGATATTTATTTTCTTGTCAATAATGAATGCATTCATTGAAATTGAATGATATATAAAGGAGCTGTTTAAATAATATATTATATATATATATATATATATATATATATCGTATTCAAATGCTTTAGGGTAGACAATATTTTTTTATTTTTCCGTCTTCAGCAAAAACAAATACATTTCTTGGTTGTCCGACTTGTAAGCATCTAGCATACAATGCACGCCATGTGAAAGACGTGGATTTTCTAGGTTCAATCCGCACACTTGAAGTGATTGACCTTGCGCTTGTTGATGATCATTGAGAATTCAATTCGAATGGGGAACTGGAGTCGTTTGAAATCAGAAGGCATGTCGGTGAGAATAATGGGAATGCGTGGAATGAGCACATCTTCTCCATACGACTTTCTGTTACGAATGTTTAAATCGATTCTTGCTGCATGTTGGTCTTCTGATTCTGATGCGCGTGATCGGTTAGCACAACAACGTTGTCTTTCGATTCTTGCCGAATGTCGAATCACGTGAATTTGCAATTCGTAAACGATCTGCTTTATTGCTCGCTTGTCGGCTTGGGAGGAATATTTTTTGACGAAGCAATTGACACGATATACACTTGTATAATCGAAATATCGTTTTTTGATTCATTTAATCAATAGAAAAATCACTGTTTGCATTAGAAAATTTCCTTTATATATAACTTACGTTGACCAACATCGATAATTATAATTCTATTTTGCATGTGTAGTAAACTCAGAATAATATGCGCGGTTCACCACGGCCAAAATATTGTGCACAGTGAATGACATCATCCTGTTTAGATGACTATTCATTAATGAGAAGAAAAAAAAATTATCGCTTGCAGTAAATATTTTCGATTTCATTTTACTGACATTGATTGGCATCGACGATAATAATTTTATTTTGTTTGATATATGTTAGATCAACTCCGAATGACATACGCCGTTTGACGTTTACTGTCCGTTTTTTTAATTGTCAATTTTAAAGTAATTTTGAATGAAATATTTTTGAATTATAATGTATTTAAATATAAATAAAACGTATTTGTTTGTAAATTTTATTGTATTCAAAATAAATGTTAATAACTGTTCTATGCCTATAACCTTCGCGTCTGTGCAAGCAATAAGTTGACGAAGTTTTATCGCAATCGAACGAACGGTGCGGCGGCGCATAAGGTACGAACAAACAAAATTTCATTTTTATATGTAAAATATAAGAACAGAAAATTGAATCGTTCAGCAATGAAATTTCATGTGCATTTCAGAATAATTATTTTTTATAATTTGTTTAATTGTTCAGAGAATTTTGCAATAAAAATATCTCTGATTCAAGAAAGCATTCAGTGTACTAACTACAATAAGAAAACGATGTTAAAGAAATGTGAATGATAATATATTTCGTGCATCCAATAAAAAGTATCAATGTTTAAATGTGAACGAACTTAAAAATATTTCATTATTTCTTACTTGTAAAGTCGAACTTTAATTGTAAGCACAAAAAATTTCAAAATGTACATGAAAAGCACATTTTAATAGAAATATATTCATTATTAAAAAAAAAAGACTACTAGAGTGGACTTTCCAAAACTTTCTCTCATACACTCTAATAACAGATTATCCCGAAGAACGACTTGCATGTTCATTGGCATACAATAGTTTCAAAATATTAATTTAAATTAATTTAAATTTAGAATTATCCTATCTTATAATCTTTATGCGATAGATAATCTATATCAAACTATCGTAAAATCTTCAGCAATTATTTCGAGATTAATCTCTGGTATGTATTTAATGATATCTGAAAATTGAACCTTTTCCCTATCGAATGAAACAAAAATTGGGCACAAAACTATACATGCAGTCACAAAATCTCACACCAAATTTTATATATTTAAGTCTCTAAGTTTTCGAATTATCGCGTTTGCATGTTCCTGAAAGTAGAGACCGACAAACGATCAACTCATCTTTGAACTTGGCTCAAAATTTAACAAGTATCTACTCTATACTTTTTACCGAATCTTATCTATTTAGCTCTCTTCGTTGTGTAATTATTGTGTTAATTTATATTCGAACAGCCAGCCAGGCAGACTTCATCTGAACAGAATTTGCTCAAGATTTGATAAAAATCTAAATTTTGGGTGTAGAAACCTTGAATTTCATCCATCTAGCTCAAAGTCTTTTTAAGTTATCTTTAATACAAACAGACAGACGGGCATTTTACGAAGACGCGATTTTCGAATTCAAGGATTTCTAAAACAAGAAGATTCGTCAAAATCTGGAATTTGAATTTTTTGACGGTTGCAATACTTACTCTATACTTCGTATACGGGAAAATAATAAATTGGAATTTCATATCTTCATCATCAACACTGAAAGAATTATATAGAATGAAATATTTGTAGCAACATTGAAACCAATTCACAATAGGGAAATATTTGTAAAATATGTTTAAAAATGTTTAAAAACTTATTAAATATGGATTAAAAATTACACTGCAACTAAATTAATATAATTGAAAAAATAATTTTTTAAAATTAAAGAATCGTTTTTGTGCATTTTGGAAGTTGCTACGACTAATCATTAAAATCTGGCTCAATTTTTTACTAAATAAAATTTTAAAAAAACATTCTGAGTTGCTCATTTTTATTGTCCAAAATATGTCTGCGTAAAATTTATGGCTGTAGATTAAATGATCTGGCTCATACAGCTTCGACACACATATGTAATAAATTCTAAATTTAAAAAATCAAACTGTTAGATCTCTAATAAAAAGATATATCTAAACTTTTTTTGAACTTTCTTTTTAAATGGACTAAATTAATTAGGCATAGAAAACTTTAATTTGTAGTTGAAGGCTCTACCTTGCAATGGACAATTCTAATTTTATATTGGAGATCCTAATTTGACATGGAAGACTTCAGCTTGCAACGGATGATTCTAATTTGCAATAGACGGATCTAACTTGAAATGACCTCTATTTTATAACAGAAGATTCTAATTTTGCATTTAAAAAAAAATTCTAATTTGCAACAGACGCTTCCAATTTGCATTTCAAATTAGAGTTAAAAACAAGGTGGTTTCTGCATCTTTACAGCATCGAAGAAAACTTAAGATTTATATAAAACATGACGCATCATAAACAAAAAACGTCCAGGGAATCATGATCAAATAAATAAGCAGGTCAAAACCAGACTGAGGCCCAGACTGTAAACAAAGAGACTACTTTATCTCTGGAGGCTGACAGATTCCACCGTCTCTGATTAAGCAATCTTAACGATGTTTTTTTGATTCAGTTGTACTCCAAGACGATGCAGAAGAAGGGGGAGGGGGAGGGCCGAGTATTCTACCCTCGGGGGCCTCTGCAACGGGTCTCGGGTTGGGGGAGGTCAAGGCTGCCCCACTGAACACAACTTCCCTAAACTTCTCTATGAGGTCATCCGCTTGCAGCAGGAAGTTATGTTCCAAACGGAAACGGGTCCCTGTCAGATCCAGAGATTGAGATCGGATGCGGACTCCAGCCACACAGCCTCGCTCCGTTCTATCACTTTGATATCTGAACGAGAAGAAAGAAAAAAAAAAAAGAGATGAAGAAGGGGGGAGCCGATCAAAAGATGGGGGGGGGGTTGAATCCGCCAGTGTAAATACCGAAGCCCATCCCCTCCTCCCATCCGAAGGAAATCGAATGTGTGCCACATGGAAGGTGTGCTGTGCTTTCTTTTGTGAAATTTATTGAGTCGTGTGCCGTATCTTAAACAGAAGCAGCGGGTTATTTGGGAAAGCTGTGACTTATTTAGGTAAGAAAGCGAAATTGAGGAGGGGAGGTCTCGAGAGAAGAAAGGGAAGATGTGGGTCTCAAGCACGTGTCGACTCACAATGCGCTTTCTCAAGGGATTGATGATTGTTCCACTGAATCAAGGCCACGAAAGGGAAATGGGTTTTTGCTAATAGGTTGGAGAATCAGAACGCTTATTCTGCCTGATCAGATACGTGCAAATTTATATTAGGAGAGAAACACAATAGCAGTCAGATGCTATTGGGGAAAAAAAGGGCGGCATGCTTCATGAGAAAGTATACAAGCGCACATAAAACCTATTATTCTTACAAGTGCGTATTTTAAATATGGCACACGTCGGATTTTGTATATCTTACAGGAAGAGGACGACAAAGCGATCCTTTTTTCACCTACATGACCCATAAATAAAGACAAAAATTATACAATACTTAGAAAATTATACCATTTTCAAACCTGAGCGCATCAAGTTATTTGTATGAATTAATCAATGCAAATTAATCTCTTAAGATGTTGCAAAAAATATCAAAATTACTTGCAGTTTATGTTTTTATTTTCATAAAAAATGGCATTTTTCTGTCGATAAAGCTAAATAGTGTTTTCTTCAGTGGCCCATTGTTTCTGTATTAAAGACAAAGCATGAGCCTTCTCTGTAAATTGTTCTAAATTGAGATGATGGTGTATTTTAATCCTTCAAAACATCGTGCAGCCATTTGATTACATGTTTTTATTAGTCCATTTATAAATTTCACTTGATTGTTCCGAAAGATAACAATGAATCTTTGTAAATTCTTTTTTAAATGATTTTTATTAAAATTTGTTGAAAAGACCGATATATTATAATTGCAGTAATAGTATTAGATTTAAAATAAAAACTTCGGAAAATACCAGAACGTATATATGTATGTATGAATAGTCCTACATTAAAAATACAATTAAAATACCTTTTTTTTTGCTTTATAAAAAGTAAATTGGTAAAAAGGGGCTTTTATTTTCATTGCAGAATTGTTATAAAATGATTTGTGTCACTGGGATATTGTTTAATTAATAATGCATATTTGGCACATTTTAATTTTTAAAAAAATACTATAAATTTTTTAAATAATTTTCTTTAATTATATGCAGCGGTTCAAAACACATATCTTTTTTATTTGTAAAAAAAATAATGTCATGCACTGCATTTTTAAATTTACTTTCATTTTTGTGTCTAAATTCTGGATGGATATGAGTAAAATAATCAACAAAACTATTGTGTAGGCTCATCACTGTTTGTTTATAAAAAAAATCAAGTAATACTTTATTTATTTATTAATTATTATTATTATTATTGTTTCTTCATGCTATCGTCTTCAAATATTCTTTCTTGTTTTTGATTTCAGGTTGATAATTACATTTTTACATTATCTGATTCGGTGGTTTTTTTAACTTCAATCCCTTTAGGACTAAATCTTAAAGTACTTCAACTTCTAAATTCAACTATTTGTGTTTTTTTAAATCGAAAATTTCAACAGGAAATAGGAAAGGGAAATAAAAACTTATCGTATTTTGCATAATAATCAGATCTTGATCTTGATTTTTAATTTGCAATTAAGGAAAAAATCTTTTGCTGATAATCAATTATCTATTAAAATCTTTGAATTCAAAACCAAAAATTTTGTATTTTAGAGATTTATTTTCATTTTTTATGTCTGTACAGTTTTCTTCTAAAATCATTACCCTTGCAATGAGAATATTTGTTCTCTTTCCGAATCAGGATTTGTTCTAATCACATCGTTCTCATTTCGTAACTATTTTGTTAAAAAAATATATTTTATGTTTTTTTAAAATATTCTATATTCCTACAAATTGAAAAACGGAATGATATTGTCAGTACCGCTTTAACGTTATTTTAAAAGAATAGATAATTCTCAGAAAGGCTACATGAATCTTCGCCCTCTGTATCCGACTAGTGTCTCTACTTACTACATTTTCAATTGATTTTAGTCAATTTCTTAACTATATCATTTCGGAGTTGCGATAGAAAGAAGGTGGACTCAAGGTACGATTCTAAGGAACCAAATTATCATACATTTTTAATCACAGCGTTTAACTTATTAGAATTTACGTGTTCTATTCCTCAGTCCCAAAGAAGAATTTCCTCCATGTCACTAACAAGGATACAAATTATTACTTTCTCTTACACAAAGTATAAAAGACGTATTATAGTCGTCAAAAAAACTGAGCTCGAGATTTTTGACGGATGTTCACATCGAAAGAACTCTCGAAAAACACATGTTTATCATTTTGTCTCTCTTTTCATCTATGAACACGAGAATACAGAAATGTTTTGAATTAAACACGTGAAATTAGATGCTTGAACTTATGATCAAATTCGCAGATGTTTATCAAATTTTAAACAAAATCTATTCATAGAAAGTCTTCCTATCTGGCTGTTCAAGCACAAGTAACATAAATGATTAGAAAATGCAAAATTTAATAAATCTATTTGGCATCTCAGATACAGAATCTTACCACATTTTGGACAGAAATTTAGAACGGTTGACCATCTATGGGTCTGTCCTTTTATGTAAATGCAATGACAATGGAATTCACGATGTTATTTTGTGACTATCGATTGACGAAGAGACATTCAAAATACATATTCTCAGAATATTTCAATAAAACTGCTAGATTCATATCAAAATTTTATATTTGTATCAATCTAACCAATGTCATGCTAGGTATTTGAGGCCTTACCCACGGTCCGCAATTTAATGTGGTATACAGGGATAAAAAAAAAAATTATTGGAAAGTATGCGAGAAAGTTTCGGGAAAACCACTTCCGCTGGTCTTTATAGAGTAAAGATGAATCATTCCCATTCATGTGCAAGGAAATTTATAACTCCTGACATCACCTTCTTCATTTCAAATTATTCCATTCCTTCCTTTCAAAAATGGGACTTCTGAATCAATCTCATTTGAGTAAAATAGCTCTGACTTTCTTCGACACGGTGTCCCACACGACCGCTTCTTAATGCGATTATACAACAGCCTGCTATCAACTCAACAATGCGGCACTTAGCCCACTTTTTACGATCTCCCACATCCAAGTGCTGTAACTCAAGCACATACTTTTGTCACCCCGTAGCAGGACGCTACTCTTTCAGACTCCACAAGCCTTCGTGCCTAAAGCTCCCCTCGTTTACCAGTGACATTTATTATAGTGAGAAAAATGCCCGTAATGACTCGGGAGTGGAGGGTCGGTGGAACATGTGTTAAACGGGATCGGCCATCTCCAGTTGCAGGAGATAGTGTCTCGGCACGTTGAAAACAAGATTGAGAGTTACAGCATGGCTTCTCTCAGACAGACAGATGGCATTTCGAGCTTTGTTTCCCATGAGAGGTGGGGGAGTGCTGATGAGTGACAAGTGCATTGACCCGCGAACTTGAAGGGACCACGCTCTCCACCCGAAAGTAGGTCGTCTCCAGTCTGGGGTTTCCCCGGAGAACGAGGAACCCTGTAATTTTCTCCTGCACAAAACAGGTTCTGTTTGTTTTTCCGGGCAAGAGGCTTTTTGTTTCGGGGGAGGGGCAAACTTCTCAGGGCAGCAGAAATTATGTTAAACGGGCACTCGTAAATCTGGGCATTTGCGAAGAGGGCTGCTGGTATGCATCGAACAACCTGTGCCTGGGGCTTGCGTGTCAATTACCAGAGATGCTACATGCTCGATACTGCCGGAAATCTTGGAGGTGAAAGAGCATTGAACATCTCTGGTGAGGTCAGGTTGTTTATTGGCGGAGTGTGGGTCAGCAGAGTTCGAAAAGCTGCATCACAACAAAAAAAAGTGTCGAGTAAAGCTGGAAATTAATATCATGATGATAAAAAAAAAACAGGTTATCTATAATTATTTCAAATTTTTTTGCTGTTTTTTTCTTTCTCTTATGCTGAGTAGAAAGATAAAAATGGTGAATCAACAACAACCTATAATCGCCAAATGTCCAAAAAGTAGATCCACCGAAGAGATTGATAAACTTTTTTGAACTACCTGGTTGTAGACTTTTAATACTTCAAGAAAATGTTAAGTTTTACTGAATCAGATTTTTTTGCACAGTTTTAAGGATAGAAATTCAAATCAGACAAGCAGAATATTGATAAAGTTCTTCTATAAAGGCAACAATTTGTATTTAATCTTAAAAATCAGCCTGTTTTTCTCTCGGTTCGGTTTTTTGAAAAACCTGAAGTTCTTAGTATAGCTAACTTTAGATGCTTATTTGCAAAAGGTATATCAATTTGTATTTGCTCTTATCAGAACAAGTTTTCACTGTTACAGTTATCTATTGCGCTTACAAA
Organism: Argiope bruennichi; assembly: GCF_947563725.1. Lineage (NCBI taxonomy): Eukaryota > Metazoa > Arthropoda > Arachnida > Araneae > Araneidae > Argiope > Argiope bruennichi. The sequence goes on along the minus strand of NC_079157.1, from coordinate 11,333,066 downwards.
TAACTAGCTCCGGCTACATAGTTTTAACCATAATCGAAAGTATTTTATTTTTAAAGAAAAGATTAAAAATTTATCACAAACACGGTTATTTTACGGTTTTTCCTTATAAATTTTCAAAAATTGACTGAAAATATTCTCTAATTTTACTAAGTTTGACATGCAACTCTGTAAAATTAGGCGGGCTGATAACAATGCTGATTGCGTTGATTTATTTAATGAAATCGAAATTTGCCGTCAAGTTTGGCCTTTCAGGATCACAAAATATTAAAAATATATAACTATTTATTTGGAAAGAATTTGTTTCTACTTTTGTTATTGCTCTGAAAATCATATTGGCTCTTACCACCTATCGTTGTATCGGCAGGAAGATCTTTTTCAAGATTGAAAATAATTTTCAAAAAAAACGACATTTGTTAGAGCATCTTGTCTAAGGAGAATTGGCTCTTCACAGGACAAACCATTTGACCTAGAGTAATCAAATTTCATACTGATATGCTTTGGACAGTGAGAATGTACATCTAGCAGGGACTTTTTTAATTTCAATAAATTTTTTAAAAATTGAAATTTTGGCGTTTTTTTACCATAACTCCGAAAATATAATACACTTGTTACCTGAAGAATAGTCAAGTTGCAGCCTGAAAAATCATTCCACTTTTTGATTTACCACCTTTAGATTTTGATTTCCTTAAGATATCTGCCTTATGATTATTTTAGCATGAACTCGGAAAAATGCTACTGTAATTTGCACTTGATAGAATAAAATATATGTAGGAACATCTAAATTTGACTATTTTTTATTTTGTAGACAAAATATTGAAAAACATAATATACACAGGATTTCATATAATCAAACACTCTTCGATAATTATATAAAATTAAACATATTTTTCGCTTAATATCCAATCCGAATTTAAATCTGAAATATTAGAATTTTCCTGTCCAAAATCATTCCGAAATTTGATGGAATTTCCAGTCACTTAGTTTCGGCTTGTCTTAACAATAGAATGATCGATGAACTCCAAAGTGAAACAAAACTGATCATGTATATTTTTGAACTGTTATCATGATTTTCAATTCATGAAAAATAGTCTAATAAGCCTTAAAAATAAGTTATTCTCTAAGAAATAAAAGTTAAAAAAAAGAATGTAACGTTAATTACTATCCATTGTTTGTCAAGAAAGTCAAATGAATTATTTTTTATTAAAATCATCTTAACATTGTTTTTCAGTTTTTTTTTCCCTTCATATTTTTTTTATATAAATATATAACGTGTTCATTTGCATATCCGTCATGGATTGATCGAGTTTCTTTATCTTGGATAATGTATTCAGAAACTTAGTATCTAAAAGATATGTATTTAAAAGTTTCAATAGTGTTTGATCCTAATCCTGTCATCTGTGTTACATGCCATCAAGAAGCATCAACAGTTTTCAATCAAAGCTTGATATTTCTCAAAATATTGTTACGAATTTCCTGCGATGTGCTTAGAGTAAATTCAATAAGCAGAATCCTTTTAAAAAAATAAATAAAGCTATTTATTTAACGAAGACTACAAGAATAACACTGCTCATTCAATAGCTCAGTCACCAGCCTACAGCTTGCTTGCTGTCTAAGGCTCCAAATACCACTCCTAGCTTGATGGTTGGGTTGACGGGGCGCCTAGCCCCGGCAGGGGCTTATCCCCGGTAAGGAGAGACTTCACAGTGCTTTGCTGTCTATACTTTGCCGTGGCCGTCTTCGACGAAATTTGGAGATGACGAGTGTCAGGACTCATTGTGATTGTCTGATATTAGGGTGAGGGGGGGGGGGAGGGGGTACGCTGCCGTTGGGCTTAGTAAGTTTTTACTGCTTGTGAGCTAGAATTGGCTATTGAGATACTGTTTAATTTGAGTTTGAAAAAATAAAAGGAAGAAAAACTAAAGGGCTGAGATAAATTAAAGTAGTATATTACGGGCTCTTCTAGAGTTTGTAGATGGTTTATATTTAGGGATTTTAGCTATTGCTTCATTTTCATTCTTATCCATGTTTTTAAAGAAGTTAGTGGCTAGATTTTGAATGAATTTTTTAAGAGGGGGATAGTCTAGGCATAAGTACATATTTGTATTGGGCATGTAGTATTTCATATTGCAGAAATTTCTAATTAAGTTATTTTGCTGGCGTTCAATAAGTCTAAGATTAGTCTTGGCAGCATATCCCCACACAGAGCAGGCATAAGTTAATACTGGACGCAAGTAGGCAGAGTAAATAAGCATTTTATTTTGTCTACTCATTTTGGAGTTTCGAGAAATTAAGGGATAAAATTTACGAGTTAGGTCTCGAAACTTTTTAGCTGTGTAAATAAAGTGGGGTTTCCAAGTTAATTTACTATCTAGAATAACACCTAAATGTTTGCATTCCTTAGACCACGGGACAGTTTGATTTTTAATTTTAACTGGGGAGAAATTCTTTTTACAGTTATTTTTATTAAAAACTATAGCTTCAGTTTTACTAGCATTTATTTCAATTTTCCATTCGACGAACCAGTCCTCAAGAGATTTAATATGTCGGTTTAAAGCTATGGTAATGAAATTTTGATTTTTGTTTCTAGCTAGTATTGCAGTGTCATCAGCGTACATGCACAACATAGTGTTAAATTGCTTGGGGATATCATTAATAAACAAGGAAAATAAAATTGGCCCTAGTTTAGATCCTTGAGGTACACCTGCAAGAATAGGTTTTACTTCCGAAAATTCATTGTTTATCTTGATTTTAAAGGATCTGTAACTGAGGTAAGAAATTATAATTTTGATAAGGTGTGGGGGTATGTTGTAATTAATTAGCTTGTATATAAGACCATCTTGCCAAACTCTGTCAAAAGCTTTCTGAATGTCAAGGAAAACCGCTGCAGTTTTTTGTTTATTTTCAAAACCTTCCTCAATGAATTCTACTGCTCTAATTAATTGGTGGGTTGTAGATAGGTTACGGCGAAATCCAAATTGTTCAGGTGTTAGTATATTATGTTCTTCTAGGTAATTATTTAATCTATTGAGAATTATCTGTTCAGCAATTTTGCTGACAGAGGAGAGTAGGGATATGGGTCTATAACTGCAGGGATCAGTTGGGTCTTTTCCTGGTTTTAATATAGGGATAACTGCAGCTGTTTTCCATGACATGGGAAAATATCCTAATTTGAGAATGCTATGAATTATATTAATTAAAAATTTTAGGTAATTGTCCGGAAGTGTTTTTAACATTTTGTTGTTAATACTGTCAAGGCCAGGGGCTTTTTTGATATTAAGTTTTTTAATATGATCCTTTAATTCATCAGTTGAGGGAGGGGGAATTTCAATAAATTTTTGTGGCAATGAGTCAAATACCACTCCTAATCTTTCGTGCTTGTTTTTATATGCTCTCTGCCGGAAGTGACGTCACTAACAGGAAGTTATGTCATATTAGAAAAATCCAGAACCTTGGAGAGAATTCAAGAAATCAGGATCCCTCTAGAAAATTCTCTCTGTCGCCAAGGTTTCCAACTTCCGTCGCCAAACTTGGCGAAATGTCGCCAAATTTGGCGACAAAAATTAGTTGCCTAAAACATCGCCAATGAGCCAATATCTCGCCAATTTGGCGACTTGCTATTGAAATACAATGGGATACATATAACATTCATTATCATAAGACAAATTACACCAATTTACAGAATTCGTAACAATATTAAGCATCTGAAACCATATTTGCAATAGAGAATATTGAATATCGATCAAGATCTGCTTCCTATCAACATTAAGAAAGAGATATCAACTCGACTCCGTTTCTCCATTCGGGCCGTGGTGGCTTGATGGTAAGGTCTTGGCTTCGAAACCGGAAGGTTTCAGGTTCAAGACCCGATTCCTCCGAAGAACCGTCGTGTAAGTGGGTCTGGTGCACGTTAAATCCGTTTGGACAAAACGTCCTCCCGCTGGTACGGTGCAGTATGGAGAGGGAGATGCCAGCTCAGGTGTCGTCCTCGTCATCTGACCGCGGTTGAAAATTACGAGATTCGTCTCAAAATATGCTTAATGTTGCTTTGAAACGGGACGCTAATATAACTAAACTGAATTAAAATCTTGTTCCCATTCTACAGCATTTAGATGTTTAACGCCTTTCCGATTACGGATATATAATTTCCAAATTATATACATATTTTTTTGCTTTATTAGGATAATGTGAACTCAGTGTAACGTAAATAATACAGTGTAATTGTTGTAATTAACATAATTAATTGTTTTCATTTTGTTCATTCGTTTTACTTCTATACTATTTGGTAAGGATCTAAATTAAGAAATCAAGTATCAGGGAAATTACTTTTAAAAAACTTAAATTCTACTGACATCCTTTGTAGGACACTTCTTAATTTCATTGTTTCTTGCTTTTTCTTTAGCGCGTGTGCATTTTCAATTATTTATTTTAATTTTTATCGTAAGTAATTCAGCCGCATAAGGAGAGAAATAAATTAGAATAAATTAATGTGCGTGTGTATGTTGATGCTCTACAAACCAGACCGTCTGGCCGACAGCTACCAAAGTTCTCATATATATATATATTGGTGGGAGGAAATATGCATCTCGGAACCGATATTTTTTTTTGGGGGGGGTTCAATTAGAATTTTGATTTATTAAAATTTAAGCTGAAATGTAGCATTTTTTCTCAATAATTTCCTAAAATATTTTTAGACACAGATGAAATTTATACTGATTCAAAATTTAAGATGCCAAGTTAGTAATGCAATTGTTTTCTGAATTTTTGAAATTTTTTAAAAACAGTTTTTACTTAATTTCCAGCAATAAATTATATTATTGTCCTGAGTTTTTCATCAAATAGTTTATCAAATGATTTTCTTTCATTGTTAACAGCTAAAGAAGACAGGTATTTTTGTTTAATATCTGTGTAGTTTAAGAGGCAGATAAAAAGTGAAGTTACAATATTGGGAAATTTATAAGATACACATTTACATTTTTAATAGCACCTTGTTGTCATGTAACTGGTCTTTATTATAAAAGTGCAAAATAAGGGAATAATTTGTAATTCACACATCTTTAATGTCTAGTTCAAGGTATCATGAATATGAAATTATATCTAAGCGATGTAATTGAGTTTAAAAATAATCAAAATCCTCACTGAACAAACTGGTCGCCAAAGGCGACTAACGTACAATAAAACGAGATCTTATTTTGTGTGAAAAACCTCTAAACCAACGTATTGAAATTTATTTTTCTAATTTAACAAATTGTTTTAAAATGTCATGTTTGTGCATCGAACTACTTGCATTTGTTACTTGTTCATTGTGCCTACTTTTCCCTTTCTAAAACAACATATCTTTCAGTAAAGTAAGAAACTGTATTCAAAATACAATATATATAGAAACTAATATTGGAAAAAAATACAATGAGGAGCAAAAATATTCATAGAAGCACATGCAATAAAACGATGTAAAAATCCAAAAATAAACTAGATGAGAAAAAAATTAAAAACTGAGAAAAGCGCCCCCCCCCCCCAAAAAAAATATGAATTAAACCAGACGAAGTGGCTTCCCCAAAATTTTCTCGCATTTTCTCTAATAAACTTGTCATACCAGAGAACACCTTACATGGCATTGGCGCACAATAGTCACGAAATATTGATCTTTGGCGTCAATTTAGCTTTTTACTGAAACTATTCTGTCTTCTTTGGCGAAATATTTGGCGATTAATCCCTATCATGTAGTTAATAGCATCCAAAAATCGAATTTGTGCTTTAGACTTGTTTTTCTCAAACAATCGAAACAACTATTTGACATAAAACTGCACTTACAGCTACAAAATCCCGTACTAAATTTTATATAATTAAATCATCGCATTTTTGAACTATCGCATTAACATATTTTTCAAAGTAAAGACCGACAGACAATCAACCCTTTATTGGATTTGGCTCAAAATTTGACGGGCGTCTACACTACAGACATTAAATCTGCGTACCTAATGTTATCTATCTAGATCTTTTCGTTTTGTAATTATTGCATTAATTTACACTCAAACAGTTGGACAGACTTCCTCTGTGCAGATTTAACTCAAAATTTGATAGAAATCTGCACATTCGGTGTAAAGACCATATACTAAATTTCAATCTAACTCAAAACAATTTTAAGTTATCTTTGTCACAGACAGACAAACAGACATTTTCCAAAAATGTGTTTTTCTAAATGCGGGGGAGGGGTCTAAAGAGAGATTCGTCAAAATCTCGAGTTCAAATGTCTTAATTATTACTATTTTTTCTCTGTACTACGTATACGAGTAAATGAAAATAATAAGTCTTAATAAGTCTTTATGAATTCACCTTGGGCCGCGGTGGCCTGGTGGTAAGGTCTCGGTTTCGGAACCGGAAGGTTTCAGGTTCGTGACCCGATTCCACCGAAGAACCGTCGTGTCAGTTGCACGTTAAATCCGTCATGACCAAACGTCCTCCCGCTGGTGTGGTGTGGTGTGGAGAGGGGGATGCCAGCTCAGGTGTCGTCCTCGTCATCTGACCACAGTTCAAAATTACGAGGTCCGTCCCAAAATAGCCCTAGTGTTGCTTCAAACGGGACGTTAATATAACCAAACCAAACCATGAATTCACCTTATGTGAATGAATGTCTGGAATAAGCACAGGATAGTTAATTTTTTTTCTTTTTTTTTAATTCATGGAGATTGGGTACGCTGATAAAATTGGAAAAAATTATTGGATGTCAGTGAATCAGCAAGGAGATAAATTGAAAAATAAAAAGGATTCGTAAAAAGTTTACTATCAGTAAATGCCGAAATATTATATTGGTCTTACCAACCGATTAGTTTGTCTCATCTGCACAATACTGTAAACAGATGTATCAGATGGACATTTCTCTAAAGGGGAAATGCCCTGCTTTGGTCAAAAAAGGGTGAGTTCTCCAGCAAGACAGTGCTAGATCTAAGAAATATCGAATAATCTAACAGAAATCAGAGAACTTTGAAAAAATTGAGTAGTTTCCATATGCACCATATACTTATATTACACTGCTATCACAGTTTTAAGCGAATAGAGTCTTCTCCGGTAGTCGCTGCTTTTCAAATACTGAAAATTTAGAAAAACGAATATCTAGACTTTTTTTGCGTCTAAAACAATTAAATGGTACTGCCAAAAAAATCATTGAATTGGTAAAAAAGACGGCAAGAAACAATCCTTCGTGATGAATAACACTTCGTTTTCTAGTGTTTTATAATTTTGTATTTATGCAAATATGAAATTTGATTACAAAAAATGAAAATATTTTTTACATATTTTAAAATTTTAATTGCATTTTTAAAAATGTCGAGGAATAAATTTTCAGAATAATTGGGAGAGCGATGTCGAAACGAGAATTTCCCAACCAAAAAAGAATATCTAAGAAATGTATGAGAATGTAAGAAACAGAAATGATCTAATTAGGAAGGTAAAACATTATTATTTACTCTAGCCACTGGCAGATTCAAATATTTCGCGGCCAACATTTAGTGCATATGTAATGTGTAGCAACAAAAAGTGCACATTAGGTAGTCTGTCTTTTCACTTTCTCGTATACGTAATATAGAAAAATATAGAAATCGTCAAAAAATTAGAACTCGAGATTTCGAAGAATCTCCACGTTTTAGACCTCCCTGCATTGCTGGAAAATGTCCAACTCTCTGTCTGTGACAAGGGTAATTCAAACGCGCTTTGAGCTGGATGATTGAAATTTGGTATACCGGCTTTATAAGTCAAATTTGAAGATTTCTGCCGAATTTTTAGTAAAATCTGTTCAGAGAAAGTCAGTGTGTATGAATATAAATTAACTACAAAAGGAAGAGAACTAGATAGATAAAATTCAATGCATAGATTTAATATCTATGGTGTAGATACCTGTCAAAGTTTGAGACAAATCCAACTATGGGTTGATTCAATATCGGTCTGTAGTTTCAAAAACACGCAAACTCAATAATTCAAAAACGCAGACACTAAAATATATCAAATTTATTATGGGATTTTGTGACTATAAGTGCAGTCTTGTGTCAAATCATTGTTTCAATCGGTTAAGGAAAAAAAATTCCACGTTTTAGAATTCCTTGAATTTGAAAAACACATCTTTGGAAAATGTCCGTCTGTCTGTGACAAAGATAACTCGAAAAACGCTCAGATCTAGATTTATGAAATTTCGTATTCTGGCTTTATACTAAATTTGTAGATTTCTATCAAGTTTTGAGAAAAATCCGCTCAGTGGAAGTCTGTCTGTCCGGCTGCTTGAATATAATGTATCGCGATAACTACAAAACTAAGGGAGAGATAAATTAGAATTAATATCTGTAATCTGGATCCCTATGAAATTTTTAGCTTAATCTAACTAGGGATTGATCATCTATGAGTCAATACTTTCAGAAATATGCAAACGCGATGACTAAAGGACGCCATGACTTAAATATGTGAAATTTGGTAGGGGTTGTTTCTGACTACAAGTGCAGTTCTGTGTCAAAATTTTGTTTCAATCGGTTGGGAAAGAGACACACACTTAAAATGAAAATTCGAGTTATCTTATGAGATAGAAAATCTTACATATTTCCATGTCTATCTCATAAAGTTCAGCCATTTCTGTTTTTACAAGGGATCTTTTTCTAATTTTGCTCGACAAAATTGAGGAAAAATGGTTAAAAAAATAAGCCGAAATAAATTTATTAAATAATTATGATAACATATATGCAATATTGTAAGAAATAACATGGATTTTTATTGAAAAACTATAGAAAGGGGGAAAAAGTGCTTTTAAATGTTTTGAAAAGGATGATTAATTAAATTCTGAGGCAAAAAGAAGCAATTTTTTTTATTTTTTTTAAAATATAGTTCCTTTAAAACAATCCATTATTGTAATAAGAAGTCAAAATGTATGTTCCCAATTACCCTATATTTTCTGGGATACCTATGAGCAGGATAATTATGAACGTTATTGAATCTGACGTTCATTGCGTTTGGTTTATTACTAAATTAGTTTGAAAAAAAGGCCCTTGTTTAAATAGCCCTCCATAACATGATTATGTATTCCCATGAATTATGGACTTATTTTCCCTTTCATAAGAAAGTTATAAATCGAAGAAAATATCAAACTTTGCAAAATAAGTTCCCAATTATCTTAGTTTACTCTAGTTAAACTCCTTATGTTATAGACACTGCCAAAGATTTTGCCTTCAAATTTTTGGTGTGTTTAAATTTGCACGTTCTGTCCCCACACACAATAAATTTGAATTATTCAGGAATTACACGATATTTCCAGCTTCTTACAAGCATAATGAAACAATAATGATAATGATATTTACAGAACAAGCTGAAATTTTTTTTAAATATTGGTTTACTCGTTTTTACTTTATTTCATAGTATACAAAGAAAAAGAAAGCATTTCTGAACACGATAACCCAGAAATACTTTGGACTGGCTGAGTGAAATTTAAACCATGTAGTATTTAAACCAAATTTGTAAATAACTCACAAATTTTGAACAAAACCCCATTTGCAAACAGTTGTACAAACCCATTTGTTGTACAGCAAGTGGCATGATAACTAAACCAGCAGGAGAGGTCTCCTCGGAATTTTCTCGCATGCAGTCTACTAGAGGTGAATTTGTGTTTTAGATATATTTTTCCCCAGCCGACTGAAAACATCATTTGGCACAGAATTACAATTGCTGTTATAAAATCCGATACCAAATTTTATATATTTAAATCATCGCATTTTTGATTTAGCGTTTTGCATGCTTTTGAAAGTACAGACCGACAGACATTCAACCATTTGCTGGACATGGCTCGAGGTACATTTTATAGGTGTCTAAAATTAACTTTTGGCGTGTATTTGGCATTTTTACTGAATCTATCGTGTCATATTTGATGAGTTATTTGGCGATAAATCCACATTGTTCAATAATAATATCCAAAAATCGAATTTGTGCTTTAGACAGGTTTTTTCCAATCGACTGAAACAAATATTTGACATAAAATTATAATTAAAGCTACAAAATCACGTACCAAATTTGATATATTTAAGTCATTGCGTATTTTTGAGTAAACGCATTTGCCTGTTTCTGAAAGTACAGACCTAAAGACAGTCGACAAGTAGTTGGATTTGTCTAAACTTTTGCCAAGTGTTTACACTATAGATGGTAAATCTGTTTACCGAATTTTATCTATCTAGCTTTCACCGTTTTGTAGTTATTGTGTTAACCTATATTCGAAGACCCGGGCAGACAGACTTCTATTTAGGTTTGCTCAAAATTGACAGAAATCTACTAATTTGGTGTAAAGAAACCATAAACCAAATTTAATTAGTCTGGTTCAAAGCGTTTTTGAGTTATCTTTGTTACAAACAGACATTTCTAAGAAATGTGTTTTTCGAACTCAGAGAAGTCCAAAACGTGGAGATTCGTCAAAATCTGAAATTCGGATTTTTCAACAATTACAATGCTTTATTTTACTTCGTTTACGAAAAAGTAACTCAAAGAAACAGATAGATAAAATTTGATGCATAGTTTTAATATCTAAATTATAGATATGTATCAAATTTTTAATCAAATAAATTAGCATATTTACCGTCTATCTGTCTATACAGTTGAATACATGGGAATGTGATAGCCCAGAAACACAATGACTTAGATAAATTAATTTTGTCTGGTCTTATTACTAACCCTAACTTACTACTACACAAACACCACTTGTTACTAACCCTAACTTACTACTACACAAACATCACTTGTTACTAACCCTAACTTACTACTACACAAACATCACTTATTACTAACCCTAACTTACTACTACACAAACATCACTTATTCTAACCCCAACTTACTACTACACAAACATCACTTATTCTAACCCCAACTTACTACTACACAAACATCACTTATTCTAACCCCAACTTACTACTACACAACTTATTACTAACTCTAACTTACTACTAAACAAACATCACTTATTACTAACCAGGTCTTATTACTAAAATTTTAGTTTTGTGTGAACTTTTATTCTCCGTCGATCAAAAAACAGGTGTCTAAAATGCATACACCCTCCTATTCATTATATTACAAAGCCCACAAATCTCATTTGAGGCAACTGAAAATAAAAATCTGAGCAATCATAATCTTGCTAAAGATAAGCAATTTTTATGCTCCATAGAGAGGGGTAACACTTTTTTTTGAAAATATAGGAAAATATATTGAGATGACTACTTCTATTGGTTAATAATCAGTAACTATAATAATTATTTTACTCTTTCGGCACGTTAACATATTTTTATTTCTCTTGTCTGTTTCGCAACAAATTCGAAGCAAAAATTATTTTTAAATTATGCACTGCAATATTTAAAAACGGATTAAACTCTTTTTTTTAAATTCCATTTTTGCAGAATTTTTTGAAAAGAAATAAAATCTTGTTTATTATGATTTATAAAAATCAGTATTAAATGCCATTCTACAGCTTATCTAAAGTAAAATCAATTCAGTCACATTTTGCTTTAAAAATACATTGGTCAATAACCGCAAATGAGGCTGAAAAACCACATGCCAAGTCTTATAGGTTTTGGCTTCTAAAAGAAGCATTCTTTATATAACAAATTAGGGCACCGCGTAACAGTCATTGTTCACCAAATGCCTTTACATCGAGAGGTTTTCAAGACTAAGTTTACAATATAAAATATTTATGACTAGAGGGGGATTTGCATTGCTTCTTTAAAAGGACAAACTTTTCTCCGGGTCAACTCATTCAATGTTGTGTGCTTTTTACAAACAACTTCAAAGTGAGGGCACGCGATGAATGATTAAAATAAAACGTGCCACTTGGAGTGAAAGCTGCATGAAACAGTTCCCCTAGATTCGGCAAAAAAATGCCCAGACACGATCCACACCCAAACGGCAGGAACTCCGCTTTGCCTGGTGTAAGTAGGACAGAACTTGCCGAACCGTATTCATCACTTTATTCCAAAAAATCGAAAACTGGAGTGAAATCGCTTTCCATTTTCAAGACGTGCATCTGCCAGGGTGTATCGATTACAATGAAAGTGAAAGGCGAATCAGCAGCTGTAAAAAAAAAGGCACACGATCTGCAGAAAGGAAAGACAGTTCGAAAGTGGTGGGGCAGGGTTATTTAGCTAGAAACTCCAGGCAAGAGTCAACGACATCGTTGACCCATTTTAATTTCCCGAAGCAACCTTCACCCCAATCCACACAAAGCACCAATAGAGAAAGTGTTTCCTTCCAGAGAAGTGAAGATGGTAAAGATGTTCCCGAAGAAAACCGTAGAGAAAACCGTTACTTCATCAGCTGGACAGAGAAAACAGGGGCACGTCAGTCATTATCATATGACGAAAAATGAATAGTTAAAATTACAATGGCAAAAATGGATTAATACAATAACAAAAATTCACAATGACATCGATAACAGGACATGCTTTATACTCACGGCAGTCAATTTATAGCATGCCAACAGACAATAGAAAGTATGTTAGCAGATTGAATCCAGACTTTGAAACAGATCTAGTTTTGTCTACCAGCGCACAATGTACACGAGACCTATATTTCGGATCTTTTTTTTAAGTTTTAGTGTTCACATGCAGAATAATAAATAAGCAAACAATCTATTGGGTAGTGATTAATTTGAAATTTAACAATTTTGGGGCGAAGACCTCATGTCAAATTTCATGTACCCAGCTTGTAACGTTCTTACTTTTACATATGGAAGCATACGAAAACAACAGATTATAATCGTCAAAAAAAATGATCACAAAATTTTGATGAATATCCATATTTTATACATACCCGGATCCTAAAGACATATTTTTTGGAATTATGTCTGTCTGTCTGTGAATACAGTAACTCAAAAATGCTTTGGGATAGCCGGATGACATTTGGTATATGGTATTTATACCATATTTGTAGATTTTTATCAAATTTTGAATAAAATTCCTTCCGACGTTATCTGTTTTCCCAGTTGTCTGAATATAACTTAAGATGATTACTAAAACATGAAGCGAGTTATATGATCAAAATTGGACACACAGATTTAACATCGCAAGTACGAGAAATTTGGATCCAAATTCGTCAAGGGGTTGACCGTTTGCCGATCTATACTTTCACAAACATATAAACCCAATAATTCTGAAACACAACGAGTTAAATAAACGAATTTCGATATGTAGACTTGTGACTGCAATTGTAATTCTGTGTCAATTTTTGATTTCAATCAGAGGAAAAAAGAAGAAAAACATCTCCAAAGTTAGCACACTAGATTACACCTAAAATCGATATTTCATTACTACTTTTCTTGTATAAAAATCTGAGCAGTCGCGGCTATCATACATTTACAGATTTAATTACAGATTTTAATTTGTTTAAGAGAACAAATTTCTGCTCACATCAGATGTTCCTCGAAAATTAATCCGAACTCAAAATATATTAATGGAACAAAAGAGACAGTGGAAATATGATGTCAGAACATAAAACAAGTCAAGTCAACTTTCAGTTAGATGATAAACAAGTATAAGCTGTAGAGCTAATCATATGAGTGTGAAATCAAGTGATTACTTGCAAATGATGATAGAATGTAGAGGATAATAGTAAAGTATTTTTATTCAGCAAGTACAAGAATTGATTTCTTGAATAATATAATACTTACATGTCTAGTAATTCGCTTTGCTTACAGATGCACTATTAACTTCTCCTGACTTCCATTTAGAATAGCCGAGACCTTACCACCAGGCCACCGCGGCCCTATATCAACTAAGGCATCTCACCTTTCAATATTAGTACAAATGAAATCTAAAAATTATGTTACAAAAGTTTCGACTCAATAATAAAGCTATTAAAAATAAATATTTTGTTTTATTTTTTCCATACTTTGCTTTAAAAAAATTACAACTAATGCTTAAAATAAATATTAATTGAAGGGTTTGCTGTAAAAAAGAGGCAGCACCAATTATTCAAGTTTGCAGAAAGCCGTAAAAAAAACGTTTGAAAATTCTAAATTTCAAATTGTGTGAAGATTTTACTTTTGATCCATCTTCTTAATTGTTCCTACATATTTTCACTCAAAAAATATCTCTTCCAGATGACGTGGCAGATATTGAAATGTTCGAGTTACCTCTTTCTTGCAACCAAATTAACAGTCAGTCTACCTCTGTAAAAATATTTCACAATAAAAATGCATTTGAATATAATATTATTTTATTTAAAGTAAACTAACAAAATATACATACAACTTGGCTCTAAAACAAAAGAATTATATTCCCATTCATCATTAGACTCCGCCTCTGTAGCGTCTGACTCATCTGCTGCGTCGTCGGGTTGTAGGTCATCGTAGGACTACATATCATTTTGTAGGAGTCCTTACATTTCGGTCTCTTAAGTGGAAGGGAGTGGGAGTCAGATGACTGAATCTTGTTTAACATTAACGGAGTCATGTTTTCGATGTGGAATATTCTTACTTGCTTGTTACAAAGAAGTCTAAAACTCCATCTACATAATTAGTTTCCCGTATAAAATTGAGATTTTTCATAAGAAAAAAACTATATTTCGTTATAAAATACTATTGTTACCATTAGAAATGATGTAAGGAGTTTTCAGAAAGAAACCTTTTAATAAGTCAACGAAGTTGGTAATCACTCTTTGAGTAACTTTAGTATCAAACTTTTCACTTGTCTTCTCTTTGATACCAGCATACTCACATGGTAGAAAAACTCTTTCTACTTTCCTTGTACGTTTTTCAATGTTTCCAAAGGCACTATCGATGAGGAAAATGGTGGTATCTCCAGGAGCTACCGCTATATTGAAACAACCTAATGAGAACAGACAAATCCATCGCTTGAGTAACGCGAGAACTAACGACTGGAGCTGCATCTTTCTGGCTCCAAACAAACAAAGGTTGTTTTTTTACACCACATGATAATGCATGCAATATAAATTCCCCTAAGCTGGAGCTGCATCCTTTTTGCAGCAAACCCTTCAATTCCTAGTATGTTGATTTTGGTTGGTTGAGTGAGTTTTACTGGCGCAAGAGCCAAATTTGGCCATACTGCGCCAAGTATGCAGATTTTCAACCACGCAGAAAAGCACGACTTAAACATTTTTTAAATCCTTAGTTATAGAAAAATAATGTTTGTGGTTTTTAACTTTATTTTTCTCAATATTTGATCTAATCTTAGAAATCCTCTAGTTAACTTGTTACTGTTTTAACTACCAGTGGAAATATCTATATACAACAAAATTAATAAATTAAAAATTTTTTTTAGTGATTAGATTACGACCCCTTTCATTCTTCATTAGAGAAATAATAAAAAAAAATTACTAAATGCGTCTAATAAAGAAAAGGAAAATTATATTTTCAATCATTATTCAAAAATTATTTTTTCCGCTATTCAATGTAAAACTAATGTACTAGATACAAATATTACACTTAATTAATTAAAACGTTAAAAATATTTTGAATTGATTTAATTTGTTAAAACCTTTAATAATCATAAATCGATCCAATTGATCACACGCGCCATTACTTTCCACAAAAATCTCTAAATCTCTCATCTTAATTCAGATAATTCTTCCAATTTTTGCATCATGAAATTTGCAAGCGTAACTTATTAATCAGAAATATCAAGCACTATAACGCATTTGCAATTTAAAGATGTTTTCTTTCATTCTTTTTTTTTTGATAAGAAGTATTTTATCGAAATGCTAATAATTTAACATGATCTCCTTAAGTCGCTAGTATGACACGGATTAATTCAATCACTTCAATGAATTTTGAGGAACTGCATCTTATCACAAACATGAAAGTATTATTCGGAATTAAACCTACACAATAATACCGGAGCATTTTGATTGGTTAGTCGAACGTCAAAGTGGCGAAATTGATCAAGTTGTTGAGGACGAAGGCTCTGCCAATACTTCATTTTGTAATACCTCTCAAAAGAGGTAGGCAGTCATAGATGGTGTTTTTAGAGGTCATGAGTTTTCTCATGAGAAACATTCTCGAAATCGAATCAGCGGTGGGAGTTGGCGATCTCTATTTTGTGGAATTTTCCCAATTAGAGCATATAGAGAAGCAAGATTTTTCCGATTTCTCTCGAAAATGGGGGTTGATTGAAAACCACGAAGGCGAACTTTGATGGAGCATCTATACGTCTTGAGCTTTCATATGAAATAAAATTTATCTCATTAAACAATTAATAAAATTTTCAGTTTAATGTCTACTTAGTTTGCATCAGAAATGTAAAATTAAAGTACTGTGAAGGTTAGAAGAAAATCGCACCTTTAATAGAAAAAGATTGATTTAAGACTTGGCTCTATTACGATGCTTCATAAACAGAATATATATAAGGCTAATAAAATAAAACGGTACTAATATCTAAACTATTTTGGTAGGGGAATCAATAATATTAAGCTATGAATGAGAGATATAAATGGAAATTACAAAAAAATATTTAAGGTGAATCAGCCGAAAAGTGTTGCTATCCAGTGCTTCAAAGAAGTGACGAAATAGCTCAGATGGGAGAGCGTAAGACTGAAGGTCAAAAGGTCCGTGGTTGGCTCCGGGGCTCCGTCAAGCGTCTGCATCTTCGGTAGAATAGTGGTCAGAAAACCCGACTATCACGCTGCAGACCGGGATTCGATACCCGACCGGGAAGAGTGCAATTTTATAATTGAAACGTAACACAATTCATTGTAAGACGAATCTTCTCTCATCATTTTACGAACAAAAAGAACCTGGCAAGTTCTTTTCAATTTCACTTTGCAGCAGTGGTCTTCGATGCATCCAAGGCCTGCCGAAAAAGCACAGAAGGGAGAGCGTTAGACCGGAAGGTCCCTTCTCCAGTCATGGGTTTCGGCAAGCATTCTTGTACTCGGTAGTAAAGTCAGTATCCCCGTCTGTTACGCGGGAGAACGGGGTTCGAATGACCGCCGGGAAGTGTGCGATGTGTTATTAATCCATCTTTTTTATGATGGATAACAGTAATAATTTTGCATGTGCGGTTTCGATTAATTTTAGAACTCTTGATAAACCACAATCGCTGAGTAACACAATTCTTCTTTAGATGTATATTATCTCGCCATTTTATGAACAAATTACCCCTTTCAGATTCTTTTTAGTTTCAGTTTCGTAGAGTTGCCTTCCGATGACTCCGTGCCGAAATAGCTCAGTTGAGAGAGCGTTAGACTGAAGAAGTAAAGGTCACTCGTTCGATACTGGGTTTCGGCAAGCGTGCGTGTCCTCCATAGTGCAGTGATCAGTATCGCCGCATGTCACGCGGGAGACTGGGGATCGATTCTCCGACGGGGAATGGGCGATTTATTATTAATCCATTTTTTTATGATGTATAACAGTCCTTTTTCTGCATGTGCAGTTTCGATTAATTTTAGAAATCTTAACAAACCGCATTCACTGAGTAACACAATTCTTCTTTAGAGGTATCATCTCTCGTCATTTTATGAACAAATAACCCATTGTACATTCTTTTCAGATTCATTTTGGTACAGTTTCCTTCCGATGCCGGCAAGGGGTGTCGAAAGAGCTCAGTTGGGAGAGCGTAAGCCTGAAAATATATAGGTCCATGGTTCGTTCCCGGGTTTAGGCAAGCCTGAGTGTAATCGCTATTATAGTTGTCAGTTTCCCGCCTATTGCGCGGGAGACCGGTGTTCGATTTCTCGACGGGGAGTGTACAATTCATTATTTATCTTTTTTTTTTTTATGGATAACAGTAATAATTCGACATGTGTGGATTTTATTAACTTTAGAAATTTTGACGAAACCTCATTCACTGTGTAACACAATTCTTCTTTAGATGTATTTTCTCTTGTCATTTTATGAACAAATATCTCACAGTAAATTCTATTCAGTCTTATTTTGGTAGAGTTGCCTTCCGATGCGTCCATGCCGTGCTGAAAGAGCTCAGTTGGGAGAGTATTAGACTGAAGATCTAAAGGTCCCTGGTACGTTTCCGGGTTTCGGCAAGCGTACGTGTACTCGGTAGTATAGTATTCAGTATCCCCGCCTGTCACGCGGGAAACCGGGTTTCGATTCCCTCCCGGAGAGTGTGTAATTTATTATTAATTCTTTTTTTTTTTTGTGGATAACAGAAATAAATCTATATGTGCGGTTTCAATTAAATTTAGAAATCTTGAACAACCATTTTCGCTAATTAACAAAATTCCTCTTTAGATTTATCTTCTCTCGTCATTTTATATACAAATAACGCCTTGTAGATTCTTTTCAGTTTCAGTTTCGTTAAGTTGTCTTCCGAAGTATCTAAGGCTTGCCGAAATACCTCAGGTTTGAGAGCATTAGACTGAAGATCTAAAGGTGCCTTGTTCGATCGTGGCTTTCGGCAAGCGTATGTGCCCTTGGTATTATAGTGGTCAGTATCCCAGCCTATCACACGGGTGACCGGGGTTCGAATCTCCGCCGGGGAGTTTGCGATTTATTATTAATCTATTTTTTTATGATATAAAACAGTAACATTTCTGCTTATGCCTTTTCGACAGTTTAGAAATCTCGGCAAACCATATTCGATAAGAAACACAATTCTTCTTTAGAGGTCTCTTATCATATTATGAACAAATAACACCTTGTAAATTCTTGAAAGTTTCATTTTGGTAAAGTTGCCTTCCGATGCCTTCGAGGCGTGCCAAAATAGCTCATTTGGGAGAGTGTAAGATTGAAGATCTAAAGTACCCTGGTTCGATCCCGGGTTTCGGCAACCGTAAGTGTCCTCGGTAGTATAGCTGCTAATATCCCCGCCTGTCACGCGGGAGACCGGGGTTCGATTCTCCGCCGGGAAGTGAGCGATCTTCCATTTATCCTTTTATTTTTATTTGATAACACTAATAATTCTACATGTGCGCTTTCGATTGACTTTAAAAATCTTGACAAGCCACATTCGCTGAGTAACACAATTCTTCCTTAGATGTATGTTCTCTCGTCATATTTTGAACAAATGATATCTTGCAGATTCTTTCCAATTTCATTTTGGTAAAGCTGCTTTTCGATGTCCCCAAGGCGTGCCGAAATAGTTCAGTTGGGAGAGCGTTAGACTGAAGATCTAAAGGTCCCTGGTTTGATTCCGGGTTCGGCAACCGTAAGTGTCCTCGGTAGTGTTACAATGATTTTGTATAAAACGGCTGGGAATTTAGCCGCTTGATATTAGAGTATTGCAGTGAAATGATGACAAATAAAAAGTCTCCAAAGATTGAGTCCGACAACAGGAAAGGTTTAATTTAAATACAATTTATTACGAGGAAATGGAATTGAATACATGATGAACTATTTACAGATATGACGGGGAAAACTTATAAATGCATAAACGGTCATTACAGGACCTGAGACCAATACCGAACCAAAACATCTCACATTGTTGAGAGGGATTACGGCTCATTGGGGCCGCAGGCCCCACCATCCGTAAATCTAAAAATGGCTAACTTTGGAGTGATATGAAACTGACCTTAGTAATTACAGTGCATCATACATAGTTTATTTTAATTTGGAAGTATTGTTTTCTTGAGTATGGGGAAAAAAAGGGTTATGTATTATTTGTCTGCAATTTAAATTGCAAGGGCACAGCGAGGTCTGCGTTTGTTGCAGGTGTCGTTTATATCATATGTCGGTAGGTTACTTAGGGTGGAGTTATCAATATTTATGATGTTTCCATAGAAGTTTGGGGCTTGTTTGAGGATGATTTGTTTGATTGGGGGGATGTTCAGAGCTTTAATGATTTCTGCATTTCTGATGAACCATCTGGCCCTGACTATCATCCTTAATGTTTTGTTTTCCAGTGCGACTATTTTTTGTAGGTTAGTTTTAGCCGTAGCAGCCCAGATCGGACATGCAGAAGTAAGGATTGGCCTTAGGTATGCTAGGTAAATGAGGACTTTATTGTTTATTGAGAGACCTGAATTTCTGCAAATTAGCGGGTATTGGTTTCTGAAAGCCAAATTAAATTTTTCTCTTGTTTTATTTATGTGCGTTTTGTAATTTAAGTTTTTATCTAGTGTTATTCCCAGGTATTTGACCTCGTTTTGCCAGCTGATTTCAGTGTTGTATATTTGGATTTTGGGCCAGTTATTATTTTTCTTGAAGAATAAGATTGCCTCTGTTTTGTCCACGTTGAGTTTTATTTTCCAGCGGGTTAGCCAATTTTCGAGATTATTAATGTAATTTTGTAGAGGGATGATTGCTTGCTGAGGGTTTTTGCCTTGGGAGAGAATTGCAGTATCGTCTGCATAGAGACTTATCATGATGTCTTTTTGTTGGGGTATGTCATTCAGAGAGTAGGAATATGACAGGTGCCAGAATTCCGCCTTGGGGTACCCCGGCTCTGAGTTTTCTTTTTGTTGAGTTCGTCTGGTTAACTTGCACTGTGAAATATCGGTCCGTGAGATAAGATTTAATTATGTCAACTATTGTTTTGGGGAAATTGTAAGCAATTAATTTATGTATTAGGCCTGGGATCCAAACTTTATCGAATGCTTTTGCTATGTCCAAGAATATGGCTGCTGTTGGTTTTTTGTTTTTCCTACCTTCATGAAGGAATTCTATCATGCGGAGTAATTGATGAGTGGTGGAGAGCTTCTCTGTGAAGCCAAATTGCTGTGGGATTGAGATGCCAAGTTCTTTACTGTGTGTTAGGTATCTTGTGAGGATTATTTTTTCAGTTAGTTTGCTGAGGGTTATACACACATATACACAATTTGTCAAATCCAATTTCTTAAAGTCTAAATTTTCTAGCACAGAGTGAATTTATAAAAACCATTCCCACCCAGATTGATGCAAACCATATAATGCTTTATTTAAATGACATACGTGGTCGTGGTCAGGTTTATTAGGGTCAACAAATCCTTGTGGTTGTGTCATAAAAATGCCTTCCTCTGTATTGTGGCATATAAATATGCACATTTAAAATCAAGTTGACAATGTCACCATTTTTGTTTACATACCAACACAGAAAAACACATCCTAATAATTGAAAAATTTACCACAGGACTGAAAACCTCATCATAGTGAATACCTTGAATTTGTCTAAAACCCTGAGCCACTAGTCTTGCTTTATATCGCACTATAACACCCTTTTCATTAAGTTTTATGGTATAAACCCATCGACAACCAATAACTTTGCCATTTGCAGGATTTGGAACGAGATCCCAAACTTTACGTTCTTTTAAAACACTAATTTCCTCTTCCATAGCTTTATACTATTGATCAGCCTGGGGGAGGGGTTCTCAAAGCTGTGTTAAAATTAACTGGGATTTGAACCTCTAGTCAATCTGATACGTTGGCCTTTTCCATATGTACAATTCCTGAATATTTATTTTTTTCCAGAAAAGTTAAATAATGATTTTTTATACTTTAAATTATGTGCCTTACAGTATTCCTCAACATCTTTATGACAATGTAGGCGTGCTTTCGAACCTTGAACGTAATAATAAATGTCAGTTCTAGACTTATCTTTACGTGGAACAGCTCGTCTTTCCGAAATAACCTTATCGGAAGTTTGATTGTTATTCGATGATCCCTCCCGTTCAGAGATATCTGGTTTTGGAGTACTAGGGATAACCGGTTGTTCCGATTCTTCCTCAGATTTGGTACTAGACTCAGAACTAGACTCTATTGATTTTTTGCGAGGGTCCAGCTTAGCTCCACTGCTTTTTGGTTCTTGCACCCTATCATCATCAAAGGATACATTAATAGTTTCTATTATTTTTCTCTCATTAGGTAACCATATGCGATATCCCCGGGTTCTTAATGCATAACCCAACATTATCCCTTTCTTAGCTCTCATATCGAACTTTTTCCTTAGTTGTTTAGGTACACCTAAATAAGCTGTGCATCCAAAAGTCTTTAGATGTTTTATGACCACCATAAAGATCAAAAGGAGTTAAAATCTGGCTACCATGACATACACGGTTCCAAACATATGAATGACATAACAATGTTTCAGCCCAAAAGCCCTTAGTCAAACCACTAGTATTAAGCAGAACTTTTATTCCATCTACAGCAGTGTAGTTGTAACGTTCGGCTACTCCATTTTGTTGGGGCGAATATGCGTTTGTTCTTTCAGCCTTAATACCCAAATCATCTAAATAGGATTCAAATTCTGCATGGCAAAACTCAAGACCATTATCGGTTCTTACATTTATGACTTTTGAATTTAGAAACCTCTCGGCCCTTTTCTGATAGTTCGAGAAATGCTTAAATACTTCAGTTTTCTCCTTAATTGGGTAGACAGTTACTTTTCTAGAAAAGTCGTCAATGATGCTCAAAAAATATTGGTACCCACCAATAGCAACATCAGGAAAGGGACTGTGAGGGCGCTGCGGATGATTAGAACCGGAAAACGAACTGAAGGGAAGAGGGTGGAGAAGAAGGACGGCGGGAGAGACGGTGCCGAGAGAGGAGAGAGATGGATGTTCGGAGTTCTATGATGTTCTCATGCTAAATTTTGTAATAGTGTTCATATATGTTATGTTTCGTCCTACGTCAATTAAATGTTGTCAAAAAATTTAAATATGGTGTCATGCCAATTATTTTCGTTTACATTTATTTACTAAAAGGGCAGTCTTTGCCTTATTAATTTTTCTGATGAGAAATAAGAATTAAAAAAGCTCGGCAGCGCCGACAGGGACCACATAAATCCATATGTAATAACTCAAGAGGTTTGATAGATCTAATTTTACCAATAGGTTTGAAAGATTTATGACGAGAATTAGCAATCTTACAGGGTTCACAATTTAAATCCATGTCCTTTAATTCGGGCATTCCAATTACACTTTTGTTCTTACTAGTTCGTATAATGCCGTTTTTGTTAATATGACACATTCTATTATGCCAAACAATTAAATTATTTGCATTGAAAGTGGAATAGTTTTGGACTTCTGATTTAAACTTATGTACATCTTTATAATGGGAATTTGCCTTTCCATTTTTATGGTCTGGATACACTTCAATTTGGAGATTTACACAAAATAGACCATTAACCTTTTTGGCTACAAATTGTTTATGACAATCTTTCACATATATAGTAATCTGGCCATTTTTACAAGTAAAAGTCGATCCAGCTTTATCAATGAGGGATTCAGAAATTAGATTTCATCTTAATTTCGGAAAATGCATTTACATTCAAAAGATTTACAATTTCCAACTCACCCTTATTCCGGAAAATCATCTTTACAGTTCCAATTCCTTCTATATCACACTGTACACCTCCAATGGCTACGGACATGGTTGTTCCTTTCACTGGTCGATAGTTCTGGAGAAGACTTCGGTTTCCGCAGAAGTGTGATATAGCAGCCATGTCGAAAATCCAGGACGTGTCTTCATCTCCTTGACTTAAATTGGATTCCGCTATGAAGCTGCTTCTAAGAATATTTGATTTTCTTCCTTTTTTCCTCGTCTGCAGGAAATTTCTTTTGTAGGTAGAATTTTGCTTGCTTGTTGTAGACTTCAAAATGTTTATGCTTGTATCAGACTGGAAAACGCAGGATTCATGGTCTCTCATGGCTTGCTTCAGTCTCGATTCTTCTGCAAGAAGCTCTTGGAGAATCTTGTCGAACTTGAATTCCGTGTCATTCCATCTATAGATGTTTTGAACGATACTGTTGAATTCAGGCGGCAGGAAACGGATCAGCTGAAAAGCTTGATACCAATCACTTATTGGTTTACCAGCATCTTTTAGTTGGTCAACTGTTCTTCTAATACGTGCTGCGTAAATCCCAATTTCTTCCTGCGGGTTGATTCGACAGGAAAAGAAAACGTCGGTAAGTCCTATTATTCGATCACGCGAGTCGGGATGAAAATGATCTTCGATGCGTTTCCAGGCTACCACAGGATCTTCTATATCGGCAAATATACACCTGCAGTTCTTTGATATGTTCAGGTATATAGCACTATACTATATGCTTTATCCTTTCTACAGTAGAAGTCTTTTAATTCCTTACATTTTGTTTCATCGGGTTTAATTTCAGATCCAATGACGATCCTCCAACAGTTCCTTTCCATCAATAACACCTTGATATCATCTCGCCATGATGAGTAGTTGTTAGCATCGAGTGGTTCTATAGTTGACTCCATCTTTTATAAAGGAATTCCGGCCCGCCGTCAGAATAGTCAGTTCTTAGTTTTCTCTCTAAATTCCTTTAATTATATTCGTCACCATAAGCCTCTTGGTTAGTGACTGGGCCGATTACCTTGTTACAATGCTATTTTATAAATACGGCTGGGAATTCAGACGTTTGATATTAGAGTATTGCAGCGAAATGATGACAAACAAAAAGTCTAAAAAAGATTGATTCCGACAAAAGGAAAGGTTTAATTTAAATACAATTTATTACGAGGAAATAGAATTGAACACGTGATGAGCTATTTACAGATATGACGGGGAAAACTTATAAATACATAAATAATCATTACAGGACCTGAGACCAATACCAAACCAAAACATATTACAAACATAACGACACGTATTTATCTTATTTTAAATTCTAATTCTAAAATTTGTATTGTCGAAACCGCACATGTAGAATTGTTAGTGTTATCCAATAAAAATAAAAGGATCAATGGCGAACCGCACCCCGGTCTCCCGCGCGACAGGAGGGAATACTGACCACTATACTACCGAGGACACTTACGCTTGCCGAAACCCGGGATCAAACCAGGAACGTTTAGATCTCCAGTCTAAGGCTCTCCCAACTGAGCTATTTCGGAAAGCCTTGCAGACAAAGTCTTCATTCTAAAATTTGTATATTAGCTACAGTTGCCAGGTTAAATAAATGTCAGATACGATACCGATTAAATAGTTAAATGTTTAATGTCACTTGAAGTGATTTATTCATACTAATGACGAGCAATAGCAATTTCAAAATGCATTGCTTTATTTTCAATAAAGAACGGGAGGCAAAATAATTTGGAATTTATAACCTTAATGCCGAAATTTCCTAAAAGGTAGTGTAGTGGTCAGTATCCCCGCCTGTTACGCGGGAGATCGCGGTTCGATTCCCAGCCGGGGAGTGTGCGATATAGCATTAATACTTTTATTTTCATTGGATAACACAAAAAATTCTACAAGTGCGGTTTCGATTAACTTTAGAAATCTTGACAAACCAAATTCGCGGAGTAACACAATTCTTCCTTAGATGTATCATCTTCCTTTATTTTATGAACAAATAACACCTTGTAGATTCTTTTCAGTTTCATTTTGGTAAAGTTGCTTTCCGATGTCTACAAGATGTGCCGAATTAGCTCAGTTGGGAGAGAGTTAGACTGAAGATCTAAAGGTCCCTGGTTGGATCCAGGGTTTCGGAGAGCATAAGTGTCCTCGGTCGTATTGTGTTCAGTATCCCCGCCTGTCACGCTGGAGACGGGGGTTCGTTTCCAAGCCGGGGGGAGTGCGATATAGCATTAATACTTTTATTTTCATTAGTATACACTAATAATTCTACTTGTGCGCTTTCGATTGACTTTAGAAATCTTGACAAACCACATTCGCTGAGTAACACAATTTTTCCTTAAATGTATCTTCTCTCGTCATTTTATGAACAAATAACATATTGCTGATTCTTTCCAATTTCATTCTGGTAGAGTTGCTTTCCGATGTCTCCAAGGCGTGCTGAAATAGCTCAGTTGGGAGAGCGTTGGACTGAAGATCTAAAGGTCCCTTGTTAGATAACGTGTTTCGGAAAGCGTAAGTGTCCTCGGTAGTATAGTGGTCAGGATTCCCGCCTGTCACGCGGGAGAACGCGGTTCAATTCCCCTCCGGGGAGTGTGCGATATAGTATTGATCTTTTTATTTTTATTGGATAACACTAATAATTGTACATGTGCGCTTTCGATTGACTTTAGAAATCTTGAGAAACCAGATTCGTAGAGTAACACAATTCTTCCTTAGATGTATCTTCTCTCGTCATTTTATGAACAAATAACATAATGCCGATTTTTCCAATTTCATTTTGGTAAAGTTGCTTTCCGATGTCTCCAAGGCGTGCCGAAATAGCTCACTTGGGAGAGCGTTAGACTGAAGATCTAAAGGTCGCTGGTTCGATCCCGCTTTCGGCATGCGTAAGTGTCCTCGGTAGTATAGTGGTCAAGATCCCCGCATGTCACGCGGTAGACCGTGTTTCGATTCAACCACGGGGAGTGTGGGATATAGCATTAATCCTTTCTTGTGTTATTGGATAACATTAATAATGTGACATGTGCGCTTGCGATTGACTTTTGAAATCTTGACAAACCCCATTCGCTGAGTAACACAATTCTTCCTTAGATGTATCTTCTCTCGTCCTTTTATGAACAAATAACATTTTGCTGATTCTTTCCAATTTCATTCTGGTAAAGCTGCTTTACGATGTCACCTAGGCGTGCGGAAATAGCTCAGCTTCGAGAGCGTTAGACTGAAAATCTAAAGGTCCCTGCTTCGATCATGGTTTTCGGCAACCGTAAGTGTCCTCGTTAGTATAGTGCTCAGTATCCCCGCTTGACACGCGGGAGAAAGGGGTTCGATTCCCCCCCCCCCGGGGAGTGTGGGATATAGCGTTAATCCTTTCTTTTGTTATTGGATAACATTAATAATTTTACATGTACGCTTTCGATTGACTTTAGAAATCTTGACAAACCACGTTCGCTGAGTAACACAATTCTTCCTTAGAAGTATCTTCTCTCGTCATTTTATGAACAAATAATATAATGCCGATTCTAAGCAATTTCATTTTGGTAAAGTTGCTTTCCGATGTCTCCAAGGCGCGCCGAAATAGCTCTGTTGGGAAAGCGTCAGACTGAAGATCTAAATGTCCCTGGTTCGATCCAGGGTTTCGGCAAGCAAAAGTGTCCTCAATAGTATATTGGTCAGGATCCCCGCCTATCACGCGGGAGATCGTGGTTCGATACACCGCCGGGGAGTGTGCGATATAGCATTAATCCTTTTGTTTTTATTCGATAACACTAATAAGTGTACATGTACGCTTTCAATTGACTTTAGAAATCTTGACAAACCTCATTCGCTGAGTAACACAATTCTTCCGTAGATGTATCTTCTCTTGTCATTTTATGAACAAATAGCATAATGCCGATTCTTTCCAATTTCATTTTGGTAAAGTTGCTTTCCGATGTCTCCAAGGCGCGCCGAAATAGCTCTGTTAGGAGAGCGTTAGACTGAAGATCTAAACGACCCTGGTTCGATCCAGGGTTTTGGCAAGCAAAAGTGTCTAATAGTATAGTGGTCAGGATCCCCACCTGTCACGCGGGAGATCGTGTTTCGATACACCGCCGGGGAGAGTGCGATATAGCATTAATCCTTTTGTTTTTATTCGATAACACTAATAAGTGTACATGTACGCTTTCGATTGCCTTTAGAAATCTTGACAAACCTCATTCGCTGAGTAACACAATTCTTCTTTAGATGTATTTTCTCTTGTCATTTTATGAACAAATATCTCACAGTAAATTCTATTCAGTCTTATTTTGGTAGAGTTGCCTTCCGATGCGTCCATGCCGTGCTGAAAGAGCTCAGTTGGGAGAGTATTAGACTGAAGATCTAAAGGTCCCTGGTACGTTTCCGGGTTTCGGCAAGCGTACGTGTACTCGGTAGTATAGTATTCAGTATCCCCGCCTGTCACGCGGGAAACCGGGTTTCGATTCCCTCCCGGAGAGTGTGTAATTTATTATTAATTCTTTTTTTTTTTTTTGTGGATAACAGAAATAAATCTATATGTGCGGTTTCAATTAAATTTAGAAATCTTGAACAACCATTTTCGCTAATTAACAAAATTCCTCTTTAGATTTATCTTCTCTCGTCATTTTATATACAAATAACGCCTTGTAGATTCTTTTCAGTTTCAGTTTCGTTAAGTTGTCTTCCGAAGTATCTAAGGCTTGCCGAAATACCTCAGGTTTGAGAGCATTAGACTGAAGATCTAAAGGTGCCTTGTTCGATCGTGGCTTTCGGCAAGCGTATGTGCCCTTGGTATTATAGTGGTCAGTATCCCAGCCTATCACACGGGTGACCGGGGTTCGAATCTCCGCCGGGGAGTTTGCGATTTATTATTAATCTATTTTTTTATGATATAAAACAGTAACATTTCTGCTTATGCCTTTTCGACAGTTTAGAAATCTCGGCAAACCATATTCGATAAGAAACACAATTCTTCTTTAGAGGTCTCTTATCATATTATGAACAAATAACACCTTGTAAATTCTTGAAAGTTTCATTTTGGTAAAGTTGCCTTCCGATGCCTTCGAGGCGTGCCAAAATAGCTCATTTGGGAGAGTGTAAGATTGAAGATCTAAAGTACCCTGGTTCGATCCCGGGTTTCGGCAACCGTAAGTGTCCTCGGTAGTATAGCTGCTAATATCCCCGCCTGTCACGCGGGAGACCGGGGTTCGATTCTCCGCCGGGAAGTGAGCGATCTTCCATTTATCCTTTTATTTTTATTTGATAACACTAATAATTCTACATGTGCGCTTTCGATTGACTTTAAAAATCTTGACAAGCCACATTCGCTGAGTAACACAATTCTTCCTTAGATGTATGTTCTCTCGTCATATTTTGAACAAATGATATCTTGCAGATTCTTTCCAATTTCATTTTGGTAAAGCTGCTTTTCGATGTCCCCAAGGCGTGCCGAAATAGTTCAGTTGGGAGAGCGTTAGACTGAAGATCTAAAGGTCCCTGGTTTGATTCCGGGTTCGGCAACCGTAAGTGTCCTCGGTAGTGTTACAATGATTTTGTATAAAACGGCTGGGAATTTAGCCGCTTGATATTAGAGTATTGCAGTGAAATGATGACAAATAAAAAGTCTCCAAAGATTGAGTCCGACAACAGGAAAGGTTTAATTTAAATACAATTTATTACGAGGAAATGGAATTGAATACATGATGAACTATTTACAGATATGACGGGGAAAACTTATAAATGCATAAACGGTCATTACAGGACCTGAGACCAATACCGAACCAAAACATCTCACATTGTTGAGAGGGATTACGGCTCATTGGGGCCGCAGGCCCCACCATCCGTAAATCTAAAAATGGCTAACTTTGGAGTGATATGAAACTGACCTTAGTAATTACAGTGCATCATACATAGTTTATTTTAATTTGGAAGTATTGTTTTCTTGAGTATGGGGAAAAAAAGGGTTATGTATTATTTGTCTGCAATTTAAATTGCAAGGGCACAGCGAGGTCTGCGTTTGTTGCAGGTGTCGTTTATATCATATGTCGGTAGGTTACTTAGGGTGGAGTTATCAATATTTATGATGTTTCCATAGAAGTTTGGGGCTTGTTTGAGGATGATTTGTTTGATTGGGGGGATGTTCAGAGCTTTAATGATTTCTGCATTTCTGATGAACCATCTGGCCCTGACTATCATCCTTAATGTTTTGTTTTCCAGTGCGACTATTTTTTGTAGGTTAGTTTTAGCCGTAGCAGCCCAGATCGGACATGCAGAAGTAAGGATTGGCCTTAGGTATGCTAGGTAAATGAGGACTTTATTGTTTATTGAGAGACCTGAATTTCTGCAAATTAGCGGGTATTGGTTTCTGAAAGCCAAATTAAATTTTTCTCTTGTTTTATTTATGTGCGTTTTGTAATTTAAGTTTTTATCTAGTGTTATTCCCAGGTATTTGACCTCGTTTTGCCAGCTGATTTCAGTGTTGTATATTTGGATTTTGGGCCAGTTATTATTTTTCTTGAAGAATAAGATTGCCTCTGTTTTGTCCACGTTGAGTTTTATTTTCCAGCGGGTTAGCCAATTTTCGAGATTATTAATGTAATTTTGTAGAGGGATGATTGCTTGCTGAGGGTTTTTGCCTTGGGAGAGAATTGCAGTATCGTCTGCATAGAGACTTATCATGATGTCTTTTTGTTGGGGTATGTCATTCAGAGAGTAGGAATATGACAGGTGCCAGAATTCCGCCTTGGGGTACCCCGGCTCTGAGTTTTCTTTTTGTTGAGTTCGTCTGGTTAACTTGCACTGTGAAATATCGGTCCGTGAGATAAGATTTAATTATGTCAACTATTGTTTTGGGGAAATTGTAAGCAATTAATTTATGTATTAGGCCTGGGATCCAAACTTTATCGAATGCTTTTGCTATGTCCAAGAATATGGCTGCTGTTGGTTTTTTGTTTTTCCTACCTTCATGAAGGAATTCTATCATGCGGAGTAATTGATGAGTGGTGGAGAGCTTCTCTGTGAAGCCAAATTGCTGTGGGATTGAGATGCCAAGTTCTTTACTGTGTGTTAGGTATCTTGTGAGGATTATTTTTTCAGTTAGTTTGCTGAGGGTTATACACACATATACACAATTTGTCAAATCCAATTTCTTAAAGTCTAAATTTTCTAGCACAGAGTGAATTTATAAAAACCATTCCCTCCCAGATTGATGCAAACCATATAATGCTTTATTTAAATGACATACGTGGTCGTGGTCAGGTTTATTAGGGTCAACAAATCCTTGTGGTTGTGTCATAAAAATGCCTTCCTCTGTATTGTGGCATATAAATATGCACATTTAAAATCAAGTTGACAATGTCACCATTTTTGTTTACATACCAACACAGAAAAACACATCCTAATAATTGAAAAATTTACCACAGGACTGAAAACCTCATCATAGTGAATACCTTGAATTTGTCTAAAACCCTGAGCCACTAGTCTTGCTTTATATCGCACTATAACACCCTTTTCATTAAGTTTTATGGTATAAACCCATCGACAACCAATAACTTTGCCATTTGCAGGATTTGGAACGAGATCCCAAACTTTACGTTCTTTTAAAACACTAATTTCCTCTTCCATAGCTTTATACTATTGATCAGCCTGGGGGAGGGGTTCTCAAAGCTGTGTTAAAATTAACTGGGATTTGAACCTCTAGTCAATCTGATACGTTGGCCTTTTCCATATGTACAATTCCTGAATATTTATTTTTTTCCAGAAAAGTTAAATAATGATTTTTTATACTTTAAATTATGTGCCTTACAGTATTCCTCAACATCTTTATGACAATGTAGGCGTGCTTTCGAACCTTGAACGTAATAATAAATGTCAGTTCTAGACTTATCTTTACGTGGAACAGCTCGTCTTTCCGAAATAACCTTATCGGAAGTTTGATTGTTATTCGATGATCCCTCCCGTTCAGAGATATCTGGTTTTGGAGTACTAGGGATAACCGGTTGTTCCGATTCTTCCTCAGATTTGGTACTAGACTCAGAACTAGACTCTATTGATTTTTTGCGAGGGTCCAGCTTAGCTCCACTGCTTTTTGGTTCTTGCACCCTATCATCATCAAAGGATACATTAATAGTTTCTATTATTTTTCTCTCATTAGGTAACCATATGCGATATCCCCGGGTTCTTAATGCATAACCCAACATTATCCCTTTCTTAGCTCTCATATCGAACTTTTTCCTTAGTTGTTTAGGTACACCTAAATAAGCTGTGCATCCAAAAGTCTTTAGATGTTTTACGACCACCATAAAGATCAAAAGGAGTTAAAATCTGGCTACCATGACATACACGGTTCCAAACATATGAATGACATAACAATGCTTCAGCCCAAAAGCCCTTAGTCAAACCACTAGTATTAAGCAGAACTTTTATTCCATCTACAGCAGTGTAGTTGTAACGTTCGGCTACTCCATTTTGTTGGGGCGAATATGCGTTTGTTCTTTCAGCCTTAATACCCA
Source organism: Argiope bruennichi (assembly GCF_947563725.1). Classification (NCBI taxonomy): domain Eukaryota; kingdom Metazoa; phylum Arthropoda; class Arachnida; order Araneae; family Araneidae; genus Argiope; species Argiope bruennichi. The sequence goes on along the minus strand of NC_079157.1, from coordinate 11,301,361 downwards.
AATCATCTAAATAGGATTCAAATTCTGCATGGCAAAACTCAAGACCATTATCGGTTCTTACATTTATGACTTTTGAATTTAGAAACCTCTCGGCCCTTTTCTGATAGTTCGAGAAATGCTTAAATACTTCAGTTTTCTCCTTAATTGGGTAGACAGTTACTTTTCTAGAAAAGTCGTCAATGATGCTCAAAAAATATTGGTACCCACCAATAGCAACATCAGGAAAGGGACTGTGAGGGCGCTGCGGATGATTAGAACCGGAAAACGAACTGAAGGGAAGAGGGTGGAGAAGAAGGACGGCGGGAGAGACGGTGCCGAGAGAGGAGAGAGATGGATGTTCGGAGTTCTATGATGTTCTCATGCTAAATTTTGTAATAGTGTTCATATATGTTATGTTTCGTCCTACGTCAATTAAATGTTGTCAAAAAATTTAAATATGGTGTCATGCCAATTATTTTCGTTTACATTTATTTACTAAAAGGGCAGTCTTTGCCTTATTAATTTTTCTGATGAGAAATAAGAATTAAAAAAGCTCGGCAGCGCCGACAGGGACCACATAAATCCATATGTAATAACTCAAGAGGTTTGATAGATCTAATTTTACCAATAGGTTTGAAAGATTTATGACGAGAATTAGCAATCTTACAGGGTTCACAATTTAAATCCATGTCCTTTAATTCGGGCATTCCAATTACACTTTTGTTCTTACTAGTTCGTATAATGCCGTTTTTGTTAATATGACACATTCTATTATGCCAAACAATTAAATTATTTGCATTGAAAGTGGAATAGTTTTGGACTTCTGATTTAAACTTATGTACATCTTTATAATGGGAATTTGCCTTTCCATTTTTATGGTCTGGATACACTTCAATTTGGAGATTTACACAAAATAGACCATTAACCTTTTTGGCTACAAATTGTTTATGACAATCTTTCACATATATAGTAATCTGGCCATTTTTACAAGTAAAAGTCGATCCAGCTTTATCAATGAGGGATTCAGAAATTAGATTTCATCTTAATTTCGGAAAATGCATTTACATTCAAAAGATTTACAATTTCCAACTCACCCTTATTCCGGAAAATCATCTTTACAGTTCCAATTCCTTCTATATCACACTGTACACCTCCAATGGCTACGGACATGGTTGTTCCTTTCACTGGTCGATAGTTCTGGAGAAGACTTCGGTTTCCGCAGAAGTGTGATATAGCAGCCATGTCGAAAATCCAGGACGTGTCTTCATCTCCTTGACTTAAATTGGATTCCGCTATGAAGCTGCTTCTAAGAATATTTGATTTTCTTCCTTTTTTCCTCGTCTGCAGGAAATTTCTTTTGTAGGTAGAATTTTGCTTGCTTGTTGTAGACTTCAAAATGTTTATGCTTGTATCAGACTGGAAAACGCAGGATTCATGGTCTCTCATGGCTTGCTTCAGTCTCGATTCTTCTGCAAGAAGCTCTTGGAGAATCTTGTCGAACTTGAATTCCGTGTCATTCCATCTATAGATGTTTTGAACGATACTGTTGAATTCAGGCGGCAGGAAACGGATCAGCTGAAAAGCTTGATACCAATCACTTATTGGTTTACCAGCATCTTTTAGTTGGTCAACTGTTCTTCTAATACGTGCTGCGTAAATCCCAATTTCTTCCTGCGGGTTGATTCGACAGGAAAAGAAAACGTCGGTAAGTCCTATTATTCGATCACGCGAGTCGGGATGAAAATGATCTTCGATGCGTTTCCAGGCTACCACAGGATCTTCTATATCGGCAAATATACACCTGCAGTTCTTTGATATGTTCAGGTATATAGCACTATACTATATGCTTTATCCTTTCTACAGTAGAAGTCTTTTAATTCCTTACATTTTGTTTCATCGGGTTTAATTTCAGATCCAATGACGATCCTCCAACAGTTCCTTTCCATCAATAACACCTTGATATCATCTCGCCATGATGAGTAGTTGTTAGCATCGAGTGGTTCTATAGTTGACTCCATCTTTTATAAAGGAATTCCGGCCCGCCGTCAGAATAGTCAGTTCTTAGTTTTCTCTCTAAATTCCTTTAATTATATTCGTCACCATAAGCCTCTTGGTTAGTGACTGGGCCGATTACCTTGTTACAATGCTATTTTATAAATACGGCTGGGAATTCAGACGTTTGATATTAGAGTATTGCAGCGAAATGATGACAAACAAAAAGTCTAAAAAAGATTGATTCCGACAAAAGGAAAGGTTTAATTTAAATACAATTTATTACGAGGAAATAGAATTGAACACGTGATGAGCTATTTACAGATATGACGGGGAAAACTTATAAATACATAAATAATCATTACAGGACCTGAGACCAATACCAAACCAAAACATATTACAAACATAACGACACGTATTTATCTTATTTTAAATTCTAATTCTAAAATTTGTATTGTCGAAACCGCACATGTAGAATTGTTAGTGTTATCCAATAAAAATAAAAGGATCAATGGCGAACCGCACCCCGGTCTCCCGCGCGACAGGAGGGAATACTGACCACTATACTACCGAGGACACTTACGCTTGCCGAAACCCGGGATCAAACCAGGAACGTTTAGATCTCCAGTCTAAGGCTCTCCCAACTGAGCTATTTCGGAAAGCCTTGCAGACAAAGTCTTCATTCTAAAATTTGTATATTAGCTACAGTTGCCAGGTTAAATAAATGTCAGATACGATACCGATTAAATAGTTAAATGTTTAATGTCACTTGAAGTGATTTATTCATACTAATGAGGAGCAATAGCAATTTCAAAATGCATTGCTTTATTTTCAATAAAGAACGGGAGGCAAAATAATTTGGAATTTATAACCTTAATGCCGAAATTTCCTAAAAGGTAGTGTAGTGGTCAGTATCCCCGCCTGTTACGCGGGAGATCGCGGTTCGATTCCCAGCCGGGGAGTGTGCGATATAGCATTAATACTTTTATTTTCATTGGATAACACAAAAAATTCTACAAGTGCGGTTTCGATTAACTTTAGAAATCTTGACAAACCAAATTCGCGGAGTAACACAATTCTTCCTTAGATGTATCATCTTCCTTTATTTTATGAACAAATAACACCTTGTAGATTCTTTTCAGTTTCATTTTGGTAAAGTTGCTTTCCGATGTCTACAAGATGTGCCGAATTAGCTCAGTTGGGAGAGAGTTAGACTGAAGATCTAAAGGTCCCTGGTTGGATCCAGGGTTTCGGAGAGCATAAGTGTCCTCGGTCGTATTGTGTTCAGTATCCCCGCCTGTCACGCTGGAGACGGGGGTTCGTTTCCAAGCCGGGGAGAGTGCGATATAGCATTAATACTTTTATTTTCATTAGTATACACTAATAATTCTACTTGTGCGCTTTCGATTGACTTTAGAAATCTTGACAAACCACATTCGCTGAGTAACACAATTTTTCCTTAAATGTATCTTCTCTCGTCATTTTATGAACAAATAACATATTGCTGATTCTTTCCAATTTCATTCTGGTAGAGTTGCTTTCCGATGTCTCCAAGGCGTGCTGAAATAGCTCAGTTGGGAGAGCGTTGGACTGAAGATCTAAAGGTCCCTTGTTAGATAACGTGTTTCGGAAAGCGTAAGTGTCCTCGGTAGTATAGTGGTCAGGATTCCCGCCTGTCACGCGGGAGAACGCGGTTCAATTCCCCTCCGGGGAGTGTGCGATATAGTATTGATCTTTTTATTTTTATTGGATAACACTAATAATTGTACATGTGCGCTTTCGATTGACTTTAGAAATCTTGAGAAACCAGATTCGTAGAGTAACACAATTCTTCCTTAGATGTATCTTCTCTCGTCATTTTATGAACAAATAACATAATGCCGATTTTTTCCAATTTCATTTTGGTAAAGTTGCTTTCCGATGTCTCCAAGGCGTGCCGAAATAGCTCACTTGGGAGAGCGTTAGACTGAAGATCTAAAGGTCGCTGGTTCGATTTCGCTTTCGGCATGCGTAAGTGTCCTCGGTAGTATAGTGGTCAAGATCCCCGCATGTCACGCGGTAGACCGTGTTTCGATTCAACCACGGGGAGTGTGGGATATAGCATTAATCCTTTCTTGTGTTATTGGATAACATTAATAATGTGACATGTGCGCTTGCGATTGACTTTTGAAATCTTGACAAACCCCATTCGCTGAGTAACACAATTCTTCCTTAGATGTATCTTCTCTCGTCCTTTTATGAACAAATAACATTTTGCTGATTCTTTCCAATTTCATTCTGGTAAAGCTGCTTTACGATGTCACCTAGGCGTGCGGAAATAGCTCAGCTTCGAGAGCGTTAGACTGAAAATCTAAAGGTCCCTGCTTCGATCATGGTTTTCGGCAACCGTAAGTGTCCTCGTTAGTATAGTGCTCAGTATCCCCGCTTGACACGCGGGAGAAAGGGGTTCGATTCCCCCCCCCCCCGGGGAGTGTGGGATATAGCGTTAATCCTTTCTTTTGTTATTGGATAACATTAATAATTTTACATGTACGCTTTCGATTGACTTTAGAAATCTTGACAAACCACGTTCGCTGAGTAACACAATTCTTCCTTAGAAGTATCTTCTCTCGTCATTTTATGAACAAATAATATAATGCCGATTTTAAGCAATTTCATTTTGGTAAAGTTGCTTTCCGATGTCTCCAAGGCGCGCCGAAATAGCTCTGTTGGGAAAGCGTCAGACTGAAGATCTAAATGTCCCTGGTTCGATCCAGGGTTTCGGCAAGCAAAAGTGTCCTCAATAGTATATTGGTCAGGATCCCCGCCTATCACGCGGGAGATCGTGGTTCGATACACCGCCGGGGAGTGTGCGATATAGCATTAATCCTTTTGTTTTTATTCGATAACACTAATAAGTGTACATGTACGCTTTCAATTGACTTTAGAAATCTTGACAAACCTCATTCGCTGAGTAACACAATTCTTCCGTAGATGTATCTTCTCTTGTCATTTTATGAACAAATAGCATAATGCCGATTCTTTCCAATTTCATTTTGGTAAAGTTGCTTTCCGATGTCTCCAAGGCGCGCCGAAATAGCTCTGTTAGGAGAGCGTTAGACTGAAGATCTAAACGACCCTGGTTCAATCCAGGGTTTTGGCAAGCAAAAGTGTCTAATAGTATAGTGGTCAGGATCCCCACCTGTCACGCGGGAGATCGTGTTTCGATACACCGCCGGGGAGAGTGCGATATAGCATTAATCCTTTTGTTTTTATTCGATAACACTAATAAGTGTACATGTACGCTTTCGATTGCCTTTAGAAATCTTGACAAACCTCATTCGCTGAGTAACACAATTCTTCCGTAGATGTATCTTCTCTTGTCAGTTTATGAACAAATAGCATAATGCCGATTCTTTCCAATTTCAATTTGGTAAAGTTGCTATCCGATGTCTCCAAGGCGAGCCGAAATAGCTCTGTTGGGAGAGCGTTAGACTGAAGATCTAAAGGTCCCTGGTGCAATCCCGGGTTTTGGCAAGCAAAAGTGTCCTCAATAGCAAAATGGTCAGGATCCCCGCCTGTCACGCGGGAGATCGTGGTTCGATACACCGCCGGGGAGAGTGCGATGTAGCATTAATCCTTTTGTTTTTATTCTATAACACTAATAATTGTAGTTTTGCACTTTCGATTGACTTTAGAATTCTTTACAAACCACATTCGTTGAGTAACACAATTCTTCCTTAGATGTATCTTCTCTTGTCATTTTATGAACAAATGACATGATGCCGATTCTTTCCAATTTCATTTTGGTAAAGTTGCTTTCCGATGTCTCCAAGGCGCGTCGAAATAGCTCTGTTTAGAGAGCGTTAGACTGAAGATCTAAACGACCCTGGTTCGATCCAGGGTTTCGGCAAGCAAAAGTGTCCTCAATATTATAGTGGTCAGGATCCCCGCCTGTCACGCGGGAGATCGTGGTTCGATACACCGCCGGGGAGTGTGCGATATAGCATTAATCCTTTTGTTTTTATTCGATAACACTATTAATTGTACATGTACGCTTTCGATTGACTTTAGAAATCTTGACAAACCACATTCGTTGAGTAACACAATTCTTCCTTAGATGTATCTTCTCTTGTCATTTTATTAACAAATGACATGATGCCGATTCTTTCCAATTTCATTTATAAAAATGCTTTCCGATGTCTCCAAAGCGTGCCGAAATAGTTCAGTTGGGAGAGCGTTGGACTGTAGATCTAAAGGTCCCTTGTTAGATCACGTGTTTCGGCAAGCGTAAGTGTGCTCGGTAGTATAGTGGTTGGGATACCCGCCTGTCAGGCGGGAGAACGCGGTTCAATTCCAGACCGGGGAGTGTTAGATATAGTATTGATATTTTTATTTTTATTGGATAACACTAATAACTGTACATGTGCGCTTTCGATTGACTTTAGAAATCTTGAGAAACCAGATTCGCAGAGTAACACAATTCTTCATTAGATGTATCTTCTCTCGTCCTTTTATGAACAAATAACATCTTGCCGATTCTTTCCAATTTCATTCTGGTAAAGTTGCTTTCCGATGTCTCCAAGGCGCGTCGAAATAGCTCTGTTTAGAGAGCGTTAGACTGAAGATCTAAACGACCCTGGTTCGATCCATGTGTTCGGCAAGCAAAAGTGTCCTCAATAGTATTGTGGTCAGGATCCCCGCCTGTCACGCGGGAGATCGTGGTTCGATACACCGCCGGGGATTGTGCGATATAGCATTAATCCTTTTGTTTTTATTCGATAACTCTAATAATTGTACATGTACGCTTTCGATTGACTTTAGAAATCTTGACAAACCTCATTCGCTGAGTAACACAATTCTTCCTTAGATGTATCTTCTCTCGTCATTTTATGAACAAATAACATAATGCCGATTTTTTCCAATTTCATTTTTGATAAAGTTGCTTTCCGATGTCTCCAAGGCGTGCCGAAATAGCTCACTTGGGAGCGCGTTAGACTGAAGTTCTAAAGGTCGCTGGTTCGATCCCGCTTTCGGCATGCGTAAGTGTCCTCGGTAGTATAGTCCCCGCATGTCATGCGGTAGACCGTGTTTCGATTCAACCACGGGGAGTGTGGGATATAGCATTAATCCTTTCTTGTGTTGTTGGATAACATTAATAATGTGACATGTGCGCTTGCGATTGACTTTTGAAATCTTGACAAACCCCATTCGCTGAGTAACACAATTCTTCCTTAGATGTATCTTCTCTCGTCCTTTTATGAACAAATAACATTTTGCTGATTCTTTCCAATTTCATTCTGGTAAAGCTGCTTTACGATGTCACCTAGGCGTGCGGAAATAGCTCAGTTTCGAGAGCGTTAGACTGAAAATCTAAAGGTCCCTGCTTCGATCATGGTTTTCGGCAACCGTAAGTGTCCTCGTTAGTATAGTGCTCAGTATCCCCGCTTGACACGCGGGAGAAAGGGGTTCGATTCCCCCCCCCCGGGGAGTGTGGGATATAGCGTTAATCCTTTCTTTTGTTATTGGATAACATTAATAATTTTACATGTACGCTTTCGATTGACTTTAGAAATCTTGACAAACCACGTTCGCTGAGTAACACAATTCTTCCTTAGAAGTATCTTCTCTCGTCATTTTATGAACAAATAATATAATGCCGATTCTAACCAATTTCATTTTGGTAAAGTTGCTTTCCGATGTCTCCAAGGAGCGCCGAAATAACTCAGTTGGGAGAGCGTTAGACTGAAGATCTAAAGGTCCCTGGTTCGATCCCGGGTGTCGGCAAGCGGAACTGTCTTCGGTAGTATAGTGGTCAGTATCCCCGCCTGTCACGCGGGAGACCGGGGTTCGATTCCCCGCCGGGGAGTTTGCGATATAACATTAATCTTTTTAGTTTTATTGGATAACACTAATAATTCTACATGTGCTCTTTCGATTGACTTTAGAAATCTTGACAAACCACATTCGCTGAGTAACACAATTCTTCCTTAGATGTATCTTCTCTCGTAGTTTTATGAACAAATAACATCTTGCTGATTCTTTCCAGTTTCACTCTCATAAAGCTGCTTTCCGATTTCTCCTCGGCGTGCCGAAATAGCTCAGTTGGGAGAGCGTTAGACTGAAGATCTAAAGGTCCTTGGTTCGATCCCGGGTGTCGGCAAGCGGAACTGTCTTCGGTAGTATAGTGGTCAGTATCCCCGCCTGTCACGCGGGAGACCGGGGTTCGATTCCCCGCCGGGGAGTTTGCGATATAACATTAATCTTTTTATTTTTATTGGATAACACTAATAATTCTACACGTGCTCTTTCGATTGACTTTAGAAATCTTGACAAACCACATTCGCTGAGTAACACAATTCTTCCTTAGATGTATCTTCTCTCGTCCTTTTATGAACAAATAACATTTGCTGAACAAATAACATCTTGCTGATTCTTTCCAGTTTCATTCTGATAAAGCTGCTTTCCGATTTCTCCCGCGTATCCCCGCCTGTCACGCGGGAGACCGGGGTTCGATTCCCCGCCGGGGAGTTTGCTATACTTCTTTAATCTTTTTATTTTTATTGGATAACACTAATAATTCTACATGTGCGCTTTCTATTGACTTTAGAAATCTTGACAAACCACATTCGCTGAGTAACACAATTCTTCCTTAGATGTATCTTCTCTCGTCCTTTTATGAACAAATAACATCTTGCTGATTCTTTCCAATTTCATTCTGGTAAAGCTGCTTTCCGATTTCTCCTAGGCGTGCGGAAATAGCTCAGTTGGGAGAGCGTTAGACTGAAGATCTAAAGGTCCCGGGTTTAGGCAAGCGTAACTGTCCTCGGTAGTATAGTGGTCAGTATCCCCGCCTGTCACGCGGGAGACCGGGGTTCGATTCCCAGCCGGGGAGTTTGCTATATTTCTTTAATCTTTTTATTTTTATTGGATAACGCTAATAATTCTACATGTGCGCTTTCGATTGACTTTAGAAATCTTGACAAACCACATTCGCTGAGTAACACAATTCTTCCTTAGATGTATCTTCTCTCGTCCTTTTATGAACAAATAACATCTTGCTGATTCTTTCCAGTTTCATTCTGATAAAGCTGCTTTCCGATTTCTCCTAGGCGTGCCGAAATAGCTCAGTTGGGAGAGCGTTTGACTGATAATCTAAAGGTCCCTGATTCGATCCCGGGTTTCGGCAAGCGTAACTGTCCTCGGTAGTATAGTGGTCAGTATCCCCGCCTGTCACGCGGGAGACCGGGGTTCGATTCCCCGCCGGGGAGTTAGCTATATTTCTTTAATCTTTTTATTTTTATTGGATAACACTAATAATTCTACATGTGCGCTTTCGATTGACTTTAGAAATCTTGACAAACCACATTCGCTGAGTAACACAATTCTTCCTTAGATGTATCTTCTCTCGTCCTTTTATGAACAAATAACATTTTGCTGATTCTTTCCAGTTTCATTCCGGTAAAGCTGCTTTCCGATTTCTCCTAGGCGTGCCGAAATACCTCAGTTGGGAGAGCGTTAGACTGAAGATCTAAAGGTCCCTGGTTCGATCCCGGGTTTCGGCAAGCGTAACTGTCCTCGATAGTATAGTGGTCAGTATCCCCGCCTGTCACGCGGGAGACCGGGGTTCGATTCCCCGCCGGGGAGTTTGCTATATTTCTTTAATCTTTTTATTTTTATTGGATAACGCTAATAATTCTACATGTGCACTTTCGATTAACTTTAGAAATCTTGACAAACCACATTCGCTGAGTAACACAATTCTTCCTTAGATGTATCTTCTCTCGTCCTTTTATGAACAAATAACATCTTGCTGATTCTTTCCAGTTTCATTCTGATAAAGCTGCTTTCCGATTTCTCCTAGGCGTGCCGAAATAGCTCAGTTGGGAGAGCGTTTGACTGAAGATCTAAAGGTCCCTGATTCGATCCCGGGTTTCGGCAAGCGTAACTGTCCTCGGTAGTATAGTGGTCAGTATCCCCGCCTGTCACGCGGGAGACCGGGGTTCGATTCCCCGCCGGGGAGTTTGCTATATTTCTTTAATATTTTTATTGGATAACACTAATAATTCTACATGTGCGCTTTCGATTGACTTTAGAAATCTTGACAAACCACATTCGCTGAGTAACACAATTCTTCCTTAGATGTATCTTCTCTCGTCCTTTTATGAACAAATAACATCTTGCTGATTCTTTCCAATTTCATTCTGGTAAAGCTGCTTTCCGATTTCCCCTAGGCGTGCCGAAATAGCTCAGTTGGGAGAGCGTTAGACTGAAGATCTAAAGGTCCCTGGTTCGATCCCGGGTTTCGGCAAGCGTAACTGTCCTCAGTAGTATAGTGGTCAGTATCCCCGCCTGTCACGTGGGAGACCGGGGTTCGATTCCCCGCCGGGGAGTTAGCTATATTTCTTTAATCTTTTTATTTTTATTGGATAACACTAATAATTCTACATGTGCGCTTTCGATTGACTTTAGAAATCTTGACAAACCACATTCACTGAGTAACACAATTCTTCCTTAGATGTATCTTCTCTCGTCCTTTTATGAACAAATAACATCTTGCTGATTCTTTCCAGTTTCATTCTGATAAAGCTGCTTTCCGATTTCTCCTAGGCGTGCCGAAATAGCTCAGTTGGGAGAGCGTTAGACTGAAGATCTAAAGGTCCCGGGTTTCGGCAAGCGTAACTGTCCTCGGTAGTATAGTGGTCAGTATCCCTGCCTGTCACGCGGGAGACCGGGGTTCGATTCCCCGCCGGGGAGTTTGCTATATTTCTTTAATCTTTTTATTTTTATTGGATAACGCTAATAATTCTACATGTGCGCTTTCGATTGACTTTAGAAATCTTGACAAACCACATTCGCTGAGTAACACAATTCTTCCTTAGATGTATCTTCTCTCGTCCTTTTATGAACAAATAACATCTTGCTGATTCTTTCCAGTTTCATTCTGATAAAGCTGCTTTCCGATTTCTCCTAGGCGTGCCGAAATAGCTCAGTTGGGAGAGCGTTAGACTGAAGATCTAAAGGTCCCTGGTTCGATCCCGGGTTTCGGCAATCGTAACTGTCCTCGGTAGTATAGTGGTCAGTATCCCCGAATGTCCCGCGGGATATCGGGGTTCGATTCCCCGACGGGGAGTTTGCGATATAACATTAATCTTTTTAGTTTTATTGGATAACACTAATAATTCTACATGTGCTCTTTCGATTGACTTTAGAAATCTTGACAAACCACATTCACTGTGTAACACAATTCTTCCTTAGATGTATCTTCTCTCGTCCTTTTATGAACAAATAACATCTTGCTGATTCTTTCCAGTTTTATTCTGATAAAGCTGCTTTCCGATTTCTCCTAGGCGTGCCGAAATAGCTCAGTTGGGAGAGCGTTTGACTGAAGATCTAAAGGTCGCTGATTCGATCCCGGGATTCGGCAAGCGTAACTGTCCTCGGTAGTATAGTGGTCAGTATCCCCGCCTGTCACGCGGGAGACCGGGGTTCGATTCCCCGCCGGGGAGTTAGCTATATTTCTTTAATCTTTTTATTTTTATTGGAAAACACTAATAATTCTACATGTGCGCTTTCGATTGACTTTAGAAATCTTGACAAACCACATTCGCTGAGTAACACAATTCTTCCTTAGATGTATCTTCTCTCGTAGTTTTATGAACAAATAACATCTTGCTGATTCTTTCCAGTGTCACTCTCATAAAGCTGCTTTCCGATTTCCCCTAGGCGTGCCGAAATAGCTCAGTTCGGAGAGCGTTAGACTGAAGATCTAAAGGTCCCTGGTTCGATCCCGGGTTTCGGCAAGCGTAACTGTCCTCAGTAGTATAGTGGTCAGTATCCCCGTCTGTCACGCGGGAGACCGGGGTTCGATTCCCTGCCGGGGAGTTAGCTATATTTCTTTAATCTTTTTATTTTTATTGGATAACACTAATAATTCTACATGTGCGCTTTCGATTGACTTTAGAAATCTTGACAAACCACATTCGCTGAGTAACACAATTCTTCCTTAGATGTATCTTCTCTCGTCCTTTTATGAACAAATAACATCTTGCTGATTCTTTCCAGTTTCATTCTCATAAAGCTGCTTTCCGATTTCTCCTAGGCGGGCCGAAATAGCTCAGTTGGGAGAGCGTTAGACTGAAGATCTAAAGGTCCTTGGTTCGATCCCGGATGTCGGCAAGCGTAACTGTCCTCGGTAGTATAGTGGTCAGTATCCCCGCCTGTCACGCGGGAGACCAGGGTTCGATTCCCCACCGGGGAGTTTGCGATATAACATTAATTTTTTTATTTTTATTGGATAACACTAATAATTCTACATGTGCTCTTTCGATTGACTTTAGAAATCTTGACAAACCACATTCGCTGAGTAACACAATTCTTCCTTAGATGTATCTTCTCTCGTCCTTTTATGAACAAATAATATCTTGCTGATTTTTTCCAGTTTCATTCTGGTAAAGCTGCTTTCCGATTTCTCCTAGGCGTGCCCAAATAGCTCAGTTGGGAGAGCGTTAGACTGAAGATCTAAAGGTCCCTGGTTCGATCCCGGATTTCGGCAAGCGTAACTGTCCTCGATAGTATAGTGGTCAGTATCCCCGCCTGTCACGCGGGAGACCGGGGTTCGATTCCCCGAAGGGGAGTTTGCTATATTTCTTTAATCTTTTTATTTTTATTGGATAACACTAATAATTCTACATGTGCGCTTTCGATTGACTTTAGAAATCTTGACAAACCACATTCGCTGAGTAACACAATTCTTCCTTAGATGTATCTTCTCTCGTCCTTTTATGAACAAATAACATTTGCTGAACAAATAACATCTTGCTGATTCTTTCCAGTTTCATTCTGATAAAGCTGCTTTCCGATTTCTCCCGCGTATCCCCGCCTGTCACGCGGGAGACCGGGGTTCGATTCCCCGCCGGGGAGTTTGCTATACTTCTTTAATCTTTTTATTTTTATTGGATAACACTAATAATTCTACATGTGCGCTTTCTATTGACTTTAGAAATCTTGACAAACCACATTCGCTGAGTAACACAATTCTTCCTTAGATGTATCTTCTCTCGTCCTTTTATGAAAAAATAACATCTTGCTGATTCTTTCCAATTTCATTCTGGTAAAGCTGCTTTCCGATTTCTCCTAGGCGTGCCGAAATTGCTCAGTTGGGAGAGCGTTAGACTGACGATCTAAAGGTCCCTGGTTCGATCCCGGGTTACGGCAAGCGTAACTTTCCTCGGTAGTATAGTTGTCAGTATCCCCGCCTGTCACGCGGGAGACCGGGGTTCGATTATCCGCCGGGGAGTTTGCTATATTTCTTTAATCTTTTTATTTTTATTGGATAACACTGATGATTCTACATGTGCGCTTTCGTTTGACTTTAGAAATCTTGACAAACCACATTCGCTGAGTAACACAATTCTTTATAAGATGTATCTTCTCTCGTCCTTTTATGAACAAATAACATCTTGCTGATTCTTTCCAATTTCATTCTGGTAAAGCTGCTTTCCGATTTCTCCTAGGCGTGCGGAAATAGCTCAGTTGGGAGAGCGTTAGACTGAAGATCTAAAGGTCCCGGGTTTCGGCAAGCGTAACTGTCCTCGGTAGTATAGTGGTCAGTATCCCCGCCTGTCACGCGGGAGACCGGGGTTCGATTCCCCGCCGGGGAGTTTGCTATATTTCTTTAATCTTTTTATTTTTATTGGATAACGCTAATAATTCTACATGTGCGCTTTCGATTGACTTTAGAAATCTTGACAAACCACATTCGCTGAGTAACACAATTCTTCCTTAGATGTATCTTCTCTCGTCCTTTTATGAACAAATAACATCTTGCTGATTCTTTCCAGTTTCATTCTGATAAAGCTGCTTTCCGATTTCTCCTAGGCGTGCCGAAATAGCTCAGTTGGGAGAGCGTTTGACTGAAGATCTAAAGGTCCCTGATTCGATCCCGGGTTTCGGCAAGCGTAACTGTCCTCGGTAGTATAGTGGGCAGTATCCCCGCCTGTCACGCGGGAGACCGGGGTTCGATTCCCCGGCGGGGAGTTAGCTATATTTCTTTAATCTTTTTATTTTTATTGGATAACACTAATAATTCTACATGTGCGCTTTCGATTGACTTTAGAAATCTTGACAAACCACATTCGCTGAGTAACACAATTCTTCCTTAGATGTATCTTCTCTCGTCCTTTTATGAACAAATAACATTTTGCTGATTCTTTCCAGTTTCATTCTGGTAAAGCTGCTTTCCGATTTCTCCTAGGCGTGCCGAAATACATCAGTTGGGAGAGCGTTAGACTGAAGATCTAAAGGTCCCTGATTCGATCCCGGGTTTCGGCAAGCGTAACTGTCCTCGGTAGTATAGTGGGCAGTATCCCCGCCTGTCACGCGGGAGACCGGGGTTCGATTCCCCGCCGGGGAGTTTGCTATATTTCTTTAATCTTTTTATTTTTATTGGATAACGCTAATAATTCTACATGTGCGCTTTCGATTGACTTTAGAAATCTTGACAAACCACATTCGCTGAGTAACACAATTCTTCCTTAGATGTATCTTCTCTCGTCCTTTTATGAACAAATAACATCTTGCTGATTCTTTCCAGTTTCATTCTGATAAAGCTGCTTTCCGATTTCTCCTAGGCGTGCCGAAATAGCTCAGTTGGGAGAGCGTTTGACTGAAGATCTAAAGGTCCCTGATTCGATCCCGGGTTTCGGCAAGCGTAACTGTCCTCGATAGTATAGTGGTCAGTATCCCCGCCTGTCACGCGGGAGACCGGGGTTCGATTCCCCGCCGGGGAGTTTGCTATATTTCTTTAATCTTTTTATTTTTATTGGATAACGCTAATAATTCTACATGTGCACTTTCGATTAACTTTAGAAATCTTGACAAACCACATTCGCTGAGTAACACAATTCTTCCTTAGATGTATCTTCTCTCGTCCTTTTATGAACAAATAACATCTTGCTGATTCTTTCCAGTTTCATTCTGATAAAGCTGCTTTCCGATTTCTCCTAGGCGTGCCGAAATAGCTCAGTTGGGAGAGCGTTTGACTGAAGATCTAAAGGTCCCTGATTCGATCCCGGGTTTCGGCAAGCGTAACTGTCCTCGGTAGTATAGTGGTCAGTATCCCCGCCTGTCACGCGGGAGACCGGGGTTCGATTCCCCGCCGGGGAGTTTGCTATATTTCTTTAATATTTTTATTGGATAACACTAATAATTCTACATGTGCGCTTTCGATTGACTTTAGAAATCTTGACAAACCACATTCGCTGAGTAACACAATTCTTTATTAGATGTATCTTCTCTCGTCCTTTTATGAACAAATAACATCTTGCTGATTCTTTCCAATTTCATTCTGGTAAAGCTGCTTTCCGATTTCTCCTAGGCGTGCCGAAATAACTCAGTTGGGAGAGCGTTAGACTGAAGATCTAAAGGTCCCTGGTTCGATCCCGGGTTTCGGCAATCGTAACTGTCCTCGGTAGTATAGTGGTCAGTATCCCCGCCTTTCCCGCGGGATATCGGGGTTCGATTCCCCGCCGGGGAGTTCGCGATATAACATTAATCTTTTTAGTTTTATTGGATAACACTAATAATTCTACATGTGCGCTTTCGATTGACTTTAGAACTCTTGACAAACCACATTCGCTGAGTAACACAATTCTTCCTTAGATGTATGTTCTCTCGTCCTTTTATGAACAAATAACATCTTGCTGATTCTTTCCAATTTCATTCTGGTAAAGCTGCTTTCCGATTTCCCCTAGGCGTGCCGAAATAGCTCAGTTGGGAGAGCGTTAGACTGAAGATCTAAAGGTCCCTGGTTCGATCCCGGGTTTCGGCAAGCGTAACTGTCCTCAGTAGTATAGTGGTCAGTATCCCCGCCTGTCACGTGGGAGACCGGGGTTCGATTCCCCGCCGGGGAGTTAGCTATATTTCTTTAATCTTTTTATTTTTATTGGATAACACTAATAATTCTACATGTGCGCTTTCGATTGACTTTAGAAATCTTGACAAACCACATTCGCTGAGTAACACAATTCTTCCTTAGATGTATCTTCTCTCGTCCTTTTATGAACAAATAACATCTTGCTGATTCTTTCCAGTTTCATTCTGATAAAGCTG
Organism: Argiope bruennichi; assembly: GCF_947563725.1. NCBI lineage: Eukaryota > Metazoa > Arthropoda > Arachnida > Araneae > Araneidae > Argiope > Argiope bruennichi. The sequence goes on along the minus strand of NC_079157.1, from coordinate 11,285,299 downwards.
CTTTCCGATTTCTCCTAGGCGTGCCGAAATAGCTCAGTTGTGAGAGCGTTTGACTGAAGATCTAAAGGTTCCTGGTTCGATCCCGGGTTTCGGCAATCGTAACTGTCCTCGGTAGTATAGTGGTCAGTATCCCCGCCTGTCCCGCGGGATATCGGGGTTCGATTCCCCGACGGGGAGTTTGCGATATAACATTAATCTTTTTAGTTTTATTGGATAACACTAATAATTCTACATGTGCTCTTTCGATTGACTTTAGAAATCTTGACAAACCACATTCGCTGTGTAACACAATTCTTCCTTAGATGTATCTTCTCTCGTCCTTTTATGAACAAATAACATCTTGCTGATTCTTTCCAGTTTCATTCTGATAAAGCTGCTTTCCGATTTCTCCTAGGCGTGCCGAAATAGCTCAGTTGGGAGAGCGTTTGACTGAAGATCTAAAGGTCGCTGATTCGATCCCGGGTTTCGGCAAGCGTAACTGTCCTCGGTAGTATAGTGGTCAGTATCCCCGCCTGTCACGCGGGAGACCGGGGTTCGATTCCCCGCCGGGGAGTTAGCTATATTTCTTTAATCTTTTTATTTTTATTGGAAAACACTAATAATTCTACATGTGCGCTTTCGATTGACTTTAGAAATCTTGACAAACCACATTCGCTGAGTAACACAATTCTTCCTTAGATGTATCTTCTCTCGTAGTTTTATGAACAAATAACATCTTGCTGATTCTTTCCAGTTTCACTCTCATAAAGCTGCTTTCCGATTTCTCCTCGGCGTGCCGAAATAGCTCAGTTGGGAGAGCGTTAGACTGAAGATCTAAAGGTCCTTGGTTCGATCCCGGGTGTCGGCAAGCGGAACTGTCTTCGGTAGTATAGTGGTCAGTATCCCCGCCTGTCACGCGGGAGACCGGGGTTCGATTCCCCGCCGGGGAGTTTGCGATATAACATTAATCTTTTTATTTTTATTGGATAACACTAATAATTCTACACGTGCTCTTTCGATTGACTTTAGAAATCTTGACAAACCACATTCGCTGAGTAACACAATTCTTCCTTAGATGTATCTTCTCTCGTCCTTTTATGAACAAATAACATCTTGCTGATTCTTTCCAATTTCATTCTGGTAAAGCTGCTTTCCGATTTCTCCTAGGCGTGCCGAAATAGCTCAGTTCGGAGAGCGTTAGACTGAAGATCTAAAGGTCCCTGGTTCGATCCCGGGTTTCGGCAAGCGTAACTGTCCTCAGTAGTATAGTGGTCAGTATCCCCGTCTGTCACGCGGGAGACCGGGGTTCGATTCCCTGCCGGGGAGTTAGCTATATTTCTTTAATCTTTTTATTTTTATTGGATAACACTAATAATTCTACATGTGCGCTTTCGATTGACTTTAGAAATCTTGACAAACCACATTCGCTGAGTAACACAATTCTTCCTTAGATGTATCTTCTCTCGTCCTTTTATGAATAAATAACATCTTGCTGATTCTTTCCAGTTTCATTCTCATAAAGCTGCTTTCCGATTTCTCCTAGGCGGGCCGAAATAGCTCAGTTGGGAGAGCGTTAGACTGAAGATCTAAAGGTCCTTGGTTCGATCCCGGATGTCGGCAAGCGTAACTGTCCTCGGTAGTATAGTGGTCAGTATCCCCGCCTGTCACGCGGGAGACCAGGGTTCGATTATCCGCCGGGGAGTTTGCTATATTTCTTTAATCTTTTTATTTTTATTGGATAACACTAATGATTCTACATGTGCGCTTTCGTTTGACTTTAGAAATCTTGACAAACCACATTCGCTGAGTAACACAATTCTTTATAAGATGTATCTTCTCTCGTCCTTTTATGAACAAATAACATCTTGCTGATTCTTTCCAATTTCATTCTGGTAAAGCTGCTTTCCGATTTCTCCTAGGCGTGCGGAAATAGCTCAGTTGGGAGAGCGTTAGACTGAAGATCTAAAGGTCCCGGGTTTCGGCAAGCGTAACTGTCCTCGGTAGTATAGTGGTCAGTATCCCCGCCTGTCACGCGGGATATCGGGGTTCGATTCCCCGCCGGGGAGTTTGCTATATTTCTTTAATCTTTTTATTTTTATTGGATAACGCTAATAATTCTACATGTGCGCTTTCGATTGACTTTAGAAATCTTGACAAACCACATTCGCTGAGTAACACAATTCTTCCTTAGATGTATCTTCTCTCGTCCTTTTATGAACAAATAACATCTTGCTGATTCTTTCCAGTTTCATTCTGATAAAGCTGCTTTCCGATTTCTCCTAGGCGTGCCGAAATAGCTCAGTTGGGAGAGCGTTTGACTGAAGATCTAAAGGTCCCTGATTCGATCCCGGGTTTCGGCAAGCGTAACTGTCCTCGGTAGTATAGTGGTCAGTATCCCCGCCTGTCACGCGGGAGACCGGGGTTCGATTCCCCGCCGGGGAGTTAGCTATATTTCTTTAATCTTTTTATTTTTATTGGATAACACTAATAATTCTAAATGTGCGCTTTCGATTGACTTTAGAAATCTTGACAAACCACATTCGCTGAGTAACACAATTCTTCCTTAGATGTATCTTCTCTCGTCCTTTTATGAACAAATAACATTTTGCTGATTCTTTCCAGTTTCATTCTGGTAAAGCTGCTTTCCGATTTCTCCTAGGCGTGCCGAAATACCTCAGTTGGGAGAGCGTTAGACTGAAGATCTAAAGGTCCCTGGTTCGATCCCGGGTTTCGGCAAGCGTAACTGTCCTCGATAGTATAGTGGTCAGTATCCCCGCCTGTCATGCGGGAGACCGGGGTACGATCCCCCGCCGGGGAGTTTGCTATATTTCTTTAATCTTTTTATTTTTATTGGATAACGCTAATAATTCTACATGTGCACTTTCGATTAACTTTAGAAATCTTGACAAACCACATTCGCTGAGTAACACAATTCTTCCTTAGATGTATCTTCTCTCGTCCTTTTATGAACAAATAACATCTTGCTGATTCTTTCCAGTTTCATTCTGATAAAGCTGCTTTCCGATTTCTCCTAGGCGTGCCGAAATAGCTCAGTTGGGAGAGCGTTTGACTGAAGATCTAAAGGTCCCTGATTCGATCCCGGGTTTCGGCAAGCGTAACTGTCCTCGGTAGTATAGTGGTCAGTATCCCCGCCTGTCACGCGGGAGACCGGGGTTCGATTCCCCGCCGGGGAGTTTGCTATATTTCTTTAATATTTTTATTGGATAACACTAATAATTCTACATGTGCGCTTTCGATTGACTTTAGAAATCTTGACAAACCACATTCGCTGAATAACACAATTCTTCCTTAGATGTATCTTCTCTCGTCCTTTTATGAACAAATAACATCTTGCTGATTCTTTCCAATTTCATTCTGGTAAAGCTGCTTTCCGATTTCCCCTAGGCGTGCCGAAATAGCTCAGTTGGGAGAGCGTTAGACTGAAGATCTAAAGATCCCTGGTTCGATCCCGGGTTTCGGCAAGTGTAACTGTCCTCGGTAGTATAGTGGTCTGTATCCCCGCCTGTCACGGGGGAGACCGGGGTTTGATTCCCCGCCGGGGAGTTTTCGATATAACATTAATCTTTTTATTTTTATTGGATAACACTAATAATTCTACATGTGCTCTTTCGATTGACTTTAGAAATCTTGACAACCACATTCGCTGAGTAACACAATTCTTCCTTAGATGTATCTTCTCTCGTCCTTTTATGAACAAATAACATCTTGCTGATTCTTTCCAGTTTCATTCTGATAAAGCTGCTTTCCGATTTCTCCTAGGCGTGCCGAAATAGCTCAGTTGGGAGAGCGTTTGACTGAAGATCTAAAGGTCCCTGATTCGATCCCGGGTTTCGGCAAGCGTAACTGTCCTCGGTAGTATAGTGGTCAGTATCCCCGCCTGTCACGCGGGAGACCGGGGTTCGATTCCCCGCCGGGGAGTTAGCTATATTTCTTTAATCTTTTTATTTTTATTGGATAACACTAATAATTCTACATGTGCGCTTTCGATTGACTTTAGAAATCTTGACAAACCACATTCGCTGAGTAACACAATTCTTCCTTAGATGTATCTTCTCTAGTCCTTTTATGAACAAATAACATCTTGCTGATTCTTTCCAATTTCATTCTGGTAAAGCTGCTTTCCGATTTCTCCTAGGCGTGCCGAAATAGCTCAGTTGGGATAGCGTTAGACTGAAGATCTAAAGGTCCCTGGTTCGATCCCGGGTTTCGGCAAGCGTAACTGTCCTCGGTAGTATAGTGTTCAGTATCCCCGCCTGTCACGCGGGAGACCGGGGTTCGATTCCCCGCCGGGGAGTTTGCTATATTTCTTTAATCTTTTTATTTTTATTGGATAACACTAATAATTCTACATGTGCGCTTTCGATTGACTTTAGAAATCTTGACAAACCACATTCGCTGAGTAACACAATTCTTTATTAGATGTATCTTCTCTCGTCCTTTTATGAACAAATAACATCTTGCTGATTCTTTCCAGTTTCATTCTCATAAAACTGCTTTCCGATTTCTCCTAGGCGTGCCGAAATAGCTCAGTTGGGAGAGCGTTAGACTGAAGATCTAAATCTTTCTTAGTTCGATCCCGGGTGTGGGCAAGCGTAACTGTCCTCGGTAGTATAGTGGTCAGTATCCCCGCCTGTCACGCGGGGAGACCGGGGTTCGATTCCCCGACGGGGAGTTTGCGATATAACATTAATCTTTTTATTTTTATTGGATAACACTAATAATTCTACATGTGCTCTTTCGATTGACTTTAGAAATCTTGACAAACCACATTCGCTGAGTAACACAATTCTTCCTTAGATGTATCTTCTCTCGTCCTTTTATGAACAAATAACATCTTGCTGATTCTTTCCAGTTTCACTCTGGTAAAGCTGCTTTCCGATTTCTCCTAGGCGTGCCGAAATAGCTCAGTTGGGAGAGCGTTAGTCTGAAGATCTAAAGGTCCCTGATTCGATCCCGGGTTTCGGCAAGCGTAACTGTCCTCGGTAGTATAGTGGTCAGTATCCCCGCCTGTCACGCGGGAGACCGGGGTTCGATTCCCCGGCGGGGAGTTAGCTATATTTCTTTAACCTTTTTATTTTTATTGGATAACACTAATAATTCTACATGTGCGCTTTCGATTGACTTTAGAAATCTTGACAAACCACATTCGCTGAGTAACACAATTCTTCCTTAGATGTATCTTCTCTCGTCCTTTTATGAACAAATAACATCTTGCTGATTCTTTCCAGTTTCATTCTCATAAAACTGCTTTCCGATTTCTCCTAGGCGTGCCGAAATAGCTCAGTTGGGAGAGCGTTAGACTGAAGATCTAAATCTTTCTTAGTTCGATCCCGGGTGTGGGCAAGCGTAACTGTCCTCGGTAGTATAGTGGTCAGTATCCCCGCCTGTCACGCGGGGAGACCGGGGTTCGATTCCCCGACGGGGAGTTTGCGATATAACATTAATCTTTTTATTTTTATTGGATAACACTAATAATTCTACATGTGCTCTTTCGATTGACTTTAGAAATCTTGACAAACCACATTCGCTGAGTAACACAATTCTTCCTTAGATGTATCTTCTCTCGTCCTTTTATGAACAAATAACATCTTGCTGATTCTTTCCAGTTTCACTCTGGTAAAGCTGCTTTCCGATTTCTCCTAGGCGTGCCGAAATAGCTCAGTTGGGAGAGCGTTAGTCTGAAGATCTAAAGGTCCCTGATTCGATCCCGGGTTTCGGCAAGCGTAACTGTCCTCGGTAGTATAGTGGTCAGTATCCCCGCCTGTCACGCGGGAGACCGGGGTTCGATTCCCCGGCGGGGAGTTAGCTATATTTCTTTAACCTTTTTATTTTTATTGGATAACACTAATAATTCTACATGTGCGCTTTCGATTGACTTTAGAAATCTTGACAAACCACATTCGCTGAGTAACACAATTCTTCCTTAGATGTATCTTCTCTCGTCCTTTTATGAACAAATAACATCTTGCTGATTCTTTCCAATTTCATTCTGGTAAAGCTGCTTTCCGATTTCCCCTAGGCGTGCCGAAATAGCTCAGTTGGGAGAGCGTTAGACTGAAGATCTAAAGGTCCTTGGTTCGATCCCGGGTGTCGGCAAGCGTAACTGTCCTCGGTAGTATAGTGGTCAGTATCCCCGCCTGTCACGGGGGAGACCGGGGTTTGATTCCCCGCCGGGGAGTTTGTGATATAACATTAATCTTTTTATTTTTATTGGATAACACTAATAATTCTACATGTGCTCTTTCGATTGACTTTAGAAATCTTGACAACCACATTCGCTGAGTAACACAATTCTTCCTTAGATGTAACTTCTCTCGTCCTTTTATGAACAAATAACATCTTGCTGATTTTTTCCAGTTTCATTCTGGTAAAGCTGCTTTCCGATTTCTCCTAGGCGTGCCGAAATAGCTCAGTTGGGAGAGCGTTAGTCTGAAGATCTAAAGGTCCCTGATTCGATCCCGGGTTTCGGCAAGCGTAACTGTCCTCGGTAGTATAGTGGTCAGTATCCCCGCCTGTCACGCGGGAGACCGGGGTTCGATTCCCCGGCGGGGAGTTAGCTATATTTCTTTAACCTTTTTATTTTTATTGGATAACACTAATAATTCTACATGTGCGCTTTCGATTGACTTTAGAAATCTTGACAAACCACATTCGCTGAGTAACACAATTCTTCCTTAGATGTATCTTCTCTCGTCCTTTTATGAACAAATAACATCTTGCTGATTCTTTCCAATTTCATTCTGGTAAAGCTGCTTTCCGATTTCCCCTAGGCGTGCCGAAATAGCTCAGTTGGGAGAGCGTTAGACTGAAGATCTAAAGGTCCTTGGTTCGATCCCGGGTGTCGGCAAGCGGAACTGTCCTCGGTAGTATAGTGGTCAGTATCCCCGCCTGTCACGGGGGAGACCGGGGTTTGATTCCCCGCCGGGGAGTTTGCGATATAACATTAATCTTTTTATTTTTATTGGATAACACTAATAATTCTACATGTGCTCTTTCGATTGACTTTAGAAATCTTGACAACCACATTCGCTGAGTAACACAATTCTTCCTTAGATGTATCTTCTCTCGTCCTTTTATGAACAAATAACATCTTGCTGATTTTTTCCAGTTTCATTCTGGTAAAGCTGCTTTCCGATTTCTCCTAGGCGTGCCGAAATAGCTCAGTTGGGAGAGCGTTAGTCTGAAGATCTAAAGGTCCCTGATTCGATCCCGGGTTTCGGCAAGCGTAACTGTCCTCGGTAGTATAGTGGTCAGTATCCCCGCCTGTCACGCGGGAGACCGGGGTTCGATTCCCCGGCGGGGAGTTAGCTATATTTCTTTAACCTTTTTATTTTTATTGGATAACACTAATAATTCTACATGTGCGCTTTCGATTGACTTTAGAAATCTTGACAAACCACATTCGCTGAGTAACACAATTCTTCCTTAGATGTATCTTCTCTCGTCCTTTTATGAACAAATAACATCTTGCTGATTCTTTCCAATTTCATTCTGGTAAAGCTGCTTTCCGATTTCCCCTAGGCGTGCCGAAATAGCTCAGTTGGGAGAGCGTTAGACTGAAGATCTAAAGGTCCTTGGTTCGATCCCGGGTGTCGGCAAGCGTAACTGTCCTCGGTAGTATAGTGGTCAGCATCCCCGCCTGTCACGGGGGAGACCGGGGTTTGATTCCCCGCCGGGGAGTTTGCGATATAATATTAATCTTTTTATTTTTATTGGATAACACTAATAATTCTACATGTGCTCTTTCGATTGACTTTAGAAATCTTGACAACCACATTCGCTGAGTAACACAATTCTTCCTTAGATGTATCTTCTCTCGTCCTTTTATGAACAAATAACATCTTGCTGATTTTTTCCAGTTTCATTCTGGTAAAGCTGCTTTCCGGTTTCTCCTAGGCGTGCCCAAATAGCTCAGTTGGGAGAGCGTTAGACTGAAGATCTAAAGGTCCCTGGTTCCATCCCGGATTTCGGCAAGCGTAACTGTCCTCGATAGTATAGTGGTCAGTATCCCCGCCTGTCACGCGGGAGACCGGGGTTCGATTCCCCGCCGGGGAGTTTGCTATATTTCTTTAATCCTTTTATTTTTATTGGATAACGCTAATAATTCTACATGTGCGCTTTCGATTGACTTTAGAAATCTTGACAAACCACATTCGCTGAGTAACACAATTCTTCCTTAGATGTATCTTCTCTCGTCCTTTTATGAACAAATAACATCTTGCTGATTCTTTCCAGTTTCATTCTGATAAAGCTGCTTGCCGATTTCTCCTAGGCGTGCCGAAATAGCTCAGTTGGGAGAGCGTTAGACTGAAGGTCTAAAGGTCCTTGGTTCGATCCCGGGTGTCGGCAAGCTTAACTGTCCTCGGTAGTATAGTGGTCAGTATCCCCGCCTGTCACGCGGGAGAGTGGGGCCCGATTCCCCGCCGGGGAGTTTGCTATATTTCTTTAATCTTTTTATTTTTATTGGATAACGCTAATAATTCTACATGTGCGCTTTCGATTGACTTTAGAAATCTTGACAAACCACATTCGCTGAGTAACACAATTCTTCCTTAGATGTATCTTCTCTCGTCCTTTTATGAACAAATAACATCTTGCTGATTCTTTCCAGTTTCATTCTCATAAAGCTGCTTTCCGATTTCTCCTAGGCGTGCCGAAATAGCTCAGTTGGGAGAGCGTTAGACTGAAGATCTAAATCTTTCTTAGTTCGATCCCGGGTGTGGGCAAGCGTAACTGTCCTCGGTAGTATAGTGGTCAGTATCCCCGCCTGTCACGCGGGAGACCGGGGTTCGATTCCCCGACGGGGAGTTTGCGATATAACATTAATCTTTTTTTTTTTAATTTTATTGGATAACACTAATAATTCTACATGTGCTCTTTCGATTGACTTTAGAAATCTTGACAAACCACATTCGCTGAGTAACACAATTCTTCCTTAGATGTATCTTCTCTCGTCCTTTTATGAACAAATAACATCTTGCTGATTCTTTCCAGTTTCATTCTGGTAAAGCTGCTTTCCGATTTCTCCTAGGCGTGCCGAAATAGCTCAGTTGGGAGAGCGTTAGTCTGAAGATCTAAAGGTCCCTGGTTCGATCCCGGGTTTCGGCAAGCGTAACTGTCCTCGATAGTATAGTGGTCAGTATCCCCGCCTGTTACGCGGGAGACCGGGGTTCGATTCCTCGCCGGGGAGTTTGCTATGTTTCTTTAATCTTTTTATTTTTATTGGATAACGCTAATAATTCTACATGTGCGCTTTCGATTGACTTTAGAAATCTTGACAAACCACATTCGCTGAGTAACACAATTCTTTATTAGATTTATCTTCTCTCGTCCTTTTATGAACAAATAACATCTTGCTGATTCTTTCCAATTTCATTCTGGTAAAGCTGCTTTCCGATTTCTCCTAGGCGTGCCGAAATAAATCAGTTGGGAGAGCGTTAGACTGAAGATCTAAAGGTCCCTGGTTCGGTCCCGGGTTTCGGTAATCGTAACTGTCCTCGGTAGTATAGTGGTCAGTATCCCCGCCTGTCCCGCGGGATATCGAGGTTCGATTCCCCGCCGGGGAGTTTGCGATATAACGTTAATCTTTTTAGTTTTATTGGATAACACTAATAATTCTACATGTGCGCTTTCGATTGACTTTAGAAATCTTGACAAACCACATTCGCTGAGTAACACAATTCTTCCTTAGATGTATCTTCTCTCGTCCTTTTATGAACAAATAACATCTTGCTGATTCTTTCCAGTTTCATTCTGGTAAAGCTGCTTGCCGATTTCTAATAGGCGTGCCGAAATAGCTCAGTTGGGAGAGCGTTAGACTGAAGATCTAAAGGTCCCTGGTTCGATCCCGGGTTTCGGCAAGCGTAACTGTCCTCGGTAGTATAGTGGTCAGTATCCCCGCCTGTCACGCGGGAGACCGGGGTTTGATTCCCCGCCGGGGAGATTGCGATATAACATTAACCATTTTATTTTTATTGGATAAAACTAATAATTCTACATGCGCGCTTTCGATTGACTTTAGAAATCTTGACAAACCACATTCGCTGAGTAACACAATTCTTCCTTAGATGTATCTTCTCTCGTCCTTTTATGAACAAATAACATCTTGCTGATTCTTTCCAGTTTCATTCTGATAAAGCTTCTTTCCGATTTCCCCTAGGCGTGCCGAAATAGCTCAGTTGGGAGAGCGTTAGACTGAAGATCTAAAGGTCCTTGGTTCGATCCCGGGTTTCGGCAAGCGTAACTGTCCTCGGTAGTATAGTGGTCAGTATCCCCGCCTGTCACGCGGGAGACCGGGGTTCGATTCCCTGCCGGGGATTTTGCTATATTTCTTTAATATTTTTATTTTTATTCGATAACACTAATAATTCTACATGTGCGCTTTCGATTGACTTTAGAAATCTTGACAAACCACATTCGCTGAGTAACACAATTCTTCCTTAGATGTAACTTCTCTCGTCCTTTTATGAACAAATAACATCTTGCTGATTCTTTCCAATTTCATTCTGGTAAAGCTGCTTTCCGATCTCTCCTAGGCGTGCCGAAATAGCTCAGTTGGGAGAGCGTTAGACTGAAGATATAAAGGTCCCTGGTTCGATCCCGGGTTTCGGCAAGCGTAACTGTCCTCGGTAGTATAGTGGTCAGTATCCCCGCCTGTCACGCGGGAGACCGGGATTCGATTCCCCGCCGGGGAGTTTGCGATATAACATTAACCATTTTATTTTTATTCGATAACACTAATAATTCTACATGTGCGCTTTCGATTGACTTTAGAAATCTTGACAAACCACATTCGCTGAGTAACACAATTCTTCCTTAGATGTATCTTCTCTCGTCCTTTTATGAACAAATAACATCTTGCTGATTCTTTCCAATTTCATTCTGGTAAAGCTGCTTTCCGATTTCTCCTAATCGTGCCGAAATAGCTCAGTTGGGATAGCGTTAGACTGAAGATCTAAAGGTCCCTGGTTCGATCCCGGGTTTCGGCAAGCGTAACTGTCCTCGGTAGTATAGTGGTCAGTATCCCCGCCTGTCACGCGGGAGAGTGGGGTTCGATTCCCCGCCGGGGAGTTTGCTATATTTCTTTGATCTTTTTATTTTTATTGGATAACACTAATAATTCTACATGTGCGCTTTCGATTGACTTTAGAAATCTTGACAAACCACATTCGCTGAGTAACACAATTCTTTATTAGATGTATTTTCTCTCGTCCTTTTATGAACAAATAACATCTTGCTGATTCTTTCCAATTTCATTCTGGTAAAGCTGCTTTCCGATTTCTCCTAGGCGTGCCGAAATAAATCAGTTGGGAGAGCGTTAGACTGAAGATCTAAAGTTCCCTGGTTCGGTCCCGGGTTTCGGTAATCGTAACTGTCCTCGGTAGTATAGTGGTCAGTATCCCCGCCTGTCCCGCGGGATATCGGGGTTCGATTCCCCGCCGGGGAGTTTGCGATATAACATTAATCTTTTTAGTTTTATTGGATAACACTAATAATTCTACATGTGCTCTTTCGATTGACTTTAGAAATCTTGACAAACCACATTCGCTGAGTAACACAATTCTTCCTTAGATGTATCTTCTCTCGTCCTTTTATGAACAAATAACATCTTGCTGATTCTTTCCAGTTTCATTCTGATAAAGCTGCTTTCCGATTTCTCCTAGGCGTGCCGAAATAGCTCAGTTGGGAGAGCGTTTGACTGAAGATCTAAAGGTCCCTGATTCGATCCCGGGTTTCGGCAATCGTAACTGTCCTCTCTAGTATAGTGGTCAGTATCCCCGCCTGTCACGCGGGAGACCGGGGTTCGATTCCCCGCCGGGGAGTTAGCTATATTTCTTTAATCTTTTTATTTTTATTGGATAACACTAATAATTCTACATGTGCGCTTTCGATTGACTTTAGAAATCTTGACAAACCACATTCGCTGAGTAACACAATTCTTCCTTAGATGTATCTTCTCTCGTCCTTTTATGAACAAATAACATCTTGCTGATTCTTTCCAGTTTCATTCTGGTAAAGCTGCTTGCCGATTTCTCCTAGGCGTGCCAAAATAGCTCAGTTGGGAGAGCGTTAGACTGAAGATCTAAAGGTCCCTGGTTCGATCCCGGGTTTCTGCAAGCGTAACTGTCCTCGGTAGTATAGTGGTCAGTATCCCCGCCTGTCACGCGGGAGACCGGGGTTCGATTCCCCGCCGGGGATTTTGCTATATTTCTTTAATCTTTTTATTTTTATTCGATGACACTAATAATTCTACATGTGCGCTTTCGATTGACTTTAGAAATCTTGACAAACCACATTCGCTGAGTAACACAATTCTTCCTTAGATGTATCTTCTCTCGTCCTTTTATGAACAAATAACATCTTGCTGATTCTTTCCAATTTCATTCTGGTAAAGCTGCTTTCCGATTTCTCCTAGGCGTGCCGAAATAGCTCAGCTGGGAGAGCGTTAGACTGAAGATCTAAAGGTCCCTGGTTCGATCTCGGGTTTCGGCAAGCGTAACTGTCCTCGGTAGTATAGTGGTCAGTATCCCCGCCTGTCACGCGGGAGACCGGGATTCGATTCCCCGCCGGGGAGTTTGCAATATAACATTAATCATTTTATTTTTATTGGATAACACTAATAATTCTACATGCGCGCTTTCGATTGACTTTAGAAATCTTGACAAACCACATTCGCTGAGTAACACAATTCTTTATTAGATGTATCTTCTCTCGTCCTTTTATGAGCAAATAACATCTTGCTGATTCTTTCCAGTTTCATTCTGGTAAAGCTGCTTTCCGATTTCTCCTAGGCGTGCCGAAATAGCTCAGTTGGGAGAGCGTTAGACTGAAGGTCTAAAGGTCCCTGGTTCGATCCCGGGTTTCTGCAAGCTTAACTGTCCTCGGTAGTATAGTGGTCAGTATCCCCGCCTGTCACGCGGGAGAGTGGGGCCCGTTTCCACGTAGGGGAGTTTGCGATATATCATTAATCTTTTTATTTTTATTGGATAACACTAATAATTCTACATGTGCGCTTTCGATTGACTTTAGAAATCTTGACAAACCACATTCGCTGAGTAACACAATTCTTCCTTAGATGTATCTTCTCTCGTCCTTTTATGAACAAATAACATCTTGCTGATTCTTTCCAGTTTCATTCTGGTAAAGCTGCTTGCCGATTTCTCCTAGGCGTGCCGAAATAGCTCAGTTGGGAGAGAGTTAGACTGAAGATCTAAAGGTCCCTGGTTCGATCCCGGGTTTCGGCAAGCGTAACTGTCCTCGGTAGTATAGTGGTCAGTATCCCCGCCTGTCACGCGGGACACCGGGGTTCGATTACCCGCCGGGGCGTTTGCGATATAAAATTAATCATTTTATTTTTATTGGATAACACTAATAATTCTACATGTGCTCTTTCGATTGACTTTAGAAATCTTGACAAACCACATTCGCTGAGTAACACAATTCTTTATTAGATGTATCTTCTCTCGTCCTTTTATGAACAAATAACATCTTGCTGATTCTTTTCAATTTCATTCTCGTAAAGCTGCTTTCCGATTTCTCCTAGGCGTGCCGAAATAGCTCAGTTGGGAGAGCGTTAGACTGAAGATCTAAAGGTCCCTGGTTCGATCCCGGGTTTCGGCAAGCGTAACTGTCCTCGGTATTATAGTGGTCAGTATCCCCGCCTGTCACGCGGGAGACCGAGGTTCGATTCCCCGCCTGGGAGTTTGCTATATTTCTTTAATCTTTTTATTTTTATTGGATAACACTAATAATTCTAAATGTGCGCTTTCGATTGACTTTAGAAATCTTGACAAACCACATTCCGTGAGTAACACAATTCTTCCTCAGATGTATCTTCTCTCGTCCTTTTATGAACAAATAACATCTTGCTGATTCTTTCCAGTTTCATTTTGATAAAGCTGCTTTCCGATTTCTCCTAGGCGTGCCGAAATAGCTCAGTTGGGAGAGCGTTAGATTGAAGATCTAAAGGTCCCTGGTTCGATCCCGGGTTTCGGCAAGCGTAACTGTCCGCGGTAGTATAGTGGTCAGTATCCCCGCCTGTCACGCGGGACACCAGGGTTCGATTACCCGCCGGGGCGTTTGCGATATAAAATTAATCATTTTATTTTTATTGGATAACACTAATAATTCTACATGTGCTCTTTCGATTGACTTTAGATATCTTGATAAACCACATTCGCTGAGTAACACAATTCTTCTTTAGATGTATCTTCTCTCGTCCCTTTATGAACAAATAACATCTTGCTGATTCTTTCCAGTTTCATTCTGATAAAGCTGCTTTCCGATTTCTCCTAGGCGTGCCGAAATAGCTCAGTTGGGAGAGCTTTAGACTGAAGATCTAAAGGTCCCGGGTTTCGGCAAGCGTAACTGTCCTCGGTAGTATAGTGGTCAGTATCTCCGCCTGTCACGCGGGAGACCGGGATTCGATTCTCCGCCGGGGAGTTTGCGATATAACATTAATCTTTTAATTTTTATTGGATAACACTAATAATTATACATGTGCTCTTTCGATTGACTTTAGAAATCTTGACAAACCACATTCGCATAGTAACACAATTCTTCCTTAGATGTATCTTCTCTCGTCCTTTTATGAACAAATAACATCTTGCTGATTCTTTCCAGTTTCATTCTGGTAAAGCTGCTTTCCGATTTCTCCTAGACGTGCCGAAATAGCTCAGTTGGGAGAGCGTTAGACTGAAGATCTAAAGGTCTCTGGTTCGATCCCGGATTTCGGCAAGCGTAACTGTCCTCGGTAGTATAGTGGTCAGTATCCCCGCCTGTCACGCGGGACACCGGGGTTCGATTACCCGCCGGGGCGTTTGCGATATAAAATTAATCTTTTTATTTTTATTAGATAACACTAATAATTCTACATGTGCGCTTTCGATTGACTTTAGAAATCTTGACAAACCACATTCCGTGAGTAACACAATTCTTCCTCAGATGTATCTTCTCTCGTCCTTTTATGAACAAATAACATCTTGCTGATTCTTTCCAGTTTCATTTTGATAAAGCTGCTTTCCGATTTCTCCTAGGCGTGCCGAAATAGCTCAATTGGGAGAGCGTTAGACTGAAGATCTAAAGGTCCCTGGTTCGATCCCGGGTTTCGGCAAGCGTAACTGTCTTCGGTAGTATAGTGGTCAGTATCCCCGCCTGTCACGCGGGAGACCGGTTTTCGGTTCCCCGCCGGGGAGTTTGTGATATATCAATAATCTTTTTATTTTTATTGGATAACACTAATAATTCTACATGTGCGCTTTCGATTGACTTTAGAAATCTTGACAAACCACATTCGCTGAGTAACACAATTCTTTATTAGATGTATCTTCTCTCGTCCTTTTATGAACAAATAACATCTTGCTGATTCTTTTCAATTTCATTCTCGTAAAGCTGCTTTCCGATTTCTCCTAGGCGTGCCGAAATAGCTCAGTTGGGAGAGCGTTAGACTGAAGATTTAAAGGTCCCTGGTTCGATCCCGGGTTTCGGCAAGCGTAACTGTCCTCGGTAGTATAGTGGTCAGTATCCCCGCCTGTCACGCGGGAGACCGAGGTTCGATTCCCCGCCTGGGAGTTTGCTATATTTCTTTAATCTTTTTATTTTTATTGGATAACACTAATAATTCTACATGTGCGCTTTCGATTGACTTTAGAAATCTTGACAAACCACATTCGCTGAGTAACACAATTCTTCCTGAGATGTATCTTCTCTCGTCCTTTTATGAACAAATAACATCTTGCTGATTCTTTCCAGTTTTATTTTGATAAAGCTGCTTTCCGATTTCTCCTAGGCGTGCCGAAATAGCTCAGTTGGGAGAGCTTTAGACTGAAGATCTAAAGGTCCCGGGTTTCGGCAAGCGTAACTGTCCTCGGTAGTGTAGTGGTCAGTATCTCCGCCTGTCACGCGGGAGACCGGGATTCGATTCTCCGCCGGGGAATTTGCGATATAACATTGATCTTTTTATTTTTATTGGATAACACTAATAATTCTACATGTGCTCTTTCGATTGACTTTAGAAATCTTGACAAACCACATTCGCTGAGTAACACAATTCTTCCTTAGATGTATCTTCTCTCGTCCTTTTATGAACAAATAACATCTTGCTGATTCTTTCCAGTTTCATTCTGGTAAAGCTGCTTTCCGATTTCTCCTAAGCGTGCCGAAATAGCTCAGATGGGAAAGCGTTAGACTGAAGATCTAAAGGTCCCTGGTTCGATCCCGGGTTTCGGCAAGCGTAACTGTCCTCGGTAGTGTAGTGGTCAGTATCCCCGCCTGTCACGCGGGAGACCGGGGTTCGATTCCCATCCGGGGCGTTTGCGATATAACATTAATCTTTTTATTTTTATTGGATAACACTAATAATTCTACATGTGCTCTTTCGATTGACTTTAGAAATCTTGACAAACCACATTCGCTGAGTAACACAATTCTTCCTTAAATGTATCTTCTCTCGTCCTTTTATGAACAAATAACATCTTGCTGATTCTTTCCAGTTTCATTCTGGTAAAGCTGCTTTCCAATTTCTCCTAGGCGTGCCGAAATAGCTCAGTTGGGAGAGCGTTAGACTGAAAATCTAAAGGTCCCTGGTTTGATCCCGGATTTCGGCAAGCGTAACTGTCCTTGGTAGTATAGTGGTCAGTATCCCCGCCTGTCACGCGGGAGACCGGGGTTCGATTCCCCGCCGGGGAGTTTGCTATATTTCTTTAATATTTTTATTTTTATTGGATAACACTAATAATTCTACATGTGCGCTTTCGATTGACTTTAGAAATCTTGACAAACCACATTCGCTGAGTAACACAATTCTTCCTTAAATGTATCTTCTCTCGTCCTTTTATGAACAAATAACATCTTGCTGATTCTTTCCGGTTTCAATTTGATAAAGCTGCTTTCCGATTTCTCCTAGGCGTGCCGAAATAGCTCAGTTGGGAGAGCGTTAGACTGAAAATCTAAAGGTCCCTGGTTTGATCCCGGATTTCGGCAAGCGTAACTGTCCTCGGTAGTATAATGGTCAGTATCCCCGCCTGTCACGCGGGAGACCGAGGTTCGATTCCCCGCCTTGGAGTTTGCTATATTTCTTTAATCTTTTTATTTTTATTGAATAACACTAATAATTCTACATGTGCGCTTTCGATTGACTTTAGAAATCTTGACAAACCACATTCGCTGAGTAACACAATTCTTTATTAGATGTATCTTCTCTCGTCCCTTTATGAACAAATAACATCTTGCTGATTTTTTCCAATTTCATTCTGGTAAAGCTGCTTTCCGATTTCTCCTAGACGTGCCGAAATAGCTCAGTTGGGAGAGCGTTAGACTGAAGATCTGAAGGTCCCTGGTTCGATCCCGGGTTTCGGCAAGCGTAACTGTCCTCGGTAGTATAGTGGTAAGTGTCCCCGCCTGTCACGCGGGAGACCGGGATTCGATTCTCCGCCGGGGAGTTTGCGATATAACATTGATCTTTTTATTTTTATTGGATAACACTAATAATTCTACATGTGCTCTTTCGATTCACTTTAGAAATCTTGACAAACCACATTCGCTGAGTAACACAATTCTTCCTTAGATGTATCTTCTCTCGTCCTTTTATGAACAAATAACATCTTGCTGATTCTTTCCAGTTTCATTCTGGTAAAGCTGCTTTCCGATTTCCCCTGAGCGTGCCGAAATAGCTCAGTTGGGAGAGCGTTAGACTGAAGATCTAAAGGTCCCGGGTTTCGGCAAGCGTAACTGTCCTCGGTAGTATAATGGTCAGTATCCCCACCTGTCACGCGGGAGACCGAGGTTCGATTCCCCGCCTTGGAATTTGCTATATTTCTTTAATCTTTTTATTTTTATTGAATAACACTAATAATTCTACATGTGCGCTTTCGATTGACTTTAGAAATCTTGACAAACCACATTCGCTGAGTAACACAATTCTTTATTAGATGTATATTCTCTCGTCCCTTTATGAACAAATAACATCTTGCTGATTTTTTCCAATTTCATTCTGGTAAAGCTGCTTTCCGATTTCTCCTAGACGTGCCGAAATAGCTCAGTTGGGAGAGCGTTAGACTGAAGATCTGAAGGTCCCTGGTTCGATCCCGGGTTTCGGCAAGCGTAACTGTCCTCGGTAGTATAGTGGTAAGTGTCCCCGCCTGTCACGCGGGAGACCGGGATTCGATTCTCCGCCGGGGAGTTTGCGATATAACATTGATCTTTTTATTTTTATTGGATAACACTAATAATTCTACATGTGCTCTTTCGATTCACTTTACAAATCTTGACAAACCACATTCGCTGAGTAACACAATTCTTCCTTAGATGTATCTTCTCTCGTCCTTTTATGAACTAATAACATCTTGCTGATTCTTTCCAGTTTCATTCTGGTAAAGCTGCTTTCCGATTTCCCCTGAGCGTGCCGAAATAGCTCAGATGGGAGAGCGTTAGACTGAAGATCTAAAGGTCCCTGGTTCGATCCCGGGTTTCGGCAAGCGTAACTGTCCTCGGTAGTATAGTGGTCAGTATCCCCGCCTGTCACGCGGGAGACCGGGATTCGATTCTCCGTCGGGGAGTTTGCGATATAACATTGATCTTTTTATTTTTATTGGATAACACTAATAATTCTACATGTGCTCTTTCGATTGACTTTAGAAATCTTGACAAACCACATTCGCTGAGTAACACAATTCTTCCTTAGATGTATCTTCTCTCGTCCTTTTATGAACAAATAACATCTTGCTGATTCATTCCAGTTTCATTCTGGTAAAGCTGCTTTCCGATTTCTCCTAGGCGTGCCGAAATAGCTCAGTTGGGAGAGCTTTAGTCTGAAGATCTAAAGGTCCCGGGTTTCGGCAAGCGTAACTGTCCTCGGTAGTATAGTGGTCAGTATCCCCGCCTGTCACGCGGGAGACCGGTTTTCGGTTCCCCGCCGGGGAGTTTGCTATATTTCTTTAATCTTTTTATTTTTATTGGATAACACTAATAATTCTACATGTGCGCTTTCGATTGACTTTAGAAATCTTGACAAACCACATTCGCTGAGTAACACAATTCTTTATTAGATGTATCTTCTCTCGTCCTTTTATGAACAAATAACATCTTGCTGATTTTTTCCAATTTCATTCTGGTAAAGCTGCTTTCCGATTTCTCCTAGGCGTGCCGAAATAGCTCAGTTGGGAGAGCGTTAGACTGAAGATCTAAAGGTCCCTGGTTCGATCCCGGGTTTCGGCAAGCGTAACTGTCCTCGGTAGTATAGTGGTCAGTATCCCCGCCTGTCACGCGGGACACCGGGGTTCGATTACCCGCCGGGGCGTTTGCGATATAACATTAATCTTTTTATTTTTATTGGATAACACTAATAATTCTACATGTGCTCTTTTGATTGACTTTAGAAATCTTGACAAACCACATTCGCTGAGTAACACAATTCTTCCTTAGATGTATCTTCTCTCGTCCCTTTATGAACAAATAACATCTTGCTGATTCTTTCCAGTTTCATTCTGATAAAGCTGCTTTCCGATTTCTCCTAGGCGTGCCGAAATAGCTCAGTTGGGAGAGCGTTAGACTGAAGATCTAAAGGTCCCTGGTTCGATCCCGGGTTTCGGCAAGCGTAACTGTCCTCGGTAGTATAGTGGTCAGTATCCCCGCCTGTCACGCGGGAGACCGGGATTCGATTCTCCGCCGGGGAGTTTGCGAAATAACATTGATCTTTTTATTTTTATTGGATAACACTAATAATTCTACATGTGCTCTTTCGATTCACTTTAGAAATCTTGACAAACCACATTCGCTGAGTAACACAATTCTTCCTTAGATGTATCTTCTCTCGTCCTTTTATGAACAAATAACATCTTGCTGATTCTTTCCAGTTTCATTCCGGTAAAGCTGCTTTCCGATTTCTCCTAGGCGTGCCGAAATAGCTCAGTTGGGAGAGCTTTAGACTGAAGATCTAAAGGTCCCGGGTTTCGGCAAGCGTAACTGTCCTCGGTGGTATAGTGGTCAGTATCCCCACCTGTCACGCGGGAGACCGGGGTTCGATTCCCCGCCGGGGAGTTTGCAATTTAACATTAATCTTTTTATTTTTATTGGATAACACTAATAATTCTACATGTGCTCTTTCGATTGACTTTAGAAATCTTGACAAACCACATTCGCTGAGTAACACAATTCTTTATTAGATGTATCTTCTCTCGTCCTTTTATGAACAAATAACATCTTGCTGATTCTTTCCAGTTTCATTCTCATAAAGCTGCTTTCCGATTTCTCGCAGGCGTGCCGAAATAGCTCAGTTGGGAGAGCGTTAGACTGAAGATCTAACGGTCCCTGGTTCGATCCCGGGTTTCGGCAAGCGTAACTGTCCTCGGTAGTATAGTGGTCAGTATCCCCGCCTGTCACGCGGGAGACCGGGGTTCGATTCCCCGCTGGGGAGTTTGCGATATAACATTAATCTTTTTATTTTTATTGGATAACACTAATAATTCTACATGTGCTCTTTCGATTTACTTTAGAAATCTTGACAAATCACATTCGCTGAGTAACACAATTCTTCCTTAGATGTATCTTCTCTCGTCCTTTTATGAACAAATAACATCTTGCTGATTCTTTCCAGTTTCATTCTCATAAAGCTGCTTTCCGATTTCTCCTAGGCGTGCCGAAATAGCTCAGTTGGGAGAGCGTTAGACTGAAGATCTAACGGTCCCTGTTTCGATCCCGGGTTTCGGCAAGCGTAATTGTCCTCGGTAGTATAGTGGTCAGTATCCCCGCCTGTCATGCGGGAGACCGGGGTTCTATTCCCCGGCGGGGAGTTTGCGATATATCAATAATCTTTTTATTTTTATTGGTTAACACTAATAATTCTACATGTGCGCTTTCGATTGACTTTAGAAATCTTGACAAACCACATTCGCTGAGTAACACAATTCTTTATTAGATGTATCTTCTCTAGTCCTTTTATGAACAAATAACATCTTGCTGATTCTTTCCAATTTCATTCTGGTAAAGCTGCTTTCCGATTTCTCCTAGGCGTGCCGAAATAGCTCAGTTGGGAGAGCGTTAGACTGAAGATCTAAAGGTTGCTGGTTCTTGCCGGGTTTCGGCAAGCGTAACTGTCCTCGGTAGTATAGTGGTCAGTATCCCCGCCTGTCACGCGGGAGACCGGGGTTCGATTCCCTGCCGGGGAGTTTGCGATATAACATTAATCTTTTTATTTTTATTTTTATTGAATAACACTAATAATTCTACATGTGCTCTTTCGATTTACTTTAGAAATCTTGACAAATCACATTCGCTGAGTAACACAATTCTTCCTTAGATGTATCTTCTCTCGTCCTTTTATGAACAAATAACATCTTGCTGATTCTTTCCAGTTTCATTCTCATAAAGCTGCTTTCCGATTTCTCGTAGGCGTGCCGAAATAGCTCAGTTGGGAGAGCGGTAGACTGAAGATCTAACGGTCCCTATTTCGATCCCGGGTTTCGGCAAGCGTAACTGTCCTCGGTAGTATAGTGGTCAGTATCCCCGCCTGTCACGCGGGAGACCGGGGTTCGATTCCCCGCCGGGGGGTTTGCGATATAACATTAATCTTTTTATTTTTATTGGATAACACTAATAATTCTACATGTGCTCTTTCGATTGACTTTAGAAATCTTGACAAACCACATTCGCTGAGTAACAGAATTCTTCCTTAGATGTATCTTCTCTCGTCCTTTTATGAACAAATAACATCTTGCTGATTCTTTCCAGTTTCATTCTGGTAAAGCTGCTTTCCGATTTCTCCACGGCGTGCCGAAATAGCTCAGTTGGGAGAGCGTTAGACTGAAGATCTAAAGGTCCCTGGTTCGATCCCGGGTTTCGGCAAGCGAAACTGTCCTCGATAGTATAGTGGTCAGTATCCCCGCCTGTCACGCGGGAGACCGGGGTTCGATTCCCCGCCGCGGAGTTTGTTATATTGCTTTAATCTTTTTATTTTTATTGGATAACGCTAATAATTCTACATGTGCGCTTTCGATTGACTTTAGAAATCTTGACAAACCACATTCGCTGAGTAACACAATTCTTCCTTAGATGTATCTTCTCTCGTCCTTTTATGAACAAATAACATCTTGCTGATTCTTTCCAATTTCATTCTGGTAAAGCTGCTTTCCGATTTCTCCTAGGCGTGCCGAAATAGCTCAGTTGGGATAGCGTTAGACTGAAGATCTAAAGGTCCCTGGTTCGATCCCGGTTTTCGGCAAGCGTAACTGTCCTCGGTAGTATAGTGGTCAGTATCCCCGCCTGTCACGCGGGAGACCGGGGTTCGATTCCCCGCTGGGGAGTTTGCGATATAACATTAATCTTTTTATTTTTATTTTTATTGGATAACACTAATAATTCTACATGTGCTCTTTCGATTTACTTTAGAAATCTTGACAAATCACATTCGCTGAGTAACACAATTCTTCCTTAGATGTATCTTCTCTCGTCCTTTTATGAACAAATAACATCTTGCTGATTCTTTCCAATTTCATTCTGGTAAAGCTGCTTTCCGATTTCTCCTAGGCGTGCCGAAATAGCTCAGTTGGGAGAGCGTTAGACTGAAGATCTAAAGGTTGCTGGTTCTTGCCGGGTTTCGGCAAGCGTAACTGTCCTCGGTAGTATAGTGGTCAGTATCCCCGCCTGTCACGCGGGAGACCGGGGTTCGATTCCCCGCCGGGGAGTTTGCGATATAACATTAATCTTTTTATTTTTATTTTTATTGGATAACACTAATAATTCTACATGTGCTCTTTCGATTTACTTTAGAAATCTTGACAAATCACATTCGCTGAGTAACACAATTCTTCCTTAGATGTATCTTCTCTCGTCCTTTTATGAACAAATAACATCTTGCTGATTCTTTCCAATTTCATTCTGGTAAAGCTGCTTTCCGATTTCTCCTAGGCGTGCCGAAATAGCTCAGTTGGGAGAGCGTTAGACTGAAGATCTAAAGGTTGCTGGTTCTTGCCGGGTTTCGGCAAGCGTAACTGTCCTCGGTAGTATAGTGGTCAGTATCCCCGCCTGTCACGCGGGAGACCGGGGTTCGATTCCCCGCCGGGGAGTTTGCGATATAACATTAATCTTTTTATTTTTATTTTTATTGGATAACACTAATAATTCTACATGTGCTCTTTCGATTTACTTTAGAAATCTTGACAAATCACATTCGCTGAGTAACACAATTCTTCCTTAGATGTATCTTCTCTCGTCCTTTTATGAACAAATAACATCTTGCTGATTCTTTCCAATTTCATTCTGGTAAAGCTGCTTTCCGATTTCTCCTAGGCGTGCCGAAATAGCTCAGTTGGGAGAGCGTTAGACTGAAGATCTAAAGGTTGCTGGTTCTTGCCGGGTTTCGGCAAGCGTAACTGTCCTCGGTAGTATAGTGGTCAGTATCCCCGCCTGTCACGCGGGAGACCGGGGTTCGATTCCCCGCCGGGGAGTTTGCGATATAACATTAATCTTTTTATTTTTATTTTTATTGGATAACACTAATAATTCTACATGTGCTCTTTCGATTTACTTTAGAAATCTTGACAAATCACATTCGCTGAGTAACACAATTCTTCCTTAGATGTATCTTCTCTCGTCCTTTTATGAACAAATAACATCTTGCTGATTCTTTCCAGTTTCATTCTCATAAAGCTGCTTTCCGATTTCTCCTAGGCGTGCCGAAATAGCTCAGTTGGGAGAGCGTTAGACAGAAGATCTAAAGGTCCCTGGTTTGATCCCGGGTTTCGGCAAGCGTAACTGTCCTCGGTAGTATAGTGGTCAATATCCCCGCCTGTCACGCGGGAGACCGGGGTTCGATTCCCCGCCGGGGCGTTTGCTATATTTCTTTAATCTTTTTGTTTTTATTGTATAACACTAATAATTCTACATGTGCGCTTTCGATTGACTTTAGAAATCTTGACAAATCACATTCGCTGAGTAACACAATTCTTTATTAGATGTATCTTCTCTCGTCCTTTTATGAACAAATAACATCTTGCTGATTCTTTCCAATTTCATTCTGGTAAAGCTGCTTTCCGATTTCTCCTAGGCGTGCCGAAATAGCTCAGTTGGGAGAGCTTTAGACTGAAGATCTAAAGGCTGCTGGTTCTTGCCGGGTTTCGGCAAGCGTGACTGTCCTCGGTAGTATAGTGGTCAGTATCCCCGCCTGTCACGCGGGAGACCGGGGTTCGATTCCCCGCCGGGGAGTTTGCGATATAACATTAATCTTTTTATTTTTATTTTTATTGAATAACACTAATAATTCTACATGTGCTCTTTCGATTTACTTTAGAAATCTTGACAAATCACATTCGCTGAGTAACACAATTCTTCCTTAGATGTATCTTCTCTCGTCCTTTTATGAACAAATAACATCTTGCTGATTCTTTCCAGTTTCATTCTCATAAAGCTGCTTTCCGATTTCTCGTAGGCGTGCCGAAATAGCTCAGTTGGGAGAGCGGTAGACTGAAGATCTAACGGTCCCTATTTCGATCCCGGGTTTCGGCAAGCGTAACTGTCCTCGGTAGTATAGTGGTCAGTATCCCCGCCTGTCACGCGGGAGACCGGGGTTCGATTCCCCGCCGGGGTGTTTGCGATATAACATTAATCTTTTTATTTTTATTGGATAACACTAATAATTCTACATGTGCTCTTTCGATTGACTTTAGAAATCGTGACAAACCACATTCGCTGAGTAACAGAATTCTTCCTTAGATGTATCTTCTCTCGTCCTTTTATGAACAAATAACATCTTGCTGATTCTTTCCAGTTTCATTCTGGTAAAGCTGCTTTCCGATTTCTCCACGGCGTGCCGAAATAGCTCAGTTGGGAGAGCGTTAGACTGAAGATCTAAAGGTCCCTGGTTCGATCCCGGGTTTCGGCAAGCGTAACTGTCCTCGATAGTATAGTGGTCAGTATCCCCGCCTGTCACGCGGGAGACCGGGGTTCGATTCCCCGCCGCGGAATTTGCTATATTTCTTTAATCTTTTTATTTTTATTGGATAACGCTAATAATTCTACATGTGCGCTTTCGATTGACTTTAGAAATCTTGACAAACCACATTCGCTGAGTAACACAATTCTTCCTTAGATGTATCTTCTCTCGTCCTTTTATGAACAAATAACATCTTGCTGATTCTTTCCAATTTCATTCTGGTAAAGCTGCTTTCCGATTTCTCCTAGGCGTGCCGAAATAGCTCAGTTTGGATAGCGTTAGACTGAAGATCTAAAGGTCCCTGGTTCGATCCCGGGTTTCGGCAAGCGTAACTGTCCTCGGCAGTATAGTGGTCAGTATCCCCGCCTGTCACGCGGGAGACCGGGGTTCGATTCCCCGCCGGGGAGTTTGCTATATTTCTTTAATCTTTTTATTTTTATTGGATAACACTAATAATTCTACATGTGCGCTTTCGATTGACTTTAGAAATCTTGACAAACCACATTCGCTGAGTAACACAATTCTTCCTTAGATGTATCTTCTCTCGTCCTTTTATGAACAAATAACATCTTGCTGATTCTTTCCAATTTCATTCTGGTAAAGCTGCTTTCCGATTTCCCCTAGGCGTGCCGAAATAGCTCAGTTGGGAGAGCGTTAGACTGAAGATCTAAAGGTCAATGGTTCGATCCCGGGTGTCGGCAAGCGTAACTGTCCTCGGTAGTATAGTGGTCAGTATACCCGCCTGTCACGCGGGAGACCGGGGTTCGATTCCCCGCCGGGGAGTTAGCTACATTTCTTTAATCTTTTTATTTTTATTGGATAACACTAATAATTCTACATGTGCGCTTTCGATTGACTTTCGAAATCTTGACAAACCACATTCGCTGAGTAACACAATTCTTCCTTAGATGTATCTTCTCTCGTCCTTTTATGAACAAATAACATCTTGCTAATTCTTTCCAGTTTCATTCTGGTAAAGCTGCTTGCCGATTTCTCCTAGGCGTGCCGAAATAGCTCAGTTGGGAGAGCGTTAGACTGAAGATCTAAAGGTCCCTGGTGCGATCCCGGGTTTCGGCAAGCGTAACTGTCCTCGGTAGTATAGTGGTCAGTATCCCCGCCTGTCACGCGGGAGACCGGTGTTCGATTCCCCTCCGGGGCGTTTGCGATATAACATTAATCTTTTTATTTTTATTGGATAACACTAATAATTCTACATGTGCTCTTTCGATTGACTTTAGAAATCTTGACAAACCACATTTGCTGAGTAACACAATTCTTCCTTAGATGTATATTCTCTCGTCCTTTTATGAACAAATAACATCTTGCTTATTCTTTCCAATTTCATTCTGGTAAAGCTGCTTTCCGATTTCTCCTAGGCGTGCCGAAATAGCTCAGTTGGGATAGCGTTAGACTGAAGATCTAAAGGTCCCTGGTTCGATCCCGGGTTTCGGCAAGCCTAACTGTCCTCGGTAGTATAGTGGTCAGTATCCCCGCCTGTCACGCGGGAGACCGGGGTTCGATTCCCCGCCGGGGAGTTTGCTATATTTCTTTAATATTTTTATTGGATAACACTAATAATTCTACATGTGCGCTTTCGATTGACTTTATAAATCTTGACAAACCACATTCGCTGAGTAACACAATTCTTTATTAGATGTATCTTCTCTCGTCCTTTTATGAACAAATAACATCTTGCTGATTCTTTCCAATTTCATTCTGGTAAAGCTGCTTTCCGATTTCTCCTAGGCGTGCCGAAATAAATCAGTTGGGAGAGCGTTAGACTGAAGATCTGAAGGTCCCTGGTTCGGTCCCGGGTTTCGGCAATCGTAACTGTCCTCGGTAGTATAGTGGTCAGTATCCCCGCCTGTCCCGCGGGATATCGGGGTTCGATTCCCCGCCGGGGAGTTTGCGATATAACATTAATCTTTTTAGTTTTTTGGATAACACTAATAATTCTACATGTGCTCTTTCGATTGACTTTAGAAATCTTGACAAACCACATTCGCTGAGTAACACAATTCTTCCTTAGATGTATCTTCTCTCGTCCTTTTATGAACAAATAACATCTTGCTGATTCTTTCCAGTTTCATTCTGATAAAGCTGCTTGCCGATTTCTCCTAGGCGTGCCGAAATAGCTCAGTTGGGAGAGCGTTAGACTGAAGATCTAAAGGTCCCTGGTTCGATCCCGGGTTTCGGCAAGCGTAACTGTCCTCGGTAGTATAGTGGTCAGTATCCCCGCCTGTCACGCGGGAGACCGGTGTTCGATTCCCCTCCGGGGCGTTTGCGATATAACATTAATCTTTTTATTTTTATTGGATAACACTAATAATTCTACATGTGCTCTTTCGATTGACTTTAGAAATCTTGACAAACCACATTTGCTGAGTAACACAATTCTTCCTTAGATGTATCTTCTCTCGTCCTTTTATGAACAAATAACATCTTGCTTATTCTTTGCAATTTCATTCTGGTAAAGCTGCTTTCCGATTTTTCCTAGGCGTGCCGAAGTAGCTCAGTTGGGATAGCGTTAGACTGACGATCTAAAGGTCCCTGGTTCGATCCCGGGTTTCGGCAAGCGTAACTGTCCTCGGTAGTATAGTGGTCAGTATCCCCGCCTGTCACGCGGGAGACCGGGGTTCGATTCCCCGCCGGGGAGTTTGCTATATTTCTTTAATCTTTTTATTTTTATTGGATAACACTAATAATTCTACATGTGCGCTTTCGATTGACTTTATAAATCTTGACAAACCACATTCGCTGAGTAACACAATTCTTTATTAGATGTATCTTCTCTCGTCCTTTTATGAACAAATAACATCTTGCTGATTCTTTCCAATTTCATTCTGGTAAAGCTGCTTTCCGATTTCTCCTAGGCGTGCCGAAATAGCTCAGTTGGGATAGCGTTAGACTGAAGATCTAAAGGTCCCTGGTTCGGTCCCGGGTTTCGGCAATCGTAACTGTCCTCGGTAGTATAGTGGTCAGTATCCCCGCCTGTCCCGCGGGATATCGGGGTTCGATTCCCCGCCGGGGAGTTTGCGATATAACATTAATCTTTTTAGTTTTATTGGATAACACTAATAATTCTACATGTGCTCTTTCGATTGACTTTAGAAATCTTGACAAACCACATTCGCTGAGTAACACAATTCTTCCTTAGATGTATCTTCTCTCGTCCTTTTATGAACAAATAACATCTTGCTGATTCTTTCCAATTTCATTCTGGTAAAGCTGCTTTCCGATTTCCCCTAGGCGTGCCGAAATAGCTCAGTTGGGAGAGCGTTAGACTGAAGATCTAAAGGTCCTTGGTTCGATCCCGGGTGTCGGCAAGCGTAACTGTCCTCGGTAGTATAGTGGTCAGTATCCCCGCCTGTCACGCGGGAGACCGGGGTTCGATTCCCCGCCGGGGAGTTAGCTATATTTCTTTAATCTTTTTATTTTTATTGGATAACACTAATAATTCTACATGTGCGCTTTCGATTGACTTTCGAAATCTTGACAAACCACATTCGCTGAGTAACACAATTCTTCCTTAGATGTATCTTCTCTCGTCCTTTTATGAACAAATAACATCTTGCTGATTCTTTCCAGTTTCATTCTGGTAAAGCTGCTTGCCGATTTCTCCTAGGCGTGCCGAAATAGCTCAGTTGGGAGAGCGTTAGACTGAAGATCTAAAGGTCCCTGGTTCGATCCCGGGTTTCGGCAAGCGTAACTGTCCTCGGTAGTATAGTGGTCAGTATCCCCGCCTGTCACGCGGGAGACCGGTGTTCGATTCCCCTCCGGGGCGTTTGCGATATAACATTAATCTTTTTATTTTTATTGGATAACACTAATAATTCTACATGTGCTCTTTCGATTGACTTTAGAAATCTTGACAAACCACATTTGCTGAGTAACACAATTCTTCCTTAGATGTATATTCTCTCGTCCTTTTATGAACAAATAACATCTTGCTTATTCTTTCCAATTTCATTCTGGTAATGCTGCTTTCCGATTTCTCCTAGGCGTGCCGAAATAGCTCAGTTGGGATAGCGTTAGACTGAAGATCTAAAGGTCCCTGGTTCGATCCCGGGTTTCGGCAAGCCTAACTGTCCTCGGTAGTATAGTGGTCAGTATCCCCGCCTGTCACGCGGGAGACCGGGGTTCGATTCCCCGCCGGGGAGTTTGCTATATTTCTTTAATCTTTTTATTTTTATTGGATAACACTAATAATTCTACATGTGCGCTTTCGATTGACTTTATAAATCTTGACAAATTACATTCGCTGAGTAACACAATTCTTTATTAGATGTATCTTCTCTCGTCCTTTTATGAACAAATAACATCTTGCTGATTCTTTCCAATTTCATTCTGGTAAAGCTGCTTTCCGATTTCTCCTAGGCGTGCCGAAATAAATCAGTTGGGAGAGCGTTAGACTGAAGATCTGAAGGTCCCTGGTTCGGTCCCGGGTTTCGGCAATCGTAACTGTCCTCGGTAGTATAGTGGTCAGTATCCCCGCCTGTCCCGCGGGATATCGGGGTTCGATTCCCCGCCGGGGAGTTTGCGATATAACATTAATCTTTTTAGTTTTATTGGATAACACTAATAATTCTACATGTGCTCTTTCGATTGACTTTATAAATCTTGACAAACCACATTCGCTGAGTAACACAATTCTTTATTAGATGTATCTTCTCTCGTCCTTTTATGAACAAATAACATCTTGCTGATTCTTTCCAATTTCATTCTGGTAAAGCTGCTTTCCGATTTCTCCTAGGCGTGCCGAAATAAATCAGTTGGGAGAGCGTTAGACGGAAGATCTAAAGGTCCCTGGTTCGGTCCCGGGTTTCGGCAATCGTAACTGTCCTCGGTAGTATAGTGGTCAGTATCCCCGCCTGTCCCGCGGGATATCGGGGTTCGATTCCCCGCCGGGGAGTTTGCGATATAACATTAATCTTTTTAGTTTTATTGGATAACACTAATAATTCTACATGTGCTCTTTCGATTGACTTTAGAAATCTTGACAAACCACATTCGCTGAGTAACACAATTCTTCCTTAGATGTATCTTCTTTCGTCCTTTTATGAACAAATAACATCTTGCTGATTCTTTCCAGTTTCATTCTGATAAAATTACTTTCCGATTTCTCCTAGGCGTGCCGAAATAGCTCAGTTGGGAGAGCGTTAGACTGAAGATCTAAAGGTCCCTGGTTCGATCCCGGGTTTCGGCAAGCGTAACTGTCCTCGGTAGTATAGTGGTCAGTATCCCCGCCTGTCACGCGGGAGACCGGTGTTCGATTCCCCTCCGGGGCGTTTGCGATATAACATTAATCTTTTTATTTTTATTGGATAACACTAATAATTCTACATGTGCTCTTTCGATTGACTTTAGAAATCTTGACAAACCACATTTGCTGAGTAACACAATTCTTCCTTAGATGTATCTTCTCTCGTCCTTTTATGAACAAATAACATCTTGCTTATTCTTTGCAATTTCATTCTGGTAAAGCTGCTTTCCGATTTTTCCTAGGCGTGCCGAAGTAGCTCAGTTGAGATAGCGTTAGACTGACGATCTAAAGGTCCCTGGTTCGATCCCGGGTTTCGGCAAGCGTAACTGTCCTCGGTAGTATAGTGGTCAGTATCCCCGCCTGTCACGCGGGAGACCGGGGTTCGATTCCCCGCCGGGGAGTTTGCTATATTTCTTTAATCTTTTTATTTTTATTGGATAACACTAATAATTCTACATGTGCGCTTTCGATTGACTTTATAAATCTTGACAAACCACATTCGCTGAGTAACACAATTCTTTATTAGATGTATCTTCTCTCGTCCTTTTATGAACAAATAACATCTTGCTGATTCTTTCCAATTTCATTCTGGTAAAGCTGCTTTCCGATTTCTCCTAGGCGTGCCGAAATAGCTCAGTTGGGATAGCGTTAGACTGAAGATCTAAAGGTCCCTGGTTCGGTCCCGGGTTTCGGCAATCGTAACTGTCCTCGGTAGTATAGTGGTCAGTATCCCCGCCTGTCCCGCGGGATATCGGGGTTCGATTCCCCGCCGGGGAGATTGCGATATAACATTAATCTTTTTAGTTTTATTGGATAACACTAATAATTCTACATGTGCTCTTTCGATTGACTTTAGAAATCTTGACAAACCACATTCGCTGAGTAACACAATTCTTCCTTAGATGTATCTTCTCTCGTCCTTTTATGAACAAATAACATCTTGCTGATTCTTTCCAATTTCATTCTGGTAAAGCTGCTTTCCGATTTCCCCTAGGCGTGCCGAAATAGCTCAGTTGGGAGAGCGTTAGACTGAAGATCTAAAGGTCCTTGGTTCGATCCCGGGTGTCGGCAAGCGTAACTGTCCTCGGTAGTATAGTGGTCAGTATCCCCGCCTGTCACGCGGGAGACCGGGGTTCGATTCCCCGCCGGGGAGTTAGCTATATTTCTTTAATCTTTTTATTTTTATTGGATAACACTAATAATTCTACATGTGCGCTTTCGATTGACTTTCGAAATCTTGACAAACCACATTCGCTGAGTAACACAATTCTTCCTTAGATGTATCTTCTCTCGTCCTTTTATGAACAAATAACATCTTGCTGATTCTTTCCAGTTTCATTCTGGTAAAGCTGCTTGCCGATTTCTCCTAGGCGTGCCGAAATAGCTCAGTTGGGAGAGCGTTAGACTGAAGATCTAAAGGTCCCTGGTTCGATCCCGGGTTTCGGCAAGCGTAACTGTCCTCGGTAGTATAGTGGTCAGTATCCCCGCCTGTCACGCGGGAGACCGGTGTTCGATTCCCCTCCGGGGCGTTTGCGATATAACATTAATCTTTTTATTTTTATTGGATAACACTAATAATTCTACATGTGCTCTTTCGATTGACTTTAGAAATCTTGACAAACCACATTTGCTGAGTAACACAATTCTTCCTTAGATGTATATTCTCTCGTCCTTTTATGAACAAATAACATCTTGCTTATTCTTTCCAATTTCATTCTGGTAATGCTGCTTTCCGATTTCTCCTAGGCGTGCCGAAATAGCTCAGTTGGGATAGCGTTAGACTGAAGATCTAAAGGTCCCTGGTTCGATCCCGGGTTTCGGCAAGCCTAACTGTCCTCGGTAGTATAGTGGTCAGTATCCCCGCCTGTCACGCGGGAGACCGGGGTTCGATTCCCCGCCGGGGAGTTTGCTATATTTCTTTAATCTTTTTATTTTTATTGGATAACACTAATAATTCTACATGTGCGCTTTCGATTGACTTTATAAATCTTGACAAATTACATTCGCTGAGTAACACAATTCTTTATTAGATGTATCTTCTCTCGTCCTTTTATGAACAAATAACATCTTGCTGATTCTTTCCAATTTCATTCTGGTAAAGCTGCTTTCCGATTTCTCCTAGGCGTGCCGAAATAAATCAGTTGGGAGAGCGTTAGACTGAAGATCTGAAGGTCCCTGGTTCGGTCCCGGGTTTCGGCAATCGTAACTGTCCTCGGTAGTATAGTGGTCAGTATCCCCGCCTGTCCCGCGGGATATCGGGGTTCGATTCCCCGCCGGGGAGTTTGCGATATAACATTAATCTTTTTAGTTTTATTGGATAACACTAATAATTCTACATGTGCTCTTTCGATTGACTTTATAAATCTTGACAAACCACATTCGCTGAGTAACACAATTCTTTATTAGATGTATCTTCTCTCGTCCTTTTATGAACAAATAACATCTTGCTGATTCTTTCCAATTTCATTCTGGTAAAGCTGCTTTCCGATTTCTCCTAGGCGTGCCGAAATAAATCAGTTGGGAGAGCGTTAGACGGAAGATCTAAAGGTCCCTGGTTCGGTCCCGGGTTTCGGCAATCGTAACTGTCCTCGGTAGTATAGTGGTCAGTATCCCCGCCTGTCCCGCGGGATATCGGGGTTCGATTCCCCGCCGGGGAGTTTGCGATATAACATTAATCTTTTTAGTTTTATTGGATAACACTAATAATTCTACATGTGCTCTTTCGATTGACTTTAGAAATCTTGACAAACCACATTCGCTGAGTAACACAATTCTTCCTTAGATGTATCTTCTTTCGTCCTTTTATGAACAAATAACATCTTGCTGATTCTTTCCAGTTTCATTCTGATAAAATTACTTTCCGATTTCTCCTAGGCGTGCCGAAATAGCTCAGTTGGGAGAGCGTTAGACTGAAGATCTAAAGGTCCCTGGTTCGATCCCGGGTTTCGGCAAGCGTAACTGTCCTCGGTAGTATAGTGGTCAGTATCCCCGCCTGTCACGCGGGAGACCGGTGTTCGATTCCCCTCCGGGGCGTTTGCGATATAACATTAATCTTTTTATTTTTATTGGATAACACTAATAATTCTACATGTGCTCTTTCGATTGACTTTAGAAATCTTGACAAACCACATTTGCTGAGTAACACAATTCTTCCTTAGATGTATATTCTCTCGTCCTTTTATGAACAAATAACATCTTGCTTATTCTTTCCAATTTCATTCTGGTAATGCTGCTTTCCGATTTCTCCTAGGCGTGCCGAAATAGCTCAGTTGGGATAGCGTTAGACTGAAGATCTAAAGGTCCCTGGTTCAATCCCGGGTTTCGGCAAGCCTAACTGTCCTCGGTAGTATAGTGGTCAGTATCCCCGCCTGTCACGCGGGAGACCGGGGTTCGATTCCCCGCCGGGGAGTTTGCTATATTTCTTTAATCTTTTTATTTTTATTGGATAACACTAATAATTCTACATGTGCGCTTTCGATTGACTTTATAAATCTTGACAAACCACATTCGCTGAGTAACACAATTCTTTATTAGATGTATCTTCTCTCGTCCTTTTATGAACAAATAACATCTTGCTGATTCTTTCCAATTTCATTCTGGTAAAGCTGCTTTCCGATTTCTCCTAGGCGTGCCGAAATAAATCAGTTGGGAGAGCGTTAGACTGAAGATCTGAAGGTCCCTGGTTCGGTCCCGGGTTTCGGCAATCGTAACTGTCCTCGGTAGTATAGTGGTCAGTATCCCCGCCTGTCCCGCGGGATATCGGGGTTCGATTCCCCGCCGGGGAGTTTGCGATATAACATTAATCTTTTTAGTTTTATTGGATAACACTAATAATTCTACATGTGCTCTTTCGATTGACTTTAGAAATCTTGACAAACCACATTCGCTGAGTAACACAATTCTTCCTTAGATGTATCTTCTTTCGTCCTTTTATGAACAAATAACATCTTGCTGATTCTTTCCAGTTTCATTCTGATAAAATTACTTTCCGATTTCTCCTAGGCGTGCCGAAATAGCTCAGTTGGGAGAGCGTTAGACTGAAGATCTAAAGGTCCCTGATTCGATCCCGGATTTCGGCAAGCGTAACTGTCCTCGCTAGTATAGTGGTCAGTATCCCCGCCTGTCACACGGGAGACCGGGGTTCGATTCCCCGCCGGGGAGTTAGCTATATTTCTTTAATCTTTTTATTTTTATTGGATAACACTAATAATTCTACATGTGCGCTTTCGATTGACTTTACAAATCTTGACAAACCACATTCGCTGAGTAACACAATTCTTCCTTAGATGTATCTTCTCTCGTCCTTTTATGAACACAATAACATCTTGCTGATTCTTTCCAGTTTCATTCTCATAAAGCTGCTTTCCGATTTCTCCTAGGCGTGCCGAAATAGCTCAGTTGGGAGAGCGTTAGACTGAAGATCTAAAGGTACTTGGTTCGATCCCGGGTGTCGGCAAGCGTAACTGTCCTCGGTAGTATAGTGGTCAGTATCCCCGCCTGTCACGCGGGAGACCGGGGTTCGATTCCCCGCCGGGGAGTTAGCTATATTTCTTTAATCTTTTTATTTTTATTGGATAACACTAATAATTCTACATGTGCGCTTTCGATTGACTTTAGAAATCTTGACAAACCACATTCGCTGAGTAACACAATTCTTCCTTAGATGTATCTTCTCTCGTTCTTTTATGAACAAACAACATCTTGCTGATTCTTTCCAGTTTCATTCTGGTAAAGCTGCTTGCCGATTTCTCCTAGGCGTGCCGAAATAGCTCAGTTGGGAGAGCGTTAGACTGAAGATCTAAAGGTCCCGGGTTTCGGCAAGCGTAACTGTCCTCGGTAGTATAGTGGTCAGTATCCCCGCCTGTCACGCGGGAGACCGGTGTTCGATTCCCCTCCGGGGCGTTTGCGATATAACATTAATCTTTTTATTTTTATTGGATAACACTAATAATTCTACATGTGCTCTTTCGATTGACTTTAGAAATCTTGACAAAACACATTCGCTGAGTAACACAATTCTTCCTTAGATGTATCTTCTCTCGTCCTTTTATGAACAAATTACATCTTGCTGATTCTTTCCAGTTTCATTCTGATAAAGCGTCTTTCCGATTTCCCCTAGACGTGCCGAAATAGCTCAGTTGGGAGAGCGTTAGACTGAAGATCTAAAAGTCCCTGGTTCGATCCCGGGTTTCGGCAAGCGTAACTGTCCTCGGTAGTATAGTGGTCAGTATCCCCGCCTATCACGCGGGAGACCGGGGTTCGATTCCCCGCCGGGGAGTTTGCTATATTTCTTTAATCTTTTTATTTTTATTCGATAACACTAATAATTCTACATGTGCGCTTTCGATTGACTTTAGAAATCTTGGCAAACCACATTCGCTGAGTAACACAATTCTTCCTTAGATGTATCTTCTCTCGTCCTTTTATGAACAAATAACATCTTGCTGATTCTTTCCAATTTCATTCTGGTAAAGCTGCTTTCCGATTTCTCCTAGGCGTGCCGAAATAGCTCAGTTGGGAGAGCGTTAGACTGAAGATCTAAAGGTCCCTGGTTCGATCCCGGGTTTCGGCAAGCGTAACTGTCCTCGGTAGTATAGTGGTCAGTATCCCCACCTTTCACGCGGGAGACCGGGGTTCGATTCCCCGCCAGGGAGTTTGCTATATTTCTTTAATCTTTTTATTTTTATTGGATAACGCTAATAATTCCACATGCGCGCTTTCGATTGACTTTAGAAATCTTGACAAACCACATTCGCTGTGTAACACAATTCTTCCTTAGATGTATCTTCTCTCGTCCTTTTATGAACAAATAACACCTTGCTGATTCTTTCCAGTTTCATTCTGATAAAGCTGCTTTCCGATTTCTCCTAAGCGTGCCGAAATAGCTCAGTTGGGAGAGCGTTTGACTGAAGATCTAAAGGTCCCTGGTTCGATCCCGGGTGTCGGCAAGCGTAACTGTCCTCGGTAGTATAGTGGTCAGTATCCCCGCCTGTCACGCGGGAGACCGGGGTTCGATTACCCGCCGGGGAGTTTGCGATATAACATTAATCTTTTTAGTTTTATTGGATAACACTAATAATTCTACATGTGCTCTTTCGATTGACTTTAGAAATCTTGACAAACCACATTCGCTGAGTAACACAATTCTTCCTTAGATGTATCTTCTCTCGTCCTTTTATGAACAAATAACATCATGCTGATTCTTTCCAGTTTCATTCTGATAAAATTACTTTCCAAATTCTCCTAGGCGTGCCGAAATAGCTCAATTGGGAGAGCGTTTGACTGAAGATCTAAAGGTCCCTTATTCGATCCCGGGTTTCGGCAAGCGTAACTGTCCTCGGTAGTCTAGTGGTCAGGATCCCCGCCTGTCACGCGGGAGACCGGGGTTCGATTTCCCGCCGGGGAGTTAGCTATATTTCTTTAATCTTTTTATTTTTATTGGATAACACTAATAATTCTACATGTGCGCTTTCGATTGACTTTAGAAATCTTGACAAACCACATTCGCTGAGTAACACAATTCTTCCTTAGATGTATCTTCTCTCGTCCTTTTATGAACAAATAACATCTTGCTGATTCTTTCCAATTTCATTCTGGTAAAGCTGCTTTCCGATTTCCCCTAGGCGTGCCGAAATAGCTCAGTTGGGAGAGCGTTAGACTGAAGATCTAAAGGTCCCTGGTTCGATCCCGCGTTTCGGCAAGCGTAACTGTCCTCGGTAGTATAGTTGTCAGTATCCCCGCCTGTCACACGGGAGACCGGGGTTCGATTCCCCGCCGGGGAGTTAGCTATATTTCTTTAATCTTTTTATTTTTATTGCATAACACTAATAATTCTACATGTGCGATTTCGATTGACTTTACAAATCTTGACAAACCACATTCGCTGAGTAACACAATACTTCCTTAGATGTATCTTCTCTCGTCCTTTTATGAACAAATAACATCTTGCTGATTCTTTCCAGTTTCATTCTCATAAAGCTGCTTTCCGATTTCTCCTAGGCGTGCCGAAATAGCTCAGTTGGGAGAGCGTTAGACTGAAGATCTAAAGGTCCTTGGTTCGATCCCGGGTGTCGGCAAGCGTAACTGTCCTCGGTAGTATAGTTTTCGGTATCCCCGCCTGTCACGCGGGAGACCGGTGTTCGATTCCTCTCCGGGGCGTTTGCGATATAACATTAATCTTTTTATTTTTATTGGATAACACTAATAATTCTACATGTGCGCTTTCGATTGACTTTAGAAATCTTGACAAACCTCATTCGCTGAGTAACACAATTCTTCCTTAGATGTATCTTCTCTCGTCCTTTTATGAACAAATAACATCTTGCTGATTCTTTCCAGTTTCATTCTGGTAAAGCTGCTTTCCGATTTCTCCTAGGCGTGCCGAAATAGCTCAGCTGGGAGAGCTTTAGACTGAAGATCTAAAGGTCCCTGGTTCGATCTCGGATTTCGGCAAGCGTAACTGTCCTCGGTAGTATAGTGGTCAGTATCCCCGCCTATCACGCGGGAGACCGGGGTTCGATTCCCCGCTGGGGAGTTTGCTATATTTCTTTAATCTTTTTATTTTTATTCGATAACACTAATAATTCTACATGCGCGCTTTCGATTGACTTTAGAAATCTTGACAAACCACATTCGCTGAGTAACACAATTCTTTATTAGATGTATCTTCTCTCGTCCATTTATGAACAAATAACATCTTGCTGATTCTTTCCAGTTTCATTCTGGTAAAGCTGCTTTCCGATTTCTCCTAGGCGTGCCGAAATAGCTCAGTTGGGAGAGCGTTAGACTGAAGATCTAAAGGTCCCTGGTTCGATCCCGGGTTTCGGCAAGCGTAACTGTCCTCGGTAGTATAGTGGTCAGTA
This sequence comes from Argiope bruennichi, assembly GCF_947563725.1. Lineage (NCBI taxonomy): Eukaryota > Metazoa > Arthropoda > Arachnida > Araneae > Araneidae > Argiope > Argiope bruennichi. The sequence continues at coordinate 11,247,252 of NC_079157.1, read as the reverse complement.
TCCCCACCTGTCACGCGGGAGACCGGGGTTCGATTCCCCGCCGGGGAGTTTGCTATATTTCTTTAATCTTTTTATTTTTATTGGATAACGCTAATAATTCTACATGCGCGCTTTCGATTGACTTTAGAAATCTTGACAAACCACATTCGCTGTGTAACACAATTCTTCCTTAGATGTATCTTCTCTCGTCCTTTTATGAACAAATAACACCTTGCTGATTCTTTCCAGTTTCATTCTGATAAAGCTGCTTTCCGATTTCTCCTAGGCGTGCCGAAATATCTCAGTTGGGAGAGCGTTTGACTGAAGATCTAAAGGTCCCTGATTCGATCCCGGATTTCGGCAAGCGTAACTGTCCTCGGTAGTATAGTCTTCAGTATCCCCGCCTGTCACGCGGGAGACCGGGGTTCGATTCCCCGCCGGGGAGTTTGCTATATTTCTTTAATCTTTTTATTTTTATTGGATAACACTAATAATTCTACATGTGCGCTTTCGATTGACTTTAGAAATCTTGACAAACCACATTCGCTGAGTAACACAATTCTTCCTTAGATGTATCTTCTCTCGTCCTTTTATGAACAAATAACATCTTGCTGATTCTTTCCAGTTTCATTCTGATAAAGCTTCTTTCCGATTTCCCCTAGGCGTGCCGAAATAGCTCAGTTGGGAGAGCGTTAGACTGAAGATCTAAAGGTCCCTGGTTCGATCCCGGGTTTCGGCAAGCGTAACTGTCCTCGGTAGTATAGTGGTCAGTATCCCCGCCTGTCACGCGGGAGACCGGGGTTCGATTCCCCGCCGGGGAGTTTGCTATATTTCTTTAATCTTTTTATTTTTATTCGATAACACTAATAATTCTACATGTGCGCTTTCGATTGACTTTAGAAATCTTGACAAACCACATTCGCTGAGTAACACAATTCTTCCTTAGATGTATCTTCTCTCGTCCTTTTATGAACAAATAACATCTTGCTAATTCTTTCCAGTTTCATTCTGGTAAAGCTGCTTTCCGATTTCTCCTAGGCGTGCCGAAATAGCTCAGTTGGGAGAGCGTTAGACTGAAGATCTAAAGGTCCCTGGTTCGATCCCGGGTTTCGGCAAGCGTAACTGTCATCGGTATTATAGTGGTCAGTATCCCCGCCTATCACGCGGGAGACCGGGGTTCGATTCCCCGCCGGGGAGTTTGCTATATTTCTTTAATCTTTTTATTTTTATTGGATAACACTAATAATTCTACATGTGCGCTTTCGATTGACTTTAGAAATCTTTACAAACCACATTCGCTGAGTCACACAATTCTTCCTTAGATGTATCTTCTCTCGTCCTTTTATGAACAAATAACATCTTGCTGATTCTTTCCAATTTCATTCTGGTAAAGCTGCTTTCCGATCTCTCCTAGGCGTGCCGAAATAGCTCAGTTGGGAGAGCGTTAGACTGAAGATCTAAAGGTCCCTGGTTCGATCCCGGGTTTCGGCAAGCGTAACTGTCCTCGGTAGTATAGTGGTCAGTATCCCCGCCTGTCACGCGGGAGACCGGGGTTCGATTCCCCGCCGGGGAGTTTGCTATATTTCTTTAATCTTTTTATTTTTATTGGATAACGCTAATAATTCTACATGCGCGCTTTCGATTGACTTTAGAAATCTTGACAAACCACATTCGCTGTGTAACACAATTCTTCCTTAGATGTATCTTCTCTCGTCCTTTTATGAACAAATAACATCTTGCTGATTCTTTCCAGTTTCATTCTGGTAAAGCTGCTTTCCGATTTCTCCTAGGCGTGCCGAAATAGCTCAGTTGGGAGAGCGTTAGACTGAAGATCTAAAGGTCCCTGGTTCGATCCCGGGTTTCGGCAAGCGTAACTGTCATCGGTATTATAGTGGTCAGTATCCCCGCCTATCACGCGGGAGACCGGGGTTCGATTCCCCGCCGGGGAGTTTGCTATATTTCTTTAATCTTTTTATTTTTATTGGATAACACTAATAATTCTACATGTGCGCTTTCGATTGACTTTAGAAATCTTTACAAACCACATTCGCTGAGTCACACAATTCTTCCTTAGATGTATCTTCTCTCGTCCTTTTATGAACAAATAACATCTTGCTGATTCTTTCCAATTTCATTCTGGTAAAGCTGCTTTCCGATTTCCCCTAGGCGTGCCGAAATAGCTCAGTTGGGAGAGCGTTAGACTGAAGATCTAAAGGTCCCTGGTTCGATCCCGGGTTTCGGCAAGCGTAACTGTCCTCGGTAGTATAGTGGTCAGTATCCCCGCCTGTCACACGGGAGACCGGGGTTCGATTCCCCGCCGGGGAGTTAGCTATATTTCTTTAATCTTTTTATTTTTATTGGATAACACTAATAATTCTACATGTGCGCTTTCGATTGACTTTACAAATCTTGACAAACCACATTCGCTGAGTAACACAATTCTTCCTTAGATGTATCTTCTCTCGTCCTTTTATGAACACAATAACATCTTGCTGATTCTTTCCAGTTTCATTCTCATAAAGCTGCTTTCCGATTTCTCCTAGGCGTGCCGAAATAGCTCAGTTGGGAGAGCGTTAGACTGAAGATCTAAAGGTCCTTGGTTCGATCCCGGGTGTCGGCAAGCGTAACTGTCCTCGGTAGTATAGTGGTCAGTATCCCCGCCTGTCACGCGGGAGACCGGGGTTCGATTCCCCGCCGGGGAGTTAGCTATATTTCTTTAATCTTTTTATTTTTATTGGATAACACTAATAATTCTACATGTGCGCTTTCGATTGACTTTAGAAATCTTGACAAACCACATTCGCTGAGTAACACAATTCTTCCTTAGATGTATCTTCTCTCGTCCTTTTATGAACAAATAACATCTTGCTGATTCTTTCCAGTTTCATTCTCATAAAGCTGCTTTCCGATTTCTCCTAGGCGTGCCGAAATAAATCAGTTGGGAGAGCGTTAGACTGAAGATCTAAAGGTCCCTGGTTCGGTCCCGTGTTTCGGCAATCGTAACTGTCCTCGGTAGTATAGTGGTCAGAATCCCCGCCTGTCCCGCGGGATATCGGGGTTCGATTCCCCGCCGGGGAGTTTGCGATATAACATTAATCTTTTTAGTTTTATTGGATAACACTAATAATTCTACATGTGCTCTTTCGATTGACTTTAGAAATCTTGACAAACCACATTCGCTGAGTAACACAATTCTTCCTTAGATGTATCTTCTCTCGTCCTTTTATGAACAAATAACATCTTGCTGATTCTTTCCAGTTTCATTCTGATAAAATTACTTTCCGATTTCTCCTAGGCGTGCCGAAATAGCTCAGTTGGGAGAGCGTTTGACTGAAGATCTAAAGGTCCCTGATTCGATCCCGGGTTTCGGCAAGCGTAACTGTCCTCGGTAGTATAGTGGTCAGTATCCCCGCCTGTCACGCGGGAGACCGGGGTTCGATTCCCCGCCGGGGAGTTAGCTATATTTCTTTAATCTTTTTATTTTTATTGGATAACACTAATAATTCTACATGTGCGCTTTCGATTGACTTTAGAAATCTTGACAAAGCACATTCGCTGAGTAACACAATTCTTCCTTAGATGTATCTTCTCTCGTCCTTTTATGAACAAATAACATCTTGCTGATTCTTTCCAATTTCATTCTGGTAAAGCTGCTTTCCGATTTCCCCTAGGCGTGCCGAAATAGCTCAGTTGGGAGAGCGTTAGACTGAAGATCTAAAGGTCCCTGGTTCGATCCCGGGTTTCGGCAAGCGTAACTGTCCTCGGTAGTATAGTGGTCAGTATCCCCGCCTGTCACGCGGGAGACCGGGGTTCGATTCCCCGCCGGGGAGTTAGCTATATTTCTTTAATCTTTTTATTTTTATTGGATAACACTAATAATTCTACATGTGCGCTTTCGATTGACTTTAGAAATCTTGACAAACCACATTCGCTGAGTAACACAATTCTTCCTTAGATGTATCTTCTCTCGTCCTTTTATGAACAAATAACATCTTGCTGATTCTTTCCAGTTTCATTCTCATAAAGCTGCTTTCCGATTTCTCCTAGGCGCGCCGAAATAGCTCAGTTGGGAGAGCGTTAGACTGAAGATCTAAAGGTCCTTGGTTCGATCCCGGGTGTCGGCAAGCGTAACTGTCCTCGGTAGTATAGTGGTCAGTATCCCCGCCTGTCACGCGGGAGACCGGGGTTCGATTCCCCGCCGGGGAGTTAGCTATATTTCTTTAATCTTTTTATTTTTATTGGATAACACTAATAATTCTACATGTGCGCTTTCGATTGACTTTAGAAATCTTGACAAACCACATTCGCTGAGTAACACAATTCTTTATTAGATGTATTTTCTCTCGTCCTTTTATCAACAAATAACATCTTGCTGATTCTTTCCAGTTTCATTCTGGTAAAGCTGCTTTCCGATTTCTCCTAGGCGTGCCGAAATAGCTCAGTTGGGAGAGCGTTAGACTGAAGATCTAAAGGTCCCTGGTTCGATCCCGGGTTTCGGCAAGCGTAACTGTCATCGGTATTATAGTGGTCAGTATCCCCGCCTATCACGCGGGAGACCGGGGTTCGATTCCCCGCCGGGGAGTTTGCTATATTTCTTTAATCTTTTTATTTTTATTGGATAACACTAATAATTCTACATGTGCGCTTTCGATTGACTTTAGAAATCTTTACAAACCACATTCGCTGTGTCACACAATTCTTCCTTAGATGTATCTTCTCTCGTCCTTTTATGAACAAATAACATCTTGCTGATTCTTTCCAATTTCATTCTGGTAAAGCTGCTTTCCGATCTCTCCTAGGCGTGCCGAAATAGCTCAGTTGGGAGAGCGTTAGACTGAAGATCTAAAGGTCCCTGGTTCGATCCCGGGTTTCGGCAAGCGTAACTGTCCTCGGTAGTATAGTGGTCAGTATCCCCGCCTGTCACGCGGGAGACCGGGGTTCGATTCCCCGCCGGGGAGTTTGCTATATTTCTTTAATCTTTTTATTTTTATTGGATAACGCTAATAATTCTACATGCGCGCTTTCGATTGACTTTAGAAATCTTGACAAACCACATTCGCTGTGTAACACAATTCTTCCTTAGATGTATCTTCTCTCGTCCTTTTATGAACAAATAACATCTTGCTGATTCTTTCCAGTTTCATTCTGGTAAAGCTGCTTTCCGATTTCTCCTAGGCGTGCCGAAATAGCTCAGTTGGGAGAGCGTTAGACTGAAGATCTAAAGGTCCCTGGTTCGATCCCGGGTTTCGGCAAGCGTAACTGTCATCGGTATTATAGTGGTCAGTATCCCCGCCTATCACGCGGGAGACCTTGGTTCGATTCCCCGCCGGGGAGTTTGCTATATTTCTTTAATCTTTTTATTTTTATTGGATAACACTAATAATTCTACATGTGCGCTTTCGATTGACTTTAGAAATCTTTACAAACCACATTCGCTGAGTCACACAATTCTTCCTTAGATGTATCTTCTCTCGTCCTTTTATGAACAAATAACATCTTGCTGATTCTTTCCAATTTCATTCTGGTAAAGCTGCTTTCCGATCTCTCCTAGGCGTGCCGAAATAGCTCAGTTGGGAGAGCGTTAGACTGAAGATATAAAGGTCCCTGGTTCGATCCCGGGTTTCGGCAAGCGTAACTGTCCTCGGTAGTATAGTGGTCAGTATCCCCGCCTGTCACGCGGGAGACCGGGATTCGATTCCCCGCCGGTGAGTTTGCGATATAACATTAATCATTTTATTTTTATTGGATAACACTAATAATTCTACATGCGCGCTTTCGATTGACTTTAGAAATCTTGACAAACCACATTCGCTGAGTAACACAATTCTTTATTAGATGTATCTTCTCTCGTCCTTTTATGAACAAATAACATCTTGCTGATTCTTTCCAGTTTCATTCTGGTAAAGCTGTTTTCCGATTTCTCCTAGGCGTGCCGAAATAGCTCAGTTGGGAGAGCGTTAGACTGAAGATCTAAAGGTCCCTGGTTCGATCCCGGGTTTCGGCAAGCGTAACTGTCCTCGGTAGTATAGTGGTCAGTATCCCCACCTGTCACGCGGGAGACCGGGGTTCGATTCCCCGCCGGGGAGTTTGCTATATTTCTTTAATCTTTTTATTTTTATTGGATAACGCTAATAATTCTACATGCGCGCTTTCGATTGACTTTAGAAATCTTGACAAACCACATTCGCTGTGTAACACAATTCTTCCTTAGATGTATCTTCTCTCGTCCTTTTATGAACAAATAACACCTTGCTGATTCTTTCCAGTTTCATTCTGATAAAGCTGCTTTCCGATTTCTCCTAGGCGTGCCGAAATATCTCAGTTGGGAGAGCGTTTGACTGAAGATCTAAAGGTCCCTGATTCGATCCCGGATTCCGGCAAGCGTAACTGTCCTCGGTAGTATAGTGGTCAGTATCCCCGCCTGTCACGCGGGAGACCGGGGTTCGATTCCCCGCCGGGGAGTTTGCTATATTTCTTTAATCTTTTTATTTTTATTCGATAACACTAATAATTCTACATGTGCGCTTTCGATTGACTTTAGAAATCTTGACAAACCACATTCGCTGAGTAACACAATTCTTCCTTAGATGTATCTTCTCTCGTCCTTTTATGAACAAATAACATCTTGCTAATTCTTTCCAATTTCATTCTGGTAAAGCTGCTTTCCGATCTCTCCTAGGCGTGCCGAAATAGCTCAGTTGGGCGAGCGTTTGATTGAAGATCTAAAGGTCCCTGCTTCGATCCCGGGTTTCGGCAAGCGTAACTGTCATCGGTATTATAGTGGTCAGTATCCCCGCCTATCACGCGGGAGACCGGGGTTCGATTCCCCGCCGGGGAGTTTGCTATATTTCTTTAATCTTTTTATTTTTATTGGATAACACTAATAATTCTACATGTGCGCTTTCGATTGACTTTAGAAATCTTGACAAACCACATTCGCTGAGTAACACAATTCTTCCTTAGATGTATCTACTCTCGTCCTTTTATGAACAAATAACATCTTGCTGATTCTTTCCAGTTTCATTCTGGTAAAGCTGCTTGCCGATTTCTCCTAGGCGTGCCGAAATAGCTCAGTTGGGATAGCGTTAGACTGAAGATCTAAAGGTCCCTGGTTTGATCCCGGGTTTCGGCAAGCGTAACTGTCCTCGGTAGTATAGTGGTCAGTATCCCCGCCAGTCACGCGGGAGACCGGGGTTCGATTCCCCGCCGGGGAGTTTGCTATATTTCTTTAATCTTTTTATTTTTATTGGATAACACTAATAATTCTACATGTGCGCTTTCGATTGACTTTATAAATCTTGACAAACCACATTCGCTGAGTAACACAATTCTTTATTAGATGTATCTTCTCTCGTCCTTTTATGAACAAATAACATCTTGCTGATTCTTTCCAATTTCATTCTGGTAAAGCTGCTTTCCGATTTCTCCTAGGCGTGCCGAAATAAATCAGTTGGGAGAGCGTTAGACTGAAGATCTAAAGGTCCCTGGTTCGGTCCCGTGTTTCGGCAATCGTAACTGTCCTCGGTAGTATAGTGGTCAGAATCCCCGCCTGTCCCGCGGGATATCGGGGTTCGATTCCCCGCCGGGGAGTTTGCGATATAACATTAATCTTTTTAGTTTTATTGGATAACACTAATAATTCTACATGTGCTCTTTCGATTGACTTTAGAAATCTTGACAAACCACATTCGCTGAGTAACACAATTCTTCCTTAGATGTATCTTCTCTCGTCCTTTTATGAACAAATAACATCTTGCTGATTCTTTCCAGTTTCATTCTGATAAAATTACTTTCCGATTTCTCCTAGGCGTGCCGAAATAGCTCAGTTGGGAGAGCGTTTGACTGAAGATCTAAAGGTCCCTGATTCGATCCCGGGTTTCGGCAAGCGTAACTGTCCTCGGTAGTATAGTGGTCAGTATCCCCGCCTGTCACGCGGGAGACCGGGGTTCGATTCCCCGCCGGGGAGTTAGCTATATTTCTTTAATCTTTTTATTTTTATTGGATAACACTAATAATTCTACATGTGCGCTTTCGATTGACTTTAGAAATCTTGACAAAGCACATTCGCTGAGTAACACAATTCTTCCTTAGATGTATCTTCTCTCGTCCTTTTATGAACAAATAACATCTTGCTGATTCTTTCCAATTTCATTCTGGTAAAGCTGCTTTCCGATTTCCCCTAGGCGTGCCGAAATAGCTCAGTTGGGAGAGCGTTAGACTGAAGATCTAAAGGTCCCTGGTTCGATCCCGGGTTTCGGCAAGCGTAACTGTCCTCGGTAGTATAGTGGTCAGTATCCCCGCCTGTCACACGGGAGACCGGGGTTCGATTCCCCGCCGGGGAGTTAGCTATATTTCTTTAATCTTTTTATTTTTATTGGATAACACTAATAATTCTACATGTGCGCTTTCGATTGACTTTACAAATCTTGACAAACCACATTCGCTGAGTAACACAATTCTTCCTTAGATGTATCTTCTCTCGTCCTTTTATGAACACAATAACATCTTGCTGATTCTTTCCAGTTTCATTCTCATAAAGCTGCTTTCCGATTTCTCCTAGGCGTGCCGAAATAGCTCAGTTGGGAGAGCGTTAGACTGAAGATCTAAAGGTCCTTGGTTCGATCCCGGGTGTCGGCAAGCGTAACTGTCCTCGGTAGTATAGTGGTCAGTATCCCCGCCTGTCACGCGGGAGACCGGGGTTCGATTCCCCGCCGGGGAGTTAGCTATATTTCTTTAATCTTTTTATTTTTATTGGATAACACTAATAATTCTACATGTGCGCTTTCGATTGACTTTAGAAATCTTGACAAACCACATTCGCTGAGTAACACAATTCTTCCTTAGATGTATCTTCTCTCGTCCTTTTATGAACAAATAACATCTTGCTGATTCTTTCCAGTTTCATTCTCATAAAGCTGCTTTCCGATTTCTCCTAGGCGTGCCGAAATAGCTCAGTTGGGAGAGCGTTAGACTGAAGATCTAAAGGTCCTTGGTTCGATCCCGGGTGTCGGCAAGCGTAACTGTCCTCGGTAGTATAGTGGTCAGTATCCCCGCCTGTCACGCGGGAGACCGGGGTTCGATTCCCCGCCGGGGAGTTAGCTATATTTCTTTAATCTTTTTATTTTTATTGGATAACACTAATAATTCTACATGTGCGCTTTCGATTGACTTTAGAAATCTTGACAAACCACATTCGCTGAGTAACACAATTCTTCCTTAGATGTATCTTCTCTCGTCCTTTTATGAACAAATAACATCTTGCTTATTCTTTCCAGTTTCATTCTGGTAAAGCTGCTTGCCGATTTCTCCTAGGCGTGCCGAAATAGCTCAGTTGGGAGAGCGTTAGACTGAAGATCTAAAGGTCCCGGGTTTCGGCAAGCGTAACTGTCCTCGGTAGTATAGTGGTCAGTATCCCCGCCTGTCACGCGGGAGACCGGTGTTCGATTCCCCTCCGGGGCGTTTGCGATATAACATTAATCTTTTTATTTTTATTGGATAACACTAATAATTCTACATGTGCTCTTTCGATTGACTTTAGAAATCTTGACAAACCACATTCGCTGAGTAACACAATTCTTCCTTAGATGTATCTTCTCTCGTCCTTTTATGAACAAATAACATCTTGCTAATTCTTTCCAATTTCATTCTGGTAAAGCTGCTTTCCGATCTCTCCTAGGCGTGCCGAAATAGCTCAGTTGGGAGAGCGTTAGACTGAAGATCTAAAGGTCCCTGGTTCGATCCCGGGTTTCGGCAAGCGTAACTGTCCTCGATAGTATAGTGGTCAGTATCCCCGCCTGTCACGCGGGAGACCGGGATTCGATTCCCCGCCGGGGAGTTTGCGATATAACATTAATCATTTTATTTTTATTGGATAACACTAATAATTCTACATGCGCGCTTTCGATTGACTTTAGAAATCTTGACAAACCACATTCGCTGAGTAACACAATTCTTCCTTAGATGTATCTTCTCTCGTCCTTTTATGAACAAATAACATCTTGCTGATTCTTTCCAGTTTCATTCTGGTAAAGCTGCTTTCCGATTTCTCCTAGGCGTGCCGAAATAGCTCAGTTGGGAGAGCGTTAGACTGAAGATCTAAAGGTCCCTGGTTCGATCCCGGGTTTCGGCAAGCGTAACTGTCATCGGTATTATAGTGGTCAGTATCCCCGCCTATCACGCGGGAGACCGGGGTTCGATTCCCCGCCGGGGAGTTTGCTATATTTCTTTAATCTTTTTATTTTTATTGGATAACACTAATAATTCTACATGTGCGCTTTCGATTGACTTTAGAAATCTTTACAAACCACATTCGCTGAGTCACACAATTCTTCCTTAGATGTATCTTCTCTCGTCCTTTTATGAACAAATAACATCTTGCTGATTCTTTCCAATTTCATTCTGGTAAAGCTGCTTTCCGATCTCTCCTAGGCGTGCCGAAATAGCTCAGTTGGGAGAGCGTTAGACTGAAGATATAAAGGTCCCTGGTTCGATCCCGGGTTTCGGCAAGCGTAACTGTCCTCGGTAGTATAGTGGTCAGTATCCCCGCCTGTCACGCGGGAGACCGGGATTCGATTCCCCGCCGGTGAGTTTGCGATATAACATTAATCATTTTATTTTTATTGGATAACACTAATAATTCTACATGCGCGCTTTCGATTGACTTTAGAAATCTTGACAAACCACATTCGCTGAGTAACACAATTCTTTATTAGATGTATCTTCTCTCGTCCTTTTATGAACATATAACATCTTGCTGATTCTTTCCAGTTTCATTCTGGTAAAGCTGCTTTCCGATTTCTCCTAGGCGTGCCGAAATAGCTCAGTTGGGAGAGCGTTAGACTGAAGATCTAAAGGTCCCTGGTTCGATCCCGGGTTTCGGCAAGCGTAACTGTCCTCGGAAGTATAGTGGTCAGTATCCCCACCTGTCACGCGGGAGACCGGGGTTCGATTCCCCGCCGGGGAGTTTGCTATATTTCTTTAATCTTTTTATTTTTATTGGATAACGCTAATAATTCTACATGCGCGCTTTCGATTGACTTTAGAAATCTTGACAAACCACATTCGCTGTGTAACACAATTCTTCCTTAGATGTATCTTCTCTCGTCCTTTTATGAACAAATAACATCTTGCTGATTCTTTCCAGTTTCATTCTGGTAAAGCTGCTTTCCGATTTCTCCTAGGCGTGCCGAAATAGCTCAGTTGGGAGAGCGTTAGACTGAAGATCTAAAGGTCCCTGGTTCGATCCCGGGTTTCGGCAAGCGTAACTGTCATCGGTATTATAGTGGTCAGTATCCCCGCCTATCACGCGGGAGACCGGGGTTCGATTCCCCGCCGGGGAGTTTGCTATATTTCTTTAATCTTTTTATTTTTATTGGATAACACTAATAATTCTACATGTGCGCTTTCGATTGACTTTAGAAATCTTTACAAACCACATTCGCTGAGTAACACAATTCTTCCTTAGATGTATCTTCTCTCGTCCTTTTATGAACAAATAACATCTTGCTGATTCTTTCCAGTTTCATTCTCATAAAGCTGCTTTCCGATTTCTCCTAGGCGTGCCGAAATAGCTCAGTTGGGAGAGCGTTAGACTGAAGATCTAAAGGTCCTTGGTTCGATCCCGGGTGTCGGCAAGCGTAACTGTCCTCGGTAGTATAGTGGTCAGTATCCCCGCCTGTCACGCGGGAGACCGGGGTTCGATTCCCCGCCGGGGAGTTAGCTATATTTCTTTAATCTTTTTATTTTTATTGGATAACACTAATAATTCTACATGTGCGCTTTCGATTGACTTTAGAAATCTTGATAAACCACATTCGCTGAGTAACACAATTCTTCCTTAGATGTATCTTCTCTCGTCCTTTTATGAACAAATAACATCTTGCTTATTCTTTCCAGTTTCATTCTGGTAAAGCTGCTTGCCGATTTCTCCTAGGCGTGCCGAAATAGCTCAGTTGGGAGAGCGTTAGACTGAAGATCTAAAGGTCCCGGGTTTCGGCAAGCGTAACTGTCCTCGGTAGTATAGTGGTCAGTATCCCCGCCTGTCACGCGGGAGACCGGTGTTCGATTCCCCTCCGGGGCGTTTGCGATATAACATTAATCTTTTTATTTTTATTGGATAACACTAATAATTCTACATGTGCTCTTTCGATTGACTTTAGAAATCTTGACAAACCACATTCGCTGAGTAACACAATTCTTCCTTAGATGTATCTTCTCTCGTCCTTTTATGAACAAATAACATCTTGCTGATTCTTTCCAGTTTCATTCTGATAAAATTACTTTCCGATTTCTCCTAGGCGTGCCGAAATAGCTCAGTTGGGAGAGCGTTTGACTGAAGATCTAAAGGTCCCTGATTCGATCCCGGGTTTCGGCAAGCGTAACTGTCCTCGGTAGTATAGTGGTCAGTATCCCCGCCTGTCACGCGGGAGACCGGGGTTCGATTCCCCGCCGGGGAGTTAGCTATATTTCTTTAATCTTTTTATTTTTATTGGATAACACTAATAATTCTACATGTGCGCTTTCGATTGACTTTAGAAATCTTGACAAAGCACATTCGCTGAGTAACACAATTCTTCCTTAGATGTATCTTCTCTCGTCCTTTTATGAACAAATAACATCTTGCTGATTCTTTCCAATTTCATTCTGGTAAAGCTGCTTTCCGATTTCCCCTAGGCGTGCCGAAATAGCTCAGTTGGGAGAGCGTTAGACTGAAGATCTAAAGGTCCCTGGTTCGATCCCGGGTTTCGGCAAGCGTAACTGTCCTCGGTAGTATAGTGGTCAGTATCCCCGCCTGTCACACGGGAGACCGGGGTTCGATTCCCCGCCGGGGAGTTAGCTATATTTCTTTAATCTTTTTATTTTTATTGGATAACACTAATAATTCTACATGTGCGCTTTCGATTGACTTTACAAATCTTGACAAACCACATTCGCTGAGTAACACAATTCTTCCTTAGATGTATCTTCTCTCGTCCTTTTATGAACACAATAACATCTTGCTGATTCTTTCCAGTTTCATTCTCATAAAGCTGCTTTCCGATTTCTCCTAGGCGTGCCGAAATAGCTCAGTTGGGAGAGCGTTAGACTGAAGATCTAAAGGTCCTTGGTTCGATCCCGGGTGTCGGCAAGCGTAACTGTCCTCGGTAGTATAGTGGTCAGTATCCCCGCCTGTCACGCGGGAGACCGGGGTTCGATTCCCCGCCGGGGAGGTAGCTATATTTCTTTAATCTTTTTATTTTTATTGGATAACACTAATAATTCTACATGTGCGCTTTCGATTGACTTTAGAAATCTTGACAAACCACATTCGCTGAGTAACACAATTCTTCCTTAGATGTATCTTCTCTCGTCCTTTTATGAACAAATAACATCTTGCTGATTCTTTCCAGTTTCATTCTCATAAAGCTGCTTTCCGATTTCTCCTAGGCGTGCCGAAATAGCTCAGTTGGGAGAGCGTTAGACTGAAGATCTAAAGGTCCTTGGTTCGATCCCGGGTGTCGGCAAGCGTAACTGTCCTCGGTAGTATAGTGGTCAGTATCCCCGCCTGTCACGCGGGAGACCGGGGTTCGATTCCCCGCCGGGGAGTTTGCTATATTTCTTTAATCTTTTTATTTTTATTGGATAACACTAATAATTCTACATGTGCGCTTTCGATTGACTTTACAAATCTTGACAAACCACATTCGCTGAGTAACACAATTCTTCCTTAGATGTATCTTCTCTCGTCCTTTTATGAACACAATAACATCTTGCTGATTCTTTCCAGTTTCATTCTCATAAAGCTGCTTTCCGATTTCTCCTAGGCGTGCCGAAATAGCTCAGTTGGGAGAGCGTTAGACTGAAGATCTAAAGGTCCTTGGTTCGATCCCGGGTGTCGGCAAGCGTAACTGTCCTCGGTAGTATAGTGGTCAGTATCCCCGCCTGTCACGTGGGAGACCGGGGTTCGATTCCCCGCCGGGGAGTTAGCTATATTTCTTTAATCTTTTTATTTTTATTGGATAACACTAATAATTCTACATGTGCGCTTTCGATTGACTTTAGAAATCTTGACAAACCACATTCGCTGAGTAACACAATTCTTCCTTAGATGTATCTTCTCTCGTCCTTTTATGAACAAATAACATCTTGCTGATTCTTTCCAGTTTCATTCTCATAAAGCTGCTTTCCGATTTCTCCTAGGCGTGCCGAAATAGCTCAGTTGGGAGAGCGTTAGACTGAAGATCTAAAGGTCCTTGGTTCGATCCCGGGTGTCGGCAAGCGTAACTGTCCTCGGTAGTATAGTGGTCAGTATCCCCGCCTGTCACGCGGGAGACCGGGGTTCGATTCCCCGCCGGGGAGTTAGCTATATTTCTTTAATCTTTTTATTTTTATTGGATAACACTAATAATTCTACATGTGCGCTTTCGATTGACTTTAGAAATCTTAACAAACCACATTCGCTGAGTAACACAATTCTTCCTTAGATGTATCTTCTCTCGTCCTTTTATGAACAAATAACATCTTGCTTATTCTTTCCAGTTTCATTCTGGTAAAGCTGCTTGCCGATTTCTCCTAGGCGTGCCGAAATAGCTCAGTTGGGAGAGCGTTAGACTGAAGATCTAAAGGTCCCGGGTTTCGGCAAGCGTAACTGTCCTCGGTAGTATAGTGGTCAGTATCCCCGCCTGTCACGCGGGAGACCGGTGTTCGATTCCCCTCCGGGGCGTTTGCGATATAACATTAATCTTTTTATTTTTATTGGATAACACTAATAATTCTACATGTGCTCTTTCGATTGACTTTAGAAATCTTGACAAACCACATTCGCTGAGTAACACAATTCTTCCTTAGATGTATCTTCTCTCGTCCTTTTATGAAGAAATTACATCTTGCTGATTCTTTCCAGTTTCATTCTGATAAAGCTTCTTTCCGATTTCCCCTAGACGTGCCGAAATAGCTCAGTTGGGAGAGCGTTAGACTGAAGATCTAAAGGTCCCTGGTTCGATCCCGGGTTTCGACAAGCGTAACTGTCCTCGGTAGTATAGTGGTCAGTATCCCCGCCTATCACGCGGGGGACCGGGGTTCGATTCCCCGCCGGGGAGTTTGCTATATTTCTTTAATCTTTTTATTTTTATTCGATAACACTAATAATTCTACATGTGCGCTTTCGATTGACTTTAGAAATCTTGACAAACCACATTCGCTGAGTAACACAATTCTTCCTTAGATGTATCTTCTCTCGTCCTTTTATGAACAAATAACATCTTGCTGATTCTTTCCAATTTCATTCTGGTAAAGCTGCTTTCCGATCTCTCCTAGGCGTGCCGAAATAGCTCAGTTGGGCGAGCGTTAGACTGAAGATATAAAGGTCCCTGGTTCGATCCCGGGTTTCGGCAAGCGTAACTGTCCTCGGTAGTATAGTGGTCAGTATCCCCGCCTGTCACGCGGGAGACCGGGATTCGATTCCCCGCCGGGGAGTTAGCTATATTTCTTTAATCTTTTTATTTTTATTGGATAACACTAATAATTCTACATGTGCGCTTTCGATTGACTTTAGAAATCTTGACAAACCACATTCGCTGAGTAACACAATTCTTTATTAGATGTATTTTCTCTCGTCCTTTTATGAACAAATAACATCTTGCTGATTCTTTCCAGTTTCATTCTGGTAAAGCTGCTTTCCGATTTCTCCTAGGCGTGCCGAAATAGCTCAGTTGGGAGAGCGTTAGACTGAAGATCTAAAGGTCCCTGGTTCGATCCCGGGTTTCGGCAAGCGTAACTGTCATCGGTATTATAGTGGTCAGTATCCCCGCCTATCACGCGGGAGACCGGGGTTCGATTCCCCGCCGGGGAGTTTGCTATATTTCTTTAATCTTTTTATTTTTATTGGATAACACTAATAATTCTACATGTGCGCTTTCGATTGACTTTAGAAATCTTTACAAACCACATTCGCTGAGTCACACAATTCTTCCTTAGATGTATCTTCTCTCGTCCTTTTATGAACAAATAACATCTTGCTGATTCTTTCCAATTTCATTCTGGTAAAGCTGCTTTCCGATCTCTCCTAGGCGTGCCGAAATAGCTCAGTTGGGAGAGCGTTAGACTGAAGATCTAA
The DNA here is from genome assembly GCF_947563725.1 of Argiope bruennichi. Classification (NCBI taxonomy): domain Eukaryota; kingdom Metazoa; phylum Arthropoda; class Arachnida; order Araneae; family Araneidae; genus Argiope; species Argiope bruennichi. The sequence goes on along the minus strand of NC_079157.1, from coordinate 11,231,180 downwards.
AGGTCCCGGGTTTCGGCAAGCGTAACTGTCCTCGGTAGTATAGTGGTCAGTATCCCCGCCTGTCACGCGGGAGACCGGGGTTCGATTCCCCGCCGGGGAGTTAGCTATATTTCTTTAATCTTTTTATTTTTATTGGATAACACTAATAATTCTACATGTGCGCTTTCGATTGACTTTAGAAATCTTGACAAAGCACATTCGCTGAGTAACACAATTCTTCCTTAGATGTATCTTCTCTCGTCCTTTTATGAACAAATAACATCTTGCTGATTCTTTCCAATTTCATTCTGGTAAAGCTGCTTTCCGATTTCCCCTAGGCGTGCCGAAATAGCTCAGTTGGGAGAGCGTTAGACTGAAGATCTAAAGGTCCCTGGTTCGATCCCGGGTTTCGGCAAGCGTAACTGTCCTCGGTAGTATAGTGGTCAGTATCCCCGCCTGTCACACGGGAGACCGGGGTTCGATTCCCCGCCGGGGAGTTAGCTATATTTCTTTAATCTTTTTATTTTTATTGGATAACACTAATAATTCTACATGTGCGCTTTCGATTGACTTTACAAATCTTGACAAACCACATTCGCTGAGTAACACAATTCTTCCTTAGATGTATCTTCTCTCGTCCTTTTATGAACACAATAACATCTTGCTGATTCTTTCCAGTTTCATTCTCATAAAGCTGCTTTCCGATTTCTCCTAGGCGTGCCGAAATAGCTCAGTTGGGAGAGCGTTAGACTGAAGATCTAAAGGTCCTTGGTTCGATCCCGGGTGTCGGCAAGCGTAACTGTCCTCGGTAGTATAGTGGTCAGTATCCCCGCCTGTCACGTGGGAGACCGGGGTTCGATTCCCCGCCGGGGAGTTAGCTATATTTCTTTAATCTTTTTATTTTTATTGGATAACACTAATAATTCTACATGTGCGCTTTCGATTGACTTTAGAAATCTTGACAAACCACATTCGCTGAGTAACACAATTCTTCCTTAGATGTATCTTCTCTCGTCCTTTTATGAACAAATAACATCTTGCTGATTCTTTCCAGTTTCATTCTCATAAAGCTGCTTTCCGATTTCTCCTAGGCGTGCCGAAATAGCTCAGTTGGGAGAGCGTTAGACTGAAGATCTAAAGGTCCTTGGTTCGATCCCGGGTGTCGGCAAGCGTAACTGTCCTCGGTAGTATAGTGGTCAGTATCCCCGCCTGTCACGCGGGAGACCGGGGTTCGATTCCCCGCCGGGGAGTTAGCTATATTTCTTTAATCTTTTTATTTTTATTGGATAACACTAATAATTCTACATGTGCGCTTTCGATTGACTTTAGAAATCTTGACAAACCACATTCGCTGAGTAACACAATTCTTCCTTAGATGTATCTTCTCTCGTCCTTTTATGAACAAATAACATCTTGCTTATTCTTTCCAGTTTCATTCTGGTAAAGCTGCTTGCCGATTTCTCCTAGGCGTGCCGAAATAGCTCAGTTGGGAGAGCGTTAGACTGAAGATCTAAAGGTCCCGGGTTTCGGCAAGCGTAACTGTCCTCGGTAGTATAGTGGTCAGTATCCCCGCCTGTCACGCGGGAGACCGGTGTTCGATTCCCCTCCGGGGCGTTTGCGATATAACATTAATCTTTTTATTTTTATTGGATAACACTAATAATTCTACATGTGCTCTTTCGATTGACTTTAGAAATCTTGACAAACCACATTCGCTGAGTAACACAATTCTTCCTTAGATGTATCTTCTCTCGTCCTTTTATGAAGAAATTACATCTTGCTGATTCTTTCCAGTTTCATTCTGATAAAGCTTCTTTCCGATTTCCCCTAGACGTGCCGAAATAGCTCAGTTGGGAGAGCGTTAGACTGAAGATCTAAAGGTCCCTGGTTCGATCCCGGGTTTCGACAAGCGTAACTGTCCTCGGTAGTATAGTGGTCAGTATCCCCGCCTATCACGCGGGGGACCGGGGTTCGATTCCCCGCCGGGGAGTTTGCTATATTTCTTTAATCTTTTTATTTTTATTCGATAACACTAATAATTCTACATGTGCGCTTTCGATTGACTTTAGAAATCTTGACAAACCACATTCGCTGAGTAACACAATTCTTCCTTAGATGTATCTTCTCTCGTCCTTTTATGAACAAATAACATCTTGCTGATTCTTTCCAATTTCATTCTGGTAAAGCTGCTTTCCGATCTCTCCTAGGCGTGCCGAAATAGCTCAGTTGGGCGAGCGTTAGACTGAAGATATAAAGGTCCCTGGTTCGATCCCGGGTTTCGGCAAGCGTAACTGTCCTCGGTAGTATAGTGGTCAGTATCCCCGCCTGTCACGCGGGAGACCGGGATTCGATTCCCCGCCGGGGAGTTTGCGATATAACATTAATCATTTTATTTTTATTGGATAACACTAATAATTCTACATGTGCGCTTTCGATTGACTTTAGAAATCTTGACAAACCACATTCGCTGAGTAACACAATTCTTCCTTAGATGTATCTTCTCTCGTCCTTTTATGAACAAATAACATCTTGCTGATTCTTTCCAATTTCATTCTGGTAAAGCTGCTTTCCGATCTCTCCTAGGCGTGCCGAAATAGCTCAGTTGGGCGAGCGTTAGGCTGAAGATCTAAAGGTCCCTGGTTCGATCCCGGATTTCGGCAAGCGTAACTGTCCTCGGTAGTATAGTGGTCAGTATCCCCACCTGTCACGCGGGAGACCGGGGTTCGATTCCCCGCCAGGGAGTTGGCTATATTTCTTTAATCTTTTTATTTTTATTGGATAACGCTAATAATTCTACATGCGCGCTTTCGATTGACTTTAGAAATCTTGACAAACCACATTCGCTGTGTAACACAATTCTTCCTTAGATGTATCTTCTCTCGTCCTTTTATGAACAAATAACACCTTGCTGATTCTTTCCAGTTTCATTCTGATAAAGCTGCTTTCCGATTTCTCCTAGGCGTGCCGAAATAGCTCAGTTGGGAGAGCGTTTGACTGAAGATCTAAAGGTCCCTGATTCGATCCCGGGTTTCGGCAAGCGTAACTGTCCTCGGTAGTATAGTGGTCAGTATCCCCGCCTGTCACGCGGGAGACCGGGGTTCGATTCCCCGCCGGGGAGTTAGCTATATTTCTTTAATCTTTTTATTTTTATTGGATAACACTAATAATTCTACATGTGCGCTTTCGATTGACTTTAGAAATCTTGACAAACCACATTCGCTGAGTAACACAATTCTTCCTTAGATGTATCTTCTCTCGTCCTTTTATGAACAAATAACATCTTGCTTATTCTTTCCAATTTCATTCTGGTAAAGCTGCTTTCCGATTTCTCCTAGGCGTGCCGAAATAGCTCAGTTGGGATAGCGTTAGACTGAAGATCTAAAGGTCCCTGGTTCGATCCCGGGTTTCGGCAAGCGTAACTGTCCTCGGTAGTATAGTGGTCAGTATCCCCGCCAGTCACGCGGGAGACCGGGGTTCGATTCCCCGCCGGGGAGTTTGCTATATTTCTTTAATCTTTTTATTTTTATTGGATAACACTAATAATTCTACATGTGCGCTTTCGATTGACTTTAGAAATCTTGACAAACCACATTCGCTGAGTAACACAATTCTTCCTTAGATGTATCTTCTCTCGTCCTTTTATGAACAAATAACATCTTGCTGATTCTTTCCAGTTTCATTCTGGTAAAGCTGCTTTCCGATTTCTCCTAGGCGTGCCGAAATAGCTCAGTTGGGAGAGCGTTAGACTGAAGATCTAAAGGTCCCTGGTTCGATCCCGGGTTTTGGCAAGCGTAACTGTCCTCGGTAGTATAGTGGTCAGTATCCCCAGCTGTCACGCGGGAGACCGGGGTTCGATTCCCCGCCGGGGAGTTAGCTATATTTCTTTAATCTTTTTATTTTTATTGGATAACGCTAATAATTCTACATGCGCGCTTTCGATTGACTTTAGAAATCTTGACAAACCACATTCGCTGTGTAACACAATTCTTCCTTAGATGTATCTTCTCTCGTCCTTTTATGAACAAATAACACCTTGCTGATTCTTTCCAGTTTCATTCTGATAAAGCTGCTTTCCGATTTCTCCTAGGCGTGCCGAAATAGCTCAGTTGGGAGAGCGTTTGACTGAAGATCTAAAGGTCCCTGATTCGATCCCGGGTTTCGGCAAGCGTAACTGTCCTCGGTAGTATAGTGGTCAGTATTCCCGCCTGTCACGCGGGAGACCGGGTTTCGATTCCCCGCCGGGGAGTTAGCTATATTTCTTTAATCTTTTTATTTTTATTGGATAACACTAATAATTCTACATGTGCGCTTTCGATTGACTTTAGAAATCTTGACAAACCACATTCGCTGAGTAACACAATTCTTCCTTAGATGTATCTTCTCTCGTCCTTTTATGAACAAATAACATCTTGCTTATTCTTTCCAATTTCATTCTGGTAAAGCTGCTTTCCGATTTCTCCTAGGCGTGCCGAAATAGCTCAGTTGGGAGAGCGTTAGACTGAAGATCTAAAGGTCCCTGGTTCGATCCCGGGTTTCGGCAAGCGTAACTGTCCTCGGTAGTATAGTGGTCAGTATCCCCACCTGACACGCGGGAGACCGGGGTTCGATTCCCCGCCAGGGAGTTTGCTATATTTCTTCAATCTTTTTATTTTTATTGGATAACACTAATAATTCTACATGTGCGCTTTCGATTGACTTTATAAATCTTGACAAACCTTATTCGCTGAGTAACACAATTCTTTATTAGATGTATCTTCTCTCGTCCTTTTATGAACAAATAACATCTTGCTGATTCTTTCCAATTTCATTCTGGTAAAGCTGCTTTCCGATTTCTCCTAGGCGTGCCGAAATAAATCAGTTGGGAGAGCGTTAGACTGAAGATCTAAAGGTCCCTGGTTCGGTCCCGTGTTTCGGCAATCGTAACTGTCCTCGGTAGTATAGTGGTCAGTATCCCCGCCTGTCCCGCGGGATATCGGGGTTCGATTCCCCGCCGGGGAGTTTGCGATATAACATTAATCTTTTTAGTTTTATTGGATAACACTAATAATTCTACATGTGCTCTTTCGATTGACTTTAGAAATCTTGACAAACCACATTCGCTGAGTAACACAATTCTTCCTTAGATGTATCTTCTCTCATCCTTTTATGAACAAATAACATCTTGCTGATTCTTTCCAGTTTCATTCTGATAAAATTACTTTCCGATTTCTCCTAGGCGTGCCGAAATAGCTCAGTTGGGAGAGCGTTTGACTGAAGATCTAAAGGTCCCTGATTCGATCCCGGGTTTCGGCAAGCGTAACTGTCCTCGGTAGTATAGTGGTCAGTATCCCCGCCTGTCACGCGGGAGACCGGGGTTCGATTCCCCGCCGGGGAGTTAGCTATATTTCTTTAATCTTTTTATTTTTATTGGATAACACTAATAATTCTACATGTGCGCTTTCGATTGACTTTAGAAATCTTGACAAACCACATTCGCTGAGTAACACAATTCTTCCTTAGATGTATCTTCTCTCGTCCTTTTATGAACAAATAACATCTTGCTTATTCTTTCCAATTTCATTCTGGTAAAGCTGCTTTCCGATTTCTCCTAGGCGTGCCGAAATAGTTCAGTTGGGATAGCGTTAGACTGAAGATCTAAAGGTCCCTGGTTCCATCCCGGGTTTCGGCAAGCGTAACTGTCCTCGGTAGTATAGTGGTCAGTATCCCCGCCAGTCACGCGGGAGACCGGGGTTCGATTCCCCGCCGGGGAGTTTGCTATATTTCTTTAATCTTTTTATTTTTATTGGATAACACTAATAATTCTACATGTGCGCTTTCGATTGACTTTATAAATCTTGACAAACCTTATTCGCTGAGTAACACAATTCTTTATTAGATGTATCTTCTCTCGTCCTTTTATGAACAAATAACATCTTGCTGATTCTTTCCAATTTCATTCTGGTAAAGCTGCTTTCCGATTTCTCCTAGGCGTGCCGAAATAAATCAGTTGGGAGAGCGTTAGACTGAAGATCTAAAGGTCCCTGGTTCGGTCCCGTGTTTCGGCAATCGTAACTGTCCTCGGTAGTATAGTGGTCAGTATCCCCGCCTGTCCCGCGGGATATCGGGGTTCGATTCCCCGCCGGGGAGTTTGCGATATAACATTAATCTTTTTAGTTTTATTGGATAACACTAATAATTCTACATGTGCTCTTTCGATTGACTTTAGAAATCTTGACAAACCACATTCGCTGAGTAACACAATTCTTCCTTAGATGTATCTTCTCTCGTCCTTTTATGAAGAAATTACATCTTGCTGATTCTTTCCAGTTTCATTCTGATAAAGCTTCTTTCCGATTTCCCCTAGACGTGCCGAAATAGTTCAGTTGGGATAGCGTTAGACTGAAGATCTAAAGGTCCCTGGTTCCATCCCGGGTTTCGGCAAGCGTAACTGTCCTCGGTGGTATAGTGGTCAGTATCCCCGCCAGTCACGCGGGAGACCGGGGTTCGATTCCCCGCCGGGGAGTTTGCTATATTTCTTTAATCTTTTTATTTTTATTGGATAACACTAATAATTCTACATGTGCGCTTTCGATTGACTTTATAAATCTTGACAAACCTTATTCGCTGAGTAACACAATTCTTTATTAGATGTATCTTCTCTCGTCCTTTTATGAACAAATAACATCTTGCTGATTCTTTCCAATTTCATTCTGGTAAAGCTGCTTTCCGATTTCTCCTAGGCGTGCCGAAATAAATCAGTTGGGAGAGCGTTAGACTGAAGATCTAAAGGTCCCTGGTTCGGTCCCGTGTTTCGGCAATCGTAACTGTCCTCGGTAGTATAGTGGTCAGTATCCCCGCCTGTCCCGCGGGATATCGGGGTTCGATTCCCCGCCGGGGAGTTTGCGATATAACATTAATCTTTTTAGTTTTATTGGATAACACTAATAATTCTACATGTGCTCTTTCGATTGACTTTAGAAATCTTGACAAACCACATTCGCTGAGTAACACAATTCTTCCTTAGATGTATCTTCTCTCATCCTTTTATGAACAAATAACATCTTGCTGATTCTTTCCAGTTTCATTCTGATAAAATTACTTTCCGATTTCTCCTAGGCGTGCCGAAATAGCTCAGTTGGGAGAGCGTTTGACTGAAGATCTAAAGGTCCCTGATTCGATCCCGGGTTTCGGCAAGCGTAACTGTCCTCGGTAGTATAGTGGTCAGTATCCCCGCCTGTCACGCGGGAGACCGGGGTTCGATTCCCCGCCGGGGAGTTAGCTATATTTCTTTAATCTTTTTATTTTTATTGGATAACACTAATAATTCTACATGTGCGCTTTCGATTGACTTTAGAAATCTTGACAAACCACATTCGCTGAGTAACACAATTCTTCCTTAGATGTATCTTCTCTCGTCCTTTTATGAACAAATAACATCTTGCTGATTCTTTCCAATTTCATTCTGGTAAAGCTGCTTTCCGATTTCTCCTAGGCGTGCCGAAATAGTTCAGTTGGGATAGCGTTAGACTGAAGATCTAAAGGTCCCTGGTTCCATCCCGGGTTTCGGCAAGCGTAACTGTCCTCGGTAGTATAGTGGTCAGTATCCCCGCCAGTCACGCGGGAGACCGGGGTTCGATTCCCCGCCGGGGAGTTTGCTATATTTCTTTAATCTTTTTATTTTTATTGGATAACACTAATAATTCTACATGTGCGCTTTCGATTGACTTTATAAATCTTGACAAACCTTATTCGCTGAGTAACACAATTCTTTATTAGATGTATCTTCTCTCGTCCTTTTATGAACAAATAACATCTTGCTGATTCTTTCCAATTTCATTCTGGTAAAGCTGCTTTCCGATTTCTCCTAGGCGTGCCGAAATAAATCAGTTGGGAGAGCGTTAGACTGAAGATCTAAAGGTCCCTGGTTCGGTCCCGTGTTTCGGCAATCGTAACTGTCCTCGGTAGTATAGTGGTCAGTATCCCCGCCTGTCCCGCGGGATATCGGGGTTCGATTCCCCGCCGGGGAGTTTGCGATATAACATTAATCTTTTTAGTTTTATTGGATAACACTAATAATTCTACATGTGCTCTTTCGATTGACTTTAGAAATCTTGACAAACCACATTCGCTGAGTAACACAATTCTTCCTTAGATGTATCTTCTCTCGTCCTTTTATGAACAAATAACATCTTGCTGATTCTTTCCAGTTTCATTCTGATAAAATTACTTTCCGATTTCTCCTAGGCGTGCCGAAATAGCTCAGTTGGGAGAGCGTTTGACTGAAGATCTAAAGGTCCCTGATTCGATCCCGGGTTTCGGCAAGCGTAACTGTCCTCGGTAGTATAGTGGTCAGTATCCCCGCCTGTCACGCGGGAGACCGGGGTTCGATCTCCGCCGGGGAGTTAGCTATATTTCTTTAATCTTTTTATTTTTATTGGATAACACTAATAATTCTACATGTGCGCTTTCGATTGACTTTAGAAATCTTGACAAACCACATTCGCTGAGTAACACAATTCTTCCTTAGATGTATCTTCTCTCGTCCTTTTATGAACAAATAACATCTTGCTGATTCTTTCCAATTTCATTCTGGTAAAGCTGCTTTCCGATTTCCCCTAGGCGTGCCGAAATAGCTCAGTTGGGGGAGCGTTAGACTGAAGATCTAAAGGTCCCTGGTTCGATCCCGGGTTTCGGCAAGCGTAACTGTCCTCGGTAGTATAGTGGTCAGTATCCCCGCCTGTCACACGGGAGACCGGGGTTCGATTCCCCGCCGGGGAGTTAGCTATATTTCTTTAATCTTTTTATTTTTATTGGATAACACTAATAATTCTACATGTGCGCTTTCGATTGACTTTACAAATCTTGACAAACCACATTCGCTGAGTAACACAATTCTTCCTTAGATGTATCTTCTCTCGTCCTTTTATGAACACAATAACATCTTGCTGATTCTTTCCAGTTTCATTCTCATAAAGCTGCTTTCCGATTTCTCCTAGGCGTGCCGAAATAGCTCAGTTGGGAGAGCGTTAGACTGAAGATCTAAAGGTCCTTGGTTCGATCCCGGGTGTCGGCAAGCGTAACTGTCCTCGGTAGTATAGTGGTCAGTATCCCCGCCTGTCACGCGGGAGACCGGGGTTCGATTCCCCGCCGGGGAGTTAGCTATATTTCTTTAATCTTTTTATTTTTATTGGATAACACTAATAATTCTACATGTGCGCTTTCGATTGACTTTAGAAATCTTGACAAACCACATTCGCTGAGTAACACAATTCTTCCTTAGATGTATCTTCTCTCGTCCTTTTATGAACAAATAACATCTTGCTGATTCTTTCCAGTTTCATTCTGGTAAAGCTGCTTGCCGATTTCTCCTAGGCGTGCCGAAATAGCTCAGTTGGGAGAGCGTTAGACTGAAGATCTAAAGGTCCCGGGTTTCGGCAATCGTAACTGTCCTCGGTAGTATAGTGGTCAGTATCCCCGCCTGTCACGCGGGAGACCGGTGTTCGATTCCCCTCCGGGGCGTTTGCGATATAACATTAATCTTTTTATTTTTATTGGATAACACTAATAATTCTACATGTGCTCTTTCGATTGACTTTAGAAATCTTGACAAACCACATTCGCTGAGTAACACAATTCTTCCTTAGATGTATCTTCTCTCGTCCTTTTATGAAGAAATTACATCTTGCTGATTCTTTCCAGTTTCATTCTGATAAAGCTTCTTTCCGATTTCCCCTAGACGTGCCGAAATAGCTCAGTTGGGAGAGCGTTAGACTAAAGATCTAAAGGTCCCTGGTTCGATCCCGGGTGTCGGCAAGCGTAACTGTCCTCGGTAGTATAGTGGTCAGTATCCCCGCCTGTCACGCGGGAGACCGGGGATCGATTCCCCGCCGGGGAGTTTGCTATATTTCTTTAATCTTTTTATTTTTATTGGATAACACTAATAATTCTACATGTGCTCTTTCGATTGACTTTAGAAATCTTGACAAACCACATTCGCTGAGTAACACAATTCTTCCTTAGATGTATCTTCTCTCGTCCTTTCATGAACAAATAACATCTTGCTGATTCTTTCCAGTTTCATTCTGATAAAGCTGCTTTCCGATTTCTCCTAGGCGTGCCGAAATAGCTCAGTTGGGAGAGCGTATGACTGAAGATCTAAAGGTCCCTGATTCGATCCCGGGTTTCGGCAAGCGTAACTGTCCTCGGTAGTATAGTGGTCAGTATCCCCGCCTGTCACGCGGGAGACCGGGGTTCGATTCCCCGCCGGGGAGTTAGCTATATTTCTTTAATCTTTTTATTTTTATTGGATAACACTAATAATTCTACATGTGCGCTTTCGATTGACTTTAGAAATCTTGACAAACCACATTCGCTGAGTAACACAATTCTTCCTTAGATGTATCTTCTCTCGTCCTTTTATGAACAAATAACATCTTGCTGATTCTTTCCAATTTCATTCTGGTAAAGCTGCTTTCCGATTTCGCCAAGGCGTGCCGAAATAGCTCAGTTGGGAGAGCGTTAGACTGAAGATCTAAAGGTCCCTGGTTCGATCCCGGGTTTCGGCAAGCGTAACTGTCCTCGGTAGTATAGTGGTCAGTATCCCCGCCTGTCACGCGGGAGACCGGGGTTCGATTCCCCGCCGGGGAGTTTGCTATATTTCTTTAATCTTTTTATTTTTATTGGATAACACTAATAATTCTACATGTGCTCTTTCGATTGACTTTAGAAATCTTGACAAACCACATTCGCTGAGTAACACAATTCTTCCTTAGATGTATCTTCTCTCGTCCTTTTATGAACAAATAACATCTTGCTGATTCTTTCCAGTTTCATTCTGATAAAGCTGCTTTCCGATTTCTCCTAGGCGTGCCGAAATAGCTCAGTTGGGAGAGCGTTTGACTGAAGATCTAAAGGTCCCTGATTCGATCCCGGGTTTCGGCAAGCGTAACTGTCCTCGGTAGTATAGTGGTCAGTATCCCCGCCTGTCACGCGGGAGACCGGGGTTCGATTCCCCGCCGGGGAGTTAGCTATATTTCTTTAATCTTTTTATTTTTATTGGATAACACTAATAATTCTACATGTGCGCTTTCGATTGACTTTAGAAATCTTGACAAACCACATTCGCTGAGTAACACAATTCTTCCTTAGATGTATCTTCTCTCGTCCTTTTATGAACAAATAACACCTTGCTGATTCTTTCCAGTTTCATTCTGATAAAGCTGCTTTCCGATTTCTCCTAGGCGTGCCGAAATAGCTCAGTTGGGAGACCGTTTGACTGAAGATCTAAAGGTCCCTGGTTCGATCCCGGGTGTCGGCAAGCGTAACTGTCCTCGATAGTATAGTGGTCAGTATCCCCGCCTGTCACGCGGGAGACCGGGGTTCGATTCCCCGCCGGGGAGTTTGCTATATTTCTTTAATCTTTTTATTTTTATTGGATAACACTAATAATTCTACATGTGCTCTTTCGATTGACTTTAGAAATCTTGACAAACCACATTCGCTGAGTAACACAATTCTTCCTTAGATGTATCTTCTCTCGTCCTTTTATGAACAAATAACATCTTGCTGATTCTTTCCAGTTTCATTCTGATAAAGCTGCTTTCCGATTTCTCCTAGGCGTGCCGAAATAGCTCAGTTGGGAGAGCGTATGACTGAAGATCTAAAGGTCCCTGATTCGATCCCGGGTTTCGGCAAGCGTAACTGTCCTCGGTAGTATAGTGGTCAGTATCCCCGCCTGTCACGCGGGAGACCGGGGTTCGATTCCCCGCCGGGGAGTTAGCTATATTTCTTTAATCTTTTTATTTTTATTGGATAACACTAATAATTCTACATGTGCGCTTTCGATTGACTTTAGAAATCTTGACAAACCACATTCGCTGAGTAACACAATTCTTCCTTAGATGTATCTTCTCTCGTCCTTTTATGAACAAATAACATCTTGCTGATTCTTTCCAATTTCATTCTGGTAAAGCTGCTTTCCGATTTCGCCAAGGCGTGCCGAAATAGCTCAGTTGGGAGACCGTTAGATTGAAAGCTAAAGGTCCCTGGTTCGATCCCGGGTTTCGGCAAGCGTAACTGTCCTCGGTAGTATAGTTGTCAGTATCCCCGCCTGTCACACGGGAGACCGGGGTTCGATTCCCCGCCGGGGAGTTAGCTATATTTCTTTAATCTTTTTATTTTTATTGCATAACACTAATAATTCTACATGTGCGCTTTCGATTGACTTTACAAATCTTGACAAACCACATTCGCTGAGTAACACAATTCTTCCTTAGATGTATCTTCTCTCGTCCTTTTATGAACAAATAACATCTTGCTGATTCTTTCCAGTTTCATTCTCATAAAGCTGCTTTCCGATTTCTCCTCGGCGTGCCGAAATAGCTCAGTTGGGAGCGCGTTAGACTGAAGATCTAAAGGTCCTTGGTTCGATCCCGGGTGTCGGCAAGCGTAACTGTCCTCGGTAGTATAGTGTTCGGTATCCCCGCCTGTCACGCGGTAGACCGGTGTTCGATTCCCCTCCGGGGCGTTTGCGATATAACATTAATCTTTTTATTTTTATTGGATAACACTAATAATTCTACATGTGCGCTTTCGATTGACTTTAGAAATCTTGACAAACCACATTCGCTGAGTAACACAATTCTTCCTTAGATGTATCTTCTCTCGTCCTTTTATGAACAAATAACATCTTGCTGATTCTTTCCAGTTTCATTCTGATAAAGCTTCTTTCCTATTTCCCCTAGGCGTGCCGAATTAGCTCAGTTGGGAGAGCGTTAGACTGAAGATCTAAAGGTCCGTGGTTCGATCCCGGGTTTCGGCAAGCGTAACTGTCCTCGGTAGTATAGTGGTCAGTATCCCCGCCTGTCACGCGGGAGACCGGGGTTCGATTCCCCGCCGGGGAGTTTGCGATATAACATTTATCATTTTATTTTTATTGGATAACACTAATAATTCTACATGCGCGCTTTCGATTGACTTTTGAAATCTTGACAAACCACATTCGCTGAGTAACACAATTCTTCCTTAGATGTATCTTCTCTCGTCCTTTTATGAACAAATAACATCTTGCTGATTCTTTCCAGTTTCATTCTGATAAATCTTCTTTCCGATTTCCCCTAGGCGTGCCGAAATAGCTCAGTTGGGAGAGCGTTAGACTGAAGATCTGAAGGTCCCTGGTTCGATCCCGGGTTTCGGCAAGCGTAACTGTCCTCGGTAGTATAGTGGTCAGTATCCCCGCCTGTCACGCGGGAGACCGGGGTTCGATTCCCCGCCGGGGATTTTGCTATATTTCTTTAATCTTTTTATTTTTATTCGATAACACTAATAATTCTACATGTGCGCTTTCGATTGACTTTAGAAATCTTGACAAACCACATTCGCTGAGTAACACAATTCTTCCTTAGATGTATCTTCTCTCGTCCTTTTATGAACAAATAACATCTTGCTGATTCTTTCCAGTTTCATTCTGATAAAGCTTCTTTCCTATTTCCCCTAGGCGTGCCGAAATAGCTCAGTTGGGAGAGCGTTAGACTGAAGATCTGAAGGTCCCTGGTTCGATCCCGGGTTTCGGCAAGCGTAACTGTCCTCGGTAGTATAGTGGTCAGTATCCCCGCCTGTCACGCGGGAGACCGGGGTTCGATTCCCCGCCGGGGAGTTTGCGATATAACATTTATCATTTTATTTTTATTGGATAACACTAATAATTCTACATGCGCGCTTTCGATTGACTTTTGAAATCTTGACAAACCACATTCGCTGAGTAACACAATTCTTCCTTAGATGTATCTTCTCTCGTCCTTTTATGAACAAATAACATCTTGCTGATTCTTTCCAGTTTCATTCTGGTAAAGCTTCTTTCCTATTTCCCCTAGGCGTGCCGAATTAGCTCAGTTGGGAGAGCGTTAGACTGAAGATCTAAAGGTCCCTGGTTCGATCCCGGGTTTCGGCAAGCGTAACTGTCCTCGGTAGTATAGTGGTCAGTATCCCCGCCTGTCACGCGGGAGACCGGGGTTCGATTCCCCTCCGGGGCGTTTGCGATATAACATTAATCTTTTTATTTTTATTGGATAACACTAATAATTCTACATGTGCGCTTTCGATTGACTTTAGAAATCTTGACAAACCACATTCGCTGAGTAACACAATTCTTCCTTAGATGTATCTTCTCTCGTCCTTTTATGAACAAATAACATCTTGCTGATTCTTTCCAGTTTCATTCTGATAAAGCTTCTTTCCTATTTCCCCTAGGCGTGCCGAATTAGCTCAGTTGGGAGAGCGTTAGACTGAAGATCTAAAGGTCCCTGGTTCGATCCCGGGTTTCGGCAAGCGTAACTGTCCTCGGTAGTATAGTGGTCAGTATCCCCGCCTGTCACGCGGGAGACCGGGGTTCGATTCCCCGCCGGGGAGTTTGCGATATAACATTTATCATTTTATTTTTATTGGATAACACTAATAATTCTACATGCGCGCTTTCGATTGACTTTTGAAATCTTGACAAACCACATTCGCTGAGTAACACAATTCTTCCTTAGATGTATCTTCTCTCGTCCTTTTATGAACAAATAACATCTTGCTGATTCTTTCCAGTTTCATTCTGATAAAGCTTCTTTCCGATTTCCCCTAGGCGTGCCGAAATAGCTCAGTTGGGAGAGCGTTAGACTGAAGATCTGAAGGTCCCTGGTTCGATCCCGGGTTTCGGCAAGCGTAACTGTCCTCGGTAGTATAGTGGTCAGTATCCCCGCCTGTCACGCGGGAGACCGGGGTTCGATTCCCCGCCGGGGAGCTTGCGATATAACATTAATCTTTCTATTTTTATTAGATAACACTAATAATTCTACATGTGCGCTTTCGATTGACTTTAGAAATCTCGACAAACCACATTCGCTGAGTAACACAATTCTTCCTTAGATGTATATTCTCTCGTAATTTTATGAACAAATAACATCTTGCTGATTCTTTCCAGTTTCATTCTGGTAAAGCTGCTTTCCGATTTCTCCTAGGCGTGCCGAAATAGCTCAGTTGGGAGAGCGTTAGACTGAAGATCTAAAGGTCCCTGGTTAGATCCCGGGTTTCGGCAAGCGTAACTGTCCTCGGTAGTATAGTGGTCAATATCCCCGCCTGTCACGCGGGAGACCGGGGTTCGATTCCCCGACGGGGAGTTTGCGATATAACATTAATCTTTTTATTTTTATTTTAATTTTTATTGGATAACACTAATAATTCTACATGTGCGCTTTCGATTGACTTTAGAAATCTTGACAAACCACATTCGCTGAGTAACACAATTCTTTATTAGATGTATCTTCTCTCGTCCTTTTATGAACAAATAACATCTTGCTGATTCTTTCCAATTTCATTCTGGTAAAGCTGCTTTCCGATTTCTCCTAGGCGTGCCGAAATAGCTCAGTTGGGAGAGCGTTAGACTGAAGATGTAAAGGTCCCTGGTTCGATACCGGGTTTCGGCAAGCTTAACTGTCCTCGGTAGTATAGTGGTCAGTATCCCCGCCTGTCACGCGGGAGACCGGGGTTCGATTCCCCGCCGGGGAGTTTGCGATATTTCTTTAATATTTTTATTGGATAACACTAATAATTCTACATGTGCGCTTTCGATTGACTTTAGAAATCTTGACAAACCACATTCGCTGAGTAACACAATTCTTCCTTAGATGTATCTTCTCTCGTCCTTTTATGAACAAATAAAATCTTGCTGATTTTTTCCAATTTCATTCTGGTAAAGCTGCTTTCCGATTTCTCCTAGGCGTGCCGAAATAGTTCAGTTGGGCGAGCGTTAGACTGAAGATCTAAAGGTCCCTGGTTCGATACCGGGTTTCGGCAAGCGTAACTGTCCTCGGTAGTATAGTGGTCCGTATCCCCGCCTGTCACGCGGGAGACCGGGGTTCGATTCCCCGCCGGGGAGTTTGTGATATATCAATAATCTTTTTATTTTTATTGGATAACAGTAATAATTCTACATGTGCGCTTTCGATTGACTTTAGAAATCTTGACAAACCACATTCGCTGAGTAACACGATTCTTTATTAGATGTATCTTCTCTGGTCCTTTTATGAACAAATAACATCTTGCTGATTCTTTCCAATTTCATTCTGGTAAAGCTGCTTTCCGATTTCTCCTAGGCGTGCCGAAATAGCTCAGTTGGGAGAGCGTTAGACTGAAGATCTAAAGGTCCCTGGTTCGATCCCGCGTTTCGGCAAGCTTAACTGTCCTCGGTAGTATAGTGGTCAGTATCCCCGCCTGTCACGCGGGAGACCAGGGTTCGATTCCCCGCCGGGGAGTTTGCGATATTTCTTTAATATTTTTATTGGATAACACTAATAATTCTAAATGTGCTCTTTCGATTTACTTTAGAAATCTTGACAAATCACATTCGCTGAGTAACACAATTCTTCCTTAGATGTATCTTCTCTCGTCCTTTTATGAACAAATAACATCTTGCTGATTCTTTCCAGTTTCATTCTCATAAAGCTGCTTTCCGATTTCTCCTAGGCGTGCCGAAATAGCTCAGTTGGGAGAGCGTTAGACTGAAGATCTAACGGTCCCTATTTCGATCCCGGGTTTCGGCAAGCGTTACTGTCCTCGGTAGTATAGTGGTCAGTATCCCCGCCTGTCACGCGGGAGACCGGGGTTCGATTCCCCGCCGGGGAGCTTGCGATATAACATTAATCTTTCTATTTTTATTAGATAACACTAATAATTCTACATGTGCGCTTTCGATTGACTTTAGAAATCTCGACAAACCACATTCGCTGAGTAACACAATTCTTCCTTAGATGTATATTCTCTCGTAATTTTATGAACAAATAACATCTTGCTGATTCTTTCCAGTTTCATTCTGGTAAAGCTGCTTTCCGATTTCTCCTAGGCGTGCCGAAATAGCTCAGTTGGGAGAGCGTTAGACTGAAGATCTAAAGGTCCCTGGTTAGATCCCGGGTTTCGGCAAGCGTAACTGTCCTCGGTAGTATAGTGGTCAATATCCCCGCCTGTCACGCGGGAGACCGGGGTTCGATTCCCCGACGGGGAGTTTGCGATATAACATTAATCTTTTTATTTTTATTTTAATTTTTATTGGATAACACTAATAATTCTACATGTGCGCTTTCGATTGACTTTAGAAATCTTGACAAACCACATTCGCTGAGTAACACAATTCTTTATTAGATGTATCTTCTCTCGTCCTTTTATGAACGAATAACATCTTGCTGATTCTTTCCAATTTCATTCTGGTAAAGCTGCTTTCCGATTTCTCCTAGGCGTGCCGAAATAGTTCAGTTGGGCGAGCGTTAGACTGAAGATCTAAAGGTCCCTGGTTCGATACCGGGTTTCGGCAAGCGTAACTGTCCTCGGTAGTATAGTGGTCAGTATCCCCGCCTGTAACGCGGGAGACCGGAGTTCGATTCCCCGCCGGGGAGTTTGTGATATATCAATAATCTTTTTATTTTTATTGGATAACACTAATAATTCTACATGTGCGCTTTCGATTGACTTTAGAAATCTTGACAAACCACATTCGCTGAGTAACACAATTCTTCCTTAGATGTATCTTCTCTGGTCCTTTTATGAACAAATAACATCTTGCTGATTCTTTCCAATTTCATTCTGGTAAAGCTGCTTTCCGATTTCTCCTAGGCGTGCCGAAATAGCTCAGTTGGGAGAGCGTTAGACTGAAGATCTAAAGGTCCCTGGTTCGATCCCGGGTTTCGGCAAGCGTAGCTGTCCTCGGTAGTATAGTGGTCAGTATCCCCGCCTGTCACGCGGGAGACCGGGGTTCGATTCCCCAACGGGGAATTTGCGATATTTCTTTAATATTTTTATTGGATAACACTAATAATTCCACATGTGCGCTTTCGATTGACTTTAGAAATCTTGACAAACCACATTCGCTGAGTAACACAATTCTTTATTAGATGTATCTTCTCTCGTCCTTTTATGAACAAATAACATCTTGCTGATTCTTTCCAATTTCATTCTGGTAAAGCTGCTTTCCGATTCCTCCTAGGCGTGCCGAAATAGCTCAGATGGGAGAGCGTTAGACTGAAGATCTAGAGGTCCCTGGTTCGATCCCGGGTGTTGGCAAGCGTTACTGTCCTCGGTAGTATAGTGGTCAGTATCCCCGCCTGTCACGCGGGAGACCGGGGTTCGATTCCCCGCCGGGGAGTTAGCGATATATCAATAATCTTTTTATTTTTATTGGATAACACTAATAATTCTACATGTGCGCTTTCGATTGACTTTAGAAATCTTGACAAACCACATTCGCTGAGTAACACAATTCTTTATTAGATGTATCTTCTCTCGTCCTTTTATGAACAAATAACATCTTGCTGATTCTTTCCAATTTCATTCTGGTAAAGCTGCTTTCCGATTTCTCCTAGGCGTGCCGAAATAGCTCAGTTGGGAGAGCGTAAAAATGAAGATGTAAAGGTCCCTGGTTCGATCCCGGGTTTCGGCAAGCGTAACTGTCCTCGGTAGTATAGTGGTCAGTATCCCCGCCTGTCACGCGGGAGACCGGGGTTCGATTCCTCGCCGGGCAGTTTGCGATATATCAATAATCTTTTTATTTTTATTGGATAACACTAATAATTCTACCTGTGCGCTTTCGATTGACTTTAGAAATCTTGACAAACCACATTCGCTGAGTAACACAATTCTTTATTAGATGTATCTTCTCTCGTCCTTTTATGAACAAATAAAATCTTGCTGATTTTTTCCAATTTCATTCTGGTAAAGCTGCTTTCCGATTTCTCCTAGGCGTGCCGAAATAGTTCAGTTGGGCGAGCGTTAGACTGAAGTTCTAAAGGTCCCTGGTTCGATACCGGGTTTCGGCAAGCGTAACTGTCCTCGGTAGTATAGTGGTCCGTATCCCCGCCTGTCACGCGGGAGACCGGGGTTCGATTCCCCGCCGGGGAGTTTGTGATATATCAATAATCTTTTTATTTTTATTGGATAACACTAATAATTCTACATGTGCGCTTTCGATTGACTTTAGAAATCTTGACAAACCACATTCGCTGAGTAACACGATTCTTTATTAGATGTATCTTCTCTCGTCCTTTTATGAACAAATAACATCTTGCTGATTCTTTCCAATTTCATTCTGGTAAAGCTGCTTTCCGATTTCTCCTAGGCGTGCCGAAATAGCTCAGTTGGGAGAGCGTTAGACTGAAGATCTAAAGGTCCCTGGTTCGATCCCGCGTTTCGGCAAGCTTAACTGTCCTCGGTAGTATAGTGGTCAGTATCCCCGCCTGTCACGCGGGAGACCGGGGTTCGAATCCCCCTCCGGGGAGTTTGCGATATTTCTTTAATATTTTTATTGGATAACACTAATAATTCTAAATGTGCTCTTTCGATTTACTTTAGAAATCTTGACAAATCACATTCGCTGAGTAACACAATTCTTCCTTAGATGTATCTTCTCTCGTCCTTTTATGAACAAATAACATCTTGCTGATTCTTTCCAGTTTCATTCTCATAAAGCTGCTTTCCGATTTCTCCTAGGCGTGCCGAAATAGCTCAGTTGGGAGAGCGTTAGACTGAAGATCTAACGGTCCCTATTTCGATCCCGGGTTTCGGCAAGCGTAACTGTCCTCGGTAGTATAGTGGTCAGTATCCCCGCCTGTCACGCGGGAGACCGGAGTTCGATTCCCCGCCGGGGAGTTTGTGATATATCAATAATCTTTTTATTTTTATTGGATAACACTAATAATTCTACATGTGCGCTTTCGATTGACTTTAGAAATCTTGACAAACCACATTCGCTGAGTAACACAATTCTTCCTTAGATGTATCTTCCTTGGTCCTTTTATGAACAAATAACATCTTGCTGATTCTTTCCAATTTCATTCTGGTAAAGCTGCTTTCCGATTTCTCCTAGGCGTGCCGAAATAGCTCAGTTGGGAGAGCGTTAGACTGAAGATCTAAAGGTCCCTCGTTCGATCCCGGGTTTCGGCAAGCGTAGCTGTCCTCGGTAGTATAGTGGTCAGTATCCCCGCCTGTCACGCGGGAGACCGGGGTTCGATTCCCCAACGGGGATTTTGCGATATTTCTTTAATATTTTTATTGGATAACACTAATAATTCCACATGTGCGCTTTCGATTGACTTTAGAAATCTTGACAAACCACATTCGCTGAGTAACACAATTCTTCCTTAGATGTATCTTCCTTGGTCCTTTTATGAACAAATAACATCTTGCTGATTCTTTCCAATTTCATTCTGGTAAAGCTGCTTTCCGATTTCTCCTAGGCGTGCCGAAATAGCTCAGATGGGAGAGCGTTAGACTGAAGATCTAGAGGTCCCTGGTTCGATCCCGGGTGTTGGCAAGCGTTACTGTCCTCGGTAGTATAGTGGTCAGTATCCCCGCCTGTCACGCGGGAGACCGGGGTTCGATTCCCCGCCGGGGAGTTTGCGATATATCAATAATCTTTTTATTTTTATTGGATAACACTAATAATTCTACATGTGCGCTTTCGATTGACTTTAGAAATCTTGACAAACCACATTCGCTGAGTAACACAATTCTTTATTAGATGTATCTTCTCTCGTCCTTTTACGAACAAATAACATCTTGCTGATTCTTTCCAATTTCATTCTGGAAAGCTGCTTTCCGATTTCTCCTAGGCGTGCCGAAATAGCTCAGTTGGGAGAGCGTTAGACTGAAGATCTAAAGGTCCCTGGTTCGATCCCGGGTTTTTGCAAGCGTAGCTGTCCTCGGTAGTATAGTGGTCAGTATCCCCGCCTGTCACGCGGGAGACCGGGGTTCGATTCCCCACCGGGGAATTTGCGATATTTCTTTAATATTTTTATTGGATAACACTAATAATTCCACATGTGCGCTTTCGATTGACTTTAGAAATCTTGACAAACCACATTCGCTGAGTAACACAATTCTTTATTAGATGTATCTTCTCTCGTCCTTTTATGAACAAATAACATCTTGCTGATTCTTTCCAATTTCATTCTGGTAAAGCTGCTTTCCGATTCCTCCTAGGCGTGCCGAAATAGCTACGATGGGAGAGCGTTAGACTGAAGATCTAGATGTCCCTGGTTCGATCCCGGGTGTTGGCAAGCGTTACTGTCCTCGGTAGTATAGTGGTCAGTATCCCCGCCTGTCACGCGGGAGACCGGGGTTCGATTCCCCGACGGGGAGTTTGCGATATTTCTTTAAAATTTTTATTGGATAACACTAATAATTCTACATGTGCGCTTTCGATTGACTTTAGAAATCTTGTCAAACCACATTCGCTGAGTAACACAATTCTTTATTAGATGTATCTTCTCTCGTCCTTTTATGAACAAATAACATCTTGCTGATTCTTTCCAATTTCATTCTGGTAAAGCTGCTTTCCGATTTCTCCTAGGCGGGCCGAAATAGCTTAGTTGGGAGAGCGTTAGACTGAAGATGTAAAGGTCCCTGGTTCGATCCCGGGTTTCGGCAAGCGTAACTGTCCTCGGTAGTATAGTGGTCAGTATCCCCGCCTGTCACGCGGGAGACCGGGGTTCGATTCCCCGCCGGGGAGTTTGCGATATATCAATAATCTTTTTATTTTTATTGGATAACACTAATAATTCTACCTGTGCGCTTTCGATTGAATTTAGAAATCTTGACAAACCACATTCGCTGAGTAACACAATTCTTTATTAGATGTATCTTCTCTCGTCCTTTTATGAACAAATAACATCTTGCTGATTCTTTCCAATTTCATTCTGGTAAAGCTGCTTTCCGATTTCTCCTAGGCGTGCCGAAATAGCTCAGTTGGGAGAGTGTTAGATTGAAGATCTAAAGGTCCCCGGTTCGATCCCAGGTTTCGGCAAGCGTAACTTTCCTCGGTAGAATTGTGGTCAGTATCCACGCCTGTCACGCGGGAGACCGGGGTTCGATTCCCCGCCGGCGAGTTTGCTATATTTCTTTAATCTTTTTATTTTTATTGGATAACACTAATAATTCTACATGTGCGCTTTCGATTGACTTTAGAAATCTTGACAAACCACATTCGCTGAGTAACACAATTCTTTATTAGATGTATCTTCTCTCGTCCTTTTATGAACAAATAACATCTTGCTGATTCTTTCCAATTTCATTCTGGTAAAGCTGCTTTCCGATTTCTCCTAGGCGTGCCGAAATAGCTCAGTTGGGAGAGCGTTAGACTGAAGATGTAACGGTCCCTGGTTCGATCCCGGGTTTCGGCAAGCGTAACTGTCCTCGGTAGTATAGTGGTCAGTATCCTCGACTGTCACGCGGGAGACCGGGGTTCGATTCCCCGCCGGGCAGTTTGCTATATTTCTTTAATCTTTTTATTTTTATTGGATAACACTAATAATTCTACATGTGCGCTTTCGATTGACTTTAGAAATCTTGACAAACCACATTCGCTGAGTAACACAATTCTTTATTAGATGTATCTTCTCTCGTCCTTTTATGAACAAATAACATCTTGCTGATTCTTTCCAATTTCATTCTGGTAAAGCTGCTTTCCGATTTCTCCTAGGCGTGCCGAAATAGCTCAGATGGGAGAGCGTTAGACTGAAGATCTAGAGGTCCCTGGTTCGATCCCGGGTGTTGGCAAGCGTTACTGTCCTCGGTAGTATAGTGGTCAGTATCCCCGCCTGTCACGCGGGAGACCGGGGTTCGATTCCCCACCGGGGAATTTGCGATATTTCTTTAATATTTTTATTGGATAACACTAATAATTCCACATGTGCGCTTTCGATTGACTTTAGAAATCTTGACAAACCACATTCGCTGAGTAACACAATTCTTTATTAGATGTATCTTCTCTCGTCCTTTTATGAACAAATAACATCTTGCTGATTCTTTCCAATTTCATTCTGGTAAAGCTGCTTTCCGATTACTCCTAGGCGTGCCGAAATAGCTCAGATGGGAGAGCGTTAGACTGAAGATCTAGATGTCCCTGGTTCGATCCCGGGTGTTGGCAAGCGTTACTGTCCTCGGTAGTATAGTGGTCAGTATCCCCGCCTGTCACGCGGGAGACCGGGGTTCGATTCCCCGACGGGGAGTTTACGATATTTCTTTAAAATTTTTATTGGATAACACTAATAATTCTACATGTGCGCTTTCGATTGACTTTAGAAATCTTGACAAACCACATTCGCTGAGTAACACAATTCTTTATTAGATGTATCTTCTCTCGTCCTTTTATGAACAAATAACATCTTGCTGATTCTTTCCAATTTCATTCTGGTAAAGCTGCTTTCCGATTTCTCCTAGGCGTGCCGAAATAGCTTAGTTGGGAGAGCGTTAGACTGAAGATGTAAAGGTCCCTGGTTCGATCCCGGGTTTCGGCAAGCGTAACTGTCCTCGGTAGTATAGTGGTCAGTATCCCCGCCTGTCACGCGGGAGACCGGGGTTCGATTCCCCGCCGGGGAGTTTGCGATATATCAATAATCTTTTTATTTTTATTGGATAACACTAATAATTCTACCTGTGCGCTTTCGATTGAATTTAGAAATCTTGACAAACCACATTCGCTGAGTAACACAATTCTTTATTAGATGTATCTTCTCTCGTCCTTTTATGAACAAATAACATCTTGCTGATTCTTTCCAATTTCATTCTGGTAAAGCTGCTTTCCGATTTCTCCTAGGCGTGCCGAAATAGCTCAGTTGGGAGAGTGTTAGATTGAAGATCTAAAGGTCCCCGGTTCGATCCCGGGTTTCGGCAAGCGTAACTTTCCTCGGTAGAATTGTGGTCAGTATCCACGCCTGTCACGCGGGAGACCGGGGTTCGATTCCCCGCCGGCGAGTTTGCTATATTTCTTTAATCTTTTTATTTTTATTGGATAACACTAATAATTCTACATGTGCGCTTTCGATTGACTTTAGAAATCTTGACAAACCACATTCGCTGAGTAACACAATTCTTTATTAGATGTATCTTCTCTCGTCCTTTTATGAACAAATAACATCTTGCTGATTCTTTCCAATTTCATTCTGGTAAAGCTGCTTTCCGATTTCTCCTAGGCGTGCCGAAATAGCTCAGTTGGGAGAGCGTTAGACTGAAGATGTAACGGTCCCTGGTTCGATCCCGGGTTTCGGCAAGCGTAACTGTCCTCGGTAGTATAGTGGTCAGTATCCTCGACTGTCACGCGGGAGACCGGGGTTCGATTCCCCGCCGGGCAGTTTGCTATATTTCTTTAATCTTTTTATTTTTATTGGATAACACTAATAATTCTACATGTGCGCTTTCGATTGACTTTAGAAATCTTGACAAACCACATTCGCTGAGTAACACAATTCTTTATTAGATGTATCTTCTCTCGTCCTTTTATGAACAAATAACATCTTGCTGATTCTTTCCAATTTCATTCTGGTAAAGCTGCTTTCCGATTTCTCCTAGGCGTGCCGAAATAGCTCAGTTGGGAGAGCGTTAGACTGAAGATGTAAAGGTCCCTGGTTCGATACCGGGTTTCGGCAAGCTTAACTGTCCTCGGTAGTATAGTGGTCAGTATCCCCGCCTGTCACGCGGGAGACCGGGGTTCGATTCCCCGCCGGGGAGTTTGCGATATTTCTTTAATATTTTTATTGGATAACACTAATAATTCTACATGTGCGCTTTCGATTGACTTTAGAAATCTTGACAAACCACATTCGCTGAGTAACACAATTCTTCCTTAGATGTATCTTCTCTCGTCCTTTTATGAACAAATAAAATCTTGCTGATTTTTTCCAATTTCATTCTGGTAAAGCTGCTTTCCGATTTCTCCTAGGCGTGCCGAAATAGTTCAGTTGGGCGAGCGTTAGACTGAAGATCTAAAGGTCCCTGGTTCGATACCGGGTTTCGGCAAGCGTAACTGTCCTCGGTAGTATAGTGGTCCGTATCCCCGCCTGTCACGCGGGAGACCGGGGTTCGATTCCCCGCCGGGGAGTTTGTGATATATCAATAATCTTTTTATTTTTATTGGATAACACTAATAATTCTACATGTGCGCTTTCGATTGACTTTAGAAATCTTGACAAAGCACATTCGCTGAGTAACACGATTCTCTATTAGATGTATCTTCTCTCGTCCTTTTATGAACAAATAACATCTTGCTGATTCTTTCCAATTTCATTCTGGTAAAGCTGCTTTCCGATTTCTCCTAGGCGTGCCGAAATAGCTCAGTTGGGAGAGCGTTAGACTGAAGATCTAAAGGTCCCTGGTTCGATCCCGCGTTTCGGCAAGCTTAACTGTCCTCGGTAGTATAGTGGTCAGTATCCCCGCCTGTCACGCGGGAGACCCGGGTTCGATTCCCCGCCGGGGAGTTTGCGATATTTCTTTAATATTTTTATTTGATAACACTAATAATTCTAAATGTGCTCTTTCGATTTACTTAGAAATCTTGACAAATCACATTCGCTGAGTAACACAATTCTTCCTTAGATGTATCTTCTCTCGTCCTTTTATGAACAAATAACATCTTGCTGATTCTTTCCAATTTCATTCTGGTAAAGCTGCTTTCCGATTCCTCCTAGGCGTGCCGAAATAGCTACGATGGGAGAGCGTTAGACTGAAGATCTAGATGTCCCTGGTTCGATCCCGGGTGTTGGCAAGCGTTACTGTCCTCGGTAGTATAGTGGTCAGTATCCCCGCCTGTCACGCGGGAGACCGGGGTTCGATTCCCCGACGGGGAGTTTGCGATATTTCTTTAAAATTTTTATTGGATAACACTAATAATTCTACATGTGCGCTTTCGATTGACTTTAGAAATCTTGTCAAACCACATTCGCTGAGTAACACAATTCTTTATTAGATGTATCTTCTCTCGTCCTTTTATGAACAAATAACATCTTGCTGATTCTTTCCAATTTCATTCTGGTAAAGCTGCTTTCCGATTTCTCCTAGGCGGGCCGAAATAGCTTAGTTGGGAGAGCGTTAGACTGAAGATGTAAAGGTCCCTGGTTCGATCCCGGGTTTCGGCAAGCGTAACTGTCCTCGGTAGTATAGTGGTCAGTATCCCCGCCTGTCACGCGGGAGACCGGGGTTCGATTCCCCGCCGGGGAGTTTGCGATATATCAATAATCTTTTTATTTTTATTGGATAACACTAATAATTCTACCTGTGCGCTTTCGATTGAATTTAGAAATCTTGACAAACCACATTCGCTGAGTAACACAATTCTTTATTAGATGTATCTTCTCTCGTCCTTTTATGAACAAATAACATCTTGCTGATTCTTTCCAATTTCATTCTGGTAAAGCTGCTTTCCGATTTCTCCTAGGCGTGCCGAAATAGCTCAGTTGGGAGAGTGTTAGATTGAAGATCTAAAGGTCCCCGGTTCGATCCCAGGTTTCGGCAAGCGTAACTTTCCTCGGTAGAATTGTGGTCAGTATCCACGCCTGTCACGCGGGAGACCGGGGTTCGATTCCCCGCCGGCGAGTTTGCTATATTTCTTTAATCTTTTTATTTTTATTGGATAACACTAATAATTCTACATGTGCGCTTTCGATTGACTTTAGAAATCTTGACAAACCACATTCGCTGAGTAACACAATTCTTTATTAGATGTATCTTCTCTCGTCCTTTTATGAACAAATAACATCTTGCTGATTCTTTCCAATTTCATTCTGGTAAAGCTGCTTTCCGATTTCTCCTAGGCGTGCCGAAATAGCTCAGTTGGGAGAGCGTTAGACTGAAGATGTAACGGTCCCTGGTTCGATCCCGGGTTTCGGCAAGCGTAACTGTCCTCGGTAGTATAGTGGTCAGTATCCTCGACTGTCACGCGGGAGACCGGGGTTCGATTCCCCGCCGGGCAGTTTGCTATATTTCTTTAATCTTTTTATTTTTATTGGATAACACTAATAATTCTACATGTGCGCTTTCGATTGACTTTAGAAATCTTGACAAACCACATTCGCTGAGTAACACAATTCTTTATTAGATGTATCTTCTCTCGTCCTTTTATGAACAAATAACATCTTGCTGATTCTTTCCAATTTCATTCTGGTAAAGCTGCTTTCCGATTTCTCCTAGGCGTGCCGAAATAGCTCAGATGGGAGAGCGTTAGACTGAAGATCTAGAGGTCCCTGGTTCGATCCCGGGTGTTGGCAAGCGTTACTGTCCTCGGTAGTATAGTGGTCAGTATCCCCGCCTGTCACGCGGGAGACCGGGGTTCGATTCCCCACCGGGGAATTTGCGATATTTCTTTAATATTTTTATTGGATAACACTAATAATTCCACATGTGCGCTTTCGATTGACTTTAGAAATCTTGACAAACCACATTCGCTGAGTAACACAATTCTTTATTAGATGTATCTTCTCTCGTCCTTTTATGAACAAATAACATCTTGCTGATTCTTTCCAATTTCATTCTGGTAAAGCTGCTTTCCGATTACTCCTAGGCGTGCCGAAATAGCTCAGATGGGAGAGCGTTAGACTGAAGATCTAGATGTCCCTGGTTCGATCCCGGGTGTTGGCAAGCGTTACTGTCCTCGGTAGTATAGTGGTCAGTATCCCCGCCTGTCACGCGGGAGACCGGGGTTCGATTCCCCGACGGGGAGTTTACGATATTTCTTTAAAATTTTTATTGGATAACACTAATAATTCTACATGTGCGCTTTCGATTGACTTTAGAAATCTTGACAAACCACATTCGCTGAGTAACACAATTCTTTATTAGATGTATCTTCTCTCGTCCTTTTATGAACAAATAACATCTTGCTGATTCTTTCCAATTTCATTCTGGTAAAGCTGCTTTCCGATTTCTCCTAGGCGTGCCGAAATAGCTTAGTTGGGAGAGCGTTAGACTGAAGATGTAAAGGTCCCTGGTTCGATCCCGGGTTTCGGCAAGCGTAACTGTCCTCGGTAGTATAGTGGTCAGTATCCCCGCCTGTCACGCGGGAGACCGGGGTTCGATTCCCCGCCGGGGAGTTTGCGATATATCAATAATCTTTTTATTTTTATTGGATAACACTAATAATTCTACCTGTGCGCTTTCGATTGAATTTAGAAATCTTGACAAACCACATTCGCTGAGTAACACAATTCTTTATTAGATGTATCTTCTCTCGTCCTTTTATGAACAAATAACATCTTGCTGATTCTTTCCAATTTCATTCTGGTAAAGCTGCTTTCCGATTTCTCCTAGGCGTGCCGAAATAGCTCAGTTGGGAGAGTGTTAGATTGAAGATCTAAAGGTCCCCGGTTCGATCCCGGGTTTCGGCAAGCGTAACTTTCCTCGGTAGAATTGTGGTCAGTATCCACGCCTGTCACGCGGGAGACCGGGGTTCGATTCCCCGCCGGCGAGTTTGCTATATTTCTTTAATCTTTTTATTTTTATTGGATAACACTAATAATTCTACATGTGCGCTTTCGATTGACTTTAGAAATCTTGACAAACCACATTCGCTGAGTAACACAATTCTTTATTAGATGTATCTTCTCTCGTCCTTTTATGAACAAATAACATCTTGCTGATTCTTTCCAATTTCATTCTGGTAAAGCTGCTTTCCGATTTCTCCTAGGCGTGCCGAAATAGCTCAGTTGGGAGAGCGTTAGACTGAAGATGTAACGGTCCCTGGTTCGATCCCGGGTTTCGGCAAGCGTAACTGTCCTCGGTAGTATAGTGGTCAGTATCCTCGACTGTCACGCGGGAGACCGGGGTTCGATTCCCCGCCGGGCAGTTTGCTATATTTCTTTAATCTTTTTATTTTTATTGGATAACACTAATAATTCTACATGTGCGCTTTCGATTGACTTTAGAAATCTTGACAAACCACATTCGCTGAGTAACACAATTCTTTATTAGATGTATCTTCTCTCGTCCTTTTATGAACAAATAACATCTTGCTGATTCTTTCCAATTTCATTCTGGTAAAGCTGCTTTCCGATTTCTCCTAGGCGTGCCGAAATAGCTCAGTTGGGAGAGCGTTAGACTGAAGATGTAAAGGTCCCTGGTTCGATACCGGGTTTCGGCAAGCGTAACTGTCCTCGGTAGTATAGTGGTCCGTATCCCCGCCTGTCACGCGGGAGACCGGGGTTCGATTCCCCGCCGGGGAGTTTGTGATATATCAATAATCTTTTTATTTTTATTGGATAACACTAATAATTCTACATGTGCGCTTTCGATTGACTTTAGAAATCTTGACAAAGCACATTCGCTGAGTAACACGATTCTCTATTAGATGTATCTTCTCTCGTCCTTTTATGAACAAATAACATCTTGCTGATTCTTTCCAATTTCATTCTGGTAAAGCTGCTTTCCGATTTCTCCTAGGCGTGCCGAAATAGCTCAGTTGGGAGAGCGTTAGACTGAAGATCTAAAGGTCCCTGGTTCGATCCCGCGTTTCGGCAAGCTTAACTGTCCTCGGTAGTATAGTGGTCAGTATCCCCGCCTGTCACGCGGGAGACCCGGGTTCGATTCCCCGCCGGGGAGTTTGCGATATTTCTTTAATATTTTTATTTGATAACACTAATAATTCTAAATGTGCTCTTTCGATTTACTTAGAAATCTTGACAAATCACATTCGCTGAGTAACACAATTCTTCCTTAGATGTATCTTCTCTCGTCCTTTTATGAACAAATAACATCTTGCTGATTCTTTCCAGTTTCATTCTCATAAGGCTGCTTTCCGATTTCTCCTAGGCGTGCCGAAATAGCTCAGTTGGGAGAGCGTTAGACTGAAGATCTAACGGTCCCTATTTCGATCCCGGGTTTCGGCAAGCGTAACTGTCCTCGGTAGTATAGTGGTCAGTATCCCCGCCTGTCACGCGGGAGACCGGGGTTCGATTCCCCGCCGGGGAGCTTGCGATATAACATTAATCTTTCTATTTTTATTAGATAACACTAATAATTCTACATGTGCGCTTTCGATTGACTTTAGAAATCTCGACAAACCACATTCGCTGAGTAACACAATTCTTCCTTAGATGTATATTATCTCGTCATTTTATGAACAAATAACATCTTGCTGATTCTTTCCAGTTTCATTCTGGTAAAGCTGCTTTCCGATTTCTCCTAGGCGTGCCGAAATAGCTCAGTTGGGAGAGCGTTAGACTGAAGATCTAAAGGTCCCTGGTTCGATCCCGGGTTTCGGCAAGCGTAACTGTCCTCGGTAGTATAGTGGTCAGTATCCCCGCCTGTCACGCGGGAGACCGGGGTTCGATTCCCCGACGGGGAGTTTGCGATATAACATTAATCTTTTTATTTTTATTTTTATTTTTATTGGATAACACTAATAATTCTACATGTGCGCTTTCGATTGACTTTAGAAATCTTGACAAACCACATTCGCTGAGTAACACAATTCTTTATTAGATGTATCTTCTCTCGTCCTTTTATGAACAAATAACATCTTGCTGATTCTTTCCAATTTCATTCTGGTAAAGCTGCTTTCCGATTTCTCCTAGGGGTGCCGAAATAGCTCAGTTGGGAGAGCGTTAGACTGAAAATGTAAAGGTCCCTGGTTCGATCCCGGGTTTCGGCAAGCGTAACTGTCCTAGGTAGTATAGTGGTCAATATCCCCGCCTGTCACGCGGGAGACCGGGGTTCGATTCCCCGACGGAGAGTTTGCGATATTTCTTTAATATTTTTATTGGATAACACTAATAATTCTACATGTGCGCTTTCGATTGACTTTAGAAATCTTGACAAACCACATTCGCTGAGTAACACAATTCTTTATTAGATGTATCTTCTCTCGTCCTTTTATGAACAAATAACATCTTGCTGATTATTTCCAATTTCATTCTGGTAAAGCTGCTTTCCGATTTCTCCTAGGCGTGCCGAAATAGCTCAGTTGGGAGAGCGTTAGACTGAAGATCTAAAGGTCCCTGGTTCGATCCCGCGTTTCGGCAAGCTTAACTGTCCTCGGTAGTATAGTGGTCAGTATCCCCGCCTGTCACGCGGGAGACCGGGGTTCGATTCCCCGCCGGGGAGTTTGCGATATTTCTTTAATATTTTTATTGGATAACACTAATAATTCTAAATGTGCTCTTTCGATTTACTTTAGAAATCTTGACAAATCACATTCGCTGAGTAACACAATTCTTCCTTAGATGTATCTTCTCTCGTCCTTTTATGAACAAATAACATCTTGCTGATTCTTTCCAATTTCATTCTGGTAAAGCTGCTTTCCGATTTCTCCTAGGCGTGCCGAAATAGCTCAGTTGGGAGAGCGTTAGACTGAAGATCTAAAGGTCCCTGGTTCGATCCCGCGTTTCGGCAAGCTTAACTGTCCTCGGTAGTATAGTGGTCAGTATCCCCGCCTGTCACGCGGGAGACCGGGGTTCGATTCCCCGCCGGGGAGTTTGCGATATTTCTTTAATATTTTTATTGGATAACACTAATAATTCTAAATGTGCTCTTTCGATTTACTTTAGAAATCTTGACAAATCACATTCGCTGAGTAACACAATTCTTCCTTAGATGTATCTTCTCTCGTCCTTTTATGAACAAATAACATCTTGCTGATTCTTTCCAGTTTCATTCTCATAAGGCTGCTTTCCGATTTCTCCTAGGCGTGCGAAATAGCTTAGTTGGGAGAGCGTTAGACTGAAGATCTAACGGTCCCTATTTCGATCCCGGGTTTCGGCAAGCGTAACTGTCCTCGGTAGTATAGTGGTCAGTATCCCCGCCTGTCACGCGGGAGACCGGGGTTCGATTCCCCGCCGGGGAGCTTGCGATATAACATTAATCTTTCTATTTTTATTAGATAACACTAATAATTCTACATGTGCGCTTTCGATTGACTTTAGAAATCTCGACAAACCACATTCGCTGAGTAACACAATTCTTCCTTAGATGTATATTATCTCGTCATTTTATGAACAAATAACATCTTGCTGATTCTTTCCAGTTTCATTCTGGTAAAGCTGCTTTCCGATTTCTCCTAGGCGTGCCGAAATAGCTCAGTTGGGAGAGCGTTAGACTGAAGATCTAAAGGTCCCTGGTTCGCTCCCGGGTTTCGGCAAGCGTAACTGTCCTCGGTAGTATAGTGGTCAGTATCCCCGCCTGTCACGCGGGAGACCGGGGTTCGATTCCCCGACGGGGAGTTTGCGATATAACATTAATCGTTTTATTTTTATTTTTATTTTTATTGGATAACACTAATAATTCTACATGTGCGCTTTCGATTGACTTTAGAAATCTTGACAAACCACATTCGCTGAGTAACACAATTCTTTATTAGATGTATCTTCTCTCGTCCTTTTATGAACAAATAACATCTTGCTGATTCTTTCCAATTTCATTCTGGTAAAGCTGCTTTCCGATTTCTCCTAGGCGTGCCGAAATAGCTCAGTTGGGAGAGCGTTAGACTGAAGATCTAAAGGTCCCTGGTTCGATCCCGCGTTTCGGCAAGCTTAACTGTCCTCGGTAGTATAGTGGTCAGTATCCCCGCCTGTCACGCGGGAGACCGGGGTTCGATTCCCCGCCGGGGAGTTTGCGATATTTCTTTAATATTTTTATTGGATAACACTAATAATTCTAAATGTGCTCTTTCGATTTACTTTAGAAATCTTGACAAATCACATTCGCTGAGTAACACAATTCTTCCTTAGATGTATCTTCTCTCGTCCTTTTATGAACAAATAACATCTTGCTGATTCTTTCCAATTTCATTCTGGTAAAGCTGCTTTCCGATTTCTCCTAGGCGTGCCGAAATAGCTCAGTTGGGAGAGCGTTAGACTGAAGATCTAAAGGTCCCTGGTTCGATCCCGCGTTTCGGCAAGCTTAACTGTCCTCGGTAGTATAGTGGTCAGTATCCCCGCCTGTCACGCGGGAGACCGGGGTTCGATTCCCCGCCGGGGAGATTGCGATATTTCTTTAATATTTTTATTGGATAACACTAATAATTCTAAATGTGCTCTTTCGATTTACTTTAGAAATCTTGACAAATCACATTCGCTGAGTAACACAATTCTTCCTTAGATGTATCTTCTCTCGTCCTTTTATGAACAAATAACATCTTGCTGATTCTTTCCAGTTTCATTCTCATAAGGCTGCTTTCCGATTTCTCCTAGGCGTGCCGAAATAGCTTAGTTGGGAGAGCGTTAGACTGAAGATCTAACGGTCCCTATTTCGATCCCGGGTTTCGGCAAGCGTAACTGTCCTCGGTAGTATAGTGGTCAGTATCCCCGCCTGTCACGCGGGAGACCGGGGTTCGATTCCCCGCCGGGGAGCTTGCGATATAACATTAATCTTTCTATTTTTATTAGATAACACTAATAATTCTACATGTGCGCTTTCGATTGACTTTAGAAATCTCGACAAACCACATTCGCTGAGTAACACAATTCTTCCTTAGATGTATATTATCTCGTCATTTTATGAACAAATAACATCTTGCTGATTCTTTCCAGTTTCATTCTGGTAAAGCTGCTTTCCGATTTCTCCTAGGCGTGCCGAAATAGCTCAGTTGGGAGAGCGTTAGACTGAAGATCTAAAGGTCCCTGGTTCGATCCCGGGTTTCGGCAAGCGTAACTGTCCTCGGTAGTATAGTGGTCAGTATCCCCGCCTGTCACGCGGGAGACCGGGGTTCGATTCCCCGACGGGGAGTTTGCGATATAACATTAATCTTTTTATTTTTATTTTTATTTTTATTTTTATTGGATAACACTAATAATTCTACATGTGCGCTTTCGATTGACTTTAGAAATCTTGACAAACCACATTCGCTGAGTAACACAATTCTTTATTAGATGTATCTTCTCTCGTCCTTTTATGAACAAATAACATCTTGCTGATTCTTTCCAATTTCATTCTGGTAAAGCTGCTTTCCGATTTCTCCTAGGCGTGCCGAAATAGCTCAGTTGGGAGAGCGTTAGACTGAAGATGTAAAGGTCCCTGGTTCGATCCCGGGTTTCGGCAAGCGTAGCTGTCCTCGGTAGTATAGTGGTCAGTATCCCCGCCTGTCACGCGGGAGACCGGGGTTCGATTCCCCACCGGGGAATTTGCGATATTTCTTTAATATTTTTATTGGATAACACTAATAATTCCACATGTGCGCTTTCGATTGACTTTAGAAATCTTGACAAACCACATTCGCTGAGTAACACAATTCTTTATTAGATGTATCTTCTCTCGTCCTTTTATGAACAAATAACATCTTGCTGATTCTTTCCAATTTCATTCTGGTAAAGCTGCTTTCCGATTCCTCCTAGGCGTGCCGAAATAGCTCAGATGGGAGAGCGTTAGACTGAAGATCTAGAGGTCCCTGTTT
Organism: Argiope bruennichi; assembly: GCF_947563725.1. Classification (NCBI taxonomy): domain Eukaryota; kingdom Metazoa; phylum Arthropoda; class Arachnida; order Araneae; family Araneidae; genus Argiope; species Argiope bruennichi. The sequence goes on along the minus strand of NC_079157.1, from coordinate 11,197,051 downwards.
CGATCCCGGGTGTTGGCAAGCGTTACTGTCCTCGGTAGTATAGTGGTCAGTATCCCCGCCTGTCACGCGGGAGACCGGGGTTCGATTCCCCGACGGGGAGTTTGCGATATTTCTTTAAAATTTTTATTGGATAACACTAATAATTCTACATGTGCGCTTTCGATTGACTTTAGAAATCTTGACAAACCACATTCGCTGAGTAACACAATTCTTTATTAGATGTATCTTCTCTCGTCCTTTTATGAACAAATAACATCTTGCTGATTCTTTCCAATTTCATTCTGGTAAAGCTGCTTTCCGATTTCTCCTAGGCGTGCCGAAATAGCTCAGTTGGGAGAGCGTTAGACTGAAGATGTAAAGGTCCCTGGTTCGATCCCGGGTTTCGGCAAGCGTAACTGTCCTCGGTAGTATAGTGGTCAGTATCCCCGCCTGTCACGCGGGAGACCGGGGTTCGATTCCCCGCCGGGGAGTTTGCGATATATCAATAATCTTTTTATTTTTATTGGATAAAACTAATAATTCTACCTGTGCGCTTTCGATTGACTTTAGAAATCTTGACAAACCACATTCGCTGAGTAACACAATTCTTTATTAGATGTATCTTCTCTCGTCCTTTTATGAACAAATAACATCTTGCTGATTCTTTCCAATTTCATTCTGGTAAAGCTGCTTTCCGATTTCTCCTAGGCGTGCCGATATAGCTCAGTTGGGAGAGTGTTAGATTGAAGATCTAAAGGTCCCTGGTTCGATCCCGGGTTTCGGCAAGCGTAACTTTCCTCGGTAGAATTGTGGTCAGTATCCACGCCTGTCACGCGGGAGACCGGGGTTCGATTCCCCGCCGGCGAGTTTGCTATATTTCTTTAATCTTTTTATTTTTATTGGATAACACTAATAATTCTACATGTGCGCTTTCGATTGACTTTAGAAATCTTGACAAACCACATTCGCTGAGTAACACAATTCTTTATTAGATGTATCTTCTCTCGTCCTTTTATGAACAAATAACATCTTGCTGATTCTTTCCAATTTCATTCTGGTAAAGCTGCTTTCCGATTTCTCCTAGGCGTGCCGAAATAAATCAGTTGGAAGAGCGTTAGACTGAATATCTAAAGGTCCCTGGTTCGATCCCGGGTTTCGGCAAGCGTAACTGTCCTCGGTAGTATAGTGGTCAGTATCCTCGACTGTCACGCGGGAGACCGGGGTTCGATTCCCCGCCGGGGAGTTTGCTATATTTCTTTAATCTTTTTATTTTTATTGGATAACACTAATAATTCTACATGTGCGCTTTCGATTGACTTTAGAAATCTTGACAAACCACATTCGCTGAGTAACACAATTCTTTATTAGATGTATCTTCTCTCGTCCTTTTATGAACAAATAACATCTTGCTGATTCTTTCCAATTTCATTCTGGTAAAGCTGCTTTCCGATTTCTCCTAGGCGTGCCGAAATAGCTCAGTTGGGAGAGCGTTAGACTGAAGATGTAAAGGTCCCTGGTTCGATACCGGGTTTCGGCAAGCTTAACTGTCCTCGGTAGTATAGTGGTCAGTATCCCCGCCTGTCACGCGGGAGACCGGGGTTCGATTCCCCGCCGGGGAGTTTGCGATATTTCTTTAATATTTTTATTGGATAACACTAATAATTCTAAATGTGCTCTTTCGATTTACTTTAGAAATCTTGACAAATCACATTCGCTGAGTAACACAATTCTTCCTTAGATGTATCTTCTCTCGTCCTTTTATGAACAAATAACATCTTGCTTATTCTTTCCAGTTTCATTCTCATAAGGCTGCTTTCCGATTTCTCCTAGGCGTGCCGAAATAGCTCAGTTGGGAGAGCGTTAGACTGAAGATCTAACGGTCCCTATTTCGATCCCGGGTTTCGGCAAGCGTAACTGTCCTCGGTAGTATAGTGGTCAGTATCCCCGCCTGTCACGCGGGAGACCGGGGTTCGATTCCCCGCCGGGGAGCTTGCCATATAACATTAATCTTTATATTTTTATTAGATAACACTAATAATTCTACATGTGCGCTTTCGATTGACTTTAGAAATCTCGACAAACCACATTCGCTGAGTAACACAATTCTTCCTTAGATGTATATTATCTCGTCATTTTATGAACAAATAACATCTTGCTGATTCTTTCCAGTTTCATTCTGGTAAAGCTGCTTTCCGATTTCTCCTAGGCGTGCCGAAATAGCTCAGTTGGGAGAGCGTTAGACTGAAGATCTAAAGGTCCCTGGTTCGATCCCGGGTTTCGGCAAGCGTAACTGTCCTCGGTAGTATAGTGGTCAGTATCCCCGCCTGTCACGCGGGAGACCGGGGTTCGATTCCCCGACGGGGAGTTTGCGATATAACATTAATCTTTATATTTTTATTTTTATTTTTATTGGATAACACTAATAATTCTACATGTGCGCTTTCGATTGACTTTAGAAATCTTGACAAACCACATTCGCTGAGTAACACAATTCTTTATTAGATGTATCTTCTCTCGTCCTTTTATGAACAAATAACATCTTGCTGATTCTTTCCAATTTCATTCTGGTAAAGCTGCTTTCCGATTTCTCCTAGGGGTGCCGAAATAGCTCAGTTGGGAGAGCGTTAGACTGAAGATGTAAAGGTCCCTGGTTCGATCCCGGGTTTCGGCAAGCGTAACTGTCCTAGGTAGTATAGTGGTCAATATCCCCGCCTGTCACGCGGGAGACCGGGGTTCGATTCCCCGACGGAGAGTTTGCGATATTTCTTTAATATTTTTATTGGATAACACTAATAATTCTACATGTGCGCTTTCGATTGACTTTAGAAATCTTGACAAACCACATTCGCTGAGTAACACAATTCTTTATTAGATGTATCTTCTCTCGTCCTTTTATGAACAAATAACATCTTGCTGATTCTTTCCAATTTCATTCTGGTAAAGCTGCTTTCCGATTTCTCCTAGGCGTGCCGAAATAGCTCAGTTGGGAGAGCGTTAGACTGAAGATCTAAAGGTCCCTGGTTCGATCCCGGGTTTCGGCAAGCGTAACTGTCCTCGGTAGTATAATGGTCAGTATCCCCGCCTGTCACGCGGGAGACCGGGGTTCGATTCCCCGCCGGGGAGTTTGCGATATATCAATAATCTTTTTATTTTTATTGGATAACACTAATAATTCTACCTGTGCGCTTTCGATTGACTTTAGAAATCTTGACAAACCACATTCGCTGAGTAACACAATTCTTTATTAGATGTATCTTCTCTCGTCCTTTTATGAACAAATAACATCTTGCTGATTCTTTCCAATTTCATTCTGGTAAAGCTGCTTTCCGATTTCTCCTAGGCGTGCCGAAATAGCTCAGTTGGGAGAGCGTTAGACTGAAGATCTAGATGTCCCTGGTTCGATCCTGGGTGTTGGCAAGCGTAACTATCCTCGGTAGTATAGTGGTCAGTATCCCCGCCTGTCCTCCGGGAGACCGGGGTTCGATTCCCTGCCGGGGAGTTTGTGATATATCAATAATCTTTTTATTTTTATTGGATAACACTAATAATTCTACATGTGCGCTTTCGATTGACTTTAGAAATCTTGACAAACCACATTCGCTGAGTAACACAATTCTTCCTTAGATGTATCTTCTCTCGTCCTTTTATGAACAAATAACATCTTGCTGATTCTTTCCAATTTCATTCTGGTAAAGCTGCTTTCCGATTTCCCCTAGGCGTGCCGAAATAGCTCAGTTGGGAGAGCGTTAGACTGAAGATCTAAAGGTCCCTGGTTCGATCCCGAGTTTCGGCAAGCGTAACTGTCCTCGGTAGTATAGTGGTCAGTATCCCCGCCTGTCACGCGGGAGACCGGGGTTCGATTCCCCGCCGTCGAGTTTCCCATGTTTCTTTAATCTTTTTATTTTTATTGGATAACACTAATAATTCTACATGTGCGCTTTCGATTGACTTTAGAAATCTTGACAAACCACATTCGCTGAGTAACACAATTCTTTATTAGATGTATCTTCTCTCGTCCTTTTATGAACAAATAACATCTTGCTGATTCTTTCCAATTTCATTCTGGTAAAGCTGCTTTCCGATTTCTCCTAGGCGTGCCGAAATAGCTCAGTTGGGAGAGCGTTAGACTGAAGATGTAACGGTCCCTGGTTCGATCCCGGGTTTCGGCAAGCGTAACTGTCCTCGGTAGTATAGTGGTCAGTATCCTCGACTGTCACGCGGGAGACCGGGGTTCGATTCCCCGCCGGGCAGTTTGCTATATTTCTTTAATCTTTTTATTTTTATTGGATAACACTAATAATTCTACATGTGCGCTTTCGATTGACTTTAGAAATCTTGACAAACCACATTCGCTGAGTAACACAATTCTTTATTAGATGTATCTTCTCTCGTCCTTTTATGAACAAATAACATCTTGCTGATTCTTTCCAATTTCATTCTGGTAAAGCTGCTTTCCGATTTCTCCTAGGCGTGCCGAAATAGCTCAGTTGGGAGAGCGTTAGACTGAAGATGTAAAGGTCCCTGGTTCGATACCGGGTTTCGGCAAGCTTAACTGTCCTCGGTAGTATAGTGGTCAGTATCCCCGCCTGTCACGCGGGAGACCGGGGTTCGATTCCCCGCCGGGGAGTTTGCGATATTTCTTTAATATTTTTATTGGATAACACTAATAATTCTACATGTGCGCTTTCGATTGACTTTAGAAATCTTGACAAACCACATTCGCTGAGTAACACAATTCTTCCTTAGATGTATCTTCTCTCGTCCTTTTATGAACAAATAAAATCTTGCTGATTTTTTCCAATTTCATTCTGGTAAAGCTGCTTTCCGATTTCTCCTAGGCGTGCCGAAATAGTTCAGTTGGGCGAGCGTTAGACTGAAGATCTAAAGGTCCCTGGTTCGATACCGGGTTTCGGCAAGCGTAACTGTCCTCGGTAGTATAGTGGTCCGTATCCCCGCCTGTCACGCGGGAGACCGGGGTTCGATTCCCCGCCGGGGAGTTTGTGATATATCAATAATCTTTTTATTTTTATTGGATAACACTAATAATTCTACATGTGCGCTTTCGATTGACTTTAGAAATCTTGACAAACCACATTCGCTGAGTAACACGATTCTTTATTAGATGTATCTTCTCTCGTCCTTTTATGAACAAATAACATCTTGCTGATTCTTTCCAATTTCATTCTGGTAAAGCTGCTTTCCGATTTCTCCTAGGCGTGCCGAAATAGCTCAGTTGGGAGAGCGTTAGACTGAAGATCTAAAGGTCCCTGGTTCGATCCCGCGTTTCGGCAAGCTTAACTGTCCTCGGTAGTATAGTGGTCAGTATCCCCGCCTGTCACGCGGGAGACCGGGGTTCGATTCCCCGCCGGGGAGTTTGCGATATTTCTTTAATATTTTTATTGGATAACACTAATAATTCTAAATGTGCTCTTTCGATTTACTTTAGAAATCTTGACAAATCACATTCGCTGAGTAACACAATTCTTCCTTAGATGTGTCTTCTCTCGTCCTTTTATGAACAAATAACATCTTGCTGATTCTTTCCAGTTTCATTCTCATAAGGCTGCTTTCCGATTTCTCCTAGGCGTGCCGAAATAGCTCAGTTGGGAGAGCGTTAGACTGAAGATCTAACGGTCCCTATTTCGATCCCGGGTTTCGGCAAGCGTAACTGTCCTCGGTAGTATAGTGGTCAGTATCCCCGCCTGTCACGCGGGAGACCGGGGTTCGATTCCCCGCCGGGGAGTTTGCTATATTTCTTTAATATTTTTATTGGATAACACTAATAATTCTACATGTGCGCTTTCGATTGACTTTAGAAATCTTGACAAACCACATTCGCTGAGTAACACAATTCTTTATTAGATGTATCTTCTCTCGTCCTTTTATGAACAAATAACATCTTGCTGATTCTTTCCAATTTCATTCTGGTAAAGCTGCTTTCCGATTTCTCCTAGGCGTGCCGAAATAAATCAGTTGGAAGAGCGTTAGACTGAATATCTAAAGGTCCCTGGTTCGATCCCGGGTTTCGGCAAGCGTAACTGTCCTCGGTAGTATAGTGGTCAGTATCCTCGACTGTCACGCGGGAGACCGGGGTTCGATTCCCCGCCGGGGAGTTTGCTATATTTCTTTAATCTTTTTATTTTTATTGGATAACACTAATAATTCTACATGTGCGCTTTCGATTGACTTTAGAAATCTTGACAAACCACATTCGCTGAGTAACACAATTCTTTATTAGATGTATCTTCTCTCGTCCTTTTATGAACAAATAACATCTTGCTGATTCTTTCCAATTTCATTTTGGTAAAGCTGCTTTCCGATTTCTCCTAGGCGTGCCGAAATAGCTCAGTTGGGAGAGCGTTAGACTGAAGATGTAAAGGTCCCTTGTTCGATACCGGGTTTCGGCAAGCGTAACTGTCCTCGGTAGTATAGTGGTCCGTATCCCCGCCTGTCACGCGGGAGACCGGGGTTCGATTCCCCGCCGGGGAGTTTGTGATATATCAATAATCTTTTTATTTTTATTGGATAACACTAATAATTCTACATGTGCGCTTTCGATTGACTTTAGAAATCTTGACAAACCACATTCGCTGAGTAACACGATTCTTTATTAGATGTATCTTCTCTCGTCCTTTTATGAACAAATAACATCTTGCTGATTCTTTCCAATTTCATTCTGGTAAAGCTGCTTTCCGATTTCTCCTAGGCGTGCCGAAATAGCTCAGTTGGGAGAGCGTTAGACTGAAGATCTAAAGGTCCCTGGTTCGATCCCGCGTTTCGGCAAGCTTAACTGTCCTCGGTAGTATAGTGGTCAGTATCCCCGCCTGTCACGCGGGAGACCGGGGTTCGATTCCCCGCCGGGGAGTTTGCGATATTTCTTTAATATTTTTATTGGATAACACTAATAATTCTAAATGTGCTCTTTCGATTTACTTTAGAAATCTTGACAAATCACATTCGCTGAGTAACACAATTCTTCCTTAGATGTATCTTCTCTCGTCCTTTTATGAACAAATAACATCTTGCTGATTCTTTCCAGTTTCATTCTCATAAGGCTGCTTTCCGATTTCTCCTAGGCGTGCCGAAATAGCTCAGTTGGGAGAGCGTTAGACTGAAGATCTAACGGTCCCTATTTCGATCCCGGGTTTCGGCAAGCGTAACTGTCCTCGGTAGTATAGTGGTCAGTATCCCCGCCTGTCACGCGGGAGACCGGGGTTCGATTCCCCGCTGGGGAGCTTGCGATATAACATTAATCTTTCTATTTTTATTAGATAACACTAATAATTCTACATGTGCGCTTTCGATTGACTTTAGAAATCTCGACAAACCACATTCGCTGAGTAACACAATTCTTCCTTAGATGTATATTATCTCGTCATTTTATGAACAAATAACATCTTGCTGATTCTTTCCAGTTTCATTCTGGTAAAGCTGCTTTCCGATTTCTCCTAGGCGTGCCGAAATAGCTCAGTTGGGAGAGCGTTAGACTGAAGATCTAAAGGTCCCTGGTTCGATCCCGGGTTTCGGCAAGCGTAACTGTCCTCGGTAGTATAGTGGTCAGTATCCCCGCCTGTCACGCGGGAGACCGGGGTTCGATTCCCCGACGGGGAGTTTGCGATATAACATTAATCTTTTTATTTTTATTTTTATTTTTATTGGATAACACTAATAATTTTACATGTGCGCTTTCGATTGACTTTAGAAATCTTGACAAACCACATTCGCTGAGTAACACAATTCTTTATTAGATGTATCTTCTCTCGTCCTTTTATGAACAAATAACATCTTGCTGATTCTTTCCAATTTCATTCTGGTAAAGCTGCTTTCCGATTTCTCCTAGGGGTGCCGAAATAGCTCAGTTGGGAGAGCGTTAGACTGAAGATGTAAAGGTCCCTGGTTCGATCCCGGGTTTCGGCAAGCGTAGCTGTCCTAGGTAGTATAGTGGTCAATATCCCCGCCTGTCACGCGGGAGACCGGGGTTCGATTCCCCGACGGAGAGTTTGCGATATTTCTTTAATATTTTTATTGGATAACACTAATAATTCTACATGTGCGCTTTCGATTGACTTTAGAAATCTTGACAAACCACATTCGCTGAGTAACACAATTCTTTATTAGATGTATCTTCTCTCGTCCTTTTATGAACAAATAACATCTTGCTGATTCTTTCCAATTTCATTCTGGTAAAGCTGCTTTCCGATTTCTCCTAGGCGTGCCGAAATAGCTCAGTTGGGAGAGCGTTAGACTGAAGATCTAGAGGTCCCTGGTTCGATCCCGGGTGTTGGCAAGCGTAACTATCCTCGGTAGTATAGTGGTCAGTATCCCCGCCTGTCCTCCGGGAGACCGGGGTTCGATTCCCCTCCGGGGAGTTTGTGATATATCAATAATCTTTTTATTTTTATTGGATAACACTAATAATTCTACATGTGCGCTTTCGATTGACTTTAGAAATCTTGACAAACCACATTCGCTGAGTAACACAATTCTTCCTTAGATGTATCTTCTCTCGTCCTTTTATGAACAAATAACATCTTGCTGATTCTTTCCAATTTCATTCTGGTAAAGCTGCTTTCCGATTTCCCCTAGGCGTGCCGAAATAGCTCAGTTGGGAGAGCGTTAGACTGAAGATCTAGAGGTCCCTGGTTCGATCCCGGGTGTTGGCAAGCGTAACTATCCTCGGTAGTATAGTGGTCAGTATCCCCGCCTGTCCTCCGGGAGACCGGGGTTCGATTCCCCTCCGGGGAGTTTGCGATATTTCTTTAATATTTTTATTGGATAACACTAATAATTCTACATGTGCGCTTTCGATTGACTTTAGAAATCTTGACAAACCACATTCGCTGAGTAACACAATTCTTTATTAGATGTATCTTCTCTCGTCCTTTTATGAACAAATAACATCTTGCTGATTCTTTCCAATTTCATTCTGGTAAAGCTGCTTTCCGATTTCTCCTAGGCGTGCCGAAATAGCTCAGTTGGGAGAGCGTTAGACTGAAGATCTAAAGGTCCCTGGTTCGATCCCGGGTTTCGGCAAGCGTAACTGTCCTCGGTAGTATAGTGGTCAGTATCCCCGCCTGTCACGCGGGAGACCGGGGTTCGATTCCCCGCCGGGGAGTTTGCGATATATCAATAATCTTTTTATTTTTATTGGATAACACTAATAATTCTACCTGTGCGCTTTCGATTGACTTTAGAAATCTTGACAAACCACATTCGCTGAGTAACACAATTCTTTATTAGATGTATCTTCTCTCGTCCTTTTATGAACAAATAACATCTTGCTGATTCTTTCCAATTTCATTCTGGTAAAGCTGCTTTCCGATTTCTCCTAGGCGTGCCGAAATAGCTCAGTTGGGAGAGCGTTAGACTGAAGATCTAGAGGTCCCTGGTTCGATCCCGGGTGTTGGCAAGCGTAACTATCCTCGGTAGTATAGTGGTCAGTATCCCCGCCTGTCCTCCGGGAGACCGGGGTTCGATTCCCCTCCGGGGAGTTTGTGATATATCAATAATCTTTTTATTTTTATTGGATAACACTAATAATTCTACATGTGCGCTTTCGATTGACTTTAGAAATCTTGACAAACCACATTCGCTGAGTAACACAATTCTTCCTTAGATGTATCTTCTCTCGTCCTTTTATGAACAAATAACATCTTGCTGATTCTTTCCAATTTCATTCTGGTAAAGCTGCTTTCCGATTTCCCCTAGGCGTGCCGAAATAGCTCAGTTGGGAGAGCGTTAGACTGAAGATCTAAAGGTCCCTGGTTCGATCCCGAGTTTCGGCAAGCGTAACTGTCCTCGGTAGTATAGTGGTCAGTATCCCCGCCTGTCACGCGGGAGACCGGGGTTCGATTCCCCGCCGTCGAGTTTCCTATGTTTCTTTAATCTTTTTATTTTTATTGGATAACACTAATAATTCTACATGTGCGCTTTCGATTGACTTTAGAAATCTTGACAAACCACATTCGCTGAGTAACACAATTCTTTATTAGATGTATCTTCTCTCGTCCTTTTATGAACAAATAACATCTTGCTGATTCTTTCCAATTTCATTCTGGTAAAGCTGCTTTCCGATTTCTCCTAGGCGTGCCGAAATAGCTTAGTTGGGAGAGCGTTAGACTGAAGATCTAAAGGTCCCTGGTTCGATCCCGGGTTTCGGCAAGCGTAACTGTCCTCGGTAGTATAGTGGTCAGTATCCCCGCCTGTCACGCGGGAGACCGGGGTTCGATTCCCCGCCGGGGAGTTTGCGATATATCAATAATCTTTTTATTTTTATTGGATAACACTAATAATTCTACCTGTGCGCTTTCGATTGACTTTAGAAATCTTGACAAACCACATTCGCTGAGTAACACAATTCTTTATTAGATGTATCTTCTCTCGTCCTTTTATGAACAAATAACATCTTGCTGATTCTTTCCAATTTCATTCTGGTAAAGCTGCTTTCCGATTTCTCCTAGGCGTGCCGAAATAGCTCAGTTGGGAGAGCGTTAGACTGAAGATGTAAAGGTCCCTGGTTCGATCCCGGGTTTCGGCAAGCGTAACTGTCCTCGGTAGTATAGTGGTCAGTATCCCCGCCTGTCACGCTCGAGACCGTGGTTCGATTCCCCGCCGGGGAGTTTGTGATATATCAATAATCTTTTTATTGGATAACACTAATAATTCTACATGTGCGCTTTCGATTGACTTTAGAAATCTTGACAAACCACATTCGCTGAGTAACACAATTCTTTATTAGATGTATCTTCTCTCGTCCTTTTATGAACAAATAAAATCTTGCTGATTCTTTCCAATTTCATTCTTTTAAAGCTGCTTTCCGATTTCTGCTAGGCGTGCCGAAATAGCTCAGTTGGGAGAGCGTTAGACTGAAGATCTAAAGGTTCCTGGTTCGATCCCGGGTTTCGGCAAGCGTAACTGTCCTCGGTAGTATAGTGGTCAGTATCCCCGCCTGTCACGCGGGAGACCGGGGTTCGATTCCCCGACGGGGAGTTTGCGATATAACATAAATCTTTTTATTTTTATTTTTATTGGATAACACTAATAATTCTACATGTGCTCTTTCGATTTACTTTAGAAATCTTGACAAATCACATTCGTTGAGTAACACAATTCTTCCTTAGATGTATCTTCTCTCGTCCTTTTATGAACAAATAACATCTTGCTGATTCTTTCCAGTTTCATTCTCATAAAGCTGCTTTCCGATTTCTCCTAGGCGTGCCGAAATAGCTCAGTTGGGAGAGCGTTAGACTGAAGATCTAAAGGTCCCTGGTTCGATCCCGGGTTTCGGCAAGCGTAATTGTCCTCGGTAGTATAGTGGTCAGTATCCCCGCCTGTCACGCTCGAGACCGTGGTTCGATTCCCCGCCGGGGAGTTTGTGATATATCAATAATCTTTTTATTGGATAACACTAATAATTCTACATGTGCGCTTTCGATTGACTTTAGAAATCTTGACAAACCACATTCGCTGAGTAACACAATTCTTTATTAGATGTATCTTCTCTCGTCCTTTTATGAACAAATAAAATCTTGCTGATTCTTTCCAATTTCATTCTTTTAAAGCTGCTTTCCGATTTCTGCTAGGCGTGCCGAAATAGCTCAGTTGGGAGAGCGTTAGACTGAAGATCTAAAGGTTCCTGGTTCGATCCCGGGTTTCGGCAAGCGTAACTGTCCTCGGTAGTATAGTGGTCAGTATCCCCGCCTGTCACGCGGGAGACCGGGGTTCGATTCCCCGACGGGGAGTTTGCGATATAACATAAATCTTTTTATTTTTATTTTTATTGGATAACACTAATAATTCTACATGTGCTCTTTCGATTTACTTTAGAAATCTTGACAAATCACATTCGTTGAGTAACACAATTCTTCCTTAGATGTATCTTCTCTCGTCCTTTTATGAACAAATAACATCTTGCTGATTCTTTCCAGTTTCATTCTCATAAAGCTGCTTTCCGATTTCTCCTAGGCGTGCCGAAATAGCTCAGTTGGGAGAGCGTTAGACTGAAGATCTAAAGGTCCCTGGTTCGATCCCGGGTTTCGGCAAGCGTAATTGTCCTCGGTAGTATAGTGGTCAGTATCCCCGCCTGTCATGCGGGAGACCGGGGTTCGATTCCCCGGCGGGGAGTTTGCGATATATCAATAATCTTTTTATTTTTATTGGTTAACACTAATAATTCTACATGTGCGTTTTCGATTGACTTTAGAAATCTTGACAAACCACATTCGCTGAGTAACACAATTCTTTATTAGATGTATCTTCTCTCGTCCTTTTATGAACAAATAACATCTTGCTGATTCTTTCCAATTTCATTCTGGTAAAGCTGCTTTCCGATTTCTCCTAGGCGTGCCGAAATAGCTCAGTTGGGAGAGCGTTAGACTGAAGATCTAGAGGTCCCTGGTTCGATCCCGGGTGTTGGCAAGCGTAACTATCCTCGGTAGTATAGTGGTCAGTATCCCCGCCTGTCCTCCGGGAGACCGGGGTTCGATTCCCCTCCGGGGAGTTTGTGATATATCAATAATCTTTTTATTTTTATTGGATAACACTAATAATTCTACATGTGCGCTTTCGATTGACTTTAGAAATCTTGACAAACCACATTCGCTGAGTAACACAATTCTTCCTTAGATGTATCTTCTCTCGTCCTTTTATGAACAAATAACATCTTGCTGATTCTTTCCAATTTCATTCTGGTAAAGCTGCTTTCCGATTTCCCCTAGGCGTGCCGAAATAGCTCAGTTGGGAGAGCGTTAGACTGAAGATCTAAAGGTCCCTGGTTCGATCCCGAGTTTCGGCAAGCGTAACTGTCCTCGGTAGTATAGTGGTCAGTATCCCCGCCTGTCACGCGGGAGACCGGGGTTCGATTCCCCGCCGTCGAGTTTCCTATGTTTCTTTAATCTTTTTATTTTTATTGGATAACACTAATAATTCTACATGTGCGCTTTCGATTGACTTTAGAAATCTTGACAAACCACATTCGCTGAGTAACACAATTCTTTATTAGATGTATCTTCTCTCGTCCTTTTATGAACAAATAACATCTTGCTGATTCTTTCCAATTTCATTCTGGTAAAGCTGCTTTCTGATTTCTCCTAGGCGTGCCGAAATAGCTCAGTTGGGAGAGCGTTAGACTGAAGATCTAAAGGTCCCTGGTTCGATCCCGGGTTTCGGCAAGCGTAACTGTCCTCGGTAGTATAGTGGTCAGTATCCCCGCCTGTCACGCGGGAGACCGGGGTTCGATTCCCCGCCGGGGAGTTTGCGATATATCACTAATCTTTTTATTTTTATTGGATAACACTAATAATTCTACCTGTGCGCTTTCGATTGACTTTAGAAATCTTGACAAACCACATTCGCTGAGTAACACAATTCTTTATTAGATGTATCTTCTCTCGTCCTTTTATGAACAAATAACATCTTGCCGATTCTTTCCAATTTCATTCTGGTAAAGCTGCTTTCCGATTTCTCCTAGGCGTGCCGAAATAGCTCAGTTGGGAGAGCGTTAGACTGAAGATGTAAAGGTCCCTGGTTCGATCCCGGGTTTCGGCAAGCGTAACTGTCCTCGGTAGTATAGTGGTCAGTATCCCCGCCTGTCACGCGGGAGACCGTGTTTCGATTCCCCGCCGGGGAGTTTGTGATATATCAATAATCTTTTTATTGGATAACACTAATAATTCTACATGTGCGCTTTCGATTGACTTTAGAAATCTTGACAAACCACATTCGCTGAGTAACACAATTCTTCCTTAGATGTATCTTCTCTGGTCCTTTTATGAACAAATAACATCTTGCTGATTCTTTCCAATTTCATTCTGGTAAAGCTGCTTTCCGATTTCTCCTAGGCGTGCCGAAATAGCTCAGTTGGGAGAGCGTTAGACTGAAGATGTAAAGGTCCCTGGTTCGATCCCGGGTTTCGGCAAGCGTAGCTGTCCTCGGTAGTATAGTGGTCAGTATCCCCGCCTGTCACGCGGGAGACCGGGGTTCGATTCCCCACCGGGGAATTTGCGATATTTCTTTAATATTTTTATTGGATAACACTAATAATTCCACATGTGCGCTTTCGATTGACTTTAGAAATCTTGACAAACCACATTCGCTGAGTAACACAATTCTTCCTTAGATGTATCTTCTCTCGTCCTTTTATGAACAAATAACATCTTGCTGATTCTTTCCAATTTCATTCTGGTAAAGCTGCTTTCCGATTTCTCCTAGGCGTGCCGAAATAGCTCAGTTGGGAGAGCGTTAGACTGAAGATCTAAAGGTCCCTGGTTCGATCCCGGGTTTCGGCAAGCGTGACTGTCCTCGGTAGTATAGTGGTCAGTATCCCCGCCTGTCACGCGGGAGACCGGGGTTCGATTCCCCGCCGGGGAGTTTGCTATATTTCTTTAATCTTTTTATTTTTATTGGATAACACTAATAATTCTACATGTGCGCTTTCGATTGACTTTAGAAATCTTGACAAACCACATTCGATGAGTAACACAATTCTTCCTTAGATGTATCTTCTCTCGTCCTTTTATGAACAAATAACATCTTGCTGATTCTTTCCAATTTCATTCTGGTAAAGCTGCTTTCCGATTTCTCCTAGGCGTGCCGAAATAGCTCAGTTGGGAGAGCGTTAGACTGAAGATGTAAAGGTCCCTGGTTCGATCCCGGGTTTCGGCAAGCGTAACTGTCCTCGGTAGTATAGTGGTCAGTATCCCCGCCTGTCACGCGGGAGACCGGGGTTCGATTCCCCGCCGGGGAGTTTGTGATATATCAATAATCTTTTTATTTTTATTGGATAACACTAATAATTCTACATGTGCGCTTTCGATTGACTTTAGAAATCTTTACAAACCACATTCGCTGAGTAACACAATTCTTTATTAGATGTATCTTCTCTCGTCCTTTTATGAACAAATAACATCTTGCTGATTCTTTCCAATTTCATTCTTTTAAAGCTGCTTTCCGATTTCTGCTAGGCGTGCCGAAATAGCTCAGTTGGGAGAGCGTTAGACTGAAGATCTAAAGGTCCCTGGTTCGATCGCGGGTTTCGGCAAGCGTAACTGTCCTCGGTAGTATAGTGGTCAGTGTCCCCGCCTGTCACGCGGGAGACCGGGGTTCGATTCCCCGACGGGGAGTTTGCGATATAACATAAATCTTTTTATTTTTATTTTTATTGGATAACACTAATAATTCTACATGTGCTCTTTCGATTTACTTTAGAAATCTTGACAAATCACATTCGTTGAGTAACACAATTCTTCCTTAGATGTATCTTCTCTCGTCCTTTTATGAACAAATAACATCTTGCTGATTCTTTCCAGTTTCATTCTCATAAAGCTGCTTTCCGCTTTCTCCTAGGCGTGCCGAAATAGCTCAGTTGGGAGAGCGATAGACTGAAGATCTAAAGGTCCCTGGTTCGATCCCGGGTTTCGGCAAGCGTAACTGTCCTCGGTAGTATAGTGGTCAGTATCCCCGCCTGTCACGCGGGAGACCGGGGTTCGATTCCCCGCCGTCGAGTTTGCTATATTTCTTTAATCTTTTTATTTTTATTGGATAACACTAATAATTCTACATGTGCGCTTTCGATTGACTTTAGAAATCTTGACAAACCACATTCACTGAGTAACACAATTCTTTATTAGATGTATCTTCTCTCGTCTTTTTATGAACAAATAACATCTTGCTGATTCTTTCCAATTTCATTCTGGTAAAGCTGCTTTCCGATTTCCCCTAGGGGTGCCGAAATAGCTCAGTTGGGAGAGCGTTAGACTGAAGATGTAAAGGTCCCTGGTTCGATCCCGGGTGTTGGCAAGCGTAACTGTCCTAGGTAATATAGTGGTCAGTATCCCCGCCTGTCACGCGGGAGACCGGGGTTCGATTCCCCGCCGGGGAGTTTGTGATATATCAATAATCTTTTTATTTTTATTGGATAACACTAATAATTCTACATGTGCGCTTTCGATTGACTTTAGAAATCTTGACAAACCACATTCGCTGAGTAACACAATTCTTTATTAGATGTATCTTCTCTCGTCCTTTTATGAACAAATAACATCTTGCTGATTCTTTCCAATTTCATTCTGGTAAAGCTGCTTTCCGATTTCTCCTAGGCGTGCCGAAATAGCTCAGTTGGGAGAGCGTTAGACTGAAGATCTAAAGGTCCCTGTTTCGATCCCGGGTTTCGGCAAGCGTAACTGTCCTCGGTAGTATAGTGGTCAGTATCCCCGCCTGTCACGCGGGAGACCGGGGTTCGATTCCCCGCCGGGGAGTTTGTGATATATCAATAATCTTTTTATTTTTATTGGATAACACTAATAAATATACATGTGCGCTTTCGATTGACTTTAGAAATCTTGACAAACCACATTCGCTGAGTAACACAATTCTTTATTAGATGTATCTTCTCTCGTCCTTTTATGAACAAATAACATCTTGCTGATTCTTTCCAATTTCATTCTGGTAAAGCTGCTTTCCGATTTCTCCTAGGCGTGCCGAAATAGCTCAGTTGGGAGAGCGTTAGACTGAAGATCTAAAGGTCCCTGTTTCGATCCCGGGTTTCGGCAAGCGTAACTGTCCTCGGTAGTATAGTGGTCAGTATCCCCGCCTGTCACGCGGGAGACCGGGGTTCGATTCCCCGCCGGGGAGTTTGTGATATATCAATAATCTTTTTATTTTTATTGGATAACACTAATAAATCTACATGTGCGCTTTCGATTGACTTTAGAAATCTTGACAAACCACATTCGCTGAGTAACACAATTCTTTATTAGATGTATCTTCTCTCGTCCTTTTATGAACAAATAACATCTTGCTGATTCTTTCCAATTTCATTCTGGTAAAGCTGCTTTCCGATTTCTCCTAGGCGTGCCGAAATAGCTCAGTTGGGAGAGCGTTAGACGGAAGATCTAAAGGTCCCTGGTTCGATCCCGGGTTTCGGCAAGCGTAACTGTGCTCGGTAGTATAGTGGTCAGTATCCCCGCCTGTCACGCGGGAGACCGGGGTTCGATTCCCCGCCGTCGAGTTTGCTATATTTCTTTAATCTTTTTATTTTTATTGGATAACACTAATAATTCTACATGTGCGCTTTCGATTGACTTTAGAAATCTTGACAAACCACATTCGCTGAGTAACACAATTCTTTATTAGATGTATCTTCTCTCGTCCTTTTATGAACAAATAACATCTTGCTGATTCTTTCCAATTTCATTCTGGTAAAGCTGCTTTCCGATTTCTTCTAGGAGTGCCGAAAAAGCTCAGTTGGGAGAGCGTTAGACTGAAGATGTAAAGGTCCCTGGTTCGATCCCGGGTTTCGGCAAGCTTAACTGTCCTCGGTAGTATAGTGGCCTGTATCCCCGCCTGTCACGCGGGAGACCGGGGTTCGATTCCCCGCCGGGGAGTTTGCAATATTTCTTTAATATTTTTATTGGATAACACTAATAATTCTACATGTGCGCTTTCGATTGACTTTAGAAATCTTGACAAACCACATTCGCTGAGTAACACAATTCTTCCTTAGATGTATCTTCTCTCGTCCTTTTATGAACAAATAACATCTTGCTGATTCTTTCCAATTTCATTCTGGTAAAGCTGCTTTCCGATTTCTCCTAGGCGTGCCGAAATAGCTCAGTTGGGAGAGCGTTAGACTGAAGATCTAAAGGTCCCTGGTTCGATCCCGGTTGTTGGCAAGCGTTACTGTCCTCGGTAGTATAGTGGTCAGTATCTCCCCCTGTCACACGGGAGACCGGGGTTCGATTCCCCGCCGGGGAGTTTGCGATATTTCTTTAATATTTTTATTGGATAACACTAATAATTCTACATGTGCGCTTTCGATTGACTTTAGAAATCTTGACAAACCACATTCGCTGAGTAACACAATTCTTTATTAGATGTAT
Organism: Argiope bruennichi; assembly: GCF_947563725.1. Classification (NCBI taxonomy): domain Eukaryota; kingdom Metazoa; phylum Arthropoda; class Arachnida; order Araneae; family Araneidae; genus Argiope; species Argiope bruennichi. The sequence continues at coordinate 11,179,196 of NC_079157.1, read as the reverse complement.
CTTCTCTCGTCCTTTTATGAACAAATAACATCTTGCTGATTCTTTCCAATTTCATTCTGGTAAAGCTGCTTTCCGATTTCTCCTAGGGGTGCCGAAATAGCTCAGTTGGGAGAGCGTTAGACTGAAGATGTAAATGTCCCTGGTTCGATCCCGGGTTTCGGCAAGCGTAACTGTCCTAGGTAGTATAGTGGTCAGTATCCCCGCCTGTCACGCGGGAGAGCGGGGATCGATTCCCCGACGGGGAGTTTGCGATATTTCTTTAATATTTTTATTGTATAACACTAATAATTCTACATGTGCGCTTTCGATTGACTTTAGAAATCTTGACAAACCACATTCGCTGAGTAACACAATTCTTTATTAGATGTATCTTCTCTCGTCCTTTTATGAACAAATAACATCTTGCTGATTCTTTCCAATTTCATTCTGGTAAAGCTGCTTTCCGATTTCTCCTTGGCGTGCCGAAATAGCTCAGTTGGGAGAGCGTTATACGGAAGATCTAAAGGTCCCTGTTTCGATCCCGGGTTTCGGCAAGCGTAACTGTAATCGGTAGTATAGTGGTCAGTATCCTAGCCTGTCACGCGGGAGACCGGGGTTCGATTCCCCGCCGGGGAGTTTGCGATATATCAATAATCTTTTTATTTTTATTGGATAACACTAATAATTCTACCTGTGCGCTTTCGATTGACTTTAGAAATCTTAAAAAACCACATTCGCTGAGTAACACAATTCTTTATTAGATGTATCTTCTCTCGCCCTTTTATGAACAAATAACATCTTGCTGATTCTTTCCAATTTCATTCTGGTAAAGCTGCTTTCCAATTTCTCCTAGGCGTGCCGAAATAGCTCAGTTGGGAGAGCATTAGACTGAAGATCTAGAGGTCCCTGGTTCGATCCTGGGTGTTGGCAAGCGTAACTGTCCTCGGTAGTATAGTGGTCAGTATCCCTGCCTGTCACGCGGGAGACCGGGGTTCGATTCCCCGCCGCGGAGTTTGTGATATATCAATAATCTTTTTATTTTTATTGGATAACACTAATAATTCTACATGTGCGCTTTCGATTGACTTTAGAAATCTTGACAAACCACATTCGCTGAGTAACACAATTCTTTATTAGATGTATCTTCTCTCGTCCTTTTATGAACAAATAACATCTTGCTGATTCTTTCCAATTTCATTCTGGTAAAGCTGCTTTCCGATTTCTCCTAGGCGTGCCGAAATAGTTCAGTTGGGCGAGCGTTAGACTGAAGATCTAAAGGTCCCTGGTTCGATACCGGGTTTCGGCAAGCGTAACTGTCCTCGGTAGTATAGTGGTCAGTATCCCCGCCTGTCACGCGGGAGACCGGAGTTCGATTCCCCGCCGGGGAGTTTGTGATATATCAATAATCTTTTTATTTTTATTGGATAACACTAATAATTCTACATGTGCGCTTTCGATTGACTTTAGAAATCTTGACAAACCACATTCGCTGAGTAACACAATTATTCCTTAGATGTATCTTCTCTGGTCCTTTTATGAACAAATAACATCTTGCTGATTCTTTCCAATTTCATTCTGGTAAAGCTGCTTTCCGATTTCTCCTAGGCGTGCCGAAATAGCTCAGTTGGGAGAGCGTTAGACTGAAGATCTAGAGGTCCCTGGTTCGATCCCGGCTGTTGGCAAGCGTTACTGTCCTCGGTAGTGTAGTGGTCAGTATCCCCGCCTCTCACACGGGAGACCGGGGTCGATTCCCCGACGGGGAGTTTGCGATATTTCTTTAATATTTTTATTGGATAACACTAATAATTCTACATGTGCGCTTTCGATTGACTTTAGAAATCTTGACAAACCACATTCGCTGAGTAACACAATTCTTTATTACATGTATCTTCTCTCGTCCTTTTATGAACAAATAACATCTTGCTGATTCTTTCCAATTTCATTCTGGTAAAGCTGCTTTCCGATTTCCCCTAGGCGTGCCGAAATAGCTCAGTTGGGAGAGCGTTAGACTGAAGATCTAAAGGTCCCTGGTTCGATCCCGGGTTTCGGCAAGCGTAATTGTCCTCGGTAGAACTGTGGTCAGTATCCACGCCTGTCACGCAGGAGACCGTGGTTCGATTCCCCGCCGGCGAGTTTGCTATATTTCTTTAATCTTTTTATTTTTATTGGATAACACTAATAATTCTACATGTTCGCTTTCGATTGACTTTAGAAATCTTGACAAACCACATTCGCTGAGTAACACAATTCTTTATTAGATGTATCTTCTCTCGTCCTTTTATGAACAAATAACATCTTGCTGATTCTTTCCAATTTCATTCTGGTAAAGCTGCTTTCCGATTTCTCCTAGGCGTGCCGAAATAAATCAGTTGGGAGAGCGTTAGACTGAATATTTAAAGGTCCCTGGTTCGATCCCGGGTTTCGGCAAGCGTAACTGTCCTCGGTAGTATAGTGGTCAGTATCCTCGACTGTCACGCGGGAGACCGGGGTTCGATTCCCCGCCGGGGAGTTTGTGATATATCAATAATCTTTTTATTTTTATTGGATAACACTAATAATTCTACATGTGCGCTTTCGATTGACTTTAGAAATCTTGACAAACCACATTCTCTGAGTAACACAATTCTTTATTAGATGTATCTTCTCTCGTCCTTTTATGAACAAATAACATCTTGCTGATTCTTTCCAATTTCATTCTGGTAAAGCTGCTTTCCGATTTCTCCTAGGCGTGCCGAAATAGCTCAGTTGGGAGAGCGTTAGACTGAAGATGTAAAGGTCCCTGGTTCGATCCCGTGTTTCGGCAAGCTTAACTGTCCTCGGTAGTATAGTGGTCAGTATCCCCGCCTGTCACGCGGGAGACCGGGGTACGATTCCCCGCCGGGGAGTTTGCGATATTTCTTTAATATTTTTATTGGATAACACTAATAATTCTACATGTGCGCTTTCGATTGACTTTAGAAATCTTGACAAACCACATTCGCTGAGTAACACAATTCTTCCTTAGATGTATCTTCTCTCGTCCTTTTATGAACAAATAAAATCTTGCTGATTTTTTCCAATTTCATTCTGGTAAAGCTGCTTTCCGATTTCTCCTAGGCGTGCCGAAATAGTTCAGTTGGGCGAGCGTTAGACTGAAGATCTAAAGGTCCCTGGTTCGATACCGGGTTTCGGCAAGCGTAACTGTCCTCGGTAGTATAGTGGTCCGTATCCCCGCCTGTCACGCGGGAGACCGGGGTTCGATTCCCCGCCGGGGAGTTTGTGATATATCAATAATCTTTTTATTTTTATTGGATAACACTAATAATTCTACATGTGCGCTTTCGATTGACTTTAGAAATCTTGACAAACCACATTCGCTGAGTAACACGATTCTTCCTTAGATGTATCTTCTCTCGTCCTTTTATGAACAAATAACATCTTGCTGATTCTTTCCAATTTCATTCTGGTAAAGCTGCTTTCCGATTTCTCCTAGGCGTGCCGAAATAGCTCAGTTGGGAGAGCGTTTGACTGAAGATCTAAAGGTCCCTTGTTCGATCCCGGGTTTCGGCAAGCGTAGCTGTCCTCGGTAGTATAGTGGTCAGTGTCCCCGCCTGTCACGCGGGAGACCGGGGTTCGATTCCCCGCCGGGGAGTTTGCTATATTTCTTTAATATTTTTATTGGATAACACTAATAATTCTACATGTGCGCTTTCGATTGACTTTAGAAATCTTGACAAACCACATTCGCTGAGTAACACAATTCTTTATTAGATGTATCTTCTCTCGTCCTTTTATGAACAAATAACATCTTGCTGATTCTTTCCAATTTCATTCTGGTAAAGCTGCTTTCCGATTCCTCCTAGGCGTGCCGAAATAAATCAGTTGGGAGAGCGTTAGACTGAATATCTAAAGGTCCCTGGTTCGATCCTGGGTTTCGGCAAGCGTAACTGTCCTAGGTAGTATAGTGGTCAGTATCCTCGCCTGTCACGCGGGAGACCGGGGTTCGATTCCCCGCCTGGGAGTTTGCTATATTTCTTTAATCTTTTTATTTTTATTGGATAACACTAATAATTCTACATGTGCGCTTTCGATTGACTTTAGAAATCTTGACAAACCACATTCGCTGAGTAACACAATTCTTTATTAGATGTATCTTCTCTCGTCCTTTTATGAACAAATAACATCTTGCTGATTCTTTCCAATTTCATTCTGGTAAAGCTGCTTTCCGATTTCTCCTAGGCGTGCCGAAATAGCTCAGTTGGGAGAGCGTTAGACAGAAGATCTAAAGGTCCCTGGTTCGATCCCGGGTTTCGGCAAGCGTAGCTGTCCTCGGTAGTATAGTGGTCAGTTTCCCCGCCTGTCACGCGGGAGACCGGGGTTCGATTCCCCGCCGGGGAGTTTGCTATATTTCTTTAATATTTTTATTGGATAACACTAATAATTCTACATGTGCGCTTTCGATTGACTTTAGAAATCTTGACAAACCACATTCGCTGAGTAACACAATTCTTTATTAGATGTATCTTCTCTCGTCCTTTTATGAACAAATAACATCTTGCTGATTCTTTCCAATTTCATTCTGGTAAAGCTGCTTTCCGATTCCTCCTAGGCGTGCCGAAATAGCTCAGTTGGGAGAGCGTTAGACTGAAGATCTAAAGATCCCTGGTTCGATCCCGGGTTTCGGCAAGCGTAACTGTCCTCGGTAGTATAGTGGTCAGTATCCCCGCCTGTCACGCGGGAGACCGGGGTTCGATTCCCCGCCGGGGAGTTTGCTATATTTCTTTAATCTTTTTATTTTTATTGGATAACACTAATAATTCTACGTGTGCGCTTTCGATTGACTTTAGAAATCTTGACAAACCACATTCGCTGAGTAACACAATTCTTTATTAGATGTATCTTCTCTCGTCCTTTTATGTACAAATAACATCTTGCTGATTCTTTCCAATTTCATTCTGGTAAAGCTGCTTTCCGATTTCTCCTAGGCGTGCCGAAATAGCTCAGTTGGGAGAGCGTTAGACTGAAGATGTAAAGGTCACTGGTTCGATCCCGGGTTTCGGCAAGCGTAACTGTCCTCGGTAGTATTGTGGTCAGTATCCCCGCCTGTCACGCGGGAGACCGGGGTTCGATTCCCCGCCGGGGAGTTTGCTATATTTCTTTAATCTTTTTGTTTTTATTGGATAACACTAATAATTCTACATGTGCGCTTTCGATTGACTTTAGAAATCTTGACAAACCACATTCGCTGAGTAACACAATTCTTTATTAGATGTATCTTCTCTCGTCCTTTTATGAACAAATAACATCTTGCTGATTCTTTCCAATTTCATTCTGGTAAAGCTGCTTTCCGATTTCTCGTAGGCGTTCCGAAATAGCTCAGTTGGGAGAGCGTTAGACTGAAGATCTAAAAGTCCCTGGTTCGATCCCGGGTTTCGGCAACCGTAACTGTCCTCGGTAGTATAGTGGTCAGTATCCCCACCTGTCAAGCGGGAGACCGGGGTTCGATTCCCCGCCGGGAATTTTGCGATATAACATTAATATTTTTATTGGATAACACTAATAATTCTACATGTGCGCTTTCGATTGACTTTAGAAATCTCGACAAACCACATTCGCTGAGTAACACAATTCTTCCTTAGATGCATCTTCTCTCGTCCTTTTATGAACAAATAACATCTTGCCGATTCTTTCCAATTTCATTCTGGTAAAGCTGCTTTCCGATTTCTCCTAGGCGTGCCGAAATAGCTCAGTTGGGTGAGCGTTAGACTGAATATCTAAAGGTCCCTGGTTCGATCCCGGGTTTCGGCAAGCGTAACTGTCCTCGGTAGTATAGTGGTCTGTATCCCCGCCTGTCACGCGGGAGACCGGAGTTCGATTCCCTGCCGGGGAGTTTGCTATGTTTCTTTAATCTTTTTATTTTTATTGGATAACACTAATAATTCTACATGTGAGCTTTCGATTGACTTTAGAAATCTTGACAAACCACATTCGCTGAGTAACACAATTCTTTATTAGATGTATCTTCTCTCGTCCTTTTATGAACAAATAAAATCTTGCTGATTCTTTCCAATTTCATTCTGGTAAAGCTGCTTTCCGATTTCTCCTAGGCGTGCCAAAATAGCTCAGTTGGGAGAGCGTTAGACCGAAGATCTAATGGTCGCTGGTTCGATCCCGGGTTTCGGCAAGCGTAACTGTCCTCGGTAGTATAGTGGTAAGTATCCCCGCCTGTCACGCGGGAGACCGGGGTTCGATTCCCCGCCGGGGAGTTTGCTATATTTCTTTAATCTTTTTATTTTTATTGGATAACACTAATAATTCTACGTGTGCGCTTTCGATTGACTTTAGAAATCTTGACAAACCACATTCGCTGAGTAACACAATTCTTTATTAGATGTATCTTCTCTCGTCCTTTTATGAACAAATAACATCTTGCTGATTCTTTCCAATTTCATTCTGGTAAAGCTGCTTTCCGATTTCTCCTAGGCGTGCCGAAATAGCTCAGTTGGGAGAGCGTTAGACTGAAGATGTAAAGGTCACTGGTTCGATCCCGGGTTTCGGCAAGCGTAACTGTCCTCGGTAGTATTGTGGTCAGTATCCCCGCCTGTCACGCGGGAGACCGGGGTTCGATTCCCCGCCGGGGAGTTTGCTATATTTCTTTAATCTTTTTGTTTTTATTGGATAACACTAATAATTCTACATGTGCGCTTTCGATTGACTTTAGAAATCTTGACAAACCACATTCGCTGAGTAACACAATTCTTTATTAGATGTATCTTCTCTCGTCCTTTTATGAACAAATAACATCTTGCTGATTCTTTCCAATTTCATTCTGGTAAAGCTGCTTTCCGATTTCTCGTAGGCGTGCCGAAATAGCTCAGTTGGGAGAGCGTTAGACTGAAGATCTAAAAGTCCCTGGTTCGATCCCGGGTTTCGGCAACCGTAACTGTCCTCGGTAGTATAGTGGTCAGTATCCCCACCTGTCACGCGGGAGACCGGGGTTCGATTCCCCGCCGGGAATTTTGCGATATAACATTAATATTTTTATTGGATAACACTAATAATTCTACATGTGCGCTTTCGATTGACTTTAGAAATCTCGACAAACCACATTCGCTGAGTAACACAATTCTTCCTTAGATGCATCTTCTCTCGTCCTTTTATGAACAAATAACATCTTGCTGATTCTTTCCAATTTCATTCTGGTAAAGCTGCTTTCCGATTTCTCCTAGGCGTGCCGAAATAGCTCAGTTGGGTGAGCGTTAGACTGAATATCTAAAGGTCCCTGGTTCGATCCCGGGTTTCGGCAAGCGTAACTGTCCTCGGTAGTATAGTGGTCTGTATCCCCGCCTGTCACGCGGGAGACCGGAGTTCGATTCCCTGCCGGGGAGTTTGCTATGTTTCTTTAATCTTTTTATTTTTATTGGATAACACTAATAATTCTACATGTGAGCTTTCGATTGACTTTAGAAATCTTGACAAACCACATTCGCTGAGTAACACAATTCTTTATTAGATGTATCTTCTCTCGTCCTTTTATGAACAAATAAAATCTTGCTGATTCTTTCCAATTTCATTCTGGTAAAGCTGCTTTCCGATTTCTCCTAGGCGTGCCAAAATAGCTCAGTTGGGAGAGCGTTAGACCGAAGATCTAATGGTCGCTGGTTCGATCCCGGGTTTCGGCAAGCGTAACTGTCCTCGGTAGTATAGTGGTAAGTATCCCCGCCTGTCACGCGGGAGACCGGGGTTCGATTCCCCGCCGGGGAGTTTGTGATATATCAATAATCTTTTTATTTTTATTGGATAACACTAATAATTCTACATGTGCGCTTTCGATTGACTTTAGAAATCTTGACAAACCACATTCGCTGAGTAACACAATTCGTTATTAGATGTATCTTCTCTCGTCCTTTTATGAACAAATAACATCTTGCTGATTCTTTCCAATTTCATTCTGGTAAAGCTGCTTTCCGATTTCTCCTAGGCGTGCCGAAATAGCTAAGTTGGGAGAGCGTTAGACTGAAGATCCAAAGGTCCCTGGTTCGATCTCGGGTTTCGGCAAGCGTAACTGTCCTCGGTAGTATAGTGGTCAGTATCCCCGCCTGTCACGCGGGAGACCGGGGTTCGATTCCCCGCCGAGGAGTTTGCTATATTTCTTTAATCTTTTTATTTTTATTGGATAACACTAATAATTCTACATGTGCTCTTTCGATTGACTTTAGAAATCTTGACAAACCACATTCGCTGAGTAACACAATTCTTTATTAGATGTATCTTCTCTCGTCCTTTTATGAACAAATAACATCTTGCTGATTCTTTCCAATTTCATTCTGGTAAAGCTGCTTTCCGATTCCTCCTAGGCGTGCCGAAATAGCTCAGTTGGGAGAGCGTTAGACTGAAGATCTAAAGATCCCTGGTTCGATCCCGGGTTTCGGCAAGCGTAACTGTCCTCGGTAGTATAGTGGTCAGTATCCCCGCCTGTCACGCGGGAGACCGGGGTTCGATTCCCCGCCGGGGAGTTTGCTATATTTCTTTAATCTTTTTATTTTTATTGGATAACACTAATAATTCTACGTGTGCGCTTTCGATTGACTTTAGAAATCTTGACAAACCACATTCGCTGAGTAACACAATTCTTTATTAGATGTATCTTCTCTCGTCCTTTTATGAACAAATAACATCTTGCTGATTCTTTCCAATTTCATTCTGGTAAAGCTGCTTTCCGATTTCTCGTAGGCGTGCCGAAATAGCTCAGTTGGGAGAGCGTTAGACTGAAGATCTGAAAGTCCCTGGTTCGATCCCGGGTTTCGGCAACCGTAACTGTCCTCGGTAGTATAGTGGTCAGTATCCCCACCTGTCACGCGGGAGACCGGGGTTCGATTCCCCGCCGGGAATTTTGCGATATAACATTAATATTTTTATTGGATAACACTAATAATTCTACATGTGCGCTTTCGATTGACTTTAGAAATCTCGACAAACCACATTCGCTGAGTAACACAATTCTTCCTTAGATGTATCTTCTCTCGTCCTTTTATGAACAAATAACATCTTGCTGATTCTTTCCAATTTCATTCTGGTAAAGCTGCTTTCCGATTTCTCCTAGGCGTGCCGAAATAGCTCAGTTGGGTGAGCGTTAGACTGAATATCTAAAGGTCCCTGGTTCGATCCCGGGTTTCGGCAAGCGTAACTGTCCTCGGTAGTATAGTGGTCTGTATCCCCGCCTGTCACGCGGGAGACCGGAGTTCGATTCCCTGCCGGGGAGTTTGCTATGTTTCTTTAATCTTTTTATTTTTATTGGATAACACTAATAATTCTACATGTGCGCTTTCGATTGACTTTAGAAATCTTGACAAACCACATTCGCTGAGTAACACAATTCTTTATTAGATGTATCTTCTCTCGTCCTTTTATGAACAAATAAAATCTTGCTGATTCTTTCCAATTTCATTCTGGTAAAGCTGCTTTCCGATTTCTCCTAGGCGTGCCAAAATAGCTCAGTTGGGAGAGCGTTAGACCGAAGATCTAATGGTCGCTGGTTCGATCCCGGGTTTCGGCAAGCGTAACTGTCCTCGGTAGTATAGTGGTAAGTATCCCCGCCTGTCACGCGGGAGACCGGGGTTCGATTCCCCGCCGGGGAGTTTGTGATATATCAATAATCTTTTTATTTTTATTGGATAACACTAATAATTCTACATGTGCGCTTTCGATTGACTTTAGAAATCTTGACAAATCACATTCGCTGAGTAACACAATTCTTTATTAGATGTATCTTCTCTCGTCCTTTTATGAACAAATAACATCTTGCTGATTCTTTCCAATTTCATTCTGGTAAAGCTGCTTTCCGATTTCTCCTAGGCGTGCCGAAATAGCTCAGTTGGGAGAGCGTTAGACTGAAGATGTAAAGGTCACTGGTTCGATCCCGGGTTTCGGCAAGCGTAACTGTCCTCGGTAGTATTGTGGTCAGTATCCCCGCCTGTCACGCGGGAGACCGGGGTTCGATTCCCCGCCGGGGAGTTTGCTATATTTCTTTAATCTTTTTGTTTTTATTGGATAACACTAATAATTCTACATGTGCGCTTTCGATTGACTTTAGAAATCTTGACAAACCACATTCGCTGAGTAACACAATTCTTTATTAGATGTATCTTCTCTCGTCCTTTTATGAACAAATAACATCTTGCTGATTCTTTCCAATTTCATTCTGGTAAAGCTGCTTTCCGATTTCTCGTAGGCGTGCCGAAATAGCTCAGTTGGGAGAGCGTTAGACTGAAGATCTAAAAGTCCCTGGTTCGATCCCGGGTTTCGGCAACCGTAACTGTCCTCGGTAGTATAGTGGTCAGTATCCCCACCTGTCACGCGGGAGACCGGGGTTCGATTCCCCGCCGGGAATTTTGCGATATAACATTAATATTTTTATTGGATAACACTAATAATTCTACATGTGCGCTTTCGATTGACTTTAGAAATCTCGACAAACCACATTCGCTGAGTAACACAATTCTTCCTTAGATGCATCTTCTCTCGTCCTTTTATGAACAAATAACATCTTGCTGATTCTTTCCAATTTCATTCTGGTAAAGCTGCTTTCCGATTTCTCCTAGGCGTGCCGAAATAGCTCAGTTGGGTGAGCGTTAGACTGAATATCTAAAGGTCCCTGGTTCGATCCCGGGTTTCGGCAAGCGTAACTGTCCTCGGTAGTATAGTGGTCTGTATCCCCGCCTGTCACGCGGGAGACCGGAGTTCGATTCCCTGCCGGGGAGTTTGCTATGTTTCTTTAATCTTTTTATTTTTATTGGATAACACTAATAATTCTACATGTGAGCTTTCGATTGACTTTAGAAATCTTGACAAACCACATTCGCTGAGTAACACAATTCTTTATTAGATGTATCTTCTCTCGTCCTTTTATGAACAAATAAAATCTTGCTGATTCTTTCCAATTTCATTCTGGTAAAGCTGCTTTCCGATTTCTCCTAGGCGTGCCAAAATAGCTCAGTTGGGAGAGCGTTAGACCGAAGATCTAATGGTCGCTGGTTCGATCCCGGGTTTCGGCAAGCGTAACTGTCCTCGGTAGTATAGTGGTAAGTATCCCCGCCTGTCACGCGGGAGACCGGGGTTCGATTCCCCGCCGGGGAGTTTGTGATATATCAATAATCTTTTTATTTTTATTGGATAACACTAATAATTCTACATGTGCGCTTTCGATTGACTTTAGAAATCTTGACAAATCACATTCGCTGAGTAACACAATTCTTTATTAGATGTATCTTCTCTCGTCCTTTTATGAACAAATAACATCTTGCTGATTCTTTCCAATTTCATTCTGGTAAAGCTGCTTTCCGATTTCTCCTAGGCGTGCCGAAATAGCTCAGTTGGGAGAGCGTTAGACTGAAGATCTAAAGGTCCCTGGTTCGATCCCGGGTTTCGGTAAGCGTAACTGTCCTCGGTAGTATAGTGGTCAGTATCCCCGCCTGTCACGCGGGAGACCGGGGTTCGATTCCCCGCCGGGGAGTTTGCTATATTTCTTTAATATTTTTATTGGATAACACTAATAATTCTACATGTGCGCTTTCGATTGACTTTAGAAATCTTGACAAACCACATTCGCTGAGTAACACAATTCGTTATTAGATGTATCTTCTCTCGTCCTTTTATGAACAAATAACATCTTGCTGATTCTTTCCAATTTCATTCTGGTAAATCTGCTTTCCGATTTCTCCTAGGCGTGCCGAAATAGCTAAGTTGGGAGAGCGTTAGACTGAAGATCCAAAGGTCCCTGGTTCGATCTCGGGTTTCGGCAAGCGTAACTGTCCTCGGTAGTATAGTGGTCAGTATCCCCGCCTGTCACGCGGGAGACCGGGGTTCGATTCCCCGCCGAGGAGTTTGCTATATTTCTTTAATCTTTTTATTTTTATTGGATAACACTAATAATTCTACATGTGCTCTTTCGATTGACTTTAGAAATCTTGACAAACCACATTCGCTGAGTAACACAATTCTTTATTAGATGTATCTTCTCTCGTCCTTTTATGAACAAATAACATCTTGCTGATTCTTTCCAATTTCATTCTGGTAAAGCTGCTTTCCGATTCCTCCTAGGCGTGCCGAAATAGCTCAGTTGGGAGAGCGTTAGACTGAAGATCTAAAGATCCCTGGTTCGATCCCGGGTTTCGGCAAGCGTAACTGTCCTCGGTAGTATAGTGGTCAGTATCCCCGCCTGTCACGCGGGAGACCGGGGTTCGATTCCCCGCCGGGGAGTTTGCTATATTTCTTTAATCTTTTTATTTTTATTGGATAACACTAATAATTCTACGTGTGCGCTTTCGATTGACTTTAGAAATCTTGACAAACCACATTCGCTGAGTAACACAATTCTTTATTAGATGTATCTTCTCTCGTCCTTTTATGAACAAATAACATCTTGCTGATTCTTTCCAATTTCATTCTGGTAAAGCTGCTTTCCGATTTCTCCTAGGCGTGCCGAAATAGCTCAGTTGGGAGAGCGTTAGACTGAAGATGTAAAGGTCACTGGTTCGATCCCGGGTTTCGGCAAGCGTAACTGTCCTCGGTAGTATTGTGGTCAGTATCCCCGCCTGTCACGCGGGAGACCGGGGTTCGATTCCCCGCCGGGGAGTTTGCTATATTTCTTTAATCTTTTTGTTTTTATTGGATAACACTAATAATTCTACATGTGCGCTTTCGATTGACTTTAGAAATCTTGACAAACCACATTCGCTGAGTAACACAATTCTTTATTAGATGTATCTTCTCTCGTCCTTTTATGAACAAATAACATCTTGCTGATTCTTTCCAATTTCATTCTGGTAAAGCTGCTTTCCGATTTCTCGTAGGCGTGCCGAAATAGCTCAGTTGGGAGAGCGTTAGACTGAAGATCTGAAAGTCCCTGGTTCGATCCCGGGTTTCGGCAACCGTAACTGTCCTCGGTAGTATAGTGGTCAGTATCCCCACCTGTCACGCGGGAGACCGGGGTTCGATTCCCCGCCGGGAATTTTGCGATATAACATTAATATTTTTATTGGATAACACTAATAATTCTACATGTGCGCTTTCGATTGACTTTAGAAATCTCGACAAACCACATTCGCTGAGTAACACAATTCTTCCTTAGATGTATCTTCTCTCGTCCTTTTATGAACAAATAACATCTTGCTGATTCTTTCCAATTTCATTCTGGTAAAGCTGCTTTCCGATTTCTCCTAGGCGTGCCGAAATAGCTCAGTTGGGTGAGCGTTAGACTGAATATCTAAAGGTCCCTGGTTCGATCCCGGGTTTCGGCAAGCGTAACTGTCCTCGGTAGTATAGTGGTCTGTATCCCCGCCTGTCACGCGGGAGACCGGAGTTCGATTCCCTGCCGGGGAGTTTGCTATGTTTCTTTAATCTTTTTATTTTTATTGGATAACACTAATAATTCTACATGTGCGCTTTCGATTGACTTTAGAAATCTTGACAAACCACATTCGCTGAGTAACACAATTCTTTATTAGATGTATCTTCTCTCGTCCTTTTATGAACAAATAAAATCTTGCTGATTCTTTCCAATTTCATTCTGGTAAAGCTGCTTTCCGATTTCTCCTAGGCGTGCCAAAATAGCTCAGTTGGGAGAGCGTTAGACCGAAGATCTAATGGTCGCTGGTTCGATCCCGGGTTTCGGCAAGCGTAACTGTCCTCGGTAGTATAGTGGTAAGTATCCCCGCCTGTCACGCGGGAGACCGGGGTTCGATTCCCCGCCGGGGAGTTTGTGATATATCAATAATCTTTTTATTTTTATTGGATAACACTAATAATTCTACATGTGCGCTTTCGATTGACTTTAGAAATCTTGACAAATCACATTCGCTGAGTAACACAATTCTTTATTAGATGTATCTTCTCTCGTCCTTTTATGAACAAATAACATCTTGCTGATTCTTTCCAATTTCATTCTGGTAAAGCTGCTTTCCGATTTCTCCTAGGCGTGCCGAAATAGCTCAGTTGGGAGAGCGTTAGACTGAAGATCTAAAGGTCCCGGGTTTCGGTAAGCGTAACTGTCCTCGGTAGTATAGTGGTCAGTATCCCCGCCTGTCACGCGGGAGACCGGGGTTCGATTCCCCGCCGGGGAGTTTGCTATATTTCTTTAATATTTTTATTGGATAACACTAATAATTCTACATGTGCGCTTTCGATTGACTTTAGAAATCTTGACAAACCACATTCGCTGAGTAACACAATTCGTTATTAGATGTATCTTCTCTCGTCCTTTTATGAACAAATAACATCTTGCCGATTCTTTCCAATTTCATTCTGGTAAAGCTGCTTTCCGATTTCTCCTAGGCGTGCCGAAATAGCTAAGTTGGGAGAGCGTTAGACTGAAGATCTAAAGGTCCCTGGTTCGATCTCGGGTTTCGGCAAGCGTAACTGTCCTCGGTAGTATAGTGGTCAGTATCCCCGCCTGTCACGCGGGAGACCGGGGTTCGATTCCCCGCCGGGAAGTTTAAGATATAACATTAATATTTTTATTGGATAACACTAATAATTCTACATGTGCGCTTTCGATTGACTTTAGAAATCTCGACAAACCACATTCGCTGAGTAACACAATTCTTCCTTAGATGTATCTTCTCTCGTCCTTTTATGAACAAATAACATCTTGCTGATTCTTTCCAATTTCATTCTGGTAAAGCTGCTTTCCGATTTCTCCTAGACGTGCCGAAATAGCTCAGTTGGGAGAGCGTTAGACTGAAGATATAAAGCTCCCTGGTTCGATCCCGGGTTTCGGCAAGCGTAACTGTCCTCGGTAGTATAGTGGTCAGTATCCCCGTCTGTCACGCGGGAGACCGGGGTTCGATTCCCCGCCGGGGAGTTTGCTATATTTCTTTAATCTTTTTATTTTTATTGGATAACACTAATAATTCTACATGTGCGCTTTCGATTGACTTTAGAAATCTTGACAAACCACATTCGCTGAGTAACACAATTCTTTATTAGATGTATCTTCTCTCGTCCTTTTATGAACAAATAACATCTTGCTGATTCTTTCCAATTTCATTCTGGTAAAGCTGCTTTCCGATTTCGCCTAGGCGTGCCAAAATAGCTCAGTTGGGAGAGCGTTAGACTGAAGATCTAAAGGTCCCTGGTTCGATCCCGGGTTTCGGCAAGCGTAACTGTCCTCTGGAAGCGTGTAGTATAGTGGTCAGTATCCCCGCCTGTCACGCGGGAGACCGGGGTTCGATTCCCCGCCGGGGAGTTTGCGATATAACATTAATCTTTTTATTTTTATTTTTATTGGATAACACTAATAATTCTACATGTGCGCTTTCGATTGACTTTAGAAATCTCGACAAACCACATTCGCTGAGTAACACAATTCTTCCTTAGATGTATCTTCTCTCGTTCTTTTATGAACAAATAACATCTCGCTGATTCTTTCCAGTTTCATTCTCATAAAGCTGCTTTCCGATTTCTCCCAGGCGTGCCGAAATAGCTCAGTTGGGAGAGCGTTAGACTGAAGCTCTAAAGGTCCCTGGTTCGATCCCGGGTTTCGGCAAGCGTAGCTGTCCTCGGTAGTATAGTGGTCAGTATCCCCGCCTGTCACGCGGGAGACCGGGGTTCGATTACCCGCCGGCGAGTTTTCTATATTTCTTTAATCTTTTTATTTTTATTGGATAACACTAATAATTCTACATGTGCGCTTTCGATTGACTTTAGAAATCTTGACAAACCACATTCGCTGAGTAACACAATTCTTCCTTAGATGTATCTTCTCTCGTCCTTTTATGAACAAATAACATCTTGCTGATTCTTTCCAGTTTCATTCTGATAAAGCTTCTTTCCGATTTCCCCTCGGCGTACCGAAATAGCTCAGTTGGGAGAGAGTTAGACTGAAGATCTAAAGGTCCCTGGTTCGATCCCGGGTTTCGGCAAGCGTAACTGTCCTCGGTAGTATAGTGGTCAGTATCCCCGACTGTCACGCTGGAGCCTGGGGTTCGATTCCCCGCCTGGGAGTTTGCTATATTTCTTTAATCTTTTTATTTTTATTGGATAACACTAATAATTCTACATGTGCTCTTTCGATTGACTTTAGAAATCTTGACAAACCACATTCGCTGAGTAACACAATTCTTCCTTAGATGTATCTTCTCTCGTCCTTTTATGAACAAATAACATCTTGCTGATTCTTTCCAGTTTCATTCTGATAAAGCTGCTTTCCGATTTTTCCTAGGCGTGCCGAAATAGCTCAGTTGGGAGAAGGTTAGACTGAAGATCTAAAGGTCCCTGGTTCGATCCCGGGTTTCGGCAAGCGTAACTGTCCTCGGTAGTATAGTGGTAAGTATCCCCGCCTGTCACGCGGGAGACCGGGATTCGATTCTCCGCCGGGGAGTTTGCGATATAACATTTATCTTTTTATTTTTATTGGATAACACTAATAATTCTACATGTGCTCTTTCGATTGACTTTAGAAATCTTGACAAACCACATTCGCTGAGTAACACAATTCTTTATTAGATGTATCTTCTCTCGTCCTTTTATGAACAAATAACATCTTGCTGATTCTTTCCAGTTTCATTTTGATAAAGCTGCTTTCCGATTTCTCCTAGGCGTGCCGAAATAGCTCAGTTGGGAGAGCGTTAGACTGAAGATATAAAGGTCCCTGGTTCGATCCCGGGTTTCGGGACGCGTAACTGTCCTCGGTAGTATAGTGGTCAGTATCCCCGACTGTCACGCGGGAGACCGAGGTTCGATTCCCCGCCTGGGAGTTTGCTATATTTCTTTAATCTTTTTATTTTTATTGGATAACACTAATAATTCTACATGTGCGTTTTCGATTGACTTTAGAAATCTTGACAAACCACATTCGCTGAGTAACACAATTCTTTATTAGATGTATCTTCTCTCGTCCTTTTATGAACAAATAACATCTTGCTGATTTTTTCCAATTTCATTCTGGTAAAGCTGCTTTCCGATTTCTCCTAGGCGTGCCGAAATAGCTCAGTTGGGAGACCTTTAGACTGAAGATCTAAATTTCCCGGGTTTCGGCAAGCGTAACTGTCCTCGGTAGTATAGTGGTCAGTATCCCCGCCTGTCACGCGGGAGACCGGGGTTCGATTCCCCGCCGGGGAGTTTGCTATATTTCTTGAATCTTTTTATTTTTATTGGATAACACTAATAATTCTACATGTGCGCTTTCGATTGACTTTAGAAATCTTGACAAACCACATTCGCTGAGTAACACAATTCTTCCTTAGATGTATCTTCTCTCGTCCTTTTATGAACAAATAACATCTTGATGATTCTTTCCAATTTCATTCTGGTAAAGCTGCTTTCCGATTTCTCCTAGGCGTGCCGAAATAGCTCAGTTGGGAGAGCGTTAGACTGAAGATCTAAAGGTAACTGGTTCGATCCCGGGTTTCCGCAAGCGTAACTGTCCTCGGTAGTATAGTGGTCAGTATCCCCGCCTGTCACGCGGGAGACCGGGGTTCGATTCCCCGCCGTCGAGTTTGCTATATTTCTTTAATCTTTTTATTTTTATTGGATAACACTAATAATTCTACATGTGCGCTTTCGATTGACTTTAGAAATCTTGACAAACCACATTCGCTGAGTAACACAATTCTTCCTTAGATGTTTCTTCTCTCGTCCTTTTATGAACAAATAACATCTTGCTGATTCTTTCCAATTTCATTCTGGTAAAGCTGCTTTTCGATCTCTCCTAGGCGTGCCGAAATAGCTCAGTTGGGAGAGCGTTAGACTGAAGATCTAAAGGTCCCTGGTTCGATCCCGGGTTTCGGCAAGCGTAACTGTCCTCGGTAGTATAGTGGTCAGTATCCCCGGCTGCCACGCGGGAGACCGGGATTCGATTCCCCGCCGGGGAGTTTGCGATATAACATTAATCTTTTTATTTTTATTGGATAACACTAATAATTCTACATGCGCGCTTTCGATTGACTTTAGAAATCTTGACAAACCACATTCGCTGAGTAACACAATTCTTTATTAGATGTATCTTCCCTCGTCCTTTTATGATCCAATATCATCTTGCTGATTCTTTCCAGTTTCATGCTGGTAAAGCTGCTTTCCGATTTCTCCTAGGCGTGCCGCAATAGCTCAGTTGGGAGAGCTTTAGACTGAAGATCTAAAGGTCCCGGGTTTCGGCAAGCGTAACTGTCCTCGGTAGTATAGTGGTCAGTATCCCCGCCTGTCGCGCGGGAGACCGGGGTTCGATTCCCCGCCGGGGAGTTTGCTATATTTCTTTAATCTTTTTATTTTTATTGGATAACACTAATAATTCTACATGTGCGCTTTCGATTGACTTTAGAAATCTTGACAAACCACATTCGCTGAGTAACACAATTCTTCCTTAGATGTATATTCTCTCGTCCTTTTATGAACAAATAACATCTTGCTGATTCTTTCCAGTTTCATTCTGATAAAGCGTCTTTCCGATTTCCCCTAGGCGTACCGAAATAGCTCAGTTGGGAGAGCGTTAGACTGAAGATCTAAAGGTCCCTGGTTCGTTCCCGGGTTTCGGCAAGCGTAACTGTCCTCGGTAGTATAGTGGTCAGTATCCCCGCCTGTCACGCGGGAGACCTGGGTTCGATTCCCCGATGGGGAGTTTGCGATATAACATTAATCTTTTTATTTTTATTGGATAACACTAATAATTCTACATGCGCGCTTTCGATTGACTTTAGAAATCTTGACAAACCACATTCGCTGAGTAACACAATTCTTTATTAGATGTATCTTCTCTCGTCCTTTTATGAACAAATAACATCTTGCTGGTTCTTTCCAATTTCATTCTGATAAAGCTGCTTTCCGATTTCTCCTAGGCGTGCCGAAATAGCTCAGTTGGGAGAGCGTTAGACTGAAGATCTAAAGGTCCCTGGTTCGATCCCGGGTTTCGGGAAGCGTAACTGTCCTCGGTAGTATAGTGGTCAGTATCCCCGCCTGTCACGCGGGAGACCGGGATTCGATTCTCCGCCGGGGAGTTTGCGATATAACATTGATCTTTTTATTTTTATTGGATAACACTAATAATTCTACATGTGCTCTTTCGATTCACTTTAGAAATCTTGACAAACCACATTCGCTGAGTAACACAATTCTTCCTTAGATGTATCTTCTCTCGTCCTTTTATGAACAAATAACATCTTGCTGATTCTTTCCAGTTTCATTCTGGTAAAGCTGCTTTCCGATTTCTCCTAGGCGTGCCGAAATAGCTCAGTTGGGAGAGCTTTAGACTGAAGATCTAAAGGACCCGGGTTTCGGCAAGCGTAACTGTCCTCGGTAGTATAGTGGTCAGTATCCCCGCCTGTCACGCGGGAGACCGGGGTTCGATTCCCCGCCGGGGAGTTTGCTATATTTCTTTAATCTTTTTATTTTTATTGGATAACACTAATAATTCTACATGTGCGCTTTCGATTGACTTTAGAAATCTTGACAAACCACATTCGCTGAGTAACACAATTCTTCCTTAGATGTATCTTCTCTCGTCCTTTTATGAACAAATAACATCTTGCTGATTCTTTCCAATTTCATTCTGGTAAAGCTGCTTTCCGATTTCTCCTAGGCGTGGCGAAATAGCTCAGTTGGGAGAGCGTTAGACTGAAGATCTAAAGGTCCCTGGTTCGATCCCGGGTTTCGGCAAGCGTAACTGTCCTCGGTAGTATAGTGGTCAGTATCCCCGCCTGTCACGCGAGAGACCGGGGTTCGATTCCCCGCCGTCGAGTTTGCTATGTTTCTTTAATCTTTTTATTTTTATTGGATAACACTAATAATTCTACATGTGCGCTTTCGATTGACTTTAGAAATCTTGACAAACCACATTCGCTGAGTAACACAATTCTTCCTTAGATGTATCTTCTCTCGTCCTTTTATGAACAAATAACATCTAGCTGATTCTTTCCAATTTCATTCTGGTAAAGCTGCTTTCCGATTCCCCTAGGCGTGCCGAAATAGCTCAGTTGGGAGAGCGTTAGACTGAAGATCTAAAGGTCCCTGGTTCGATCCCGGATTTCGGCAAGCGTTACTGTCCTCGGTAGTATAGTGGTCAGTATCCCCGCCTGTCACGCGGGAGACCGGGGTTCGATTCCCCGCCGGGGAGTTTGTGATATATCAATAATCTTTTTATTTTTATTGGATAACACTAATAATTCTACATGTGCGCTTTCGATTGACTTTAGAAATCTTGACAAACCACATTCGCTGAGTAACACAATTCTTCCTTAGATGTATCTTCTCTCGTCCTTTTATGAACAAATAACATCTTGCTGATTCTTTCCAGTTTCATTTTGATAAAGCTGCTTTCCGATTTCTCCTAGGCGTGCCGAAATAGCTCAGTTGGGAGAGCGTTAGACTGAAGATCTAAAGGTCCCTGGTTCGATCCCGGCTTTCGGCAAGCGTAACTGTCCTCGGTAGTATAGTGGTCAGTATCCCCGCCTGTCACGCGGGAGACCGAGGTTCGATTCCCCGCCCGGGAGTTTGCTATATTTCTTTAATCTTTTTATTTTTATTGGATAACACTAATAATTCTACATGTGCGGTTTCGATTGACTTTAGAAATCTTGACAAACCACATTCGCTGAGTAACACAATTCTTCCTTAGATGTATCTTCTCTCGTCCCTTTATGAACAAATAACATCTTGCTGATTCTTTCCAGTTTCATTCTGATAAAGCTGCTTTCCGATTTCTCCTAGGCGTGCCGAAATAGCTCAGTTGGGAGAGCGTTAGACTGAAGATCTAAAGGTCTCTGGTTCGATCCCGGGTTTCGGCAAGCGTAACTGTCCTCGGTAGTACAGTGGTCAGTATCCCCGCCTGTCACGCGGGACACCGGGGTTCGATTACCCGCCGGAGCGTTTGCGATATAATATTAATCTTTTTATTTTTATTGGATAACACTAATAATTCTACATGTGCTCTTTCGATTGACTTTAGAAATCTTGACAAACCACATTCGCTGAGTAACACAATTCTTCCTTAGATGTATCTTCTCTCGTCCCTTTATGAACAAATAACATCTTGCTGATTCTTTCCAGTTTCATTCTGATAAAGCTGCTTTCCGATTTCTCCTAGGCGTGCCGAAATAGCTCAGTTGGGAGAGCGTTAGACTGAAGATCTAAAGGTCCCTGGTTCGATCCCGGGTTTCGGCAAGCGTAAATGTCCTCGGTAGTATAGTGGTCAGTATCCCCGCCTGTCACGCGGGAGACCGAGGTTCGATTCCCCGCCTGGGAGTTTGCTATATTTCTTTAATCTTTTTATTTTTATTGGATAACACTAATAATTCTACATGTGCTCTTTCAATTCACTTTAGAAATCTTGACAAACCACATTCGCTGAGTAACACAATTCTTCCTTAGATGTATCTTCTCTCGTCCTTTTATGAACAAATAACATCTTGGTGATTCTTTCCAGTTCCATTCTGGTAAAGCTGCTTTCCGATTTCTCCTAGGCGTACCGAAATAGCTCAGTTGGGAGAGCTTTAGACTGAAGATCTAAAGGTCCCGGGTTTCGGCAAGCGTAACTGTCCTCGGTAGTATAGTGGTCAGTATCCCCGCCTGTCACGCGGGAGACCGGGGTTCGATTCCCCGCCGTCGAGTTTGCTATATTTCTTTAATCTTTTTATTTTTATTGGATAACACTAATAATTCTACATGTGCGCTTTCGATTGAGTTTAGAAATCTTGACAAACCACATTCGCTGAGTAACACAATTCTTCCTTAGATGTATCTTCTCTCGTCTTTTTATGAACAAATAACATCTTGCTGATTCTTTCCAATTTCATTCTGGTAAAGCTGCTTTCCGATTTCTCCTAGGCGTGCCGAAATAGCTCAGTTGGGAGAGCGTTAGACTGAAGATCTAAAGGTCCCTGGTTCGATCCCGGGTTTCGGCAAGCGTAACTGTCCTCGGTAGTATAGTGGTCAGTATCCACGCGGGACACCGGGGTTCGATTACCCGCCGGAGCGTTTGCGATATAACATTAATCTTTTTATTTTTATTGGATAACACTAATAATTCTACATGTGCTCTATCGATTGACTTTAGAAATCTTGACAAACCACATTCGCTGAGTAACACAATTCTTCCTTAGATGTATCTTCTCTCGTCCTTTTATGAACAAATAACATCTTGCTGATTCTTTCCAGTTTCATTCTGGTAAAGCTGCTTTCCGATTTCTCCTAGGCGTGCCGAAATAGCTCAGTTGGGAGAGCTTTAGACTGAATATCTAAAGGTCCCGGGTTTCGGCAAGCGTAACTGTCCTCGGTAGTATAGTGGTCAGTATCCCCGCCTGTCACGCGGGAGACCGGGGTTCGATTCCCCGCCGGGGAGTTTGCTATATTTCTTTAATCTTTTTATTTTTATTGGATAACACTAATAATTCTACATGTGCGCTTTCGATTGACTTTAGAAATCTTGACAAACCACATTCGCTGAGTAACACAATTCTTCCTTAGATGTATCTTCTCTCGTCCTTTTATGAACAAATAACATCTTGCTGATTCTTTCCAATTTCATTCTGGTAAAGCTGCTTTCCGATTTCTCCTAGGCGTGCCGAAATAGCTCAGTTGGGAGAGCGTTAGACTGAAGATCTAAAGGTAACTGGTTCGATCCCGGGTTTCGGCAAGCGTAACTATCCTCGGTAGTATAGTGGTCTGTATCCCCTCCTGTCACGCGGGAGACCGGGGTTCGATTCCCCGCCGTCGAGTTTGCTATATTTCTTTAATCTTTTTATTTTTATTGGATAACACTAATAATTCTACATGTGCGCTTTCGATTGACTTTAGAAATCTTGACAAACCACATTCGCTGAGTAACACAATTCTTCCTTAGATGTATCTTCTCTCGTCCTTTTATGAACAAATAACATCTTGCTGATTCTTTCCAATTTCATTCTGGTAAAGCTGCTTTCCGATTTCCCCTAGGCATGCCGAAATACCTCAGTTGGGAGAGCGTTAGACTGAAGATCTAAAGCTCCCTGGTTCGATCCCGGGTTTCGGAAAGCGTAACTGTCCTCGGTAGTATAGTGGTCAGTATCCCCGCCTGTCACGCGGGAGACCGAGGTTCGATTCCCCGCCGTCGAGTTTGCTATATTTCTTTAATCTTTTTATTTTTATTGGATAACACTAATAATTCTACATGTGGGCTTTCGATTGACTTTAGAAATCTTGACAAACCACATTCGCTGAGTAACACAATTCTTCCTTAGATGTATCTTCTCTCGTCCTTTTATGAAGAAATTACATCTTGCTGATTCTTTCCAATTTCATTCTGGTAAAGCTGCTTTCCGATTTCTCCTAGGCGTGCCGAAATAGCTCAGTTGGGAGAGCGTTAGACTGAAGATCTAAAGGTCCCTGGTTCGATCCCGGGTTTCGGCAAGCGTAACTGTCCTCGGTAGTATAGTGGTCAGTATCCCCGCCTGTCACGCGGGAGACCGGGGTTCGATTCCCCGCCGGGGAGTTTGTGATATATCAATAATCTTTTTATTTTTATTGGATAACACTAATAATTCTACATGTGCTCTTTCGATTCACTTTAGAAATCTTGACAAACCACATTCGCTGAGTAACACAATTCTTCCTTAGATGTATCTTCTCTCGTCCTTTTATGAACAAATAACATCTTGCTGATTCTTTCCAGTTTCATTCTGGTAAAGCTGCTTTCCGATTTCTCCTAAGCGTGCCGAAATAGCTCAGATGGGAGAGCGTTAGACTAAAGATCTAAAGGTCCCTGGCTCGATCCCGGGTTTCGGCAAGCGTAACTGTCCTCGGTAGTATAGTGGTCAGTATCCCCGCCTGTCACGCGGGAGACCGGGGTTCGATTCCCCTCCGGGGCGATTGCGATATAACATTAATCTTTTTATTTTTATTGGATAACACTAATAATTCTACATGTGCTCTTTCGATTGACTTTAGAAATCTTGACAAACCACATTCGGTGAGTAACACAATTCTTCCTTAGATGTATCTTCTCTCGTCCTTTTATGAACAAATAACATCTTGCTGATTCTTTCCAGTTTCATTCTGATAAGGCTTCTTTCCGATTTCCCCTAGGCGTACCGAAATAGCTCAGTTGGGAGAGCGTTAGACTGAAGATCTAAAGGTCCCTGGTTCGATCCCGGGTTTCGGCAAGCGTAACTGTCCTCGGTAGTATAGTGGTCAGTATCCCCGCCTGTCACGCGGGAGACCTGGGTTCGATTCCCCGATGGGGAGTTTGCGATATAACATTAATCTTTTTATTTTTATTGGATAACACTAATAATTCTACATGCGCGCTTTCGATTGACTTTAGAAATCTTGACAAACCACATTCGCTGAGTAACACAATTCTTTATTAGATGTATCTTCTCTCGTCCTTTTATGAACAAATAACATCTTGCTGATTCTTTCCAATTTCATTCTGGTAAAGCTGCTTTCCGATTTCTCCTAGGAGTGCCGAAGTAGCTCACTTGAGAGAGCGTTAGACTGAAGATCTAAAGGTAACTGGTTCGATCCCGGGTTTCGGCAAGCGTAACTGTCCTCGGTAGTATAGTGGTCAGTATCCCCGCCTGTCACGCGGGAGACCGGGGTTCGATTCCCCGCCGTCGAGTATCCTATGTTTCTTTAATCTTTTTATTTTTATTGGATAACACTAATAATTCTACATGTGCGCTTTCGATTGACTTTAGAAATCTTGACAAACCACATTCGCTGAGTAACACAATTCTTCCTTAGATGTATCTTCTCTCGTCCTTTTATGAACAAATAACATCTTGCTGATTCTTTCCAATTTCATTCTGGTAAAGCTGCTTTCCGATTTCCCCTAGGCGTGCCGAAATAGCTCAGTTGGGAGAGCGTTAGACTGAAGATCTAAAGTTCCCTGGTTCGATCCCGAGTTTCCGCAAGCGTAACTGTCCTCGGTAGTATAGTGGTCAGTATCCCCGCCTGTCACGCGGGTGACCGGGGTTCGATTCCCCGCCGGGGAGTTTGTGATATATCAATAATCTTTTTATTTTTATTGGATAACACTAATAATTCTACAAGTGCGCTTTCGATTGACTTTAGAAATCTTGACAAACCACATTCGCTGAGTAACACAATTCTTCCTTAGATGTATCTTCTCTCGTCCTTTTATGAACAAATAACATCTTGCTGATTCTTTCCAGTTTCATTTTGATAAAACTGCTTTCCGATTTCTTCTAGGCGTGCCGAAATAGCTCAGTTGGGAGAGCGTTAGACTGAAGATCTAAAGGTCCCTGGTTCGTTCCCGGGTTTCGGCAAGCGTAACTGTCCTCGGTAGTATAGTGGTCAGTATCCCCGCCTGTCACGTGGGAGACCCGGATTCGATTCTCCGCCGGGGAGTTTGCGATATAACATTGATCTTTTTATTTTTATTGGATAACGCTAATAATTCTACATGTGCTCTTTCGATTCACTTTAGAAATCTTGACAAACCACATTCACTGAGTATCACAATTCTTCCTTAGATGTATCTTCTCTCGTCCTTTTATGAACAAATAACATCTTGCTGATTCTTTCCAGTTTCATTCTGGTAAAGCTGCTTTCCGATTTCTCCTAGGCGTGCCGAAATAGCTCAGTTGGGAGAGCGTTAGACTGAAGATCTAAAGGTCCCTGGTTCGATCCCGGGTTTCGGCAAGCGTAACTGTCCTCGGTAGTATAGTGGTCAGAATCCCCGCCTGTCACGCGGGAGAGCGGGATTCGATTCTCCGCCGGGGAGTTTGCGATATAACATTGATCTTTTTATTTTTATTGGATAACACTAATAATTCTACATGTGCTCTTTCGATTCACTTTAGAAATCTTGACAAACCACATTTGCTGAGTAACACAATTCTTCCTTAGATGTATCTTCTCTCGTCCTTTTATGAACAAATAACATCTTGCTGATTCTTTCCAGTTTCATTCTGGTAAAGCTGCTTTCCGATTTCTCCTAGGCGTGCCGAAATAGCTCAGTTGGGAGAGCTTTATACTGAAGATCTAAAGGTCCCGGGTTTCGGAAAGCGTAACTGTCCTCGGTAGTATAGTGGTCAGTATCCCCGCCTGTCACGCGGGAGACCGGGGTTCGATTCCCCGCCGGGGAGTTTGCTATATTTCTTTAATCTTTTTATTTTTATTCGATAACACTAATAATTCTACATGTGCGCTTTCGATTGACTTTAGAAATCTTGACAAACCACATTCGCTGAGCAACACAATTCTTCCTTAGATGTATCTTCTCTTGTCCTTTTATGAACAAATAACATCTTGCTGATTCTTTCCAATTTCATTCTGGTAAAGCTGCTTTCCGATCTCTCCTAGGCGGGCCGAAATAGCTCAGTTGGGAGAGCGTTAGACTGAAGATCTAAAGGTCCCTGGTTCGATCCCGGGTTTCGGCAAGCGTAACTGTCCTCGGTAGTATAGTGGTCAGTATCCCCGCCTGTCACTCGGGAGACCGGGATTCGATTTTCCGCCGGGGAGTTTGCGATAAAACATTGATCTTTTTATTTTTATTGGATAACACTAATAATTCTACATGTGCTCTTTCGATTCACTTTAGAAATCTTGACAAACCACATTCGCTGAGTAACACAATTCTTCCTTAGATGTATCTTCTCTCGTCCTTTTATGAACAAATAACATCTTGCTCATTCTTTCCAGTTTCATTCTGGTAAAGCTGCTTTCCGATTTCTCCTAGGCGTGCCGAAATAGCTCAGTTGGGAGAGCGTTAGACTGAATATCTAAAGGTCCCTGGTTCGATCCCGGGTTTCGGCAAGCGTAACTGTCCTCGATAGTATAGTGGTCAGTATCCCCGCCTGTCACGCGGGAGACCGGGGTTCGATTCCCCGCCGGGGATTTTGCTATATTTCTTTAATCTTTTTATTTTTATTGGATAACACTAATAATTCTACATGTGCGCTTTCGATTGACTTTAGAAATCTTGACAAACCACATTCGCTGAGTAACACAATTCTTCCTTAGATGTATCTTCTCTCGTCCTTTTATGAACAAATAAAATCTTGCTGATTCTTTCCAGTTTCATTTTGATAAAGCTGCTTTCCGATTTCTCCTAGGCGTGCCGAAATAACTCAGTTGGGAGAGCGTTAGACTGAATATCTAAAGGTCCCTGGTTCGATCCCGGGTTTCGGCAAGCGTAACTGTCCTCGGTAGTATAGTGGTCAGTATCCCCGCCTGTCACGCGGGAGACCGGGGTTCGATTCCCCGCCGGGGATTTTGCTATATTTCTTTAATCTTTTTATTTTTATTGGATAACACTAATAATTATACATGTGCGCTTTCGATTGACTTTAGAAATCTTGAACAACCACATTCGCTGAGTAACACAATTCTTCCTTAGATGTATCTTCTCTCGTCCTTTTATGAACAAATAACATCTTGCTGATTCTTTCCAGTTTCATTCTGGTAAAGCTGCTTTCCGATTTCTCCTAAGCGTGCCGAAATAGCTCAGATGGGAGAGCGTTAGACTAAAGATCTAAAGGTCCCTGGCTCGATCCCGGGTTTCGGCAAGCGTAACTGTCCTCGGTAGTATAGTGGTCAGTATCCCCGCCTGTCACGCGGGAGACCGGGGTTCGATTCCCCTCCGGGGCAATTGCGATATAACATTAATCTTTTTATTTTTATTGGATAACACTAATAATTCTACATGTGCTCTTTCGATTGACTTTAGAAATCTTGACAAAGCACATTCGGTGAGTAACACAATTCTTCCTTAGATGTATCTTCTCTCGTCCTTTTATGAACAAATAACATCTTGCTGATTCTTTCCAGTTTCATTCTGATAAGGCTTCTTTCCGATTTCCCCTAGGCGTACCGAAATAGCTCAGTTGGGAGAGCGTTAGACTGAAGATCTAAAGGTCCCTGGTTCGATCCCGGGTTTCGGCAAGCGTAACTGTCCTCGGTAGTATAGTGGTCAGTATCCCCGCCTGTCACGCGGGAGACCTGGGTTCGATTACCCGATGGGGAGTTTGCGATATAACATTAATCTTTTTATTTTTATTGGATAACACTAATAATTCTACATGCGCGCTTTCGATTGACTTTAGAAATCTTGACAAACCACATTCGCTGAGTAACACAATTCTTTATTAGATGTATCTTCTCTCGTCCTTTTATGAACAAATATCATCTTGCTGATTCTTTCCAATTTCATTCTGGTAAAGATGCTTTCCGATTTCTCCTAGGCGTGCCGAAATAGCTCAGTTGGGAGAGCGTTAGACTGAAGATCTAAAGGTCCCTGGTTCGATCCCGGGTTTCGGCAAGCGTAACTGTCCTCGGTAGTATAGTGGTCAGTATCCCCGCCTGTCACGCGGGAGACCGGGGTTCGATTCCCCCCCGTCGAGTTTCCTATGTTTCTTTAATCTTTTTATTTTTATTGGATAACACTAATAATTCTACATGTGCTCTTTCGATTGACTTTAGAAATCTTGACAAACCACATTCGCTGAGTAACACAATTCTTCCTTAGATGTATCTTCTCTCGTCCTTTTATGAACAAATAACATCTTGCTGATTCTTTCCAATTTCATTCTGGTAAAGCTGCTTTCCGATTTCTCCTAGGAGTGCCGAAGTAGCTCACTTGGGAGAGCGTTAGACTGAAGATCTAAAGGTAACTGGTTCGATGCTGGGTTTCGGCAAGCGTAACTGTCCTTGGTAGTATAGTGGTCAGTATCCCCGCCTGTCACGCGGGAGACCGGGGTTCGATTCCCCGCCGTCGAGTATCCTATGTTTCTTTAATCTTTTTATTTTTATTGGATAACACTAATAATTCTACAAGTGCGCTTTCGATTGACTTTAGAAATCTTGACAAACCACATTCGCTGAGTAACACAATTCTTCCTTAGATGTATCTTCTCTCGTCCTTTTATGAACAAATAACATCTTGCTGATTCTTTCCAGTTTCATTTTGATAAAACTGCTTTCCGATTTCTCCTAGGCGTGCCGAAATAGCTCAGTTGGGAGAGCGTTAGACTGAAGATCTAAAGGTCCCTGGTTCGTTCCCGGGTTTCGGCAAGCGTAACTGTCCTCGGTAGTATAGTGGTCAGTATCCCCGCCTGTCACGTGGGAGACCGGGATTCGATTCTCCGCCGGGGAGTTTGCGATATAACATTGATCTTTTTATTTTTATTGGATAACGCTAATAATTCTACATATGCTCTTTCGATTCACTTTAGAAATCTTGACAAACCACATTCACTGAGTAACACAATTCTTCCTTAGATGTATCTTCTCTCGTCCTTTTATGAACAAATAACATCTTGCTGATTCTTTCCAGTTTCATTCTGGTAAAGCTGCTTTCCGATTTCCCCTAGGCGTGCCGAAATAGCTCAGTTGGGAGAGCGTTAGACTGAAGATCTAAAGTTCCCTGGTTCGATCCCGAGTTTCCGCAAGCGTAACTGTCCTCGGTAGTATAGTGGTCAGTATCCCCACCTGTCACGCGGGAGACCGGGGTTCGATTCCCCGCCGGGGAGTTTGCGATATAACATTGATCTTTTTATTTTTATTGGATAACGCTAATAATTCTACATGTGCTCTTTCGATTCACTTTAGAAATCTTGACAAACCACATTCACTGAGTAACACAATTCTTCCTTAGATGTATCTTCTCTCGTCCTTTTATGAACAAATAACATCTTGCTGATTCTTTCCAGTTTCATTCTGGTAAAGCTGCTTTCCGATTTCTGCTAGGCGTGCCGAAATAGCTCAGTTGGGAGAGCGTTAGACTGAAGATCTAAAGGTCCCTGGTTCGATCCCGGGTTTCGGCAAGCGTAACTGTCCTCGGTAGTATAGTGGTCAGTATCCCCGCCTGTCACGCGGGAGACCGGGATTCGATTCTCCGCCGGGGAGTTTGCGATATAACATTGATCTTTTTATTTTTATTGGATAACACTAATAATTCTACATGTGCTCTTTCGATTCACTTTAGAAATCTTGACAAACCACATTCGCTGAGTAACACAATTCTTCCTTAGATGTATCTTCTCTCGTCCTTTTATGAACAAATAACATCTTGCTGATTCTTTCCAGTTTCATTCTGGTAAAGCTGCTTTCCGATTTCTCCTAGGCGTGCCGAAATAGCTCAGTTGGGAGAGCTTTAGACTGAAGATCTAAAGGTCCCGGGTTTCGGAAAGCGTAACTGTCCTCGGTAGTATAGTGGTCAGTATCCCCGCCTGTCACGCGGGAGACCGGGGTTCGATTCCCCGCCGGGGAGTTTGCTATATTTCTTTAATCTTTTTATTTTTATTCGATAACACTAATAATTCTACATGTGCGCTTTCGATTGACTTTAGAAATCTTGACAAACCACATTCGCTGAGCAACACAATTCTTCCTTAGATGTATCTTCTCTTGTCCTTTTATGAACAAATAACATCTTGCTGATTCTTTCCAATTTCATTCTGGTAAAGCTGCTTTCCGATCTCTCCTAGGCGGGCCGAAATAGCTCAGTTGGGAGAGCGTTAGACTGAAGATCTAAAGGTCCCTGGTTCGATCCCGGGTTTCGGCAAGCGTAACTGTCCTCGGTAGTATAGTGGTCAGTATCCCCGCCTGTCACTCGGGAGACCGGGATTCGATTTTCCGCCGGGGAGTTTGCGATAAAACATTGATCTTTTTATTTTTATTGGATAACACTAATAATTCTACATGTGCTCTTTCGATTCACTTTAGAAATCTTGACAAACCACATTCGCTGAGTAACACAATTCTTCCTTAGATGTATCTTCTCTCGTCCTTTTATGAACAAATAACATCTTGCTCATTCTTTCCAGTTTCATTCTGGTAAAGCTGCTTTCCGATTTCTCCTAGGCGTGCCGAAATAGCTCAGTTGGGAGAGCGTTAGACTGAAGATCTAAAGGTCCCTGGTTCGATCCCGGGTTTCGGCAAGCGTAACTGTCCTCGATAGTATAGTGGTCAGTATCCCCGCCTGTCACGCGGGAGACCGGGGTTCGATTCCCCGCCGGGGATTTTGCTATATTTCTTTAATCTTTTTATTTTTATTGGATAACACTAATAATTCTACATGTGCGCTTTCGATTGACTTTAGAAATCTTGACAAACCACATTCGCTGAGTAACACAATTCTTCCTTAGATGTATCTTCTCTCGTCCTTTTATGAACAAATAAAATCTTGCTGATTCTTTCCAGTTTCATTTTGATAAAGCTGCTTTCCGATTTCTCCTAGTCGTGCCGAAATAACTCAGTTGGGAGAGCGTTAGACTGAATATCTAAAGGTCCCTGGTTCGATCCCGGGTTTCGGCAAGCGTAACTGTCCTCGGTAGTATAGTGGTCAGTATCCCCGCCTGTCACGCGGGAGACCGGGGTTCGATTCCCCGCCGGGGATTTTGCTATATTTCTTTAATCTTTTTATTTTTATTGGATAACACTAATAATTCTACATGTGCGCTTTCGATTGACTTTAGAAATCTTGAACAACCACATTCGCTAAGTAACACAATTCTTCCTTAGATGTATCTTCTCTCGTCCTTTTATGAACAAATAACATCTTGCTGATTCTTTCCAGTTTCATTCTGGTAAAGCTGCTTTCCGATTTCTCCTAAGCGTGCCGAAATAGCTCAGATGGGAGAGCGTTAGACTGAAGATCTAAATGTCCCTGGTTCGATCCCGGGTTTCGGCAAGCGTAACTGTCCTCGGTAGTATAGTGGTCAGTATCCCCGCCTGTCACGCGGGAGACCTGGGTTCGATTCCCCGATGGGGTGTTTGCGATATAACATTAATCTTTTTATTTTTATTGGATAACACTAATAATTCTACATG
This sequence comes from Argiope bruennichi, assembly GCF_947563725.1. Classification (NCBI taxonomy): domain Eukaryota; kingdom Metazoa; phylum Arthropoda; class Arachnida; order Araneae; family Araneidae; genus Argiope; species Argiope bruennichi. Next base: position 11,147,480 of record NC_079157.1, on the reverse strand, counting down.
CGCGCTTTCGATTGACTTTAGAAATCTTGACAAACCACATTCGCTGAGTAACACAATTCTTCCTTAGATGTATCTTCTCTCGTCCTTTTATGAACAAATAACATCTTGCTGCTTCTTTCCAATTTCATTCTGGTAAAGCTGCTTTCCGATTTCTTCTAGGCGTGCCGAAGTAGCTCAGTTGGGAGAGCGTTAGACTGAAGTTCTAAAGGTAACTGGTTCGATCCCGGGTTTCGGCAAGCGTAACTGTCCTCGGTAGTATAGTGGTCAGTATCCCCGCCTGTCACGCGGGTGACCGGGGTTCGATTCCCCCCCGTCGAGTTTCCTATGTTTCTTTAATCTTTTTATTTTTATTGGATAACACTAATAATTCTACATGTGCGCTTTCGATTGACTTTAGAAATCTTGACAAACCACATTCGCTGAGTAACACAATTCTTCCTTAGATGTATCTTCTCTCGTCCTTTTATGAACAAATAACATCTTGCTGATTCTTTCCAATTTCATTCTGGTAAAGCTGCTTTCCGATTTCCCCTAGGCGTGCCGAAATAGCTCAGTTGGGAGAGCGTTAGACTGAAGATCTAAAGGTCCCTGTTTCGATCCCGAGTTTCGGCAAGCGTAACTGTCCTCGGTAGTATAGTGGTCAGTATCCCCGCCTGTCACGCGGGAGACCGGGTTTCGATTCTCCGCCGTCGAGTTTCCTATGTTTCTTTAATCTTTTTATTTTTATTGGATAACACTAATAATTCTACATGTGCGCTTTCGATTGACTTTAGAAATCTTGACAAACCACATTCGCTGAGTAACACAATTCTTCCTTAGATGTATCTTCTCTCGTCCTTTTATGAACAAATAACATCTTGCTGATTCTTTCCAATTTCATTCTGGTAAAGCTGCTTTCCGATTTCCCCTAGGCGTGCCGAAATAGCTCAGTTGGGAGAGCGTTAGACTGAAGATCTAAAGGTCCCTGGTTCGATCCCGAGTTTCGGCAAGCGTAACTGTCCTCGGTAGTATAGTGGTCAGTATCCCCGCCTGTCACGCGGGAGACCGGGGTTCGATTCCCCGCCGGGGAGTTTGTGATATATCAATAATCTTTTTATTTTTATTGGATAACACTAATAATTCTACATGTGCTCTTTCGATTCACTTTAGAAATCTTGACAAACCACATTCGCTGAGTAACACAATTCTTCCTTAGATGTATCTTCTCTCGTCCTTTTATGAACAAATAACATCTTGCTGATTCTTTCCAGTTTCATTCTGATAAAGCGTCTTTCCGATTTCCCCTAGGCGTACCGAAATAGCTCAGTTGGGAGAGCGTTAGACTGAAGATCTAAAGGTCCCTGGTTCGTTCCCGGGTTTCGGCATGCGTAACTGTCCTCGGTAGTATAGTGGTCAGTATCCCCGCCTGTCACGCGGGAGACCTGGGTTCGATTCCCCGATGGGGAGTTTGCGATATAACATTGATCTTTTTATTTTTATTGGATAACACTAATAATTCTACATGTGCTCTTTCGATTCACTTTAGAAATCTTGACAAACCACATTCGCTGAGTAACACAATTCTTCCTTAGATGTATCTTCTCTCGTCCTTTTATGAACAAATAACATCTTGCTGATTCTTTCCAATTTCATTCTTTTAAAGCTGTTTTCCGATTTCTCCTAGGCGTGCCGAAATAGCTCAGTTGGGAGAGCGTTAGACTGAAGATCTAAAGGTCCCTGGTTCGATCCCGGGTTTCGGCAAGCGTAATTGTCCTCGGTAGTATAGTGGTCAGTATCCCCGCCTGTCACGCGGGAGACCGGGGTTCGATTCCCCGCCGGGGAGTTTGCTATATTTCTTTAATCTTTTTATTTTTAATGGATAACACTAATAATTCTACATGTGAGCTTTCGATTGACTTTAGAAATCTTGACAAACCACATTCGCTGAGTAACACAATTCTTTATTAGATGTATCTTCTCTCGTCCTTTTCTGAACAAATAACATCTTGCTGATTCTTTCCAGTATCATTCTCATAAAGCTGCTTTCCGATTTCTCCTAGGCGTGCCGACATAGCTCAGTTGGGAGAACGTTAGACTGAAGATCTAAAGGTTCCTGGTTCGATTCCGGGTTTCGGCAAGCGTAACTGTCCTGGGTAGTATAGGGGTCAGTTTCCCCGCCTGTCACGCGGGAGACCGGGGTTCGATTCCCCGCCGGGGAGTTTGCGATATATCAATAATCTTTTTATTTTTATTGGATAACACTAATAATACTACATGTGCGCTTTCGATTGACTTTAGAAATCTTGACAAACCACATTCGCTGAGTAACACAATTTTTTATTAGATGTATCTTCTCTCGTCCTTTTATGAACAAATAACATCTTGCTGATTCTTTCCAATTTCATTCTGGAAAAGCTGCTTTCCGATTCCTCCTACGCGTGCCGAAATAGCTCAGTTGGGAGAGCGTTAGACTGAAGATCTAAAGGTTCCTGGTTCGATCCCGGGTTTCTGCAAGCGTAACTGTCCTCGGTAGTATAGTGGTCAGTATCCTCGCCTGTCACGCGGGAGACCGGGGTTCGATTCCCCGCCGGGGAATTTGCTATATTTCTTTAATCTTTTTATTTTTAATGGATAACACTAATAATTCTACATGTGCGCTTTCGATTGACTTTAGAAATCTTGACAAACCACATTCGCTGAGTAACACAATTCTTTATTAGATGTATCTTCTCTCGTCCTTTTATGAACAAATAACATCTTGCTGATTCTCTCCAGTTTCATTCTGGTAAAGCTGCTTTCCGATTTCTCCTAGGCGTGCCGAAATAGCTCAGTTGGGAGAGCGTTAGACTGAAGATCTAAAGGTCCCTGGTTCGATCCCTTGTTTCGGCAAGCGTAACTGTCCTCGGTATTATAGTGGTCAGTATCCCCGCCTGTCACGCGGGAGACCGGGGTTCGATTCCCCGCCGGGGAGTTTGCTATATAACATTAATCTTTTTATTGGATAACACTAATAACTCTACATGTGCTCTTTCGATTGACTTTAGAAATCTTGACAAACCACATTCGCTGAGTAACACAATTCTTCCTTAGATGTAAATTCTCTCGTCCTTTTATGAACAAATAACATCTTGCTGATTCTTTCCAGTTTCATTCTGGTAAAGCTGCTTTCCGATTTCTCCTAGGCGTGCCAAAATAGATCAGTTGGGAGAGCGTTAGACTGAAGATCTAACGGTCCCTAGTTCGACCCCGGGTTTCAGCAAGCGTAACTGTCCTCGGTAGTATAGTGGTCAGTATCCCCGCCTGTCACGCGGGAGACCGGGGTTCGATTCCCCGCCGGGGAGTTTGCGATATAACAATAATCTTTTTATTTTTATCGGATAACACTAATAATTCTACATGTGTGCTTTCGATTGACTTTAGAAATCTTGACAAACCACATTCGCTGAGTAACACAATTCTTCCTTAGATGTATCTTCTCTCGTCCTTTTATGAACAAATACCATCTTGCTGATTCTTTCCAGTTTCATTCTGGTAAAGCTGCTTTCCGATTTCTCCTAGGCGTGCCGAAATAGCTCAGTTGGGAGAGCTTTAGACTGAAGATCTAAAGGTCCCGGGTTTCGGCAAGCGTAACTGTCCTCGGTAGTATAGTGGTCAGTATCCCCGCCTGTCACGCGGCAGACCGGGGTTCGATTCCCCGCCCGGGAGTTTTCTATATTTCTTTAATCTTTTTATTTTTATTGGATAACACTAATAACTCTACATGTGCGCTTTCGATTGACTTTAGAAATCTTGACAAACCACATTCGCTGAGTAACACAATTCTTCCTTAGATGTATCTTCTCTCGTCCTTTTATGAACAAATAACATCTTGCTGATTCTTTCCAATTTCATTCTGGTAAAGCTGCTTTCCGATTTCTCCTAGGCGTGCCGAAATAGCTCAGTTGGGAGAGCGTTAGACTGAAGATCTAAAGGTAACTGGTTCGATCCCGGGTTTCCGCAAGCGTAACTGTCCTCGGTAGTATAGTGGTCTGTATCCCCGCCTGTCACGCGGGAGACCGGGGTTCAATTCCCCGCCGTCGAGTTTGCTATATTTCTTTTATCTTTTTATTTTTATTGGATAACACTAATAACTCTACATGTGCGCTTTCGATTGACTTTAGAAATCTTGACAAACCACATTCGCTGAGTAACACAATTCTTCCTTAGATGTATCTTCTCTCGTCCTTTTATGAACAAATAACATCTTGCTGATTCTTTCCAATTTCATTCTGGTAAAGCTGCTTTCCGATCTCTCCTAGGCGTGCCGAAATAGCTCAGTTGGGAGAGCGTTAGACTGAAGATCTAAAGGTCCCTGGTTCGATCCCGGGTTTCGGCAAGCGTAACTGTCCTCGGTAGTATAGTGGTCAGTATCCCCGCCTGCCACGCGGGAGACCGGGATTCGATTCCCCGCCGGGGAGTTTGCGATATAACATTAATCTTTTTATTTTTATTGGATAACACTAATAATTCTACATGCGCGCTTTCGATTGACTTTAGAAATCTTGACAAACCACATTCGCTGAGTAACACAATTCTTTATTAGATGTATCTTCTCTCGTCCTTTAATGAACAAATAACATCTTGCTGATTCTTTCCAATTTCATTCTGGTAAAGCTGCTTTCCGATTTCTCCTAGGCGTGCCGAAATAGCTCAGTTGGGAGAGCGTTTGACTGAAGATCTAAAGGTCCCTGGTTCGATCCCGGGTTTCGGCAAGCGTAACTGTCCTAGGTAGTATAGTGGTCAGTATCCCCGCCTGTCACGCGGGAGACCGAGGTTCGATTCCCCGCCTGGGAGTTTGCTATATTTCTTTAATCTTTTTATTTTTATTGGATAACACTAATAATTCTACATGTGCGCTTTCGATTGACTTTAGAAATCTTGACAAACCACATTCGCTGAGTAACACAATTCTTTATTAGACGTATCTTCTCTCGTCCTTTTATGAACAAATAACATCTTGCTGATTTTTTCCAATTTCATTCTGGTAAAGCTGCTTTCCGATTTCTCCTAGGCATGCCGAAATAGCTCAGTTGGGAGAGCGTTAGACTGAACATCTAAAGGTCCCTGGTTCGATCCCGGGTTTCGGCAAGCGTAACTGTCCTCCGTAGTATAGTGGTCAGTATCCCCGCCTGTCACGCGGGAGACCGGGGTTCGATTCCCCGCCGGGGAGTTTGTGATATATCAATAATCTTTTTATTTTTATTGGATAACACTAATAATTCTACATGTGCGCTTTCGATTGACTTTAGAAATCTTGACAAACCACATTCGCTGAGTAACACAATTCTTCCTTAGATGTATCTTCTCTCGTCCTTTTATGAACAAATAACATCTTGCTGATTCTTTCCAGTTTCATTCTGGTAAGGCTGCTTTCCGATTTCTCCTAGGCGTGCCGAAATAGCTCAGTTGGGAGAGCTTTAGACTGAAGATCTAAAGGTCCCGGGTTTCCTCGGTAGTATAGTGGTCAGTATCCCCGCCTGTCACGCGGGAGACCGGGTTTCGATTCCCAGCCGTCGAGTTTCCTATGTTTCTTTAATCTTTTTATTTTTATTGGATAACACTAATAATTCTACATGTGCGCTTTCGATTGACTTTAGAAATCTTGACAAACCACATTCGCTGAGTAACACAATTCTTCCTTAGATATATCTTCTCTCGTCCTTTTATGAACAAATAACATCTTGCTGATTCTTTCCAATTTCATTCTGGTAAAGCTGCTTTCCGATTTCCCCTAGGCGTGCCGAAATAGCTCAGTTGGGAGAGCGTTAGACTGAAGATCTAAAGGTCCCTGGTTCGATCCCGAGTTTCGGCAAGCGTAACTGTCCTCGGTAGTATAGTGGTCAGTATCCCCGCCTGTCACGCGGGAGACCGGGGTTCGATTCCCCGCCGGGGAGTTTGTGATATATCAATAATCTTTTTATTTTTATTGGATAACACTAATAATTCTTCATGTGCTCTTTCGATTCACTTTAGAAATCTTGACAAACCACATTCGCTGAGTAACACAATTCTTCCTTAGATGTATCTTCTCTCGTCCTTTTATGAACAAATAACATCTTGCTGATTCTTTCCAGTTTCATTCTGATAAAGCTTCTTTCCGATTTCCCCTAGGCGTACCGAAATAGCTCAGTTGGGAGAGCGTTAGACTGAAGATCTAAAGGTCCCTGGTTCGATCCCGGGTTTCGGCAAGCGTAACTGTCCTCGGTAGTATAGTGGTCAGTATCCCCGCCTGTCACGCGGGAGACCTGGGTTCGATTCCCCGATGGGGAGTTTGCGATATAACATTAATCTTTTTATTTTTATTGGATAACACTAATAATTCTACATGCGCGCTTTCGATTGACTTTAGAAATCTTGACAAACCACATTCGCTGAGTAACACAATTCTTTATTAGATGTATCTTCTCTCGTCCTTTTATGAACAAATATCATCTTGCTGATTCTTTCCAATTTCATTCTGGTAAAGATGCTTTCCGATTTCTCCTAGGCGTGCCGAAATAGCTCAGTTGGGAGAGCGTTAGACTGAAGATCTAAAGGTCCCTGGTTCGATCCCGGGTTTCGGCAAGCGTAACTGTCCTCGGTAGTATAGTGGTCAGTATCCCCGCCTGTCACGCGGGTGACCGGGGTTTCGATTCCCCGAAGGGGAGTTTGCGATATAGCATTAATCTTTTTATTTTTATTTTTATTGGATAACACTAATAATTCTACATGTGCTCTTTCGATTTACTTTAGAAATCTTGACAAATCACATTCGCTGAGTAACACAATTCTTCCTTAGATGTATCTTCTCTCGTCCTTTTATGAACAAATAACATCTTGCTGATTCTTTCCAGTTTCTTTCTCATAAAGCTGCTTTCCGATTTCTCCTAGGCGTGCCGAAATAGCTCAGTTGGGAGAGCGTTAGACTGAAGATCTAAAGGTCCCTGGTTCGATCCCGGGTTTCGGCAAGCGTAATTGTCCTCGGTAGTATAGTGGTCAGTATCCCCGCCTGTCACGCGGGAGAGCGGGGTTCGATTCCCCGGCGGGGAGTTTGCGATATATCAATAATCTTTTTATTTTTATTGGATAACACTAATAATTCTACATGTGCGCTTTCGATTGACTTTAGAAATCTTGACAAACCACATTCGCTGAGTAACACAATTCTTTATTAGATGTATCTTCTCTCGTCCTTTTATGAACAAATAACATCTTGCTGATTCTTTCCAATTTCATTCTGGTAAAGCTGCTTTCCGATTTCTCCTAGGTGTGCCGAAATAGCTCAGTTGCGAGAGCGTTAGACTGAAGATCTAAAGGTCCCTGGTTCGATCCCGGGTTTCGGCAAGCGTAACTGTCCTCGGTAGTATAGTGGTCAGTATCCCCGCCTGTCACGCGGGAGACCGGGGTTCGATTCCCCGCCGTCGAGTTTGCTATATTTCTTTAATCTTTTTATTTTTATTGGATAACACTAATAATTCTACATGTGCGCTTTCGATTGACTTTAGAAATCTTGACAAACCACATTCGCTGAGTAACACAATTCTTTATTAGATGTATCTTATCTCGTCCTTTTATGAACAAATAACATCTTGCTGATTCTTTCCAATTTCATTCTGGTAAAGCTGCTTTCCGATTTCTCCTAGGCGTGCCGAAATAGCTCAGTTGGGAGAGCGTTAGACTGAAGATCTAAAGGTCCCTGGTTCGATCCCGGGTTTCGGCAAGCGTAACTGTCTTCGGTAGTATAGTGGTCAGTATCCCCGCCTGTCACGCGGGACACCGGGGTTCGATTACCCGCCGGAGCGTTTGCGATATAACATTAATCTTTTTATTTTTATTGGATATCTCTAATAATTCTACATGTGCGCTTTCGATTGACTTTAGAAATCTTGACAAACCACATTCGCTGAGTAACACAATTCTTTATTAGATGTATCTTCTCTCGTCCTTTTATGAACAAATAACATCTTGCTGATTTTTTCCAATTTCATTCTGGTAAAGCTGCTTTCCGATTTCTCCTAGGCGTGCCGAAATAGCTCAGTTGGGAGAGCGTTAGACTGAAGATCTAAAGGTAACTGGTTCGATCCCGGGTTTCGGCAAGCGTAACTGTCCTTGATAGTATAGTGGTCAGTATCCCCGCCTGTCACGCGGGAGACCGGGGTTCGATTCCCCACCGGGGAGTTTGCTATATTTCTTTATTCTTTTTATTTTTATTGGATAACATTAATAATTCTACATGTGCGCTTTCGATTGACTTTAGAAATCTCGACAAACCACATTCGCTGAGTAACACAATTCTTCCTTAGATGTATCTTCTCTCGTCCTTTTATGAACAAATAACATCTTGCTGATTCTTTCCAATTTCATTCTGGTAAAGCTGTTTTCCGATTTCTCCTAGGCGTGCCGAAATAGCTCAGTTGGGAGAGCGTTAGACTGAAGATCTAAAGGTCCCTGGTTCGACCCCGGGTTTCGGCAAGCGTAACTGTCCTCTTTAGTATAGTGGTCAGTATCCCCGACTGTCACGCGGGAGACCGGGGTTCGATTCCCCGCCGGGGAGTTTGCTATATTTCTTTAATCTTTTTATTTTTATTGGATAACATTAATAATTCTACATGTGCGCTTTCGATTGACTTTAGAAATCTCGACAAACCACATTCGCTGAGTAACACAATTCTTCCTTAGATGTATCTTCTCTCGTCCTTTTATGAACAAATAACATCTTGCTGATTCTTTCCAATTTCATTCTTTTAAAGCTGTTTTCCGATTTCTCCTAGGCGTGCCGAAATAGCTCAGTTGGGAGAGCGTTAGACTGAAGATCTAAAGGTCCCTGGTTCGATCCCGGGTTTCGGCAAGCGTAATTGTCCTCGGTAGTATAGTGGTCAGTATCCCCGCCTGTCACGCGGGAGACCGGGGTTCGATTCCCCGCCGGGGAGTTTGCTATATTTCTTTAATCTTTTTATTTTTAATGGATAACACTAATAATTCTACATGTGAGCTTTCGATTGACTTTAGAAATCTTGACAAACCACATTCGCTGAGTAACACAATTCTTTATTAGATGTATCTTCTCTCGTCCTTTTCTGAACAAATAACATCTTGCTGATTCTTTCCAGTTTCATTCTCATAAAGCTGCTTTCCGATTTCTCCTAGGCGTGCCGACATAGCTCAGTTGGGAGAACGTTAGACTGAAGATCTAAAGGTTCCTGGTTCGATTCCGGGTTTCGGCAAGCGTAACTGTCCTGGGTAGTATAGGGGTCAGTTTCCCCGCCTGTCACGCGGGAGACCGGGGTTCGATTCCCCGCCGGGGAGTTTGCGATATATCAATAATCTTTTTATTTTTATTGGATAACACTAATAATACTACATGTGCGCTTTCGATTGACTTTAGAAATCTTGACAAACCACATTCGCTGAGTAACACAATTTTTTATTAGATGTATCTTCTCTCGTCCTTTTATGAACAAATAACATCTTGCTGATTCTTTCCAATTTCATTCTGGAAAAGCTGCTTTCCGATTCCTCCTACGCGTGCCGAAATAGCTCAGTTGGGAGAGCGTTAGACTGAAGATCTAAAGGTTCCTGGTTCGATCCCGGGTTTCTGCAAGCGTAACTGTCCTCGGTAGTATAGTGGTCAGTATCCTCGCCTGTCACGCGGGAGACCGGGGTTCGATTCCCCGCCGGGGAATTTGCTATATTTCTTTAATCTTTTTATTTTTAATGGATAACACTAATAATTCTACATGTGCGCTTTCGATTGACTTTAGAAATCTTGACAAACCACATTCGCTGAGTAACACAATTCTTTATTAGATGTATCTTCTCTCGTCCTTTTATGAACAAATAACATCTTGCTGATTCTCTCCAGTTTCATTCTGGTAAAGCTGCTTTCCGATTTCTCCTAGGCGTGCCGAAATAGCTCAGTTGGGAGAGCGTTAGACTGAAGATCTAAAGGTCCCTGGTTCGATCCCTTGTTTCGGCAAGCGTAACTGTCCTCGGTATTATAGTGGTCAGTATCCCCGCCTGTCACGCGGGAGACCGGGGTTCGATTCCCCGCCGGGGAGTTTGCTATATAACATTAATCTTTTTATTGGATAACACTAATAACTCTACATGTGCTCTTTCGATTGACTTTAGAAATCTTGACAAACCACATTCGCTGAGTAACACAATTCTTCCTTAGATGTAAATTCTCTCGTCCTTTTATGAACAAATAACATCTTGCTGATTCTTTCCAGTTTCATTCTGGTAAAGCTGCTTTCCGATTTCTCCTAGGCGTGCCAAAATAGATCAGTTGGGAGAGCGTTAGACTGAAGATCTAACGGTCCCTAGTTCGACCCCGGGTTTCAGCAAGCGTAACTGTCCTCGGTAGTATAGTGGTCAGTATCCCCGCCTGTCACGCGGGAGACCGGGGTTCGATTCCCCGCCGGGGAGTTTGCGATATAACAATAATCTTTTTATTTTTATCGGATAACACTAATAATTCTACATGTGTGCTTTCGATTGACTTTAGAAATCTTGACAAACCACATTCGCTGAGTAACACAATTCTTCCTTAGATGTATCTTCTCTCGTCCTTTTATGAACAAATACCATCTTGCTGATTCTTTCCAGTTTCATTCTGGTAAAGCTGCTTTCCGATTTCTCCTAGGCGTGCCGAAATAGCTCAGTTGGGAGAGCTTTAGACTGAAGATCTAAAGGTCCCGGGTTTCGGCAAGCGTAACTGTCCTCGGTAGTATAGTGGTCAGTATCCCCGCCTGTCACGCGGCAGACCGGGGTTCGATTCCCCGCCCGGGAGTTTTCTATATTTCTTTAATCTTTTTATTTTTATTGGATAACACTAATAACTCTACATGTGCGCTTTCGATTGACTTTAGAAATCTTGACAAACCACATTCGCTGAGTAACACAATTCTTCCTTAGATGTATCTTCTCTCGTCCTTTTATGAACAAATAACATCTTGCTGATTCTTTCCAATTTCATTCTGGTAAAGCTGCTTTCCGATTTCTCCTAGGCGTGCCGAAATAGCTCAGTTGGGAGAGCGTTAGACTGAAGATCTAAAGGTAACTGGTTCGATCCCGGGTTTCCGCAAGCGTAACTGTCCTCGGTAGTATAGTGGTCTGTATCCCCGCCTGTCACGCGGGAGACCGGGGTTCAATTCCCCGCCGTCGAGTTTGCTATATTTCTTTTATCTTTTTATTTTTATTGGATAACACTAATAACTCTACATGTGCGCTTTCGATTGACTTTAGAAATCTTGACAAACCACATTCGCTGAGTAACACAATTCTTCCTTAGATGTATCTTCTCTCGTCCTTTTATGAACAAATAACATCTTGCTGATTCTTTCCAATTTCATTCTGGTAAAGCTGCTTTCCGATCTCTCCTAGGCGTGCCGAAATAGCTCAGTTGGGAGAGCGTTAGACTGAAGATCTAAAGGTCCCTGGTTCGATCCCGGGTTTCGGCAAGCGTAACTGTCCTCGGTAGTATAGTGGTCAGTATCCCCGCCTGCCACGCGGGAGACCGGGATTCGATTCCCCGCCGGGGAGTTTGCGATATAACATTAATCTTTTTATTTTTATTGGATAACACTAATAATTCTACATGCGCGCTTTCGATTGACTTTAGAAATCTTGACAAACCACATTCGCTGAGTAACACAATTCTTTATTAGATGTATCTTCTCTCGTCCTTTAATGAACAAATAACATCTTGCTGATTCTTTCCAATTTCATTCTGGTAAAGCTGCTTTCCGATTTCTCCTAGGCGTGCCGAAATAGCTCAGTTGGGAGAGCGTTTGACTGAAGATCTAAAGGTCCCTGGTTCGATCCCGGGTTTCGGCAAGCGTAACTGTCCTAGGTAGTATAGTGGTCAGTATCCCCGCCTGTCACGCGGGAGACCGAGGTTCGATTCCCCGCCTGGGAGTTTGCTATATTTCTTTAATCTTTTTATTTTTATTGGATAACACTAATAATTCTACATGTGCGCTTTCGATTGACTTTAGAAATCTTGACAAACCACATTCGCTGAGTAACACAATTCTTTATTAGACGTATCTTCTCTCGTCCTTTTATGAACAAATAACATCTTGCTGATTTTTTCCAATTTCATTCTGGTAAAGCTGCTTTCCGATTTCTCCTAGGCATGCCGAAATAGCTCAGTTGGGAGAGCGTTAGACTGAACATCTAAAGGTCCCTGGTTCGATCCCGGGTTTCGGCAAGCGTAACTGTCCTCCGTAGTATAGTGGTCAGTATCCCCGCCTGTCACGCGGGAGACCGGGGTTCGATTCCCCGCCGGGGAGTTTGTGATATATCAATAATCTTTTTATTTTTATTGGATAACACTAATAATTCTACATGTGCGCTTTCGATTGACTTTAGAAATCTTGACAAACCACATTCGCTGAGTAACACAATTCTTCCTTAGATGTATCTTCTCTCGTCCTTTTATGAACAAATAACATCTTGCTGATTCTTTCCAGTTTCATTCTGGTAAAGCTGCTTTCCGATTTCTCCTAGGCGTGCCGAAATAGCTCAGTTGGGAGAGTTTTAGACTGAAGATCTAAAGGTCCCGGGTTTCCTCGGTAGTATAGTGGTCAGTATCATCGCCTGTCACGCGGGAGACCGGGGTTCGATTCCCCTCCGGGGCGTTTGCGATATAACATTAATCTTTTTATTTTTATTGGATAACACTAATAATTCTACATGTGCGCTTTCGATTGACTTTAGAAATCTTGACAAACCACATTCGCTGAGTAACACAATTCTTCCTTAGATGTATCTTCTCTCGTCCTTTTATGAACAAATAACATCTTGCTGATTCTTTCCAATTTCATTCTGGTAAAGCTGCTTTCCGATTTCCCCTAGGCGTGCCGAAATAGCTCAGATGGGAGAGCGTTAGACTGAAGATCTAAAGGTACCTGGTTCGATCCCGGGTTTCGGCAAGCGTAACTGTCCTCGGTAGTATAGTGGTCAGTATCCCCGCCTGTCACGCGGGAGACCGGGGTTCGATTCCCCTCCGGGGCGTTTGCGATATAACATTAATCTTTTTATTTTTATTGGATAACACTAATAATTCTACATGTGCTCTTTCGATTGACTTTAGAAATCTTGACAAACCACATTCGCTGAGTAACACAATTCTTCCTTAGATGTATCTTCTCTCGTCCTTTTATGAACAAATAACATCTTGCTGATTCTTTCCAGTTTCATTCTGATAAAGATTCTTTCCGATTTCCCCTAGGCGTACCGAAATAGCTCAGTTGGGAGAGCGTTAGACTGAAGATCTAAAGGTCCCTGGTTCGATCCCGGGTTTCGGCAAGCGTAACTGTCCTCGGTAGTATAGTGGTCAGTATCCCCGCCTGTCACGCGGGAGACCTGGGTTCGATTCCTCGATGGGGAGTTTGCGATATAACATTAATCTTTTTATTTTTATTGGATAACACTAATAATTCTAATTGCGCGCTTTCGATTGACTTTAGAAATCTTGACAAACCACATTCGCTGAGTAACACAATTCTTTATTAGATGTATCTTCTCTCGTCCTTTTATGAACAAATAACATCTTGCTGATTCTTTCCAATTTCATTCTGGTAAAGCTGCTTTCCGATTTCTCCTAGGCGTGCCGAAATAGCTCAGTTGGGAGAGCGTTAGACTGAAGATCTAAAGGTCCCTGGTTCGATCCCGAGATTCGGGAAGCGTAACTGTCCTCAGTAGTATAGTGGTCAGTATCCCCGCCTGTCACGCGGGAGACCGGGATTCGATTCTCCGCCGGGGAGTTTGCGATATAACATTGATCTTTTTATTTTTATTGGATAACACTAATAATTCTACATGTGCTCTTTCGATTCACTTTAGATTTCTTGACAAACCACATTCGCTGAGTAACACAATTCTTCCTTAGATGTATCTTCTCTCGTCCTTTTATGAACAAATAACATCTTGCTGATTCTTTCCAGTTTCATTCTGGTAAAGCTGCTTTCCGATTTCTCCTAGGCGTGCCGAAATAGCTCAGTTGGGAGAGCTTTAGACTGAAGATCTAAAGGTCCCTGGTTCGATCCCGGGTTTCGGCAAGCAAAACTGTCCTCGGTAGTATAGTGGTCAGTATCCCCGCCTGTCACGCGGGAGACCGGGGTTCGATTCCCCTCCGGGGCGTTTGCGATATAACATTAATCTTTTTATTTTTATTGGATAACACTAATAATTCTACATGTGCTCTTTCGATTGACTTTAGAAATCTTGACAAACCACATTCGCTGAGTAACACAATTCTTCCTTAGATGTATCTTCTCTCGTCCTTTTATGAACAAATAACATCTTGCTGATTCTTTCCAATTTCATTCTGGTAAAGCTGCTTTCCGATTTCTCCTAGGCGTGCCGAAATAGCTCAGTTGGGAGAGCGTTAGACTGAAGATCTAAAGGTAACTGGTTCGATCCCGGGTTTCCGCAAGCGTAACTGTCCTCGGTAGTATAGTGGTCAGTATCCCCGCCTGTCACGCGGGAGACCGGGGTTCAATTCCCCGCCGTCGAGTTTGCTATATTTCTTTTATCTTTTTATTTTTATTGGATAACACTAATAACTCTACATGTGCGCTTTCGATTGACTTTAGAAATCTTGACAAACCACATTCGCTGAGTAACACAATTCTTTATTAGATGTATCTTCTCTCGTCCTTTTTTGAACAAATAACATCTTGCTGTTTCTTTCCAATTTCATTCTGGTAAAGCTGCTTTCCGATTTCTCCTAGGCGTGCCGAAATAGCTCAGTTGGGAGAGCGTTTGACTGATGATCTAAAGGTCCCTGGTTCGATCCCGGGTTTCGGGAAGCGTAACTGTCCTCGGTAGTATAGTGGTCAGTATCCCCGCCTGTCACGCGGGAGACCGGGATTCGATTCTCCGCCGGGGAGTTTGCGATATAACATTAATCTTTTTATTTTTATTGGATAACACTAATAATTCTACATGTGCTCTTTCGATTCACTTTAGAAATCTTAACAAACCACATTCGCTGAGTAACACAATTCTTCCTTAGATGTATCTTCACTCGTCCTTTTATGAACAAATAACATCTTGTTGATTCTTTCCAGTTTCATTCTGGTAAAGCTGCTTTCCGATTTCTCCTAGGCGTGCCGCAATAGCACAGATGGGAGAGCGTTAGACTGAAGATCTAAAGGTCCCTGGTTCGATCCCGGGTTTCGGCAAGCGTAACTGTCCTCGGTAGTATAGTGGTCAGTATCCCCGCCTGTCACGCGGGAGACCTGGGTTCGATTCCCCGATGGGGAGTTTGCGATATAACATTAATCTTTTTATTTTTATTGGATAACACTAATAATTCTACATGCGCGCTTTCGATTGACTTTAGAAATCTTGACAAACCACATTCGCTGAGTAACACAATTCTTTATTAGATGTATCTTCTCTCGTCCTTTTATGAACAAATAACCTCTTGCTGATTCTTTCCAATTTCATTCTGGTAAAGCTGCTTTCCGATTTCTCCTAGGCGTGCCGAAATAGCTCAGGTGGGAGAGCGTTAGACTGAAGATCTAAAGGTCCCTGGTTCGATCTCGGGTTTCGGGAAGCGTAACTGTCCTCGGTAGTATAGTGGTCATTATCCCCGCCTGTCACGCGGGAGACCGGGATTCGATTCTCCGCCGGGGAGTTTGCGATATAACATTGATCTTTTTATTTTTATTGGATAACACTAATAATTCTACATGTGCTCTTTCGATTCACTTTAGAAATCTTGACAAACCACATTCGCTGAGTAACACAATTCTTCCTTATATGTATCTTCTCTCGTCCTTTTATGAACAAATAACATCTTGCTGATTCTTTCCAGTTTCATGCTGGTAAAGCTGCTTTCCGATTTCTCCTAGGCGTGCCGCAATAGCTCAGTTGGGAGAGCTTTAGACTGAAGATCTAAAGGTCCCGGGTTTCGGCAAGCGTAACTGTCCTCGGTAGTATAGTGGCCAGTATCCCCGCCTGTCACGCGGAAGACCGGGGTTCGATTCCCCGCCGCGGAGTTTGCTATATTTCTTTAATCTTTTTATTTTTATTGGATAACACTAATAATTCTACATGTGCGCTTTCGATTGACTTTAGAAATCTTGACAAACCACATTCGCTGAGTAACACAATTCTTCCTTAGATGTATCTTCTCTCGTCCTTTTATGAACAAATAACATCTTGCTGATTCTTTCCAATTTCATTCTGATAAAGCTTCTTTCCGATTTCCCCTAGGCGTACCGAAATAGCTCAGTTGGGAGAGCGTTAGACTGAAGATCTAAAGGTCCCTGGTTCGTTCCCGGGTTTCGGCAAGCGTAACTGTCCTCGGTAGTATAGTGGTCAGTATCCCCGCCTGTCACGCGGGAGACCTGGGTTCGATTCCCCGATGGGGAGTTTGCGATATAACATTAATCTTTTTATTTTTATTGGATAACACTAATAATTCTACATGCGCGCTTTCGATTGACTTTAGAAATCTTGACAAACCACATTCGCTGAGTAACACAATTCTTTATTAGATGTATCTTCTCTCGTCCTTTTATGAACAAATAACATCTTGCTGATTCTTTCCAATTTCATTCCGATAAAGCTGCTTTCCGATTTCTTCTAGGCGTGCCGAAATAGCTCAGTTGGGAGAGCGTTAGACTGAAGATCTAAAGGTCCCTGGTTCGATCCCGGGTTTCGGGAAGCGTAACTGTCCTCGGTAGTATAGTGGTCAGTATCCCCGCCTGTCACGCGGGAGACCGGGATTCGATTCTCCGCCGGGGAGTTTGCGATATAACATTGATCTTTTTATTTTTATTGGATAACACTAATAATTCTACATGTGCTCTTTCGATTCACTTTAGAAATCTTGACAAACCACATTCGCTGAGTAACACAATTCTTCCTTAGATGTATCTTCTCTCGTCCTTTTATGAACAAATAACATCTTGCTGATTCTTTCCAGTTTCATTCTGGTAAAGCTGCTTTCCTATTTCTCCTAGGCGTGCCGAAATAGCTCAGTTGGGAGAGCGTTAGACTGAAGATCTAAAGGTAACTGGTTCGATCCCGGGTTTCGGCAAGCGTAACTGTCCTCGGTAGTATAGTGGTCAGTATCCCCGCCTGTCACGCGAGAGACCGGGGTTCGATTCCCCGCCGTCGAGTTTGCTATGTTTCTTTAATCTTTTTATTTTTATTGGATAACACTAATAATTCTACATGTGCGCTTTCGATTGACTTTAGAAATCTTGACAAACCACATTCGCTGAGTAACACAATTCTTCCTTAGATGTATCTTCTCTCGTCCTTTTATGAACAAATAACATCTTGCTGATTCTTTCCAGTTTCATTTTGATAAAGCTGCTTTCCGATTTCTCCTAGGCGTGCCGAAATAGCTCAGTTGGGAGAGCGTTAGACTGAAGATCTAAAGGTCCCTGGTTCGATCCCGGGTTTCGGCAAGCGTAACTGTCCTCGGTAGTATAGTGGTCAGTATCCACGCGGGACACCGGGGTTCGATTACCCGCCGGAGCGTTTGCGATATAACATTAATCTTTTTATTTTTATTGGATAACACTAATAATTCTACATGTGCTCTTTCGATTGACTTTAGAAATCTTGACAAACCACATTCGCTGAGTAACACAATTCTTCCTTAGATGTATCTTCTCTCGTCCTTTTATGAACAAATAACATCTTGCTGATTCTTTCCAGTTTCATTCTGGTAAAGCTGCTTTCCGATTTCTCCTAGGCGTGCCGAAATAGCTCAGTTGGGAGAGCTTTAGACTGAATATCTAAAGGTCCCGGGTTTCGGCAAGCGTAACTGTCCTCGGTAGTATAGTGGTCAGTATCCCCGCCTGTCACGCGGGAGACCTGGGTTCGATTCCCCTCCGGGGCGTTTGCGATATAACATTAATCTTTTTATTTTTATTGGATAACACTAATAATTCTACATGTGCTCTTTCGATTGACTTTAGAAATCTTGTCAAACCACATTCGCTGAGTAACACAATTCTTCCTTAGATGTATCTTCTCTCGTCCTTTTATGAACAAATAACATCTTGCTGATTCTTTCCAGTTTCATTCTGATAAAGCTTCTTTCCGATTTCCCCTAGGCGTACCGAAATAGCTCAGTTGGGAGAGCGTTAGACTGAAGATCTTAAGTTCCCTGGTTCGATCCCGTGTTTCGGCAAGCGTAACTGTCCTCGGTAGTATAGTGGTCAGTATCCCCGCCTGTCACGCGGGAGACCTGGGTTCGATTCCCCGATGGGGAGTTTGCGATATAACATTAATCTTTTTATTTTTATTGGATAACACTAATAATTCTACATGCGCGCTTTCGATTGACTTTAGAAATCTTGACAAACCACATTCGCTGAGTAACACAATTCTTTATTAGATGTATCTTCTCTCGTCCTTTTATGAACAAATAACATCTTGCTGATTCTTTCCAATTTCATTCTGGTAAAGCTGCTTTCCGATTTCCCCTAGGCGTGCCGAAATAGCTCAGATGGGAGAGCGTTAGACTGAAGATCTAAAGGTCCCTGGTTCGATCCCGGGTTTCGGCAAGCGTAACTGTCCTCGGTAGTATAGTGGTCAGTATCCCGGCCTGTCACGCGGGAGACCTGGGTTCGATTCCCCGATGGGGAGTTTGCGATATAACATTAATCTTTTTATTTTTATTGGATAACACTAATAATTCTACATGCGCGCTTTCGATTGACTTTAGAAATCTTGACAAACCACATTCGCTGAGTAACACAATTCTTTATTAGATGTATCTTCTCTCGTCCTTTTATGAACAAATAACATCTTGCTGATTCTTTCCAATTTCATTCTGGTAAAGCTGCTTTCCGATTTCTCCTAGGCGTGCCGAAATAGCTGAGGTGGGAGAGCGTTAGACTGAAGATCTAAAGGTCCCTGGTTCGATCCCGGGTATCGGGGAGCGTAACTGTCCTCTGTAGTATAGTGGTCAGTATCCCCGCCTGTCACGCGGGAGACCGGGATTCGATTCTCCGCCGGGGAGTTTGCGATATAACATTGATAATTTAATTTTTATTGGATAACACTAATAATTCTACATGTGCTCTTTCGATTCACTTTAGAAATCTTGACAAACCACATTCGCTGAGTAACACAATTCTTCCTTAGATGTATCTTCTCTCGTCCTTTTATGAACAAATAACATCTTGCTGATTCTTTCCAGTTTCATGCTGGTAAAGCTGCTTTCCGATTTCTCCTAGGCGTGCCGCAATAGCTCAGTTGGGAGAGCTTTAGACTGAAGATCTAAAGGTCCCGGGTTTCGGCAAGCGTAACTGTCCTCGGTAGTATAGTGGTCAGTATCCCCGCCTGTCACGCGGGAGACCGGGGTTCGATTCCCCGCCGAAGAGTTTGCTATATTTCTATAATCTTTTTATTTTTATTGGATAACACTAATAATTCTACATGTGCGCTTTCGATTGACTTTAGAAATCTTGACAAACCACATTCGCTGAGTAACACAATTCTTCCTTAGATGTATCTTCTCTCGTCCTTTTATGAACAAATAACATCTTGCTGATTCTTTCCAATTTCATTCTGATAAAGCGTCTTTCCGATTTCCCCTAGGCGTACCGAAATAGCTCAGTTGGGAGAGCGTTAGACTGAAGATCTAAAGGTCCCTGGTTCGTTCCCGGGTTTCGGCAAGCGTAACTGTCCTCGGTAGTATAGTGGTCAGTATCCCCGCCTGTCACGCGGGAGACCTGGGTTCGATTCCCCGATGGGGAGTTTGCGATATAACATTAATCTTTTTATTTTTATTGGATAACACTAATAATTCTACATGCGCGCTTTCGATTGACTTTAGAAATCTTGACAAACCACATTCGCTGAGTAACACAATTCTTTATTAGATGTATCTTCTCTCGTCCTTTTATGAACAAATAACATCTTGCTGATTCTTTCCAATTTCATTCTGATAAAGCTGCTTTCCGATTTCTCCTAGGCGTGCCGAAATAGCTCAGTTGGGAGAGCGTTAGACTGAAGATCTAAAGGTCCCTGGTTCGATCCCGGGTTTCGGGAAGCGTAACTGTCCTCGGTAGTATAGTGGTCAGTATCCCCGCCTGTCACGCGGGAGACCGGGATTCGATTCTCCGCCGGGGAGTTTGCGATATAACATTGATCTTTTTATTTTTATTGGATAACACTAATAATTCTACATGTGCTCTTTCGATTCACTTTAGAAATCTTGACAAACCACATTCGCTGAGTAACACAATTCTTCCTTAGATGTATCTTCTCTCGTCCTTTTATGAACAAATAACATCTTGCTGATTCTTTCCAGTTTCATTCTGGTAAAGCTGCTTTCCGATTTCTCCGAGGCGTGCCGAAATAGCTCAGTTGGGAGAGCGTTAGACTGAAGATCTAAAGGTAACTGGTTCGATCCCGGGTTTCGGCAAGCGTAACCGTCCTCGGTAGTATAGTGGTCAGTATCCCCGCCTGTCACGCGAGAGACCGGGGATCGATTCCCCGCCGTCGAGTTTGCTATGTTTCTTTAATCTTTTTATTTTTATTGGATAACACTAATAATTCTACATGTGCGCTTTCGATTGACTTTAGAAATCTTGACAAACCACATTCGCTGAGTAACACAATTCTTCCTTAGATGTATCTTCTCTCGTCCCTTTATGAACAAATAACATCTTGCTGATTCTTTCCAGTTTCATTCTGATAAAGCTGCTTTCCGATTTCTCCTAGGCGTGTCGAAATAGCTCAGTTGGGAGAGCGTTAGACTGAAGATCTAAAGGTCCCTGGTTCGATCCCGGGTTTCGGCAAGCGTAACTGTCCTCGGTAGTACAGTGGTCAGTATCCCCTCCTGTCACGCGGGACACCGGGGTTCGATTACCCGCCGGAGCGTTTGCGATATAACATTAATCTTTTTATTTTTATTGGATAACACTAATAATTCTACATGTGCTCTTTCGATTGACTTTAGAAATCTTGACAAACCACATTCGCTGAGTAACACAATTCTTCTTTAGATGTATCTTCTCTCGTCCCTTTATGAACAAATAACATCTTGCTGATTCTTTCCAATTTCATTCTGATAAAGCTGCTTTCCGATTTCTCCTAGGCGTGCCGAAATAGCTCAGTTGGGATAGCGTTAGACTGAAGATCTAAAGGTCCCTGGTTCGATCCCGGGTTTCGGCAAGCGTAACTGTCCTCGGTAGTATAGTGGTCAGTATCCCCGCCTGTCACGCGGGAGACCGGGGTTCGATTCCCCGACGGGGAGTTTGCTATATTTCTTTAATCTTTTTATTTTTATTGGATAACACTAATAATTCTACATGTGCGCTTTCGATTGACTTTAGAAATCTTGACAAACCACATTCGCTGAGTAACACAATTCTTCCTTAGATGTATCTTCTCTCGTCCTTTTATGAACAAATAACATCTTGCTGATTCTTTCCAGTTTCATTTTGATAAAGCTGCTTTCCCATTTCTCCTTGGCGTGCCGAAATAGCTCAGTTGGGAGAGCGTTAGACTGAAGATCTAAAGGTAACTGGTTCGATCCCGGGTTTCGGCAAGCGTAACTGTCCTCGGTAGTATAGTGGTCAGTATCCACGCGGGACACCGGGGTTCGATTACCCGCCGGAGCGTTTGCGATATAACATTAATCTTTTTATTTTTATTGGATAACACTAATAATTCTACATGTGCTCTTTCGATTGACTTTAGAAATCTTGACAAACCACATTCGCTGAGTAACACAATTCTTCCTTAGATGTATCTTCTCTCGTCCTTTTATGAACAAATAACATCTTGCTGATTCTTTCCAGTTTCATTCTGGTAAAGCTGCTTTCCGATTTCTCCTAGGCGTGCCGAAATAGCTCAGTTGGGAGAGCGTTAGACTGAAGATCTAAAGGTCCCTGGTTCGTTCCCGGGTTTCGGCAAGCGTAACTGTCCTCGGTAGTATAGTGGTCAGTATCCCCGCCTGTCACGCGGGAGACCGAGGTTCGATTCCCCGCCTGGGAGTTTGCTATATTTCTTTAATCTTCTTATTTTTATTGGATAACACTAATAATTCTACATGTGCGCTTTCGATTGACTTTAGAAATCTTGACAAACCACATTCGCTGAGTAACACAATTCTTTATTAGATGTATCTTCTCTCGTCCTTTTATGAACAAATAACATCTTGCTGATTTTTTCCAATTTCATTCTGGTAAAGCTGCTTTCCGATTTCTCCTAGTCGTGCCGAAATAGCTCAGTTGGGAGAGCGTTAGACTGAAGATCTAAAGGTCCCTGGTTCGATCCCGGGTTTCGGCAAGCGTAACTGTTCTCGGTAGTATAGTGGTCAGTATCCACGCGGGACACCGGGGTTCGATTACCCGCCGGAGCGTTTGCGATATAACATTAATCTTTTTATTTTTATTGGATAACACTAATAATTCTACATTTGCTCTTTCGATTGACTTTAGAAATCTTGACAAACCACATTCGCTGAGTAACACAATTCTTCCTTAGATGTATCTTCTCTCGTCCTTTTATGAACAAATAACATCTTGCTGATTCTTTCCAGTTTCATTCTGGTAAAGCTGCTTTCCGATTTCTCCTAGGCGTGCCGAAATAGCTCAGTTGGGAGAGCGTTAGACTGAAGATCTAAAGGTAACTGGTTCGATCCCGGGTTTCGGCAAGCGTAACTGTCCTCGGTAGTATAGTGGTCAGTATCCCCGCCTGTCACGCGAGAGACCGGGGTTCGATTCCCCGCCGTCGAGTTTGCTATGTTTCTTTAATCTTTTTATTTTTATAGGATAACACTAATAATTCTACATGTGCGCTTTCGATTGACTTTAGAAATCTTGACAAACCACATTCGCTGAGTAACACAATTCTTCCTTAGATGTATCTTCTCTCGTCCCTTTATGAACAAATAACATCTTGCTGATTCTTTCCAGTTTCATTCTGATAAAGCTGCTTTCCGATTTCTCCTAGGCGTGCCGAAATAGCTCAGTTGGGATAGCGTTAGACTGAAGATCTAAAGGTCCCTGGTTCGATCCCGGGTTTCGGCAAGCGTAACTGTCCTCGGTAGTATAGTGGTCAGTATCCCCGCCTGTCACGCGGGAGACCGAGGTTCGATTCCCCGCCTGGGAGTTTGCTATATTTCTTTAATCTTCTTATTTTTATTGGATAACACTAATAATTCTACATGTGCGCTTTCAATTGACTTTAGAAATCTTGACAAACCACATTCGCTGAGTAACACAATTCTTTATTAGATGTATCTTCTCTCGTCCTTTTATGAACAAATAACATCTTGCTGATTTTTTCCAATTTCATTCTGGTAAAGCTGCTTTCCGATTTCTCCTAGTCGTGCCGAAATAGCTCAGTTGGGAGAGCGTTAGACTGAAGATCTAAAGGTCCCTGGTTCGATCCCGGGTTTCGGCAAGCGTAACTGTCCTCGGTAGTATAGTGGTCAGTATCCACGCGGGACACCGGGGTTCGATTACCCGCCGGAGCGTTTGCGATATAACATTAATCTTTTTATTTTTATTGGATAACACTAATAATTCTACATGTGCTCTTTCGATTGACTTTAGAAATCTTGACAAACCACATTCGCTGAGTAACACAATTCTTCCTTAGATGTATCTTCTCTCGTCCTTTTATGAACAAATAACATCTTGCTGATTCTTTCCAGTTTCATTCTGGTAAAGCTGCTTTCCGATTTCTCCTAGGCGTGCCGAAATAGCTCAGTTGGGAGAGCTTTAGACTGAATATCTAAAGGTCCCGGGTTTCGGCAAGCGTAACTGTCCTCGGTAGTATAGTGGTCAGTATCCCCGCCTGTCACGCGGGAGACCGGGGTTCGATTCCCCGACGGGGAGTTTGCGATATAACATTAATCTTTTTATTTTTATTTTTATTTTTATTGGATAACACTAATAATTCTACATGTGCTCTTTCGATTGACTCTAGAAATCTTGACAAACCACATTCGCTGAGTAACACAATTCTTCCTTAAATGTATCTTCTCTCGTCCTGTTATGAACAAATAAAATCTTGCTGATTCTTTCCAGTTTCATTTTGATAAAGCTGCTTTCCGATTTCTCCTAGGCGTGCCGAAATAACTCAGTTGGGAGAGCGTTAGACTGAAGATCTAAAGGTCCCTGGTTCGTTCCCGGGTTTCGGCAAGCGTAAATGTCCTCGGTAGTATAGTGGTCAGTATCCCCGCCTGTCACGCGGGAGACCGGGATTCGATTCTCCGCCGGGGAGTTTGCGATATAACATTGATCTTTTTATTTTTATTGGATAACGCTAATAATTCTACATGTGCTCTTTCGATTCACTTTAGAAATCTTGACAAACCACATTCACTGAGTAACACAATTCTTCCTTAGATGTATCTTCTCTCGTCCTTTTATAAACAAATAACATCTTGCTGATTCTTTCCAGTTTCATTCTGGTAAAGCTGCTTTCCGATTTCTCCTAGGCGTGCCGAAATAGCTCAGTTGGGAGAGCTTTAGACTGAAGATCTAAAGGTCCCGGGTTAAGGCAAGCGTAACTGTCCTCGGTAGTATAGTGGTCAGTATCCCCGCCTGTCACGCGGGAGACCGGGGTTCGATTCCCCGCCGTCGAGTTTGCTATATTTCTTTAATCTTTTTATTTTTATTGGATAACACTAATAATTCTACATGTGCGCTTTCGATTGACTTTAGAAATCTTGACAAACCACATTCGCTGAGTAACACAATTCTTTATTAGATGTATCTTCTCTCGTTCTTTTATGAACAAATAACATCTTGCTGATTCTTTCCATTTTCATTCTGGTAAAGCTGCTTTCCGATTTCTCCTAGGCGTGCCGAAATAGCTCAGTTGGGAGAGCGTTAGACTGAAGATCTAAAGGTCCCTGGTTCGATCCCGGGTTTCGGCAAGCGTAACTGTCCTCGGTAGTATAGTGGTCAGTATCCCCGCCTGTCACGCGGGAGACCGGGGTTTCGATTCCCCGACGGGGAGTTTGCGATATAGCATTAATCTTTTTATTTTTATTTTTATTGGATAACACTAATAATTCTACATGTGCTCTTTCGATTTACTTTAGAAATCTTGACAAATCACATTCGCTGAGTAACACAATTCTTCCTTAGATGTATCTTCTCTCGTCCTTTTATGAACAAATAACATCTTGCTGATTCTTTCCAGTTTCTTTCTCATAAAGCTGCTTTCCGATTTCTCCTAGGCGTGCCGAAATAGCTCAGTTGGGAGAGCGTTAGACTGAAGATCTAAAGGTCCCTGGTTCGATCCCGGCTTTCGGCAAGCGTAATTGTCCTCGGTAGTATAGTGGTCAGTATCCCCGCCTGTCACGCGGGAGACCGGGGTTCGATTCCCCGCCGTCGAGTTTGCTATATTTCTTTAATCTTTTTATTTTTATTGGATAACACTAATAATTCTACATGTGCGCTTTCGATTGACTTTAGAAATCTTGACAAACCACATTCGCTGAGTAACACAATTCTTTATTACATGTATCTTCTCTCGTCCTTTTATGAACAAATAACATCTTGCTGATTTTTTCCAATTTCATTCTGGTAAAGCTGCTTTCCGATTTCTCCTAGGCGTGCCGAAATAGCTCAGTTGGGAGAGCGTTAGACTGAAGATCGAAAGGTCCCTGGTTCGATCCCGGGTTTCGGCAAGCGTAACTGTCTTCGGTAGTATAGTGATCAGTATCCCCGCCTGTCACGCGGGACACCGGGGTTCGATTACCCACCGGAGCGTTTGCGATATAACATTAATCTTTTTATTTTTATTGGATAACAATAATAATTATACATGTGCTCTTTCGATTGACTTTAGAAATCTTAACAAACCACATTCGCTGAGTAACACAATTCTTCCTTAGATGTATCTTCTCTCGTCCTTTTATGAACAAATACCATCTTGCTGATTCTTTCCAGTTTCATTCTGATAAAGCTTCTTTCCGATTTCTCCTAAGCGTGCCGAAATAGCTCAGTTGGGAGAGCGTTAGACTGAAGATCTAAAGGTCCCTGGTTCGATCCCGGGTTTCGGCAAGCGTAACTGTCCTCGGTAGTACAGTGGTCAGTATCCCCTCCTGTCACGCGGGACACCTTGGTTCGATTACCCGCCGGAGCGTTTGCGATATAACATTAATCTTTTTATTTTTATTGGATAACACTAATAATTCTACATGTGCTCTTTCGATTGACTTTAGAAATCTTGACAAACCATATTCGCTGAGTAACACAATTCTTCCTTAGATGTATCTTCTCTCGTCCCTTTATGAACAAATAACATCTTGCTGATTCTTTCCAGTTTCATTCTGATAAAGCTGCTTTCCGATTTCTCCTAGGCGTGCCGAAATAGCTCAGTTGGGATAGCGTTAGACTGAAGATCTAAAGGTCCCTGGTTCGATCCCGGGTTTCGGCAAGCGTAACTGTCTTCGGTAGTATAGTGATCAGTATCCCCGCCTGTCACGCGGGACACCGGGGTTCGATTACCCGCCGGAGCGTTTGCGATATAACATTAATCTTTTTATTTTTATTGGATAACAATAATAATTATACATGTGCTCTTTCGATTGACTTTAGAAATCTTAACAAACCACATTCGCTGAGTAACACAATTCTTCCTTAGATGTATCTTCTCTCGTCCTTTTATGAACAAATACCATCTTGCTGATTCTTTCCAGTTTCATTCTGATAAAGCTTCTTTCCGATTTCTCCTAAGCGTGCCGAAATAGCTCAGTTGGGAGAGCGTTAGACTGAAGATCTAAAGGTCCCTGGTTCGATCCCGGGTTTCGGCAAGCGTAACTGTCCTCGGTAGTACAGTGGTCAGTATCCCCTCCTGTCACGCGGGACACCGGGGTTCGATTACCCGCCGGAGCGTTTGCGATATAACATTAATCTTTTTATTTTTATTGGATAACACTAATAATTCTACATGTGCTCTTTCGATTGACTTTAGAAATCTTGACAAACCACATTCGCTGAGTAACACAATTCTTCCTTAGATGTATCTTCTCTCGTCCCTTTATGAACAAATAACATCTTGCTGATTCTTTCCAGTTTCATTCTGATAAAGCTGCTTTCCGATTTCTCCTAGGCGTGCCGAAATAGCTCAGTTGGGATAGCGTTAGACTGAAGATCTAAAGGTCCCTGGTTCGATCCCGGGTTTCGGCAAGCGTAACTGTCCTCGGTAGTATAGTGGTCAGTATCCCCGCCTGTCACGCGGGAGACCGGGGTTCGATTCCCCGACGGGGAGTTTGCTATATTTCTTTAATCTTTTTATTTTTATTGGATAACACTAATAATTCTACATGTGCGCTTTCGATTGACTTTAGAAATCTTGACAAACCACATTCGCTGAGTAACACAATTCTTTCTTAGATGTATCTTCTCTCGTCCTTTTATGAACAAATAACATCTTGCTGATTCTTTCCAGTTTCATTTTGATAAAGCTGCTTTCCGATTTCTCCTAGGCGTGCCGAAATAGCTCAGTTGGGAGAGCGTTAGACTGAAGATCTAAAGGTCCCTGGTTGGATCCCGGGTTTCGGCAAGCGTAACTGTCCTCTGTAGTATAGTGGTCAGTATCCCCGCCTGTCACGCGGGAGACCGGGATTCGATTCTCCGCCGGGGAATTTGCGATATAACATTGATCTTTTTATTTTTATTGGATAACACTAATAATTCTACATGTGCTCTTTCGATTCACTTTAGAAATCTTGACAAACCACATTCGCTGAGTAACACAATTCTTCCTTAGATGTATCTTCTCTCGTCCTTTTATGAACAAATAACATCTAGCTGATTCTTTCCAGTTTCATTCTGATAAAGATTCTTTCCGATTTCTCCTAAGCGTGCCGAAATAGCTCAGATGGGAGAGCGTTAGACTGAAGATCTAAAGGTCCCTGGTTCGATTCCGGCTTTCGGCAAGCTTAACTGTCCTCGGTAGTATAGTGGTCAGTATCCCCGCCTGTCACGCGGGAGACCGGGGTTCGATTCCCCGCCGGGGAGTTTGCAATATATCAATAATCTTTTTATTTTTCTTGGATAACACTAATAATTCTACATGTGCGCTTTCGATTGACTTTAGAAATCTTGACAAACCACATTCGCTGAGTAACACAATTCTTCCTTAGATGTATCTTCTCTCGTCCTTTTATGAACAAATAACATCTTGCTGATTCTTTCCAATTTCATTCTGGTAAAGCTGCTTTCCGATTTCTCCTAGGCGTGCCGAAATAGCTCAGTTGGGCGAGCGTTAGACTGAAGATCTAAAGGTCAAGGTTCGATCCCGGGTTTCGGCAATCGGAACTGTCCTCGGTAGTATAGTGGTCAGTATCCCCGCCTGTCACGCGGGACACCGGGGTTCGATTACCCGCCGGGGAGTTTGCTATATTTCTTTAATCTTTTTATTTTTATTGGATAACACTAATAATTCTACATGTGCGCTTTCGATTGACTTTAGAAATCTTGACAAACCACATTCGCTGAGTAACACAATTCTTTATTAGATGTATCTTCTCTCGTCCTTTTATGAACAAATAACATCTTGCTGATTCTTTCCAATTTCATTCTGGTAAAGCTTCTTTCCGATTTCTCGTAGGCGTGCCGAAATAGCTCAGTTGGGAGAGCGTTAGACTGAAGATCTAAAGGTCCCTTGTTCGATCCCGGGTTTCGGCAAGCGTAATTGTCTTCGGTAGTATAGTGGTCAGTATCCCCGCCTGTCACGCGGGACACCGGGGTTCGATTACCCGCCGGAGCGTTTGCGATATAACCATTAATCTTTTTATTTTTATTGGATAACAATAATAATTATACATGTGCTCTTTCGATTGACTTTAGAAATCTTGACAAACCACATTCGCTGAGTAACACAATTCTTCCTTAGATGTATCTTCTCTCGTCCTTTTATGAACAAATAACATCTTGCTGATTCTTTCCAGTTTCATTCTGATAAAGCTGCTTTCCGATTTCTCCTAGGCGTGCCGAAATAGCTCAGTTGGGAGAGCGTTAGACTGAAGATCTAAAGGTCCCTGGTTCGATCCCGGGTTTCGGCAAGCGTAACTGTCCTCGGTAGTATAGTGGTCAGTATCCCCGCCTGTCACGCGGAAGACCGGGGTTCGATTCCCCGCAGGGGAGTTTGCTATATTTCTTTAATCTTTTTATTTTTATTGGATTACATTAATAATTCTACATGTGCGCTTTCGATTGACTTTAGAAATCTTGACAAACCACATTCGCTGAGTAACACAATTCTTCCTTAGATGTATCTTCTCTCGTCCTTTTATGAACAAATAACATCTTGCTGATTCTTTCCACTTTCATTCTGGTAAAGCTGCTTTCCGATTTCTCCTAGGCGTGCCGAAATAGCTCAGTTGGGAGAGCGTTAGACTGAAGATGTAAAGGTCCCTGGTTCGATCCCGGGTTTCGGCAAGCGTAACTGTCCTAGGTAGTATAGTGGTCAGTATCCCCGCCTGTCACGCAGGAGACCGGGGTTCGATTCCCCGCCGGGGAGTTTGCTATATTTCTTTAATCTTTTTGTTTTTATTGGATAACACTAATAATTCTACATGTGCGCTTTCGATTGACTTTAGAAATCTTCACAAACCACATTCGCTGAGTAACACAATTCTTTATTAGATGTATCTTCTCTCGTCCTTTTATGAACAAATAACATCTTGCTGATTCTTTCCAATTTCATTCTGGTAAAGCTGCTTTCCGATTTCTCCTAGGCGTGCCGAAATAGCTCAGTTTATGAGAGCGTTAGACTGAAGATCTAAAGGTCCCTGGTTCGATCCCGGGTTTCGGCAAGCTTAACTGTCCTCGGTAGTATAGTGGTCAGTATCCCCGCCTGTCACGCGGGAGACCGGGGTTCGATTCCCCGCCGGAGAGTTTGCGATATTTCTTTAATTTTTTTATTGGATAACACTAATAATTCTACATTTGCTCTTTCGATTCACTTTTGAAATCTTGACAAACCACATTCGCTGAGTAACACAATTCTTCCTTAGATGTATCTTCTCTCGTCCTTTTATGAACAAATAACATCTTGCTGATTCTTTCCAATTTCATTCTGGTAAAGCTGCTTTCCGATTTCTCCTAGGCGTGCCGAAATAGCTCAGTTGGGAGAGCGTTAGACAGAAGATCTAAGGGTCCCTGGTTCGATCCCGAGTTTCGGCAAGCGTAACTGTCCTCGGTAGTATAGTGGTCAGTATCCCCGCCTGTCATGCGGGAGACCGGGGTTCGATTCCCCGGCAGGGAGTTTGCGATATATCAATAATCTTTTTATTTTTATTGGATAACACTAATAATTCTACATGTGCGCTTTCGATTGACTTTAGAAATCTTGACATACCACATTCGCTGAGTAACACAATTCTTTATTAGATGTATCTTCTCTCGTCCTTTTATGAACAAATAACATTTTGCTGATTCTTTCCAATTTCATTCTGGTAAAGCTGCTTTCCGATTTCTCTTAGGCGTGCCGGAATAGCTCAGTTAAGAGAGCGATAGACTGAAGATCTAAAGGTCCCTGGTTCGATCCCGGGTTTCGGCAAGCGTAACTGTCCCCGGTAGTATAGTGGTCAGTATCCCAGCCTGTCATGCGGGAGACCGGGGTTCGATTCTCCGCCGTCGAGTTCGCTATATTTCTTTAATCTTTTTATTTTTATTGGATAACACTAATAATTCTACATGTGCGCTTTCGATTGACTTTAGAAATCTTGACAAACCACATTCGCTGAGTAACACAATTCTTTATTAGATGTATTTTCTCTCGTCCTTTTATGAACAAATAACATCTTGCTTATTCTTTCCAATTTCATTCTGGTAAAGCTGCTTTCCGATTTCTCCTAGGCGTGCCGAAATAGCTCAGTTGGGAGAGCGTTAGACTGAAGATGTAAAGGTCCCTGGTTCGATCCCGGGTTTCGGCAAGCGTAACTGTCGTAGGTAGTATAGTGGTCAGTATCCCCGCCTGTCACGCGGGAGACCGGGGTTCGATTCCCCGCCGGGGAGTTTGCTATATTTCTTTAATCTTTTTGTTTTTATTGGATAACACTATTAATTCTACATGTGCGCTTTCGATTGACTTTAGAAATCTTCACAAACCACATTCGCTGAGTAACACAATTCTTTATTAGATGTATCTTCTCTCGTCCTTTTATGAACAAATAACATCTTGCTGATTCTTTCCAATTTCATTCTGGTAAAGCTGCTTTCCGATTTCTCCTAGGCTTGCCGAAATAGCTCAGTTGGGAGAGCGTTAGACTGAAGATCTAAAGGTCCCTGGTTCGATCCCGGGTTTCGGCAAGCTTAACTGTCCTCGGTAGTATAGTGGTCAGTATCCCCGCCTGTCACACGGGAGACGGGGTTTGATTACTCGCCGGAGCGTTTGCAATATAACATTAATCTTTTTATTTTTATTGGATAACAATAATAATTATACATGTGCTCTTTCGATTGACTTTAGAAATCTTGACAAACCACATTCGCTGAGTAACACAATTCTTCCTTAGATGTATCTTCTCTCGTCCTTTTATGAACAAATAACATCTTGCTGATTCATTCCAGTTTCATTCTGATACAGCTGCTTTCCGATTTCTCCTAGGCGTGCCGAAATAGCTCAGTTGGGAGAGCGTTAGACTGAAGATCTAAAGGTCCCTGGTTCGATCCCGGGTTTCGGCAAGCGTAACTGTACTCGGTAGTATAGTGGTCAGTATCCCCGCCTGTCACGCGGGAGACCGGGATTCGATTCTCCGCCGGGGAATTTGCGATATAACATTGATCTTTTTATTTTTATTGGATAACACTAATAATTCTAAATGTGCTCTTTCGATTCACTTTAGAAATCTTGACAAACCACATTCGCTGAGTAACACAATTCTTCCTTAGATGTATCTTCTCTCGTCCTTTTATGAACAAATAACATCTTGCTGATTCTTTCCAGTTTCATTCTGATAAAGCTTCTTTCCGATTTCTCCTAAGCGTGCCGAAATAGCTCAGTTGGGAGAGCGTTAGACTGAAGATCTAAAGGTCCCTGGTTCGATCCCGGGTTTCGGCAAGCGTAACTGTACTCGGTAGTATAGTGGTCAGTATCCCCGCCTGTCACGCGGGAGACCGGGATTCGATTCTCCGCCGGGGAATTTGCGATATAACATTGATCTTTTTATTTTTATTGGATAACACTAATAATTCTAAATGTGCTCTTTCGATTCACTTTAGAAATCTTGACAAACCACATTCGCTGAGTAACACAATTCTTCCTTAGATGTATCTTCTCTCGTCCTTTTATGAACAAATAACATCTTGCTGATTCTTTCCAGTTTCATTCTGATAAAGCTTCTTTCCGATTTCTCCTAAGCGTGCCGAAATAGCTCAGATGGGAGAGCGTTAGACTGAAGATCTAAAGGTCCCTGGTTCGATCCCGGCTTTCGGCAAGCTTAACTGTCCTCGGTAGTATAGTGGTCAGTATCCCCGCCTGTCACGCGGGAGACCGGAGTTCGATTCCCCGCCGGGGAGTTTGCGATATATCAATAATCTTTTTATTTTTCTTCTATAACACTAATAATTCTACATGTGCGCTTTCGATTGACTTTAGAAATCTTGACAAACCACATTCGCTGAGTAACACAATTCTTCCTTAGATGTATCTTCTCTCGTCCTTTTATGAACAAATAACATCTTGCCGATTCTTTCCAATTTCATTCTGGTAAAGCTGCTTTCCGATTTCTCCTAGGCGTGCCGAAATAGCTCAGTTGGGCGAGCGTTAGACTGAAGATCTAAAGGTCAAGGTTCGATCCCGCGTTTCGGCAATCGGAACTGTCCTCGGTAGTATAGTGGTCAGTATCCCCGCCTGTCACGCGGGACACCGGGGTTCGATTACCCGCCGGGGAGTTTGCTATATTTCTTTAATCTTTTTATTTTTATTGGATAACACTAATAATTCTACATGTGCGCTTTCGATTGACTTTAGAAATCTTGACAAACCACATTCGCTGAGTAACACAATTCTTTATTAGATGCATCTTCTCTCGTCCTTTTATGAACAAATAACATCTTGCTGATTCTTTCCAATTTCATTCTGGTAAAGCTGCTTTCCGATTTCTCCTAGGCGTGCCGAAATAGCTCAGTTGGGAGAGCGTTAGACTGAAGATGTAAAGGTCCCTGGTTCGATCCCGGGTTTAGGCAAGCGTAACTGTCCTAGGTAGTATAGTGGTCAGTATCCCCGCCTGTCACGCGGGAGACCGGGGTTCGATTCCCCGCCGGGGAGTTCGCTATATTTCTTTAATCTTTTTGTTTTTATTGGATAACACTAATAATTCTACATGTGCGCTTTCGATTGACTTTAGAAATCTTGACAAACCACATTCGCTGAGTAACACAATTCTTCCTTAGATGTATCTTCTCTCGTCCTTTTATGAACAAAAAACATCTTGCTGATTCTTTCCAGTTTCATTCTGATAAAGCTGCTTTCCGATTTCTCCTAGGCGTGCCGAAATAGCTCAGTTGGGAGAGCGTTAGACTGAAGATCTAAAGGTCCCTGGTTCGATCCCGGGTTTCGGCAAGCGTAACTGTCCTCGGTAGTATAGTGGTCAGTATCCCCGCCTGTCACGCGGGACACCGGGGTTCGATTACCCGCCGGGGAGTTTGCTATATTTCTTTAATCTTTTTATTTTTATTGGATAACACTAATAATTCTACATGTGCGCTTTCGATTGACTTTAGAAATCTTGACAAACCACATTCGCTGAGTAACACAATTCTTTATTAGATGCATCTTCTCTCGTCCTTTTATGAACAAATAACATCTTGCTGATTCTTTCCAATTTCATTCTGGTAAAGCTGCTTTCCGATTTCTCCTAGGCGTGCCGAAATAGCTCAGTTGGGAGAGCGTTAGACTGAAGATGTAAAGGTCCCTGGTTCGATCCCGGGTTTAGGCAAGCGTAACTGTCCTAGGTAGTATAGTGGTCAGTATCCCCGCCTGTCACGCGGGAGACCGGGGTTCGATTCCCCTCCGGGGAGTTCGCTATATTTCTTTAATCTTTTTGTTTTTATTGGATAACACTAATAATTCTACATGTGCGCTTTCGATTGACTTTAGAAATCTTGACAAACCACATTCGCTGAGTAACACAATTCTTCCTTAGATGTATCTTCTCTCGTCCTTTTATGAACAAATAACATCTTGCTGATTCTTTCCAGTTTCATTCTGATAAAGCTGCTTTCCGATTTCTCCTAGGCGTGCCGAAATAGCTCAGTTGGGAGAGCGTTAGACTGAAGATCTAAAGGTCCCTGGTTCGATCCCGGGTTTCGGCAAGCGTAACTGTCATCGGCAGTATAGTGGTCAGTATCCCCGCCTGTCACGTGGGAGACCGGGGTTCGATTCCCCGCCGGGGAGTTTGCTATATTTCTTTAATCTTTTTGTTTTTATTGGATAACACTATTAATTCTACATGTGCGCTTTCGATTGACCTTAGAAATCTTCACAAACCACATTCGCTGAGTAACACAATTCTTTATTAGATGTATCTTCTCTCGTCCTTTTATGAACAAATAACATCTTGCTGATTCTTTCCAATTTCATTCTGGTAAAGCTGCTTTCCGATTTCTCCTAGGCTTGCCGAAATAGCTCAGTTGGGAGAGCGTTAGACTGAAGATCTATAGGTCCCTGGTTCGATCCCGGGTTTCGGCAAGCTTAACTGTCCTCGGTAGTATAGTGGTCAGTATCCCCGCCTGTCACACGGGAGACGGGGTTCGATTACTCGCCGGAGCGTTTGCAATATAACATTGATCTTTTTATTTTTATTGGATAACACTAATAATTCTACATGTGCTCTTTCGATTCACTTTAGAAATCTTGACAAACCACATTCGCTGAGTAACACAATTCTTCCTTAGATGTATCTTCTCTCGTCCTTTTATGAACAAATAACATCTTGCTGATTCTTTCCAGTTTCATTCTGATAAAGCTTCTTTCCGATTTCTCCTAAGCGTGCCGAAATAGCTCAGATGGGAGAGCGTTAGACTGAAGATCTAAAGGTCCCTGGTTCGATCCCGGCTTTCGGCAAGCTTAACTGTCCTCGGTAGTATAGTGGTCAGTATCCCCGCCTGTCACGCGGGAGACCGGGGTTCGATTCCCCGCCGGGGAGTTTGCGATATATCAATAATCTTTTTATTTTTCTTGGATAACACTAATAATTCTACATGTGCGCTTTCGATTGACTTTAGAAATCTTGACAAACCACATTCGCTGAGTAACACAATTCTTCCTTAGATGTATCTTCTCTCGTCCTTTTATGAACAAATAACATCTTGCTGATTCTTTCCAATTTCATTCTGGTAAAGCTGCTTTCCGATTTCTCCTAGGCGTGCCGAAATAGCTCAGTTGGGCGAGCGTTAGACTGAAGATCTAAAGGTCAAGGTTCGATCCCGGGTTTCGGCAATCGGAACTGTCCTCGGTAGTATAGTGGTCAGTATCCCCGCCTGTCACGCGGGACGCCGGGGTTCGATTACCCGCCGGGGAGTTTGCTATATTTCTTTAATCTTTTTATTTTTATTGGATAACACTAATAATTCTACATGTGCGCTTTCGATTGACTTTAGAAATCTTGACAAACCACATTCGCTGAGTAACACAATTCTTTATTAGATGCATCTTCTCTCGTCCTTTTATGAACAAATAACATCTTGCTGATTCTTTCCAATTTCATTCTGGTAAAGCTGCTTTCCGATTTCTCCTAGGCGTGCCGAAATAGCTCAGTTGGGAGAGCGTTAGACTGAAGATGTAAAGGTCCCTGGTTCGATCCCGGGTTTCGGCAAGCGTAACTGTCCTAGGTAGTATAGTGGTCAGTATCCCCGCCTGTCACGCGGGAGACCGGGGTTCGATTCCCCGCCGGGGAGTTCGCTATATTTCTTTAATCTTTTTGTTTTTATTGGATAACACTAATAATTCTACATGTGCGCTTTCGATTGACTTTAGAAATCTTGACAAAACACATTCGCTGAGTAACACAATTCTTCCTTAGATGTATCTTCTCTCGTCCCTTTATGAACAAATAACATCTTGCTGATTCTTTCCAGTTTCATTCTGATAAAGCTGCTTTCCGATTTCTCCTAGGCGTGCCGAAATAGCTCAGTTGGGAGAGCGTTAGACTGAAGATCTAAAGGTCCCTGGTTCGATCCCGGGTTTCGGCAAGCGTAACTGTCCTCGGTAGTATAGTGGTCAGTATCCCCGCCTGTCACGCGGGAGACCGGGGTTCGATTCCCCGCCTGGGAGTTTGCTATATTTCTTTAATCTTTTTATTTTTATTGGATTACATTAATAATTCTACATGTGCGCTTTCGATTGACTTTAGAAATCTTGACAAACCACATTCGCTGAGTAACACAATTCTTCCTTAGATGTATCTTCTCTCGTCCTTTTATGAACAAATAACATCTTGCTGATTCTTTCCAGTTTCATTCTGATAAAGCTGCTTTCCGATTTCTCCTAGGCGTGCCGAAATAGCTCAGTTGGGAGAGCGTTAGACTGAAGATCTAAAGGTCCCTGGTTCGATCCCGGGTTTCGGCAAGCGTAACTGTCCTCGGTAGTATAGTGGTCAGTATCCCCGCCTGTCACGTGGGAGACCGGGGTTCGATTCCCCGCCGGGGAGTTTGCTATATTTCTTTAATCTTTTTATTTTTATTGGATTACATTAATAATTCTACATGTGCGCTTTCGATTGACTTTAGAAATCTTGACAAACCACATTCGCTGAGTAACACAATTCTTCCTTAGATGTATCTTCTCTCGTCCTTTTATGAACAAATAACATCTTGCTGATTCTTTCCAGTTTCATTCTGGTAAAGCTGCTTTCCGATTTCTCCTAGGCGTGCCGAAATAGCTCAGTTGGGAGAGCGTTAGACTGAAGATGTAAAGGTCCCTGGTTCGATCCCGGGTTTCGGCAAGCGTAACTGTCCTAGGTAGTATAGTGGTCAGTATCCCCGCCTGTCACGCAGGAGACCGGGGTTCGATTCCCCGCCGGGGAGTTTGCTATATTTCTTTAATCTTTTTGTTTTTATTGGATAACACTAATAATTCTACATGTGCGCTTTCGATTGACTTTAGAAATCTTCACAAACCACATTCGCTGAGTAACACAATTCTTTATTAGATGTATCTTCTCTCGTCCTTTTATGAACAAATAACATCTTGCTGCTTCTTTCCAATTTCA
Source organism: Argiope bruennichi (assembly GCF_947563725.1). Taxonomy (NCBI): domain Eukaryota; kingdom Metazoa; phylum Arthropoda; class Arachnida; order Araneae; family Araneidae; genus Argiope; species Argiope bruennichi. The sequence goes on along the minus strand of NC_079157.1, from coordinate 11,110,300 downwards.
TTCTGGTAAAGCTGCTTTCCGATTTCTCCTAGGCGTGCCGAAGTAGCTCAGTTGGGAGAGCGTTAGACTGAAGATCTAAAGGTAACTGGTTCGATCCCTGGTTTCGGCAAGCGTAACTGTCCTCGGTAGTATAGTGGTCAGTATCCCCGCCTGTCACGCGGGAGACCGGGGTTCGATTCCCCCCCGTCGAGTTTCTTATGTTTCTTTAATCTTTTTATTTTTAATGGATAACACTAATAATTCTACATGTGCGCTTTCGATTGACTTTAGAAATCTTGACAAACCACATTCGCTGAGTAACACAATTCTTCCTTAGATGTATCTTCTCTCGTCCTTTTATGAACAAATAACAATTTGCTGATTCTTTCCAATTTCATTCTGGTAAAGCTGCTTTCCGATTTCTCCTAGGCGTGCCGAAATAGCTCAGTTGGGAGAGCGTTAGACTGAAGATCTAAAGGTCCCTGGTTCGATCCCGGGTTTCGGCAAGCTTAACTGTCCTCGGTAGTATAGTGGTCAGTATCCCCGCCTGTCACGCGGGAGACCGGGGTTCGATTCCCCGCCGGGGAGTTTGCGATATTTCTTTAATATTTTTATTGGATAACACTAATAATTCTACATGTGCGCTTTCGATTGACTTTAGAAATCTTGACAAACCACATTCGCTGAGTAACACAATTCTTTATTAGATGTATCTTCTCTCGTCCTTTTATGAACAAATAACATCTTGCTGATTCTTTCCAGTTTCATTCTGATAAAGCTGCTTTCCGATTTCTCCTAGGCGTGCCGAAATAGCTCAGTTGGGAGAGCGTTAGACTGAAGATCTAAAGGTCCCTGGTTCGATCCCGGGTTTCGGCAAGAGTAACTGTCTTCGGTAGTATAGTGGTCAGTATCCCCGCCTGTCACGCGGGACACCGGGGTTCGATTACCCGCCGGAGCGTTTGCGATATAACATTAATCTTTTTATTTTTATTGGATAACAATAATAATTATACATGTGCTCTTTCGATTGACTTTAGAAATCTTGACAAACCACATTCGCTGAGTAACACAATTCTTCCTTAGATGTATCTTCTCTCGTCCCTTTATGAACAAATAACATCTTGCTGATTCTTTCCAGTTTCATTCTGATAAAGCTGCTTTCCGATTTCTCCTAGGCGTGCCGAAATAGCTCAGTTGGGAGAGCGTTAGACTGAAGATCTAAAGGTCCCTGGTTCGATCCCGGGTTTCGGCAAGCGTAACTGTCCTCGGTAGTATAGTGGTCAGTATCCCCGCCTGTCACGCGGGAGACCGGGGTTCGATTCCCCCCCGTCGAGTTTCCTATGTTTCTTTAATCTTTTTATTTTTATTGGATAACACTAATAATTCTACATGTGCGCTTTTGATTGACTTTAGAAATCTTGACAAACCACATTCGCTGAGTAACACAATTCTTCCTTAGATGTATCTTCTCTCGTCCTTTTATGAACAAATAACAATTTGCTGATTCTTTCCAATTTCATTCTGGTAAAGCTGCTTTCCGATTTCTCCTAGGCGTGCCGAAATAGCTCAGTTGGGAGAGCGTTAGACTGAAGATCTAAAGGTCCCTGGTTCGATCCCGGGTTTCGGCAAGCTTAACTGTCCTCGGTAGTATAGTGGTCAGTATCCCCGCCTGTCACGCGGGAGACCGGGGTTCGATTCCCCGCCGGGGAGTTTGCGATATTTCTTTAATATTTTTATTGGATAACACTAATAATTCTACATGTGCGCTTTCGATTGACTTTAGAAATCTTGACAAACCACATTCGCTGAGTAACACAATTCTTTATTAGATGTATCTTCTCTCGTCCTTTTATGAACAAATAACATCTTGCTGATTCTTTCCAGTTTCATTCTGATAAAGCTGCTTTCCGATTTCTCCTAGGCGTGCCGAAATAGCTCAGTTGGGAGAGCGTTAGACTGAAGATCTAAAGGTCCCTGGTTCGATCCCGGGTTTCGGCAAGCGTAACTGTCTTCGGTAGTATAGTGGTCAGTATCCCCGCCTGTCACGCGGGACACCGGGGTTCGATTACCCGCCGGAGCGTTTGCGATATAACATTAATCTTTTTATTTTTATTGGATAACAATAATAATTATACATGTGCTCTTTCGATTGACTTTAGAAATCTTGACAAAACACATTCGCTGAGTAACACAATTCTTCCTTAGATGTATCTTCTCTCGTCCCTTTATGAACAAATAACATCTTGCTGATTCTTTCCAGTTTCATTCTGATAAAGCTGCTTTCCGATTTCTCCTAGGCGTGCCGAAATAGCTCAGTTGGGAGAGCGTTAGACTGAAGATCTAAAGGTCCCTGGTTCGATCCCGGGTTTCGGCAAGCGTAACTGTCCTCGGTAGTATAGTGGTCAGTATCCCCGCCTGTCACGCGGGAGACCGGGGTTCGATTCCCCGCCGGGGAGTTTGCTATATTTCTTTAATCTTTTTATTTTTATTGGATTACATTAATAATTCTACATGTGCGCTTTCGATTGACTTTAGAAATCTTGACAAACCACATTCGCTGAGTAACACAATTCTTCCTTAGATGTATCTTCTCTCGTCCTTTTATGAACAAATAACATCTTGCTGATTCTTTCCAGTTTCATTCTGATAAAGCTGCTTTCCGATTTCTCCTAGGCGTGCCGAAATAGCTCAGTTGGGAGAGCGTTAGACTGAAGATCTAAAGGTCCCTGGTTCGATCCCGGGTTTCGGCAAGCGTAACTGTCCTCGGTAGTATAGTGGTCAGTATCCCCGCCTGTCACGTGGGAGACCGGGGTTCGATTCCCCGCCGGGGAGTTTGCTATATTTCTTTAATCTTTTTATTTTTATTGGATTACATTAATAATTCTACATGTGCGCTTTCGATTGACTTTAGAAATCTTGACAAACCACATTCGCTGAGTAACACAATTCTTCCTTAGATGTATCTTCTCTCGTCCTTTTATGAACAAATAACATCTTGCTGATTCTTTCCAGTTTCATTCTGGTAAAGCTGCTTTCCGATTTCTCCTAGGCGTGCCGAAATAGCTCAGTTGGGAGAGCGTTAGACTGAAGATGTAAAGGTCCCTGGTTCGATCCCGGGTTTCGGCAAGCGTAACTGTCCTAGGTAGTATAGTGGTCAGTATCCCCGCCTGTCACGCAGGAGACCGGGGTTCGATTCCCCGCCGGGGAGTTTGCTATATTTCTTTAATCTTTTTGTTTTTATTGGATAACACTAATAATTCTACATGTGCGCTTTCGATTGACTTTAGAAATCTTCACAAACCACATTCGCTGAGTAACACAATTCTTTATTAGATGTATCTTCTCTCGTCCTTTTATGAACAAATAACATCTTGCTGCTTCTTTCCAATTTCATTCTGGTAAAGCTGCTTTCCGATTTCTCCTAGGCGTGCCGAAGTAGCTCAGTTGGGAGAGCGTTAGACTGAAGATCTAAAGGTAACTGGTTCGATCCCTGGTTTCGGCAAGCGTAACTGTCCTCGGTAGTATAGTGGTCAGTATCCCCGCCTGTCACGCGGGAGACCGGGGTTCGATTCCCCCCCGTCGAGTTTCCTATGTTTCTTTAATCTTTTTATTTTTATTGGATAACACTAATAATTCTACATGTGCGCTTTCGATTGACTTTAGAAATCTTGACAAACCACATTCGCTGAGTAACACAATTCTTCCTTAGATGTATCTTCTCTCGTCCTTTTATGAACAAATAACAATTTGCTGATTCTTTCCAATTTCATTCTGGTAAAGCTGCTTTCCGATTTCTCCTAGGCGTGCCGAAATAGCTCAGTTGGGAGAGCGTTAGACTGAAGATCTAAAGGTCCCTGGTTCGATCCCGGGTTTCGGCAAGCTTAACTGTCCTCGGTAGTATAGTGGTCAGTATCCCCGCCTGTCACGCGGGAGACCGGGGTTCGATTCCCCGCCGGGGAGTTTGCGATATTTCTTTAATATTTTTATTGGATAACACTAATAATTCTACATGTGCGCTTTCGATTGACTTTAGAAATCTTGACAAACCACATTCGCTGAGTAACACAATTCTTTATTAGATGTATCTTCTCTCGTCCTTTTATGAACAAATAACATCTTGCTGATTCTTTCCAGTTTCATTCTGATAAAGCTGCTTTCCGATTTCTTCTTGGCGTGCCGAAATAGCTCAGTTGGGAGAGCGTTAGACTGAAGATCTAAAGGTCCCTGGTTCGATCCCGGGTTTCGGCAAGCGTAACTGTCTTCGGTAGTATAGTGGTCAGTATCCCCGCCTGTCACGCGGGACACCGGGGTTCGATTACCCGCCGGAGCGTTTGCGATATAACATTAATCTTTTTATTTTTATTGGATAACAATAATAATTATACATGTGCTCTTTCGATTGACTTTAGAAATCTTGACAAACCACATTCGCTGAGTAACACAATTCTTCCTTAGATGTATCTTCTCTCGTCCCTTTATGAACAAATAACATCTTGCTGATTCTTTCCAGTTTCATTCTGATAAAGCTGCTTTCCGATTTCTCCTAGGCGTGCCGAAATAGCTCAGTTGGGAGAGCGTTAGACTGAAGATCTAAAGGTCCCTGGTTCGATCCCGGGTTTCGGCAAGCGTAACTGTCCTCGGTAGTATAGTGGTCAGTATCCCCGCCTGTCACGCGGGAGACCGGGGTTCGATTCCCCGACGGGGAGTTTGCGATATAACATTAACCTTTTTATTTTTATTGGATAACACTAATAATCCTACATGTGCGCTTTCGATTGACTTTAGAAATCTTGACAAACCACATTCGCTGAGTAACACAATTCTTTATTAGATGTATCTTCTCTCGTCCTTTTATGAACAAATAACATCTTGCTGATTCTTTCCAATTTCATTCTGGTAAAGCTGCTTTCCGATTACTCCTAGGCGTGCCGAAATAGCTCAGTTGGGAGAGCTTTAGACTGAAGATCTAAAGGTCCCGGGTTTCGGCAAGCGTAACTGTCCTCGGTAGTATAGTGGTCAGTATCCCCGCCTGTCACGCGGGAGACCGGGGTTCGATTCCCCGCCGGGGAGTTTGCGATACAACATTAATCTTTTTATTTTTATTGGATAACACTAATAATTCTACATGTGCTCTTTCGATTGACTTTAGAAATCTTGACAAACCACATTCGCTGAGTAACACAATTTTCCTTAGATGTATCTTCTCTCGTCCTTTTATGAACAAATAACATCTTGCTGATTCTTTCCAATTTCATTCTGGTAAAGCTGCTTCGGATCTCTCCTAGGCGGGCCGAAATAGCTCAGTTGGGAGAGCGTTAGACTGAAGATCTAAAGGTCCCTGGTTCGATCCCGGGTTTCGGCAAGCGTAACTGTCCTCGATAGTATAGTGGTCAGTATCCCCGCCTGTCACGCGGGAGACCGGGATTCGATTCCCCGCCGGGGAGTTTGCGATTTAACATTAATCTTTTTATTTTTATTGGATAACACTAATAATTCTACATGTGCTCTTTCGATTGACTTTAGAAATCTTGACAAACCACATTCGCTGAGTAACACAATTCTTCCTTAGATGTATCTTCTCTCGTCCTTTTATGAACAAATAACATCTTGCTGATTCTTTCCAGTTTCATTCTGGTAAAGCTGCTTTCCGATTTCTCCTATGCGTGCCGAAATAGCTCAGCTGGGACAGCGTTAGACTGAAGATCTAAAGGTCCCTGGTTCTATCCCGGGTGTCGGCAAGCGTAACTGTCTTCGGTAGTATAGTGGTCAGTATCCCCGCCTGTCACGCGGGAGACCGGGGTTCGATTCCCCGCCGTCGAGTTTGCTATATCTCTTTAATCTTTTTATTTTTATTGGATAACACTAATAATTCTACATGTGCGCTTTCGATTGACTTTAGAAATCTTGACAAACCACATTCGCTGAGTAACACAATTCTTCCTTAGATGTATCTTCTCTCGTAGTTTTATGAACAAATAACATCTTGCAGATTCTTTCCAGTTTCATTCTCATAAAGCTGCTTTCCGATTTCTCCTAGGCGTGCCGAAATAGCTCGGTTGGGAGAGCGTTAGACTGAAGATCTAAATGTCCTTGGTTCGATCCCGGGTGTCGGCAAGCGTAACTGTCTTCGGTAGTATAGTGGTCAGTATCCCCGCCTGTCACGCGGGAGACCGGGGTTCGATTCCCCGCCGTCGAGTTTGCTATATTTCTTTAATCTTTTGATTTTTATTGGATAACACTAATAATTCTACATGTGCGCTTTCGATTGACTTTAGAAATCTTGACAAACCACATTCGCTGAGTAACACAATTCTTTATTAGATGTATCTTCTCTCGTCCTTTTATGAACAAATAACATCTTGCTGATTCTTTCCAGTTTCATTCTGATAAAGCTGCTTTCCGATTTCTCCTAGGCGTGCCGAAATAGCTCAGTTGGGAGAGCGTTAGACTGAAGATCTAAAGGTCCCTGGTTCGATCCCGGGTTTCGGCAAGCGTAACTGTCTTCGGTAGTATAGTGGTCAGTATCCCCGCCTGTCACGCGGGACACCGGGGTTCGATTACCCGCCGGAGCGTTTGCGATATAACATTAATCTTTTTATTTTTATTGGATAACAATAATAATTATACATGTGCTCTTTCGATTGACTTTAGAAATCTTGACAAACCACATTCAATGAGTAACACAATTCTTCCTTAGATGTATCTTCTCTCGTCCCTTTATGAACAAATAACATCTTGCTGATTCTTTCCAGTTTCATTCTGATAAAGCTGCTTTCCGATTTCTCCTAGGCGTGCCGAAATAGCTCAGTTGGGAGAGCGTTAGACTGAAGATCTAAAGGTCCCTGGTTCGATCCCGGGTTTCGGCAAGCGTAACTGTCCTCGGTAGTATAGTGGTCAGTATCCCCGCCTGTCACGCGGGAGACCGGGGTTCGATTCCCCCCCGTCGAGTTTCCTATGTTTCTTTAATCTTTTTATTTTTATTGGATAACACTAATAATTCTACATGTGCGCTTTTGATTGACTTTAGAAATCTTGACAAACCACATTCGCTGAGTAACACAATTCTTCCTTAGATGTATCTTCTCTCGTCCTTTTATGAACAAATAACAATTTGCTGATTCTTTCCAATTTCATTCTGGTAAAGCTGCTTTCCGATTTCTCCTAGGCGTGCCGAAATAGCTCAGTTGGGAGAGCGTTAGACTGAAGATCTAAAGGTCCCTGGTTCGATCCCGGGTTTCGGCAAGCTTAACTGTCCTCGGTAGTATAGTGGTCAGTATCCCCGCCTGTCACGCGGGAGACCGGGGTTCGATTCCCCGCCGGAGAGTTTGCGATATTTCTTTAATATTTTTATTGGATAACACTAATAATTCTACATGTGCGCTTTCGATTGACTTTAGAAATCTTGACAAACCACATTCGCTGAGTAACACAATTCTTTATTAGATGTATCTTCTCTCGTCCTTTTATGAACAAATAACATCTTGCTGATTCTTTCCAGTTTCATTCTGATAAAGCTGCTTTCCGATTTCTCCTAGGCGTGCCGAAATAGCTCAGTTGGGAGAGCGTTAGACTGAAGATCTAAAGGTCCCTGGTTCGATCCCGGGTTTCGGCAAGCGTAACTGTCTTCGGTAGTATAGTGGTCAGTATCCCCGCCTGTCACGCGGGACACCGGGGTTCGATTACCCGCCGGAGCGTTTGCGATATAACATTAATCTTTTTATTTTTATTGGATAACAATAATAATTATACATGTGCTCTTTCGATTGACTTTAGAAATCTTGACAAAACACATTCGCTGAGTAACACAATTCTTCCTTAGATGTATCTTCTCTCGTCCCTTTATGAACAAATAACATCTTGCTGATTCTTTCCAGTTTCATTCTGATAAAGCTGCTTTCCGATTTCTCCTAGGCGTGCCGAAATAGCTCAGTTGGGAGAGCGTTAGACTGAAGATCTAAAGGTCCCTGGTTCGATCCCGGGTTTCGGCAAGCGTAACTGTCCTCGGTAGTATAGTGGTCAGTATCCCCGCCTGTCACGTGGGAGACCGGGGTTCGATTCCCCGCCGGGGAGTTTGCTATATTTCTTTAATCTTTTTATTTTTATTGGATTACATTAATAATTCTACATGTGCGCTTTCGATTGACTTTAGAAATCTTGACAAACCACATTCGCTGAGTAACACAATTCTTCCTTAGATGTATCTTCTCTCGTCCTTTTATGAACAAATAACATCTTGCTGATTCTTTCCAGTTTCATTCTGGTAAAGCTGCTTTCCGATTTCTCCTAGGCGTGCCGAAATAGCTCAGTTGGGAGAGCGTTAGACTGAAGATGTAAAGGTCCCTGGTTCGATCCCGGGTTTCGGCAAGCGTAACTGTCCTAGGTAGTATAGTGGTCAGTATCCCCGCCTGTCACGCAGGAGACCGGGGTTCGATTCCCCGCCGGGGAGTTTGCTATATTTCTTTAATCTTTTTGTTTTTATTGGATAACACTAATAATTCTACATGTGCGCTTTCGACTGACTTTAGAAATCTTCACAAACCACATTCGCTGAGTAACACAATTCTTTATTAGATGTATCTTCTCTCGTCCTTTTATGAACAAATAACATCTTGCTGCTTCTTTCCAATTTCATTCTGGTAAAGCTGCTTTCCGATTTCTCCTAGGCGTGCCGAAGTAGCTCAGTTGGGAGAGCGTTAGACTGAAGATCTAAAGGTAACTGGTTCGATCCCTGGTTTCGGCAAGCGTAACTGTCCTCGGTAGTATAGTGGTCAGTATCCCCGCCTGTCACGCGGGAGACCGGGGTTCGATTCCCCCCCGTCGAGTTTCCTATGTTTCTTTAATCTTTTTATTTTTATTGGATAACACTAATAATTCTACATGTGCGCTTTCGATTGACTTTAGAAATCTTGACAAACCACATTCGCTGAGTAACACAATTCTTCCTTAGATGTATCTTCTCTCGTCCTTTTATGAACAAATAACAATTTGCTGATTCTTTCCAATTTCATTCTGGTAAAGCTGCTTTCCGATTTCTCCTAGGCGTGCCGAAATAGCTCAGTTGGGAGAGCGTTAGACTGAAGATCTAAAGGTCCCTGGTTCGATCCCGGGTTTCGGCAAGCTTAACTGTCCTCGGTAGTATAGTGGTCAGTATCCCCGCCTGTCACGCGGGAGACCGGGGTTCGATTCCCCGCCGGGGAGTTTGCGATATTTCTTTAATATTTTTATTGGATAACACTAATAATTCTACATGTGCGCTTTCGATTGACTTTAGAAATCTTGACAAACCACATTCGCTGAGTAACACAATTCTTTATTAGATGTATCTTCTCTCGTCCTTTTATGAACAAATAACATCTTGCTGATTCTTTCCAGTTTCATTCTGATAAAGCTGCTTTCCGATTTCTCCTTGGCGTGCCGAAATAGCTCAGTTGGGAGAGCGTTAGACTGAAGATCTAAAGGTCCCTGGTTCGATCCCGGGTTTCGGCAAGCGTAACTGTCCTCGGTAGTATAGTGGTCAGTATCCCCGCCTGTCACGTGGGAGACCGGGGTTCGATTCCCCGCCGGGGAGTTTGCTATATTTCTTTAATCTTTTTATTTTTATTGGATTACATTAATAATTCTACATGTGCGCTTTCGATTGACTTTAGAAATCTTGACAAACCACATTCGCTGAGTAACACAATTCTTCCTTAGATGTATCTTCTCTCGTCCTTTTATGAACAAATAACATCTTGCTGATTCTTTCCAGTTTCATTCTGGTAAAGCTGCTTTCCGATTTCTCCTAGGCGTGCCGAAATAGCTCAGTTGGGAGAGCGTTAGACTGAAGATGTAAAGGTCCCTGGTTCGATCCCGGGTTTCGGCAAGCGTAACTGTCCTAGGTAGTATAGTGGTCAGTATCCCCGCCTGTCACGCAGGAGACCGGGGTTCGATTCCCCGCCGGGGAGTTTGCTATATTTCTTTAATCTTTTTGTTTTTATTGGATAACACTAATAATTCTACATGTGCGCTTTCGACTGACTTTAGAAATCTTCACAAACCACATTCGCTGAGTAACACAATTCTTTATTAGATGTATCTTCTCTCGTCCTTTTATGAACAAATAACATCTTGCTGCTTCTTTCCAATTTCATTCTGGTAAAGCTGCTTTCCGATTTCTCCTAGGCGTGCCGAAGTAGCTCAGTTGGGAGAGCGTTAGACTGAAGATCTAAAGGTAACTGGTTCGATCCCTGGTTTCGGCAAGCGTAACTGTCCTCGGTAGTATAGTGGTCAGTATCCCCGCCTGTCACGCGGGAGACCGGGGTTCGATTCCCCCCCGTCGAGTTTCCTATGTTTCTTTAATCTTTTTATTTTTATTGGATAACACTAATAATTCTACATGTGCGCTTTCGATTGACTTTAGAAATCTTGACAAACCACATTCGCTGAGTAACACAATTCTTCCTTAGATGTATCTTCTCTCGTCCTTTTATGAACAAATAACAATTTGCTGATTCTTTCCAATTTCATTCTGGTAAAGCTGCTTTCCGATTTCTCCTAGGCGTGCCGAAATAGCTCAGTTGGGAGAGCGTTAGACTGAAGATCTAAAGGTCCCTGGTTCGATCCCGGGTTTCGGCAAGCTTAACTGTCCTCGGTAGTATAGTGGTCAGTATCCCCGCCTGTCACGCGGGAGACCGGGGTTCGATTCCCCGCCGGGGAGTTTGCGATATTTCTTTAATATTTTTATTGGATAACACTAATAATTCTACATGTGCGCTTTCGATTGACTTTAGAAATCTTGACAAACCACATTCGCTGAGTAACACAATTCTTTATTAGATGTATCTTCTCTCGTCCTTTTATGAACAAATAACATCTTGCTGATTCTTTCCAGTTTCATTCTGATAAAGCTGCTTTCCGATTTCTCCTTGGCGTGCCGAAATAGCTCAGTTGGGAGAGCGTTAGACTGAAGATCTAAAGGTCCCTGGTTCGATCCCGGGTTTCGGCAAGCGTAACTGTCTTCGGTAGTATAGTGGTCAGTATCCCCGCCTGTCACGCGGGACACCGGGGTTCGATTACCCGCCGGAGCGTTTGCGATATAACATTAATCTTTTTATTTTTATTGGATAACAATAATAATTATACATGTGCTCTTTCGATTGACTTTAGAAATCTTGACAAACCACATTCGCTGAGTAACACAATTCTTCCTTAGATGTATCTTCTCTCGTCCCTTTATGAACAAATAACATCTTGCTGATTCTTTCCAGTTTCATTCTGATAAAGCTGCTTTCCGATTTCTCCTAGGCGTGCCGAAATAGCTCAGTTGGGAGAGCGTTAGACTGAAGATCTAAAGGTCCCTGGTTCGATCCCGGGTTTCGGCAAGCGTAACTGTCCTCGGTAGTATAGTGGTCAGTATCCCCGCCTGTCACGCGGGAGACCGGGGTTCGATTCCCCGCCGGGGAGTTTGCGATATAACATTAACCTTTTTATTTTTATTGGATAACACTAATAATCCTACATGTGCGCTTTCGATTGACTTTAGAAATCTTGACAAACCACATTCGCTGAGTAACACAATTCTTTATTAGATGTATCTTCTCTCGTCCTTTTATGAACAAATAACATCTTGCTGATTCTTTCCAATTTCATTCTGGTAAAGCTGCTTTCCGATTTCTCCTAGGCGTGCCGAAATAGCTCAGTTGGGAGAGCGTTAGACTGAAGATCTAAAGGTCCCTGGTTCGATCCCGGGTTTCGGCAAGCTTAACTGTCCTCGGTAGTATAGTGGTCAGTATCCCCGCCTGTCACGCGGGAGACCGGGGTTCGATTCCCCGCCGGGGAGTTTGCGATATTTCTTTAATATTTTTATTGGATAACACTAATAATTCTACATGTGCGCTTTCGATTGACTTTAGAAATCTTGACAAACCACATTCGCTGAGTAACACAATTCTTTATTAGATGTATCTTCTCTCGTCCTTTTATGAACAAATAACATCTTGCTGATTCTTTCCAGTTTCATTCTGATAAAGCTGCTTTCCGATTTCTCCTTGGCGTGCCGAAATAGCTCAGTTGGGAGAGCGTTAGACTGAAGATCTAAAGGTCCCTGGTTCGATCCCGGGTTTCGGCAAGCGTAACTGTCTTCGGTAGTATAGTGGTCAGTATCCCCGCCTGTCACGCGGGACACCGGGGTTCGATTACCCGCCGGAGCGTTTGCGATATAACATTAATCTTTTTATTTTTATTGGATAACAATAATAATTATACATGTGCTCTTTCGATTGACTTTAGAAATCTTGACAAACCACATTCGCTGAGTAACACAATTCTTCCTTAGATGTATCTTCTCTCGTCCCTTTATGAACAAATAACATCTTGCTGATTCTTTCCAGTTTCATTCTGATAAAGCTGCTTTCCGATTTCTCCTAGGCGTGCCGAAATAGCTCAGTTGGGAGAGCGTTAGACTGAAGATCTAAAGGTCCCTGGTTCGATCCCGGGTTTCGGCAAGCGTAACTGTCCTCGGTAGTATAGTGGTCAGTATCCCCGCCTGTCACGCGGGAGACCGGGGTTCGATTCCCCGCCGGGGAGTTTGCGATATAACATTAACCTTTTTATTTTTATTGGATAACACTAATAATCCTACATGTGCGCTTTCGATTGACTTTAGAAATCTTGACAAACCACATTCGCTGAGTAACACAATTCTTTATTAGATGTATCTTCTCTCGTCCTTTTATGAACAAATAACATCTTGCTGATTCTTTCCAATTTCATTCTGGTAAAGCTGCTTTCCGATTACTCCTAGGCGTGCCGAAATAGCTCAGTTGGGAGAGCTTTAGACTGAAGATCTAAAGGTCCCGGGTTTCGTCAAGCGTAACTTTCCTCGGTAGTATAGTGGTCAGTATCCCCGCCTGTCACGCGGGAGACCGGGGTTCGATTCCCCGCCGGGGAGTTTGCTATATTTCTTTAATCTTTTTATTTTTATTGGATAACACTAATAATTCTACATGTGCGCTTTCGATTGACTTTAGAAATCTTGACAAACCACATTCGCTGAGTAACACAATTCTTCCTTAGATGTATCTTCTCTCGTCCTTTTATGAACAAATAACATCTTGCTGATTCTTTCCAGTTTCATTCTGGTAAAGCTGCTTTCCGATTTCTCCTAATAGTGCCGAAATAGCTCAGATGGGAGAGCGTTAGACTGAAGATTTAAAGGTCCCTGGTTCGATCCCGCGTTTCGGCAAGCGTAGCTGTCCTCGGTAGTATAGTGGTCAGTATCCCCGCCTGTCACGCGGGAGACCGGGGTTCGATTCCCCTCCGGGGCGTTTGCGATACAACATTAATCTTTTTATTTTTATTGGATAACACTAATAATTCTACATGTGCTCTTTCGATTGACTTTAGAAATCTTGACAAACCACATTCGCTGAGTAACACAATTTTCCTTAGATGTATCTTCTCTCGTCCTTTTATGAACAAATAACATCTTGCTGATTCTTTCCAATTTCATTCTGGTAAAGCTGCTTCGGATCTCTCCTAGGCGGGCCGAAATAGCTCAGTTGGGAGAGCGTTAGACTGAAGATCTAAAGGTCCCTGGTTCGATCCCGGGTTTCGGCAAGCGTAACTGTCCTCGATAGTATAGTGGTCAGTATCCCAGCCTGTCACGCGGGAGACCGGGATTCGATTCCCCGCCGGGGAGTTTGCGATTTAACATTAATCTTTTTATTTTTATTGGATAACACTAATAATTCTACATGTGCTCTTTCGATTGACTTTAGAAATCTTGACAAACCACATTCGCTGAGTAACACAATTCTTCCTTAGATGTATCTTCTCTCGTCCTTTTATGAACAAATAACATCTTGCTGATTCTTTCCAGTTTCATTCTGGTAAAGCTGCTTTCCGATTTCTCCTATGCGTGCCGAAATAGCTCAGCTGGGACAGCGTTAGACTGAAGATCTAAAGGTCCCTGGTTCTATCCCGGGTGTCGGCAAGCGTAACTGTCTTCGGTAGTATAGTGGTCAGTATCCCCGCCTGTCACGCGGGAGACCGGGGTTCGATTCCCCGCCGTCGAGTTTGCTATATCTCTTTAATCTTTTTATTTTTATTGGATAACACTAATAATTCTACATGTGCGCTTTCGATTGACTTTAGAAATCTTGACAAACCACATTCGCTGAGTAACACAATTCTTCCTTAGATGTATCTTCTCTCGTCCTTTTATGAACAAATAACATCTTGCTGATTCTTTCCAGTTTCATTCTGGTAAAGCTGCTTTCCGATTTCTCCTAGGCGTGCCGAAATAGCTCAGTTGGGAGAGCGTTAGACTGAAGATGTAAAGGTCCCTGGTTCGATCCCGGGTTTCGGCAAGCGTAACTGTCCTAGGTAGTATAGTGGTCAGTATCCCCGCCTGTCACGCAGGAGACCGGGGTTCGATTCCCCGCCGGGGAGTTTGCTATATTTCTTTAATCTTTTTGTTTTTATTGGATAACACTAATAATTCTACATGTGCGCTTTCGATTGACTTTAGAAATCTTCACAAACCACATTCGCTGAGTAACACAATTCTTTATTAGATGTATCTTCTCTCGTCCTTTTATGAACAAATAACATCTTGCTGCTTCTTTCCAATTTCATTCTGGTAAAGCTGCTTTCCGATTTCTCCTAGGCGTGCCGAAGTAGCTCAGTTGGGAGAGCGTTAGACTGAAGATCTAAAGGTAACTGGTTCGATCCCTGGTTTCGGCAAGCGTAACTGTCCTCGGTAGTATAGTGGTCAGTATCCCCGCCTGTCACGCGGGAGACCGGGGTTCGATTCCCCCCCGTCGAGTTTCCTATGTTTCTTTAATCTTTTTATTTTTATTGGATAACACTAATAATTCTACATGTGCGCTTTCGATTGACTTTAGAAATCTTGACAAACCACATTCGCTGAGTAACACAATTCTTCCTTAGATGTATCTTCTCTCGTCCTTTTATGAACAAATAACAATTTGCTGATTCTTTCCAATTTCATTCTGGTAAAGCTGCTTTCCGATTTCTCCTAGGCGTGCCGAAATAGCTCAGTTGGGAGAGCGTTAGACTGAAGATCTAAAGGTCCCTGGTTCGATCCCGGGTTTCGGCAAGCTTAACTGTCCTCGGTAGTATAGTGGTCAGTATCCCCGCCTGTCACGCGGGAGACCGGGGTTCGATTCCCCGCCGGGGAGTTTGCGATATTTCTTTAATATTTTTATTGGATAACACTAATAATTCTACATGTGCGCTTTCGATTGACTTTAGAAATCTTGACAAACCACATTCGCTGAGTAACACAATTCTTTATTAGATGTATCTTCTCTCGTCCTTTTATGAACAAATAACATCTTGCTGATTCTTTCCAGTTTCATTCTGATAAAGCTGCTTTCCGATTTCTTCTTGGCGTGCCGAAATAGCTCAGTTGGGAGAGCGTTAGACTGAAGATCTAAAGGTCCCTGGTTCGATCCCGGGTTTCGGCAAGCGTAACTGTCTTCGGTAGTATAGTGGTCAGTATCCCCGCCTGTCACGCGGGACACCGGGGTTCGATTACCCGCCGGAGCGTTTGCGATATAACATTAATCTTTTTATTTTTATTGGATAACAATAATAATTATACATGTGCTCTTTCGATTGACTTTAGAAATCTTGACAAACCACATTCGCTGAGTAACACAATTCTTCCTTAGATGTATCTTCTCTCGTCCCTTTATGAACAAATAACATCTTGCTGATTCTTTCCAGTTTCATTCTGATAAAGCTGCTTTCCGATTTCTCCTAGGCGTGCCGAAATAGCTCAGTTGGGAGAGCGTTAGACTGAAGATCTAAAGGTCCCTGGTTCGATCCCGGGTTTCGGCAAGCGTAACTGTCCTCGGTAGTATAGTGGTCAGTATCCCCGCCTGTCACGCGGGAGACCGGGGTTCGATTCCCCGACGGGGAGTTTGCGATATAACATTAACCTTTTTATTTTTATTGGATAACACTAATAATCCTACATGTGCGCTTTCGATTGACTTTAGAAATCTTGACAAACCACATTCGCTGAGTAACACAATTCTTTATTAGATGTATCTTCTCTCGTCCTTTTATGAACAAATAACATCTTGCTGATTCTTTCCAATTTCATTCTGGTAAAGCTGCTTTCCGATTACTCCTAGGCGTGCCGAAATAGCTCAGTTGGGAGAGCTTTAGACTGAAGATCTAAAGGTCCCGGGTTTCGGCAAGCGTAACTGTCCTCGGTAGTATAGTGGTCAGTATCCCCGCCTGTCACGCGGGAGACCGGGGTTCGATTCCCCGCCGGGGAGTTTGCTATATTTCTTTAATCTTTTTATTTTTATTGGATAACACTAATAATTCGACATGTGCGCTTTCGATTGACTTTAGAAATCTTGACAAACCACATTCGCTGAGTAACACAATTCTTCCTTAGATGTATCTTCTCTCGTCCTTTTATGAACAAATAACATCTTGCTGATTCTTTCCAGTTTCATTCTGGTAAAGCTGCTTTCCGATTTCTCCTAATAGTGCCGAAATAGCTCAGATGGGAGAGCGTTAGACTGAAGATTTAAAGGTCCCTGGTTCGATCCCGGGTTTCGGCAAGCGTAACTGTCCTCGGTAGTATAGTGGTCAGTATCCCCGCCTGTCACGCGGGAGACCGGGGTTCGATTCCCCTCCGGGGCGTTTGCGATACAACATTAATCTTTTTATTTTTATTGGATAACACTAATAATTCTACATGTGCTCTTTCGATTGACTTTAGAAATCTTGACAAACCACATTCGCTGAGTAACACAATTTTCCTTAGATGTATCTTCTCTCGTCCTTTTATGAACAAATAACATCTTGCTGATTCTTTCCAATTTCATTCTGGTAAAGCTGCTTCGGATCTCTCCTAGGCGGGCCGAAATAGCTCAGTTGGGAGAGCGTTAGACTGAAGATCTAAAGGTCCCTGGTTCGATCCCGGGTTTCGGCAAGCGTAACTGTCCTCGATAGTATAGTGGTCAGTATCCCCGCCTGTCACGCGGGAGACCGGGATTCGATTCCCCGCCGGGGAGTTTGCGATTTAACATTAATCTTTTTATTTTTATTGGATAACACTAATAATTCTACATGTGCTCTTTCGATTGACTTTAGAAATCTTGACAAACCACATTCGCTGAGTAACACAATTCTTCCTTAGATGTATCTTCTCTCGTCCTTTTATGAACAAATAACATCTGGCTGATTCTTTCCAGTTTCATTCTGGTAAAGCTGCTTTCCGATTTCTCCTATGCGTGCCGAAATAGCTCAGCTGGGACAGCGTTAGACTGAAGATCTAAAGGTCCCTGGTTCTATCCCGGGTGTCGGCAAGCGTAACTGTCTTCGGTAGTATAGTGGTCAGTATCCCCGCCTGTCACGCGGGAGACCGGGGTTCGATTCCCCGCCGTCGAGTTTGCTATATCTCTTTAATCTTTTTATTTTTATTGGATAACACTAATAATTCTACATGTGCGCTTTCGATTGACTTTAGAAATCTTGACAAACCACATTCGCTGAGTAACACAATTCTTCCTTAGATGTATCTTCTCTCGTAGTTTTATGAACAAATAACATCTTGCAGATTCTTTCCAGTTTCATTCTCATAAAGCTGCTTTCCGATTTCTCCTAGGCGTGCCGAAATAGCTCGGTTGGGAGAGCGTTAGACTGAAGATCTAAATGTCCTTGGTTCGATCCCGGGTGTCGGCAAGCGTAACTGTCTTCGGTAGTATAGTGGTCAGTATCCCCGCCTGTCACGCGGGAGACCGGGGTTCGATTCCCCGCCGTCGAGTTTGCTATATTTCTTTAATCTTTTGATTTTTATTGGATAACACTAATAATTCTACATGTGCGCTTTCGATTGACTTTAGAAATCTTGACAAACCACATTCGCTGAGTAACACAATTCTTTATTAGATGTATCATCTCTCGTCCTTTTATGAACAAATAACATTTTGCTGATTCTTTCCAATTTCATTCTGGTAAAACTGCTTTCCGATTTCTCCTAGGCGTGCCGAAATAGCTCAGTTGGGAGAGCGATAGACTGAATATCTAAAGGTCCCTGGTTCGATCCCGGGTTTCGGCAAGCGTAACTGTCCTCGGTAGTATAGTGGTCAGTATCCTCGCCTGTCACGAGGGAGGCCGGGGTTCGATTCCCCGCCGTCGAGTTTGCTATATTTCTTTAATCTTTTTATTTTTATTGGATAACACTAATAATTCTACATGTGCGCTTTCGATTGACTTTAGAAATCTTGACAAACCACATTCGCTGAGTAACACAATTCTTTATTAGATGTATCTTCTCTCGTCCTTTTATGAACAAATAACATCTTGCTGATTCTTTCCAATTTCATTCTGGTAAAGCTGCTTTCCCATTTCTAACAGGGGTGCCGAAATAGCTCAGTTGGGAGAGCGTTAGACTGAAGATCTAAAGGTCCCTGGTTCGATCCCGGGTTTCGGCAAGCGTAACTGTCTTCGGTAGTATAGTGGTCAGTATCCCCGCCTGTCACGCGGGAGACCGGGATTCGATTCCCCGCCGTCGAGTTTGCTATATTTCTTTAATATTTTTATTGGATAACACTAATAATTCTACATGTGCGCTTTCGATTGACTTTAGAAATCTTGACAAACCACATTCGCTGAGTAACACAATTCTTTATTAGATGTATCTTCTCTCGTCCTTTTATGAACAAATAACATCTTGCTGATTCTTTCCAATTTCATTCTGGTAAAGCTGCTTTCCGATTTCTCCTAGGCGTGCCGAAATAGCTCAGTTGGGAGAGCGTTAGACTGAAGATCTAAAGGTCCCTGGTTCGATCCCGGTTTTCGGCAAGCGTAACTGTCCTCGTTAGTATAGTGGTCAGTATCCCCGCCTGTCACGCGGGAGACCGGGGTTCGATTCCCCGCCGTCGAGTTTGCTATATTTCTTTAATCTTTTTATTTTTATTGGATAACACTAATAATTCTACATGTGCGCTTTCGATTGACTTTAGAAATCTTGACAAACCACATTCGCTGAGTAACACAATTCTTTATTAGATGTATCTTCTCTCGTCCTTTTATGAACAAATAACATCTTGCTGATTCTTTCCAATTTCATTCTGGTAAAGCTGCTTTCCGATTTCTCCTAGGCGTGCCGAAATAGCTCAGTTGGGAGAGCGTTAGACTGAAGATCTAAAGTTCCCTGGTTCGATCCCGGGTTTCGGCAAGCGTAACTGTCCTCGGTAGTATAGTGGTCAGTATCCCTGCCTGTCACGCGGGAGACCGGGGTTCGATTCCCCGACGGGGAGTTTGCGATATAACATTAATCTTTTTATTTTTATTTTTATTTTTATTGGATAACACTAATAATTCTACATGTGCTCTTTCGATTTACTTTAGAAATCTTGACAAATCACATTCGCTGAGTAACACAATTCTTCCTTAGATGTATCTTCTCTCGTCCTTTTATGAACAAATAACATCTTGCTGATTCTTTCCAGTTTCATTCTCATAAAGCTGCTTTCCGATTTCTCCTAGGCGTGCCGAAATAGCTCAGCTGGGAGAGCGTTAGACTGAAGATCTAAAGGTCCCTGGTTCGATCCCGGGTTTCGGCAAGCGTAACTGTCCTCGGTAGTATAGTGGTCAGTATCCCCGCCTGTCACGAGGGAGACCGGGGTTCGATTCCCCGCCGTCGAGTTTGCTATATTTCTTTAATCTTTTTGTTTTTATTGTATAACACTAATAATTCTACATGTGCGCTTTCGATTGACTTTAGAAATCTTGACAAACCACATTCGCTGAGTAACACAATTCTTTATTAGATGTATCTTCTCTCGTCCTTTTATGAACAAATAACATCTTGCTGATTCTTTCCAGTTTCATTCTCATAAAGCTGCTTTCCGATTTCTCCTAGGCGTGCCGAAATAGCTCAGTTGGGAGAGCGTTAGACTGAAGATCTAACGGTCCCTATTTCGATCCCGGGTTTCGGCAAGCGTAACTGTCCTCGGTAGTATAGTGGTCAGTATCCCCGCCTGTCACGCGGGAGACCGGGGTTCGATTCCCCGCCGGGGAGCTTGCGATATAACATTAATGTTTCTATTTTTATTAGATAACACTAATAATTCTACATGTGCGCTTTCGATTGACTTTAGAAATCTCGACAAACCACATTCGCTGAGTAACACAATTCTTCCTTAGATGTATATTCTCTCGTCATTTTATGAACAAATAACATCTTGCTGATTCTTTCCAGTTTCATTCTGGTAAAGCTGCTTTCCGATTCCTCCTAGGCTTGCCGAAATACCTCAGTTGGGAGAGCGTTAGACTGAAGATCTAAAGGTCCCTGGTTCGATCCCGGGTTTCGGCAAGCGTAACTGTCCTCGGTAGTATAGTGGTCAGTATTCCCGCCTGTCACGCGGGAGACCGGGGTTCGATTCCCCGACGGGGAGTTTGCGATATTTCTTTAATATTTTTATTGGATAACACTAATAATTCTACATGTGCGCTTTCGATTGACTTTAGAAATCTTGACAAACCACATTCGCTGAGTAACACAATTCTTTATTAGATGTATATTCTCTCGTCATTTTATGAACAAATAACATCTTGCTGATTCTTTCCAGTTTCATTCTGGTAAAACTGCTTTCCGATTTCTCCTAGGCGTGCCGAAATAGCTCAGTTGGGAGAGCGATAGACTGAAGATCTAAAGGTCCCTGGTTCGATCCCGGGTTTCGGCAAGCGTAACTGTCCTCGGTAATATAGTGGTCAGTATCCCCGCCTGTCACGCGGGAGACCGGGGTTCGATTCCCCGCCGTCGAGTTTGCTATATTTCTTTAATCTTTTTATTTTTATTGGATAACACTAATAATTCTACATGTGCTTTTTCGATTTACTTTAGAAATCTTGACAAATCACATTCGCTGAGTAACACAATTCTTCCTTAGATGTATCTTCTCTCGTCCTTTTATGAACAAATAACATCTTGCTGATTCTTTCCAGTTTCATTCTCATAAAGCTGCTTTCCGATTTCTCCTAGGCGTGCCGAAATAGCTCAGTTGGGAGAGCGTTAGACTGAAGATCTAAAGGTCCCTGGTTCGATTCCGGGTGTCGGCAAGCGTAACTGTCTTCGGTAGTATAGTGGTCAGTATCCCCGCCTGTCACGCGGGAGACCGGGGTTCGATTCCCCGCCGTCGAGTTTGCTATATTTCTTTAATCTTTTTATTTTTATTGGATAACACTAATAATTCTACATGTGCGCTTTCGATTGACTTTAGAAATCTTGACAAACCACATTCGCTGAGTAACACAATTCTTTATTAGATGTATCTTCTCTCGTCCTTTTATGAACAAATAACATCTTGCTGATTCTTTCCAATTTCATTCTGGTAAAGCTGCTTTCCGATTTCTCCTAGGCGTGCCGAAATAGCTCAGTTGGGAGAGCGTTAGACTGAAGATCTAAAGGTCCCTGGTTCGATCCCGGGTTTCGGCAAGCTTAACTGTCCTCGGTAGTATAGTGATCAGTATCCCCGCCTGTCACGCGGGAGACCGGGGTTCGATTCCCCGCCGGGGAGTTTGCGATATTTCTTTAATATTTTTATTGGATAACACTAATAATTCTACATGTGCTCTTTCGATTTACTTTAGAAATCTTGACAAATCACATTCGCTGAGTAACACAATTCTTCCTTAGATGAATCTTCTCTCGTCCTTTTATGAACAAATAACCTCTTGCTGATTCTTTCCAGTTTCATTCTCATAAAGCTGCTTTCCGATTTCTCCTAGGCGTGCCGAAATAGCTCAGTTGGGAGAGCGTTAGACTGAAGATCTAACGGTCCCTATTTCGATCCCGGGTTTCGGCAAGCGTAACTGTCCTCGGTAGTATAGTGGTCAGTATCCCCGCCTGTCACGCGGGAGACCGGGGTTCGATTCCCCGGCGGGGAGTTTGCGATATAACATTAATCTTTTTATTTTTATTAGATAACACTAATAATTCTACATGTGCTCTTTCGATTGACTTTAGAAATCTCGACAAACCACATTCGCTGAGTAACACAATTCTTAATTAGATGTATATTCTCTAGTCCTTTTATGAACAAATAACATCTTGCTGATTCTTTCCAGTTTCATTCTGGTAAAGCTGCTTTCCGATTCCCCTAGGCGTGCCGAAATAGCTCAGTTGGGAGAGCGTTAGACTAAAGGTCCCTGGTTCGATCCCGGATTTCGGCAAGCGTAACTGTCCTCGGTAGTATAGTGGTCAGTATCCCCGCCTGTCACGCGGGAGACCGGGGTTCGATTCCCCGACGGGGAGTTTGCGATATAACATTAATCTTTTTATTTTTATTTTTATTTTTATTGGATAACACTAATAATTCTACATGTGCTCTTTCGATTTACTTTAGAAATCTTGACAAATCACATTCGCTGAGTAACACAATTCTTCCTTAGATGTATCTTCTCTCGTCCTTTTATGAACAAATAACATCTTGCTGATTCTTTCCAGTTTCATTCTCATAAAGCTGCTTTCCGATTTCTCCTAGGCGTGCCGAAATAGCTCAGTTGGGAGAGCGTTAGACTGAAGATCTAAAGGTCCCTGGTTCGATTCCGGGTGTCGGCAAGCGTAACTGCCTTCGGTAGTATAGTGGTCAGTATCCGCGCCTGTCACGCGGGAGACCGGGGTTCGATTCCCCGCCGTCGAGTTTGCTATATTTCTTTAATCTTTTTATTTTTATTGGATAACACTAATAATTCTACATGTGCGCTTTCGATTGACTTTAGAAATCTTGACAAACCACATTCGCTGAGTAACACAATTCTTTATTAGATGTATCTTCTCTCGTCCTTTTATGAACAAATAACATCTTGCTGATTCTTTCCAATTTCATTCTGGTAAAGCTGCTTTCCGATTTCTCCTAGGCGTGCCGAAATAGCTCAGTTGGGAGAGCGTTAGACTGAAGATCTAAAGTTCCCTGGTTCGATCCCGGGTTTCGGCAAGCGTAACTGTCCTCGGTAGTATAGTGGTCAGTATCCCTGCCTGTCACGCGGGAGACCGGGGTTCGATTCCCCGACGGGGAGTTTGCGATATAACATTAATCTTTTTATTTTTATTTTTATTGGATAACACTAATAATTCTACATGTGCTCTTTCGATTTACTTTAGAAATCTTGACAAATCACATTCGCTGAGTAACACAATTCTTCCTTAGATGTATCTTCTCTCGTCGTTTTATGAACAAATAACATCTTGCTGATTCTTTCCAGTTTCATTCTCATAAAGCTGCTTTCCTATTTCTCCTAGGCGTGCCGAAATAGCTCAGTTGGGAGAATGTTAGACTGAAGATCTAAAGGTCCCTGGTTCGATCCCGGGTTTCGGCAAGCGTAATTGTCCTCGGTAGTATAGTGGTCAGTATCCCCGCCTGTCATGCGGGAGACCGGGGTTCGATTCCCCGGCGGGGAGTTTGCGATATATCAATAATCTTTTTATTTTTATTGGATAACACTAATAATTCTACATGTGCGCTTTCGATTGACTTTAGAAATCTTGACAAACCACATTCGCTGAGTAACACAATTCTTTATTAGATGCATCATCTCTCGTCCTTTTATGAACAAATAACATTTTGCTGATTCTTTCCAATTTCATTCTGGTAAAACTGCTTTCCGATTTCTCCTAGGCGTGCCGAAATAGCTCAGTTGGGAGAGCGATAGACTGAAGATCTAAAGGTCCATGGTTCGATCCCGGGTTTCGGCAAGCGTAACTGTCCTCGGTAATATAGTGGTCAGTATCCCCGCCTGTCACGCGGGAGACCGGGGTTCGATTCCCCGCCGTCGAGTTTGCTATATTTCTTTAATCTTTTTATTTTTATTGGATAACACTAATAATTCTACATGTGCTCTTTCGATTTACTTTAGAAATCTTGACAAATCACATTCGCTGAGTAACACAATTCTTCCTTAGATGAATCTTCTCTCGTCCTTTTATGAACAAATAACCTCTTGCTGATTCTTTCCAGTTTCATTCTCATAAAGCTGCTTTCCGATTTCTCCTAGGCGTGCCGAAATAGCTCAGTTGGGAGAGCGTTAGACTGAAGATCTAACGGTCCCTATTTCGATCCCGGGTTTCGGCAAGCGTAACTGTCCTCGGTAGTATAGTGGTCAGTATCCCCGCCTGTCACGCGGGAGACCGGGGTTCGATTCCCCGCCGGGGAGCTTGCGATATAACATTAATCTTTTTATTTTTATTAGATAACACTAATAATTCTACATGTGCGCTTTCGATTGACTTTAGAAATCTCGACAAACCACATTCGCTGAGTAACACAATTCTTAATTAGATGTATATTCTCTCGTCCTTTTATGAACAAATAACATCTTGCTGATTCTTTCCAGTTTCATTCTGGTAAAGCTGCTTTCCGATTTCTCCTAGGCGTGCCGAAATAGCTCAGTTGGGAGAGCGTTAGACTGAAGATCTAAAGGTCCCTGGTTCGATCCCGGGTTTCGGCAAGCGTAACTGTCCTCGTTAGTATAGTGGTCAGTATCCCCGCCTGTCACGCGGGAGACCGGGGTTCGATTCCCCGACGGGGAGTTTGCGATATAACATTAATCTTTTTATTTTTATTTTTATTTTTATTGGATAACACTAATAATTCTACATGTGCTCTTTCGATTTACTTTAGAAATCTTGACAAATCACATTCGCTGAGTAACACAATTCTTCCTTAGATGTATCTTCTCTCGTCCTTTTATGAACAAATAACATCTTGCTGATTCTTTCCAGTTTCATTCTCATAAAGCTGCTTTCCGATTTCTCCTAGGCGTGCCGAAATAGCTCAGTTGGGAGAGCGTTAGACTGAAGATCTAAAGGTCCCTGGTTCGATCCCGGCTGTCGGCAAGCGTAACTGTCTTCGGTAGTATAGTGGTCAGTATCCCCGCCTGTCACGCGGGAGACCGGGGTTCGATTCCCCGCCGTCGAGTTTGCTATATTTCTTTAATCTTTTTATTTTTATTGGATAACACTAATAATTCTACATGTGCGCTTTCGATTGACTTTAGAAATCTTGACAAACCACATTCGCTGAGTAACACAATTCTTAATTAGATGTATCTTCTCTCGTCCTTTTATGAACAAATAACATCTTGCTGATTCTTTCCAATTTCATTCTGGTAAAGCTGCTTTCCGATTTCTCCTAGGCGTGCCGAAATAGCTCAGTTGGGAGAGCGTTAGACTGAAGATCTAAAGTTCCCTGGTTCGATCCCGGGTTTCGGCAAGCGTAACTGTCCTCGGTAGTATAGTGGTCAGTATCCCTGCCTGTCACGCGGGAGACCGGGGTTCGATTCCCCGACGGGGAGTTTGCGATATAACATTAATCTTTTTATTTTTATTTTTATTTTTATTGGATAACACTAATAATTCTACATGTGCTCTTTCGATTTACTTTAGAAATCTTGACAAATCACATTCGCTGAGTAACACAATTCTTCCTTAGATGTATCTTCTCTCGTCCTTTTAGGAACAAATAACATCTTGCTGATTCTTTCCAGTTTCATTCTCATAAAGCTGCTTTCCTATTTCTCCTAGGCGTGCCGAAATAGCTCAGTTGGGAGAGCGTTAGACTGAAGATCTAAAGGTCCCTGGTTCGATCCCGGGTTTCGGCAAGCGTAATTGTCCTCGGTAGTATAGTGGTCAGTATCCCCGCCTGTCATGCGGGAGACCGGGGTTCGATTCCCCGGCGGGGAGTTTGCGATATATCAATAATCTTTTTATTTTTATTGGATAACACTAATAATTCTACATGTGTGCTTTCGATTGACTTTAGAAATCTTGACAAACCACATTCGCTGAGTAACACAATTCTTTATTAGATGTATCATCTCTCGTCCTTTTATGAACAAATAACATTTTGCTGATTCTTTCCAATTTCATTCTGGTAAAACTGCTTTCCGATTTCTCCTAGGCGTGCCGAAATAGCTCAGTTGGGAGAGCGATAGACTGAAGATCTGAAGGTCCCTGGTTCGATCCCGGGTTTCGGCAAGCGTAACTGTCCTCGGTAGTAAAGTGGTCAGTATCCCCGCCTGTCACGCGGGAGACCGGGGTTCGATTCCCCGCCGTCGAGTTTGCTATATTTCTTTAATCTTTTTATTTTTATTGGATAACACTAATAATTCTACATGTGCGCTTTCGATTGACTTTAGAAATCTTGACAAATCACATTCGCTGAGTAACACAATTCTTTATTAGATGTATCTTCTCTCGTTCTTTTATGAACAAATAACATCTTGCTGATTCTTTCCAATTTCATTCTGCTAAAGCTGCTTTCCGATTTCTCCTAGGCGTGCCGAAATAGCTCAGTTGGGAGAGCGTTAGACTGAAGATCTAAAGGTCCCTGGTTCGATCCCGGGTTTCGGCAAGCGTAACTGTCCTCGGTAGTATAGTGGTCAGTATCCCCGCCTGTCACGCGGGAGACCGGGGTTCGATTCCCCGACGGGGAGTTTGCGATATAACATTAATCTTTTTATTTTTATTTTTATTTTTATTGGATAACACTAATAATTCTACATGTGCTCTTTCGATTTACTTTAGAAATCTTGACAAATCACATTCGCTGAGTAACACAATTCTTCCTTAGATGTATCTTCTCTCGTCCTTTTATGAACAAATAACATCTTGCTGATTCTTTCCAGTTTCATTCTCATAAAGCTGCTTTCCGATTTCTCCTAGGCGTGCCGAAATAGCTCAGCTGGGAGAGCGTTAGACTGAAGATCTAAAGGTCCCTGGTTCGATCCCGGGTTTCGGCAAGCGTAACTGTCCTCGGTAGTATAGTGGTCAGTATCCCCGCCTGTCACGAGGGAGACCGGGGTTCGATTCCCCGCCGTCGAGTTTGCTATATTTCTTTAATCTTTTTGTTTTTATTGTATAACACTAATAATTCTACATGTGCGCTTTCGATTGACTTTAGAAATCTTGACAAACCACATTCGCTGAGTAACACAATTCTTTATTAGATGTATCTTCTCTCGTCCTTTTATGAACAAATAACATCTTGCTGATTCTTTCCAGTTTCATTCTCATAAAGCTGCTTTCCGATTTCTCCTAGGCGTGCCGAAATAGCTCAGTTGGGAGAGCGTTAGACTGAAGATCTAACGGTCCCTATTTCGATCCCGGGTTTCGGCAAGCGTAACTGTCCTCGGTAGTATAGTGGTCAGTATCCCCGCCTGTCACGCGGGAGACCGGGGTTCGATTCCCCGCCGGGGAGCTTGCGATATAACATTAATGTTTCTATTTTTATTAGATAACACTAATAATTCTACATGTGCGCTTTCGATTGACTTTAGAAATCTCGACAAACCACATTCGCTGAGTAACACAATTCTTCCTTAGATGTATATTCTCTCGTCATTTTATGAACAAATAACATCTTGCTGATTCTTTCCAGTTTCATTCTGGTAAAGCTGCTTTCCGATTCCTCCTAGGCTTGCCGAAATACCTCAGTTGGGAGAGCGTTAGACTGAAGATCTAAAGGTCCCTGGTTCGATCCCGGGTTTCGGCAAGCGTAACTGTCCTCGGTAGTATAGTGGTCAGTATTCCCGCCTGTCACGCGGGAGACCGGGGTTCGATTCCCCGACGGGGAGTTTGCGATATTTCTTTAATATTTTTATTGGATAACACTAATAATTCTACATGTGCGCTTTCGATTGACTTTAGAAATCTTGACAAACCACATTCGCTGAGTAACACAATTCTTTATTAGATGTATCTTCTCTCGTCCTTTTATGAACAAATAAAATCTTGCTGATTCTTTCCAATTTCATTCTGGTAAAGCTGCTTTCCGATTTCTCCTAGGCGTGCCGAAATAGCTCAGTTGGGAGAGCGTTAGACTGAAGATCTAAAGGTCCCTGGTTCGATCCCGGGTTTCGGCAAGCGTAACTGTCCTCGGTAGTATAGTGGTCAGTATCCCCGCCTGTCACGCGGGAGACCGGGGTTCGATTCCCCGCCGGGGAGTTTGCGATATATCAATAATCTTTTTATTTTTATTGGATAACACTAATAATTCTACCTTTGCGCTTTCGATTGACTTTAGAAATCTTGACAAACCACATTCGCTGAGTAACACAATTCTTTATTAGATGTATCTTCTCTCGTCCTTTTATGAACAAATAACATCTTGCTGATTCTTTCCAATTTCATTCTGGTAAAGCTGCTTTCCGATTTCTCCTAGGCGTGCCGAAATAGCTCAGTTGGGAGAGCGTTAGACTGAAGATCTAAAGGTCCATGGTTCGATCCCGGGTTTCGGCAAGCGTAACTGTCCTCGGTAGTATAGTGGTCAGTATCCCCGCCTGTCACGCGGCAGACCGGGGTTCGATTCCCCGCCGTCGAGTTTGCTATATTTCTTTAATATTTTTATTGGATAACACTAATAATTCTACATGTGCGCTTTCGATTGACTTTAGAAATCTTGACAAACCACATTCGCTGAGTAACACAATTCTTTATTAGATGTATCTTCTCTCGTCCTTTTATGAACAAATAACATCTTGCTGATTCTTTCCAATTTCATTCTGGTAAAGCTGCTTTCCGATTTCTCCTAGGCGTGCCGAAATAGCTCAGTTGGGAGAGCGTTAGACTGAAGATCTAAAGGTCCCTGGTTCGATCCCGGGTTTCGGCAAGCGTAACTGTCCTCGGTAGTATAGTGGTCAGTATCCCCGCCTGTCACGCGGCAGACCGGGGTTCGATTCCCCGCCGTCGAGTTTGCTATATTTCTTTAATATTTTTATTGGATAACACTAATAATTCTACATGTGCGCTTTCGATTGACTTTAGAAATCTTGACAAACCACATTCGCTGAGTAACACAATTCTTTATTAGATGTATCTTCTCTCGTCCTTTTATGAACAAATAACATCTTGCTGATTCTTTCCAATTTCATTCTGGTAAAGCTGCTTTCCGATTTCTCCTAGGCGTGCCGAAATAGCTCAGTTGGGCGAGCGTTAGACTGAAGATCTAAAGGTCCCTGGTTCGATCCCGGGTTTCGGCAAGCGTAACTGTCCTCGGTAGTATAGTGGTCAGTATCCCCGCCTGTCACGCGGGAGACCGGGGTTCGATTCCCCGCCGGGGAGTTTGCGATATATCAATAATCTTTTTATTTTTATTGGATAACACTAATAATTCTACCTTTGCGCTTTCGATTGACTTTAGAAATCTTGACAAACCACATTCGCTGAGTAACACAATTCTTTATTAGATGTATCTTCTCTCGTCCTTTTATGAACAAATAACATCTTGCTGATTCTTTCCAATTTCATTCTGGTAAAGCTGCTTTCCGATTTCTCCTAGGCGTGCCGAAATAGCTCAGTTGGGAGAGCGTTAGACTGAAGATCTAAAGGTCCATGATTCGATCCCGGGTTTCGACAAGCGTAACTGTCCTCGGTAGTATAGTGGTCAGTATCCCCGCCTGCCACGCGGCAGACCGGGGTTCGATTCCCCGCCGTCGAGTTTGCTATATTTCTTTAATATTTTTATTGGATAACACTAATAATTCTACATGTGCGCTTTCGATTGACTTTAGAAATCTTGACAAACCACATTCGCTGAGTAACACAATTCTTTATTAGATGTATCTTCTCTCGTCCTTTTATGAACAAATAACATCTTGCTGATTCTTTCCAATTTCATTCTGGTAAAGCTGCTTTCCGATTTCTCCTAGGCGTGCCGAAATAGCTCAGTTGGGAGAGCGTTAGACTGAAGATCTAAAGGTCCCTGGTTCGATCCCGGGTTTCGGCAAGCGTAACTGTCCTCGGTAGTATAGTGGTCAGTATCCCCGCCTGTCACGCGGCAGACCGGGGTTCGATTCCCCGCCGTCGAGTTTGCTATATTTCTTTAATATTTTTATTGGATAACACTAATAATTCTACATGTGCGCTTTCGATTGACTTTAGAAATCTTGACAAACCACATTCGCTGAGTAACACAATTCTTTATTAGATGTATCTTCTCTCGTCCTTTTATGAACAAATAAAATCTTGCTGATTCTTTCCAATTTCATTCTGGTAAAGCTGCTTTCCGATTTCTCCTAGGCGTGCCGAAATAGCTCAGTTGGGAGAGCGTTAGACTGAAGATCTAAAGGTCCCTGGTTCGATCCCGGGTTTCGGCAAGCGTAACTGTCCTCGGTAGTATAGTGGTCAGTATCCCCGCCTGTCACGCGGGAGACCGGGGTTCGATTCCCCGCCGGGGAGTTTGCGATATATCAATAATCTTTTTATTTTTATTGGATAACACTAATAATTCTACCTTTGCGCTTTCGATTGACTTTAGAAATCTTGACAAACCACATTCGCTGAGTAACACAATTCTTTATTAGATGTATCTTCTCTCGTCCTTTTATGAACAAATAACATCTTGCTGATTCTTTCCAATTTCATTCTGGTAAAGCTGCTTTCCGATTTCTCCTAGGCGTGCCGAAATAGCTCAGTTGGGAGAGCGTTAGACTGAAGATCTAAAGGTCCATGGTTCGATCCCGGGTTTCGGCAAGCGTAACTGTCCTCGGTAGTATAGTGGTCAGTATCCCCGCCTGTCACGCGGCAGACCGGGGTTCGATTCCCCGCCGTCGAGTTTGCTATATTTCTTTAATATTTTTATTGGATAACACTAATAATTCTACATGTGCGCTTTCGATTGACTTTAGAAATCTTGACAAACCACATTCGCTGAGTAACACAATTCTTTATTAGATGTATCTTCTCTCGTCCTTTTATGAACAAATAACATCTTGCTGATTCTTTCCAATTTCATTCTGGTAAAGCTGCTTTCCGATTTCTCCTAGGCGTGCCGAAATAGCTCAGTTGGGAGAGCGTTAGACTGAAGATCTAAAGGTCCCTGGTTCGATCCCGGGTTTCGGCAAGCGTAACTGTCCTCGGTAGTATAGTGGTCAGTATCCCCGCCTGTCACGCGGCAGACCGGGGTTCGATTCCCCGCCGTCGAGTTTGCTATATTTCTTTAATATTTTTATTGGATAACACTAATAATTCTACATGTGCGCTTTCGATTGACTTTAGAAATCTTGACAAACCACATTCGCTGAGTAACACAATTCTTTATTAGATGTATCTTCTCTCGTCCTTTTATGAACAAATAACATCTTGCTGATTCTTTCCAATTTCATTCTGGTAAAGCTGCTTTCCGATTTCTCCTAGGCGTGCCGAAATAGCTCAGTTGGGAGAGCGTTAGACTGAAGATCTAAAGGTCCATGGTTCGATCCCGGGTTTCGGCAAGCGTAACTGTCCTCGGTAGTATAGTGGTCAGTATCCCCGCCTGTCACGCGGCAGACCGGGGTTCGATTCCCCGCCGTCGAGTTTGCTATATTTCTTTAATATTTTTATTGGATAACACTAATAATTCTACATGTGCGCTTTCGATTGACTTTAGAAATCTTGACAAACCACATTCGCTGAGTAACACAATTCTTTATTAGATGTATCTTCTCTCGTCCTTTTATGAACAAATAACATCTTGCTGATTCTTTCCAATTTCATTCTGGTAAAGCTGCTTTCCGATTTCTCCTAGGCGTGCCGAAATAGCTCAGTTGGGAGAGCGTTAGACTGAAGATCTAAAGGTCCCTGGTTCGATCCCGGGTTTCGGCAAGCGTAACTGTCCTCGGTAGTATAGTGGTCAGTATCCCCGCCTGTCACGCGGCAGACCGGGGTTCGATTCCCCGCCGTCGAGTTTGCTATATTTCTTTAATATTTTTATTGGATAACACTAATAATTCTACATGTGCGCTTTCGATTGACTTTAGAAATCTTGACAAACCACATTCGCTGAGTAACACAATTCTTTATTAGATGTATCTTCTCTCGTCCTTTTATGAACAAATAACATCTTGCTGATTCTTTCCAATTTCATTCTGGTAAAGCTGCTTTCCGATTTCTCCTAGGCGTGCCGAAATAGCTCAGTTGGGCGAGCGTTAGACTGAAGATCTAAAGGTCCCTGGTTCGATCCCGGGTTTCGGCAAGCGTAACTGTCCTCGGTAGTATAGTGGTCAGTATCCCCGCCTGTCACGCGGGAGACCGGGGTTCGATTCCCCGCCGGGGAGTTTGCGATATATCAATAATCTTTTTATTTTTATTGGATAACACTAATAATTCTACCTTTGCGCTTTCGATTGACTTTAGAAATCTTGACAAACCACATTCGCTGAGTAACACAATTCTTTATTAGATGTATCTTCTCTCGTCCTTTTATGAACAAATAACATCTTGCTGATTCTTTCCAATTTCATTCTGGTAAAGCTGCTTTCCGATTTCTCCTAGGCGTGCCGAAATAGCTCAGTTGGGAGAGCGTTAGACTGAAGATCTAAAGGTCCATGATTCGATCCCGGGATTCGGCAAGCGTAACTGTCCTCGGTAGTATAGTGGTCAGTATCCCCGCCTGCCACGCGGCAGACCGGGGTTCGATTCCCCGCCGTCGAGTTTGCTATATTTCTTTAATATTTTTATTGGATAACACTAATAATTCTACATGTGCGCTTTCGATTGACTTTAGAAATCTTGACAAACCACATTCGCTGAGTAACACAATTCTTTATTAGATGTATCTTCTCTCGTCCTTTTATGAACAAATAACATCTTGCTGATTCTTTCCAATTTCATTCTGGTAAAGCTGCTTTCCGATTTCTCCTAGGCGTGCCGAAATAGCTCAGTTGGGAGAGCGTTAGACTGAAGATCTAAAGGTCCCTGGTTCGATCCCGGGTTTCGGCAAGCGTAACTGTCCTCGGTAGTATAGTGGTCAGTATCCCCGCCTGTCACGCGGCAGACCGGGGTTCGATTCCCCGCCGTCGAGTTTGCTATATTTCTTTAATATTTTTATTGGATAACACTAATAATTCTACATGTGCGCTTTCGATTGACTTTAGAAATCTTGACAAACCACATTCGCTGAGTAACACAATTCTTTATTAGATGTATCTTCTCTCGTCCTTTTATGAACAAATAACATCTTGCTGATTCTTTCCAATTTCATTCTGGTAAAGCTGCTTTCCGATTTCT
Source organism: Argiope bruennichi (assembly GCF_947563725.1). Taxonomy (NCBI): domain Eukaryota; kingdom Metazoa; phylum Arthropoda; class Arachnida; order Araneae; family Araneidae; genus Argiope; species Argiope bruennichi. The sequence continues at coordinate 11,077,302 of NC_079157.1, read as the reverse complement.
CCTAGGCGTGCCGAAATAGCTCAGTTGGGCGAGCGTTAGACTGAAGATCTAAAGGTCCCTGGTTCGATCCCGGGTTTCGGCAAGCGTAACTGTCCTCGGTAGTATAGTGGTCAGTATCCCCGCCTGTCACGCGGGAGACCGGGATTCGATTCCCCGCCGGGGAGTTTGCGATATATCAATAATCTTTTTATTTTTATTGGATAACACTAATAATTCTACCTTTGCGCTTTCGATTGACTTTAGAAATCTTGACAAACCACATTCGCTGAGTAACACAATTCTTTATTAGATGTATCTTCTCTCGTCCTTTTATGAACAAATAACATCTTGCTGATTCTTTCCAATTTCATTCTGGTAAAGCTGCTTTCCGATTTCTCCTAGGCGTGCCGAAATAGCTCAGTTGGGAGAGCGTTAGACTGAAGATCTAAAGGTCCCTGGTTCGATCCCGGGTTTCGGCAAGCGTAACTGTCCTCGGTAGTATAGTGGTCAGTATCCCCGCCTGTCACGCGGGAGACCGGGGTTCGATTCCCCGCCGTCGAGTTTGCTATATTTCTTTAATATTTTTATTGGATAACACTAATAATTCTACCTTTGCGCTTTCGATTGACTTTAGAAATCTTGACAAACCACATTCGCTGAGTAACACAATTCTTTATTAGATGTATCTTCTCTCGTCCTTTTATGAACAAATAACATCTTGCTGATTCTTTCCAATTTCATTCTGGTAAAGCTGCTTTCCGATTTCTCCTAGGCGTGCCGAAATAGCTCAGTTGGGAGAGCGTTAGACTGAAGATCTAAAGGTCCCTGGTTCGATCCCGGGTTTCGGCAAGCGTAACTGTCCTCGGTAGTATAGTGGTCAGTATCCCCGCCTGTCACGCGGCAGACCGGGGTTCGATTCCCCGCCGTCGAGTTTGCTATATTTCTTTAATATTTTTATTGGATAACACTAATAATTCTACATGTGCGCTTTCGATTGACTTTAGAAATCTTGACAAACCACATTCGCTGAGTAACACAATTCTTTATTAGATGTATCTTCTCTCGTCCTTTTATGAACAAATAACATCTTGCTGATTCTTTCCAATTTCATTCTGGTAAAGCTGCTTTCCGATTTCTCCTAGGCGTGCCGAAATAGCTCAGTTGGGAGAGCGTTAGACTGAAGATCTAAAGGTCCCTGGTTCGATCCCGGATTTCGGCAAGCGTAACTGTCCTCGTTAGTATAGTGGTCAGTATCCCCGCCTGTCACGCGGGAGACCGGGGTTCGATTCCCCGCCGGGGAGTTTGCGATATATCAATAATCTTTTTATTTTTATTGGATAACACTAACAATTCTACCTGTGCGCTTTCGATTGACTTTAGAAATCTTGACAAACCACATTCGCTGAGTAACACAATTCTTCCTTAGATGTATATTCTCTCGTCATTTTATGAACAAATAACATCTTGCTGATTCTTTCCAGTTTCATTCTGGTAAAGCTGCTTTCCGATTTCTCCTAGGCATGCCGAAATAGCTCAGTTGGGAGAGCGTTAGACTGAAGATCTAAAGGTCCCTGGTTCGATCCCGGGTTTCGGCAAGCGTAACTGTCCTCGTTAGTATAGTGGTCAGTATCCCCGCCTGTCACGCTGGAGACCGGGGTTCGATTCCCCGCCGTCGAGTTTGCTATATTTCTTTAATCTTTTTATTTTTATTGGATAACACTAATAATTCTACATGTGCGCTTTCGATTGACTTTAGAAATCTTGACAAACCACATTCGCTGAGTAACACAATTCTTTATTAGATGTATCTTCTCTCGTTCTTTTATGAACAAATAACATCTTGCTGATTCTTTCCAATTTCATTCTGGTAAAGCTGCTTTCCGATTTCTCTTAGGCGTGCCGAAATAGCTCAGTTGGGAGAGCGTTAGACTGAAGATCTAAAGGTCCCTGGTTCGATCCCGGGTTTCGGCAAGCGTAACTGTCCTCGGTAGTATAGTGGTCAGTATCCCCGCCTGTCACGCGGGAGACCGGGGTTCGATTCCCCGCCGTCGAGTTTGCTATATTTCTTTAATCTTTTTGTTTTTATTGTATAACACTAATAATTCTACATGTGCGCTTTCGATTGACTTTAGAAATCTTGACAAACCACATTCGCTGAGTAACACAATTCTTTATTAGATGTATCTTCTCTCGTCCTTTTATGAACAAATAACATCTTGCTGATTCTTTCCAGTTTCATTCTCATAAAGCTGCTTTCCGATTTCTCCTAGGCGTGCCGAAATAGCTCAGTTGGGAGAGCGTTAAACTGAAGATCTAACGGTCCCTATTTCGATCCCGGGTTTCGGCAAGCGTAACTGTCCTCGGTAGTATAGTGGTCAGTATCCCAGCCTGTCACGCGGGAGACCGGGGTTCGATTCCCCGCCGGGGAGCTTGCGATATAACATTAATCTTTCTATTTTTATTAGATAACACTAATAATTCTACATGTGCGCTTTCGATTGACTTTAGAAATCTCGACAAACCACATTCGCTGAGTAACACAATTCTTCCTTAGATGTATATTCTCTCGTCATTTTATGAACAAATAAAATCTTGCTGATTCTTTCCAGTTTCATTCTGGTAAAGCTGCTTTCCGATTTCTCCTAGGCGTGCCGAAATAGCTCAGTTGGGAGAGCGTTAGACTGAAGATCTAAAGGTCCCTGGTTCGATCCCGGGTTTCGGCAAGCGTAACTGTCCTCGGTAGTATAGTGGTCAGTATTCCCGCCTGTCACGCGGGAGACCGGGGTTCGATTCCCCGTCGGGGAGTTTGCGATATAACATTAATCTTTTTATTTTTATTTTTATTTTTATTGGATAACACTAATAATTCTACATGTGCGCTTTCGATTGACTTTAGAAATCTTGACAAACCACATTCGCTGAGTAACACAATTCTTTATTAGATGTATCTTCTCTCGTCCTTTTATGAACAAATAACATCTTGTTGATTCTTTGCAATTTCATTCTGGTAAAGCTGCTTTCCGATTTCTCCTAGGGATGCCGAAATAGCTCAGTTGGGAGAGCGTTAGACTGAAGATGTAAAGGTCCCTGGTTCGATCCCGGGTTTCGGCAAGCGTAACTGTCCTAGGTAGTATAGTGGTCAATATCCCCGCCTGTCACGCGGGAGACCGGGGTTCGATTCCCCGACGGGGAGTTTGCGATATTTCTTTAATATTTTTATTGGATAACACTAATAATTCTACATGTGCGCTTTCGATTGACTTTAGAAATCTTGACAAACCACATTCGCTGAGTAACACAATTCTTTATTAGATGTATCTTCTCTCGTCCTTTTATGAACAAATAACATCTTGCTGATTCTTTCCAATTTCATTCTGGTAAAGCTGCTTTCCGATTTCTCCTAGGCGTGCCGAAATAGCTCAGTTGGGAGAGCGTTAGACTGAAGATCTAAAGGTCCCTGGTTCGATCCCGGGTTTCGGCAAGCGTAACTGTCCTCGGTAGTATAGTGGTCAGTATCCCCGCCTGTCACGCGGGAGACCGGGGTTCGATTCCCCGCCGGGGAGTTTGCGATATATCAATAATCTTTTTATTTTTATTGGATAACACTAATAATTCTACCTTTGCGCTTTCGATTGACTTTAGAAATCTTGACAAACCACATTCGCTGAGTAACACAATTCTTTATTAGATGTATCTTCTCTCGTCCTTTTATGAACAAATAACATCTTGCTGATTCTTTCCAATTTCATTCTGGTGAAGCTGCTTTCCGATTTCTCCTAGGCGTGCCGAAATAGCTCAGTTGGGAGAGCGTTAGACTGAAGATCTAGAGGTCCCTGGTTCGATCCCGGGTGTTGGCAAGCGTAACTGTCCTCGGTAGTATAGTGGTCAGTATCCCCGCCTGTCCTCCGGGAGACCGGGGTTCGATTCCCCGCCGGGGAGTTTGTGATATATCAATAATCTTTTTATTTTTATTGGATAACACTAATAATTCTACATGTGCGCTTTCGATTGACTTTAGAAATCTTGACAAACCACATTCGCTGAGTAACACAATTCTTTATTAGATGTATCTTCTCTCGTCCTTTTATGAACAAATAACATCTTGCTGATTCTTTCCAATTTCATTCTGGTAAAGCTGCTTTCCGATTTCTCCTAGGCGTGCCGAAATAGCTCAGTTGGGAGAGCGTTAGACTGAAGATCTAAAGGTCCCTGGTTCGATCCCGGGTTTCGGCAAGCGTAACTGTCCTCGGTAGTATAGTGGTCAGTATCCCCGCCTGTCACGCGGGAGACCGGGGTTCGATTCCCCGCAGTCGAGTTTGCTATATTTCTTTAATATTTTTATTGGATAACAAAAATAATTCTACATGTGCGCTTTCGATTGACTTTAGAAATCTTGACAAACCACATTCGCTGAGTAACACAATTCTTTATTAGATGTATCTTCTCTCGTCCTTTTATGAACAAATAACATCTTGCTGATTCTTTCCAATTTCATTCTGGTAAAGCTGCTTTCCGATTTCTCCTAGACGTGCCGAAATAGCTCAGTTGGGAGAGCGTTAGACTGAAGATCTAAAGGTCCCTGGTTCGATCCCGGTTTTCGGTAAGCGTAACTGTCCTCGTTAGTATAGTGGTCAGTATCCCCGCCTGTCACGCGGGAGACCGGGGTTCGATTCCCCGCCGGGGAGTTTGCGATATATCAATAATCTTTTTATTTTTATTGGATAACACTAATAATTCTACCTGTGCGCTTTCGATTGACTTTAGAAATCTTGACAAACCACATTCGCTGAGTAACACAATTCTTTATTAGATGTATCTTCTCTCGTCCTTTTATGAACAAATAACATCTTGCTGATTCTTTCCAATTTATTCTGGTAAAGCTGCTTTCCGATTTCTCCTAGGCGTGCCGAAATAGCTCAGTTGGGAGAGCGTTAGAATGAAGACCTAGAGGTTCCTGGTTCGATCCCGGGTGTTGGCAAGTGTAACTGTCCTCGGTAGTATAGTGGTCAGTATCCCCGCCTGTCACGCGGGAGACCGGGGTTCGATTCCCCGCCGGGGAGTTTGTGATATATCAATAATCTTTTTATATTTATTGGATAACACTAATAATTCTACATGTGCGCTTTCGATTGACTTTAGAAATCTTGACAAACCACATTCGCTGAGTAACACAATTCTTTATTAGATGTATCTTCTCTCGTCTTTTTATGAACAAATAACATCTTGCTGATTCTTTCCAATTTCATTCTGGTAAAGCTGCTTTCCGATTTCTCCTAGGCGTGCCGAAATAAATCAGTTCGGAGAGCGTTAGACTGAATATCTAAAGGTCCCTGGTTCGATTCCGGGTTTCGGCAAGCGTAACTGTTCTCGGTAGTATAGTGGTCAGTATCCTCGACTGTCACGCGGGAGACCGGGCTTCGATTCCCCGCCGGGGAGTTTGCTATATTTCTTTAATCTTTTTATTTTTATTGGATAACACTAATAATTCTACATGTGCGCTTTCGATTGACTTTAGAAATCTTGACAAACCACATTCGCTGAGTAACACATTTCTTTATGAGATGTATCTTCTCTCGTCCTTTTATGAACAAATAACATCTTGCTGATTCTTTCCAATTTCATTCTGCTAAAGCTGCTTTCCGATTTCTCCTAGGCGTGCCGAAATAGCTCAGTTGGGAGAGCGTTAGACTGAAGATGTAAAGGTCCCTGGTTCGATCCCGGGTTTCGGCAAGCTTAACTGTCCTCGGTAGTATAGTGGTCAGTATCATCGCCTGTCACGCGGGAGACCGGGGTTCGATTCCCCGCCGGGGAGTTTGCGATATTTCTTTAATATTTTTATTGGATAACACTAATAATTCTACATGTGCGCTTTCGATTGACTTTAGAAATCTTGACAAACCACATTCGCTGAGTAACACAATTCTTCCTTAGATGTATCTTCTCTCGTCCTTTTATGAACAAATAACATCTTGCTGATTCTTTCCAATTTCATTCTGGTAAAGCTGCTTTCCGATTTCTCCTAGGCGTGCCGAAATAGCTCAGTTGGGAGAGCGTTAGACTGAAGATCTAAAGGTCCCTGGTTCGATCCCGAGTTTCGGCAAGCGTAACTGTCCTCGGTAGTATAGTGGTCAGTATCCCCGCCTGTCACGCGGGAGACCGGGGTTCGATTCCCCGCCGGGGAGTTTGCGATATATCAATAATCTTTTTATTTTTATTGGATAACACTAATAATTCTACCTTTGCGCTTTCGATTGACTTTAGAAATCTTGACAAACCACATTCGCTGAGTAACACAATTCTTTATTAGATGTATCTTCTCTCGTCCTTTTATGAACAAATAACATCTTGCTGATTCTTTCCAATTTCATTCTGGTGAAGCTGCTTTCCGATTTCTCCTAGGCGTGCCGAAATAGCTCAGTTGGGAGAGCGTTAGACTGAAGATCTAGAGGTCCCTGGTTCGATCCCGGGTGTTGGCAAGCGTAACTGTCCTCGGTAGTATAGTGGTCAGTATCCCCGCCTGTCCTCCGGGAGACCGGGGTTCGATTCCCCGCCGGGGAGTTTGTGATATATCAATAATCTTTTTATTTTTATTGGATAACACTAATAATTCTACATGTGCGCTTTCGATTGACTTTAGAAATCTTGACAAACCACATTCGCTGAGTAACACAATTCTTTATTAGATGTATCTTCTCTCGTCCTTTTATGAACAAATAACATCTTGCTGATTCTTTCCAATTTCATTCTGGTAAAGCTGCTTTCCGATTTCTCCTAGGCGTGCCGAAATAGCTCAGTTGGGAGAGCATTAGACTGAAGATCTAAAGGTCCCTGGTTCGATCCCGGGTTTCGGCAAGCGTAACTGTCCTCGGTAGTATAGTGGTCAGTATCCCCGCCTGTCACGCGGGAGACCGGGGTTCGATTCCCCGCCGTCGAGTTTGCTATATTTCTTTAATATTTTTATTGGATAACAAAAATAATTCTACATGTGCGCTTTCGATTGACTTTAGAAATCTTGACAAACCACATTCGCTGAGTAACACAATTCTTTATTAGATGTATCTTCTCTCGTCCTTTTATGAACAAATAACATCTTGCTGATTCTTTCCAATTTCATTCTGGTAAAGCTGCTTTCCGATTTCTCCTAGGCGTGCCGAAATAGCTCAGTTGGGAGAGCGTTAGACTGAAGATCTAAAGGTCCCTGGTTCGATCCCGGTTTTCGGCAAGCGTAACTGTCCTCGTTAGTATAGTGGTCAGTATCCCCGCCTGTCACGCGGGAGACCGGGGTTCGATTCCCCGCCGGGGAGTTTGCGATATATCAATAATCTTTTTATTTTTATTGGATAACACTAATAATTCTACCTGTGCGCTTTCGGTTGACTTTAGAAATCTTGACAAACCACATTCGCTGAGTAACACAATTCTTTATTAGATGTATCTTCTCTCGTCCTTTTATGAACAAATAACATCTTGCTGATTCTTTCCAATTTATTCTGGTAAAGCTGCTTTCCGATTTCTCCTAGGCGTGCCGAAATAGCTCAGTTGGGAGAGCGTTAGAATGAAGACCTAGAGGTTCCTGGTTCGATCCCGGGTGTAGGCAAGCGTAACTGTCCTCGGTAGTATAGTGGTCAGTATCCCCGCCTGTCACGCGGGAGACCGGGGTTCGATTCCCCGACGGGGAGTTTGCGATATTTCTTTAATATTTTTATTGGATAACACTAATAATTCTACATGTGCGCTTTCGATTGACTTTAGAAATCTTGACAAACCACATTCGCTGAGTAACACAATTCTTTATTAGATGTATCTTCTCTCGTCTTTTTATGAACAAATAACATCTTGCTGATTCTTTCCAATTTCATTCTGGTAAAGCTGCTTTCCGATTTCTCCTAGGCGTGCCGAAATAAATCAGTTCGGAGAGCGTTAGACTGAATATCTAAAGGTCCCTGGTTCGATCCCGGGTTTCGGCAAGCGTAACTGTTCTCGGTAGTATAGTGGTCAGTATCCTCGACTGTCACGCGGGAGACCGGGGTTCGATTCCCCGCCGGGGAGTTTGCTATATTTCTTTAATCTTTTTATTTTTATTGGATAACACTAATAATTCTACATGTGCGCTTTCGATTGACTTTAGAAATCTTGACAAACCACATTCGCTGAGTAACACATTTCTTTATGAGATGTATCTTCTCTCGTCCTTTTATGAACAAATAACATCTTGCTGATTCTTTCCAATTTCATTCTGGTAAAGCTGCTTTCCGATTTCTCCTAGGCGTGCCGAAATAGCTCAGTTGGGAGAGCGTTAGACTGAAGATGTAAAGGTCCCTGGTTCGATCCCGGGTTTCGGCAAGCTTAACTGTCCTCGGTAGTATAGTGGTCAGTATCCCCGCCTGTCACGCGGGAGACCGGGGTTCGATTCCCCGCCGGGGAGTTTGCGATATTTCTTTAATATTTTTATTGGATAACACTAATAATTCTACATGTGCGCTTTCGATTGACTTTAGAAATCTTGACAAACCACATTCGCTGAGTAACACAATTCTTCCTTAGATGTATCTTCTCTCGTCCTTTTATGAACAAATAACATCTTGCTGATTCTTTCCAATTTCATTCTGGTAAAGCTGCTTTCCGATTTCTCCTAGGCGTGCCGAAATAGCTCAGTTGGGAGAGCGTTAGACTGAAGATCTAAAGGTCCCTGGTTCGATCCCGAGTTTTGGCAAGCGTAACTGTCCTCGGTAGTATAGTGGTCAGTATCCCCACCTGTCACGCGGGAGACCGGGGTTCGATTCCCCGCCGTCGAGTTTGCTATATTTCTTTAATCTTTTTATTTTTATTGGATAACACTAATAATTCTACATGTGCGCTTTCGATTGACTTTAGAAATCTTGACAAACCACATTCGCTGAGTAACACAATTCTTTATTAGATGTATCTTCTCTCGTCCTTTTATGAACAAATAACATCTTGCTGATTCTTTCCAATTTCATTCTGGTAAAGCTGCTTTCCGATTTCTCCTAGGCGTGCCGAAATAAATCAGTTGGGAGAGCGTTCGACTGAATATCTAAAGGTCCCTGGTTCGATCCCGGGTTTCGGCAAGCGTAACTGTCCTCGGTAGTATAGTGGTCAGTATCCCCGCCTGTCACGCGGGAGACCGGGGTTCGATTCCCCGCCGGGGAGTTTGTGATATATCAATAATCTTTTTATTTTTATTGGATAACACTAATAATTCTACATGTGCGCTTTCGATTGACTTTAGAAATCTTGACAAACCACATTCGCTGAGTAACACAATTCTTTATTAGATGTATCTTCTCTCGTCCTTTTATGAACAAATAACATCTTGCTGATTCTTTCCAATTTCATTCTGGTAAAGCTGCTTTCCGATTTCTCCTAGGTGTGCCGAAATAGCTCAGTTGGGAGAGCGTTAGACTGAAGATCTAAAGGTCCCTGGTTCGATCCCGGGTTTCGGCAAGCGTAATTGTCCTCGGTAGTATAGTGGTCAGTATCCCCGCCTGTCATGCGGGAGACCGGGGTTCGATTCCCCGGCGGGGAGTTTGCGATATATCAATAATATTTTTATTTTTATTTTTATTTTTATTGGATAACACTAATAATTCTACATGTGCTCTTTCGATTTACTTTAGAAATCTTGACAAATCACATTCGCTGAGTAACACAATTCTTCCTTAGATGTATCTTCTCTCGTCCTTTTATGAACAAATAACATCTTGCTGATTCTTTCCAGTTTCATTCTCATAAAGCTGCTTTCCTATTTCTCCTAGGCGTGCCGAAATAGCTCAGTTGGGAGAGCGTTAGACTGAAGATCTAAAGGTCCCTGGTTCGATCCCGGGTTTCTTCAAGCGTAATTGTCCTCGGTAGTATAGTGGTCAGTATCCCCGCCTGTCATGCGGGAGACCGGGGTTCGATTCCCCGGCGGGGAGTTTGCGATATATCAATAATCTTTTTATTTTTATTGGATAACACTAATAATTCTACATGTGCGCTTTCGATTGACTTTAGAAATCTTGACAAACCACATTCGCTGAGTAACACAATTCTTTATTAGATGTATCATCTCTCGTCCTTTTATGAACAAATAACATTTTGCTGATTCTTTCCAATTTCATTCTGGTAAAACTGCTTTCCGATTTCTCCTAGGCGTGCCGAAATAGCTCAGTTGGGAGAGCGATAGACTGAAGATCTAAAGGTCCCTGGTTCGATCCCGGGTTTCGGCAAGCGTAATTGTCCTCGGTATTATAGTGGTCAGTATCCCCGCCTGTCATGCGGGAGACCGGGGTTCGATTCCCCGGCGGGGAGTTTGCGATATATCAATAATCTTTTTATTTTTATTGGATAACACTAATAATTCTACATGTGCGCTTTCGATTGACTTTAGAAATCTTGACAAACCACATTCGCTGAGTAACACAATTCTTTATTAGATGTATCATCTCTCGTCCTTTTATGAACAAATAACATTTTGCTGATTCTTTCCAATTTCATTCTGGTAAAACTGCTTTCCGATTTCTCCTAGGCGTGCCGAAATAGCTCAGTTGGGAGAGCGATAGACTGAAGATCTAAAGGTCCCTGGTTCGATCCCGGGTTTCGGCAAGCGTAACTGTCCTCGGTAGTATAGTGGTCAGTATCCCCGCCTGTCACGCGGGAGACCGGGGTTCGATTCCCCGCCGTCGAGTTTGCTATATTTCTTTAATCTTTTTATTTTTATTGGATAACACTAATAATTCTACATGTGCGCTTTCGATTGACTTTAGAAATCTTGACAAATCACATTCGCTGAGTAACACAATTCTTTATTAGATGTATCTTCTCTCGTTCTTTTATGAACAAATAACATCTTGCTGATTCTTTCCAATTTCATTCTGGTAAAGCTGCTTTCCGATTTCTCCTAGGCGTGCCGAAATAGCTCAGTTGGGAGAGCGTTAGACTGAAGATCTAAAGGTCCCTGGTTCGATCCCGGGTTTCGGCAAGCTTAACTGTCCTCGGTAGTATAGTGGTCAGTATCCCCGCCTGTCACGCGGGAGACCGGGGTTCGATTCCCCGCCGGGGAGTTTGCGATATTTCTTTAATATTTTTATTGGATAACACTAATAATTCTACATGTGCTCTTTCGATTTACTTTAGAAATCTTGACAAATCACATTCGCTGAGTAACACAATTCTTCCTTAGATGTATCTTCTCTCGTCCGTTTATGAACAAATAACCTCTTGCTGATTCTTTCCAGTTTCATTCTCATAAAGCTGCTTTCCGATTTCTCCTAGGCGTGCCGAAATAGCTCAGTTGGGAGAGCGTTAGACTGAAGATCTAACGGTCCCTATTTCGATCCCGGGTTTCGGCAAGCGTAACTGTCCTCGGTAGTATAGTGGTCAGTATCCCCGCCTGTCACGCGGGAGACCGGGGTTCGATTCCCCGCCGGGGAGCTTGCGATATAACATTAATCTTTTTATTTTTATTAGATAACACTAATAATTCTACATGTGCGCTTTCGATTGACTTTAGAAATCTCGACAAACCACATTCGCTGAGTAACACAATTCTTCCTTAGATGTATATTCTCTCGTCCTTTTATGAACAAATAACATCTTGCTGATTCTTTCCAGTTTCATTCTGGTAAAGCTGCTTTCCGATTTCTCCTAGGCGTGCCGAAATAGCTCAGTTGGGAGAGCGTTAGACTGAAGATCTAAAGGTCCCTGGTTCGATCCCGGGTTTCGGCAAGCGTAACTGTCCTCGTTAGTATAGTGGTCAGTATCCCCGCCTGTCACGCGGGAGACCGGGGTTCGATTCCCCGACGGGGAGTTTGCGATATAAAATTAATCTTTTTATTTTTATTTTTATTTTTATTGGATAACACTAATAATTCTACATGTGCTCTTTCGATTTACTTTAGAAATCTTGACAAATCACATTCGCTGAGTAACACAATTCTTCCTTAGATGTATCTTCTCTCGTCCTTTTATGAACAAATAACATCTTGCTGATTCTTTCCAGTTTCATTCTCATAAAGCTGCTTTCCGATTTCTCCTAGGCGTGCCGAAATAGCTCAGCTGGGAGAGCGTTAGACTGAAGATCTAAAGGTCCCTGGTTCGATCCCGGGTTTCGGCAAGCGTAACTGTCCTCGGTAGTATAGTGGTCAGTATCCCCGCCTGTCACGCTGGAGACCGGGGTTTGATTCCCCGCCGTCGAGTTTGCTATATTTCTTTAATCTTTTTATTTTTATTGGATAACACTAATAATTCTACATGTGCGCTTTCGATTGACTTTAGAAATCTTGACAAACCACATTCGCTGAGTAACACAATTCTTTATTAGATGTATCTTCTCTCGTTCTTTTATGAACAAATAACATCTTGCTGATTCTTTCCAATTTCATTCTGGTAAAGCTGCTTTCCGATTTCTCTTAGGCGTGCCGAAATAGCTCAGTTGGGAGAGCGTTAGACTGAAGATCTAAAGGTCCCTGGTTCGATCCCGGGTTTCGGCAAGCGTAACTGTCCTCGGTAGTATAGTGGTCAGTATCCCCGCCTGTCACGCGGGAGACCGGGGTTCGATTCCCCGCCGTCGAGTTTGCTATATTTCTTTAATCTTTTTGTTTTTATTGTATAACACTAATAATTCTACATGTGCGCTTTCGATTGACTTTAGAAATCTTGACAAACCACATTCGCTGAGTAACACAATTCTTTATTAGATGTATCTTCTCTCGTCCTTTTATGAACAAATAACATCTTGCTGATTCTTTCCAGTTTCATTCTCATAAAGCTGCTTTCCGATTTCTCCTAGGCGTGCCGAAATAGCTCAGTTGGGAGAGCGTTAGACTGAAGATCTAACGGTCCCTATTTCGATCCCGGGTTTCGGCAAGCGTAACTGTCCTCGGTAGTATAGTGGTCAGTATCCCCGCCTGTCACGCGGGAGACCGGGGTTCGATTCCCCGCCGGGGAGCTTGCGATATAACATTAATCTTTTTATTTTTATTAGATAACACTAATAATTCTACATGTGCGCTTTCGATTGACTTTAGAAATCTCGACAAAACACATTCGCTGAGTAACACAATTCTTCCTTAGATGTATATTCTCTCGTCCTTTTATGAACAAATAACATCTTGCTGATTCTTTCCAGTTTCATTCTGGTAAAGCTGCTTTCCGATTTCTCCTAGGCGTGCCGAAATAGCTCAGTTGGGAGAGCGTTAGACTGAAGATCTAAAGGTCCCTGGTTCGATCCCGGGTTTCGGCAAGCGTAACTGTCCTCGTTAGTATAGTGGTCAGTATCCCCGCCTGTCACGCGGGAGACCGGGGTTCGATTCCCCGACGGGGAGTTTGCGATATAACATTAATCTTTTTATTTTTATTTTTATTTTTATTGGATAACACTAATAATTCTACATGTGCTCTTTCGATTTACTTTAGAAATCTTGACAAATCACATTCGCTGAGTAACACAATTCTTAATTAGATGTATCTTCTCTCGTCCTTTTATGAACAAATAACATCTTGCTGATTCTTTCCAGTTTCATTCTCATAAAGCTGCTTTCCGATTTCTCCTAGGCGTGCCGAAATAGCTCAGCTGGGAGAGCGTTAGACTGAAGATCTAAAGGTCCCTGGTTCGATCCCGGGTTTCGGCAAGCGTAACTGTCCTCGGTAGTATAGTGGTCAGTATCCCCGCCTGTCACGCTGGAGACCAGGGTTCGATTCCCCGCCGTCGAGTTTGCTATATTTCTTTAATCTTTTTATTTTTATTGGATAACACTAATAATTCTACATGTGCGCTTTCGATTGACTTTAGAAATCTTGACAAACCACATTCGCTGAGTAACACAATTCTTTATTAGATGTATCTTCTCTCGTCCTTTTATGAACAAATTACATCTTGCTGATTCTTTCCAATTTCATTTTGGTAAAGCTGCTTTCCGATTTCTCCTAGGGGTGCCGAAATAGCTCAGTTGGGAGAGCGTTAGACTGAAGATGTAAAGGTCCCTGGTTCGATCCCGGGTTTCGGCAAGCGTAACTGTCCTAGGTAGTATAGTGGTCAATATCCCCGCCTGTCACGCGGGAGACCGGGGTTCGATTCCCCGCCGGGGAGTTTGCGATATTTCTTTAATATTTTTATTGGATAACACTAATAATTCTACATGTGCGCTTTCGATTGACTTTAGAAATCTTGACAAACCACATTCGCTGAGTAACACAATTCTTTATTAGATGTATCTTCTCTCGTCTTTTTATGAACAAATAACATCTTGCTGATTCTCTCCAATTTCATTCTGGTAAAGCTGCTTTCCGATTTCTCCTAGGCGTGCCGAAATAGCTCTGTTGGGAGAGCGTTAGACTGAAGATCTAAAGGTCCCTGGTTCGATCCCGGGTTTCGGCAAGCGTAACTGTCGTCGGTAGTATAGTGGTCAGTATCCCCGCCTGTCACGCGGGAGACCGGGGTTCGATTCCCCGACGGGGAGTTTGCGATATATCAATAATCTTTTTATTTTTATTGGATAACACTAATAATTCTACCTTTGCGCTTTCGATTGACTTTAGAAATCTTGACAAACCACATTCGCTGAGTAACACAATTCTTTATTAGATGTATCTTCTCTCGTCCTTTTATGAACAAATAACATCTTGCTGATTCTTTCCAATTTCATTCTGGTAAAGCTGCTTTCCGATTTCTCCTAGGCGTGCCGAAATAGCTCAGTTGGGAGAGCGTTAGACTGAAGATCTAGAGGTCCCTGGTTCGATCCCGGGTGTTGGCAAGCGTAACTGTCCTCGGTAGTATAGTGGTCAGTATCCCCGCCTGTCCTCCGGGAGACCGGGGTTCGATTCCCCGCCGGGGAGTTTGTGATATATCAATAATCTTTTTATTTTTATTGGATAACACTAATAATTCTACATGTGCGCTTTCGATTGACTTTAGAAATCTTGACAAACCACATTCGCTGAGTAACACAATTCTTTATTAGATGTATCTTCTCTCGTCCTTTTATGAACAAATAACATCTTGCTGATTCTTTCCAATTTCATTCTGGTAAAGCTGCTTTCCGATTTCTCCTAGGCGTGCCGAAATAGCTCAGTTGGGAGAGCGTTAGACTGAAGATCTAAAGGTCCCTGGTTCGATCCCGGGTTTCGGCAAGCGTAACTGTCCTCGGTAGTATAGTGGTCAGTATCCCCGCCTGTCACGCGGCAGACCGGGGTTCGATTCCCCGCCGTCGAGTTTGCTATATTTCTTTAATATTTTTATTGGATAACACTAATAATTCTACATGTGCGCTTTCGATTGACTTTAGAAATCTTGACAAACCTCATTCGCTGAGTAACACAATTCTTCCTTAGATGTATCTTCTCTCGTCCTTTTATGAACAAATAACATCTTGCTGATTCTTTCCAGTTTCATTCTCATAAAGCTGCTTTCCGATTTCTCCTAGGCGTGCCGAAATAGCTCAGCTGGGAAAGCGTTAGACTGAAGATCTAAAGGTCCCTGGTTCGATCCCGGGTTTCGGCAAGCGTAACTGTCCTCGGTAGTATAGTGGTCAGTATCCCCGCCTGTCACGCTGGAGACCGGGGTTCGATTCCCCGCCGTCGAGTTTGTTATATTTCTTTAATCTTTTTATTTTTATTGGATAACACTAATAATTCTACATGTGCGCTTTCGATTGACTTTAGAAATCTTGACAAACCACATTCGCTGAGTAACACAATTCTTTATTAGATGTATCTTCTCTCGTCCTTTTATGAACAAATTACATCTTGCTGATTCTTTCCAATTTCATTCTGGTAAAGCTGCTTTCCGATTTCTCCTAGGGGTGCCGAAATAGCTCAGTTGGGAGAGCGTTAGACTGAAGATGTAAAGGTCCCTGGTTCGATCCCGGGTTTCGGCAAGCGTAACTGTCCTAGGTAGTATAGTGGTCAATATCCCCGCCTGTCACGCGGGAGACCGGGGTTCGATTCCCCGCCGGGGAGTTTGCGATATTTCTTTAATATTTTTATTGCATAACACTAATAATTCTACATGTGCGCTTTCGATTGACTTTAGAAATCTTGACAAACCACATTCGCTGAGTAACACAATTCTTTATTAGATGTATCTTCTCTCGTCCTTTTATGAACAAATAACATCTTGCTGATTCTTTCCAATTTCATTCTGGTAAAGCTGCTTTCCGATTTCTCCTAGGGGTGCCGAAATAGCTCAGTTGGGAGAGCGTTAGACTGAAGATGTAAAGGTCCCTGGTTCGATCCCGGGTTTCGGCAAGCGTAACTGTCCTAGGTAGTATAGTGGTCAATATCCCCGCCTGTCACGCGGGAGACCGGGGTTCGATTCCCCGCCGGGGAGTTTGCGATATTTCTTTAATATTTTTATTGCATAACACTAATAATTCTACATGTGCGCTTTCGATTGACTTTAGAAATCTTGACAAACCACATTCGCTGAGTAACACAATTCTTTATTAGATGTATCTTCTCTCGTCCTTTTATGAACAAATAACATCTTGCTGATTCTTTCCAATTTCATTCTGGTAAAGCTGCTTTCCGATTTCTCCTAGGCGTGCCGAAATAGCTCAGTTGGGAGAGCGTTAGACTGAAGATCTAGAGGTCCCTGGTTCGATCCCGGGTGTTGGCAAGCGTAACTGTCCTCGGTAGTATAGTGGTCAGTATCCCCGCCTGTCCTCCGGGAGACCGGGGTTCGATTCCCCGCAGGGGAGTTTGTGATATATCAATAATCTTTTTATTTTTATTGGATAACACTAATAATTCTACATGTGCGCTTTCGATTGACTTTAGAAATCTTGACAAACCACATTCGCTGAGTAACACAATTCTTTATTAGATGTATCTTCTCTCGTCCTTTTATGAACAAATAACATCTTGCTGATTCTTTCCAATTTCATTCTGGTAAAGCTGCTTTCCGATTTCTCCTAGGCGTGCCGAAATAGCTCAGTTGGGAGAGCGTTAGACTGAAGATCTAAAGGTCCCTGGTTCGATCCCGGTTTTCGGCAAGCGTAACTGTCCTCGTTAGTATAGTGGTCAGTATCCCCGCCTGTCACGCGGGAGACCGGGGTTCGATTCCCCGCCGGGGAGTTTGCGATATATCAATAATCTTTTTATTTTTATTGGATAACACTAATAATTCTACCTGTGCGCTTTCGATTGACTTTAGAAATCTTGACAAACCACATTCGCTGAGTAACACAATTCTTTATTAGATGTATCTTCTCTCGTCCTTTTATGAACAAATAACATCTTGCTGATTCTTTCCAATTTCATTCTGGTAAAGCTGCTTTCCGATTTCTCCTAGGCGTGCCGAAATAGCTCAGTTGGGAGAGCGTTAGAATGAAGACCTAGAGGTTCCTGGTTCGATCCCGGGTGTTGGCAAGCGTAACTGTCCTCGGTAGTATAGTGGTCAGTATCCTCGACTGTCACGCGGGAGACCGGGGTTCGATTCCCCGCCGGGGAGTTTGCTATATTTCTTTAATCTTTTTATTTTTATTGGATAACACTAATAATTCTACATGTGCGCTTTCGATTGACTTTAGAAATCTTGACAAACCACATTCGCTGAGTAACACATTTCTTTATGAGATGTATCTTCTCTCGTCCTTTTATGAACAAATAACATCTTGCTGATTCTTTCCAATTTCATTCTGGTAAAGCTGCTTTCCGATTTCTCCTAGGCGTGCCGAAATAGCTCAGTTGGGAGAGCGTTAGACTGAAGATGTAAAGGTCCCTGGTTCGATCCCGGGTTTCGGCAAGCTTAACTGTCCTCGGTAGTATAGTGGTCAGTATCCTCGCCTGTCACGCGGGACACCGGGGTTCGATTCCCCGCCGGGGAGTTTGCGATATTTCTTTAATATTTTTATTGGATAACACTAATAATTCTACATGTGCGCTTTCGATTGACTTTAGAAATCTTGACAAACCACATTCGCTGAGTAACACAATTCTTCCTTAGATGTATCTTCTCTCGTCCTTTTATGAACAAATAACATCTTGCTGATTCTTTCCAATTTCATTCTGGTAAAGCTGCTTTCCGATTTCTCCTAGGCGTGCCGAAATAGCTCAGTTGGGAGAGCGTTAGACTGAAGATCTAAAGGTCCCTGGTTCGATCCCGAGTTTCGGCAAGCGTAACTGTCCTCGGTAGTATAGTGGTCAGTATCCCCACCTGTCACGCGGGAGACCGGGGTTCGATTCCCCGCCGTCGAGTTTGCTATATTTCTTTAATCTTTTTATTTTTATTGGATAACACTAATAATTCTACATGTGCGCTTTCGATTGACTTTAGAAATCTTGACAAACCACATTCGCTGAGTAACACAATTCTTTATTAGATGTATCTTCTCTCGTCCTTTTATGAACAAATAACATCTTGCTGATTCTTTCCAATTTCATTCTGGTAAAGCTGCTTTCCGATTTCTCCTAGGTGTGCCGAAATAGCTCAGTTGGGAGAGCGTTAGACTGAAGATCTAAAGGTCCCTGGTTCGATCCCGGGTTTCGGCAAGCGTAACTGTCCTCGGTAGTATAGTGGTCAGTATCCCCGCCTGTCACGCGGGAGACCGGGGTTCGATTCCCCGCCGGGGAGTTTGCGATATATCAATAATCTTTTTATTTTTATTGGATAACACTAATAATTCTACCTGTGCGCTTTCGATTGACTTTAGAAATCTTGACAAACCACATTCGCTGAGTAACACAATTCTTTATTAGATGTATCTTCTCTCGCCCTTTTATGAACAAATAACATCTTGCTGATTCTTTCCAATTTCATTCTGGTAAAGCTGCTTTCCGATTTCTCCTAGGCGTGCCGAAATAGCTCAGTTGGGAGAGCGTTAGACTGAAGATCTAAAGGTCCCTGGTTCGATCCCGGGTTTCGTCAAGCGTAACTGTCCTCGGTAGTATAGTGGTCAGTATCCCCGCCTGTCACGCGGGAGACCGGGGTTCGATTCCCCGCCGTCGAGTTTGCTATATTTCTTTAATCTTTTTATTTTTATTGGATAACACTAATAATTCTACATGTGCGCTTTCGATTGACTTTAGAAATCTTGACAAACCACATTCGCTGAGTAACACAATTCTTTATTAGATGTATCTTCTCTCGTCCTTTTATGAACGAATAACATCTTGCTGATTCTTTCCAATTTCATTCTGGTAAAGCTGCTTTCCGATTTCTCCTAGGCGTGCCGAAATAGCTCAGTTGGGAGAGCGTTAGACTGAAGATGTAAAGGTCCCTGCTTCGATCCCGGGTTTCGGCAAGCTTAACTGTCCTCGGTAGTATAGTGGCCAGTATCCCCGCCTGTCACGCGGGAGACCGGGGTTCGATTCCCCGCCGGGGAGTTTGCGATATTTCTTTAATATTTTTATTGGATAACACTAATAATTCTACATGTGCGCTTTCGATTGACTTTAGAAATCTTGACAAACCACATTCGCTGAGTAACACAATTCTTTATTAGATGTATCTTCTCTCGTCCTTTTATGAACAAATAACATCTTGCTGATTCTTTCCAATTTCATTCTGGTAAAGCTGCTTTCCGATTTCTCCTAGGCGTGCCGAAATAGCTCAGTTGGGAGAGCGTTAGAATGAAGACCTAGAGGTTCCTGGTTCGATCCCGGGTGTTGGCAAGCGTAACTGTCCTCGGTAGTATAGTGGTCAGTATCCTCGACTGTCACGCGGGAGACCGGGGTTCGATTCCCCGCCGGGGAGTTTGCTATATTTCTTTAATCTTTTTATTTTTATTGGATAACACTAATAATTCTACATGTGCGCTTTCGATTGACTTTAGAAATCTTGACAAACCACATTCGCTGAGTAACACATTTCTTTATGAGATGTATCTTCTCTCGTCCTTTTATGAACAAATAACATCTTGCTGATTCTTTCCAATTTCATTCTGGTAAAGCTGCTTTCCGATTTCTCCTAGGCGTGCCGAAATAGCTCAGTTGGGAGAGCGTTAGACTGAAGATGTAAAGGTCCCTGGTTCGATCCCGGGTTTCGGCAAGCTTAACTGTCCTCGGTAGTATAGTGGTCAGTATCCTCGCCTGTCACGCGGGACACCGGGGTTCGATTCCCCGCCGGGGAGTTTGCGATATTTCTTTAATATTTTTATTGGATAACACTAATAATTCTACATGTGCGCTTTCGATTGACTTTAGAAATCTTGACAAACCACATTCGCTGAGTAACACAATTCTTCCTTAGATGTATCTTCTCTCGTCCTTTTATGAACAAATAACATCTTGCTGATTCTTTCCAATTTCATTCTGGTAAAGCTGCTTTCCGATTTCTCCTAGGCGTGCCGAAATAGCTCAGTTGGGAGAGCGTTAGACTGAAGATCTAAAGGTCCCTGGTTCGATCCCGAGTTTCGGCAAGCGTAACTGTCCTCGGTAGTATAGTGGTCAGTATCCCCACCTGTCACGCGGGAGACCGGGGTTCGATTCCCCGCCGTCGAGTTTGCTATATTTCTTTAATCTTTTTATTTTTATTGGATAACACTAATAATTCTACATGTGCGCTTTCGATTGACTTTAGAAATCTTGACAAACCACATTCGCTGAGTAACACAATTCTTTATTAGATGTATCTTCTCTCGTCCTTTTATGAACAAATAACATCTTGCTGATTCTTTCCAATTTCATTCTGGTAAAGCTGCTTTCCGATTTCTCCTAGGCGTGCCGAAATAAATCAGTTGGGAGAGCGTTAGACTGAATATCTAAAGGTCCCTGGTTCGATCCCGGGTTTCGGCAAGCGTAACGGTCCTCGGTAGTATAGTGGTCAGTATCCTCGACTGTCACGCGGGAGACCGGGGTTCGATTCCCCGCCGGGGAGTTTGCTATATTTCTTTGATCTTTTTATTTTTATTGGATAACACTAATAATTCTACATGTGCGCTTTCGATTGACTTTAGAAATCTTGACAAACCACATTCGATGAGTAACACAATTCTTCCTTAGATGTATCTTCTCTCGTCCTTTTATGAACAAATAACATCTTGCTGATTCTTTCCAATTTCATTCTGGTAAAGCTGCTTTCCGATTTCTCCAAGGGGTGCCGAAATAGCTCAGTTGGGAGAGCGTTAGACTGAAGATATAAATGTCCGTGGTTCGATCCCGGGTTTCGGCAAGCGTAACTGTCCTCGGTAGTATAGTGGTCATTATACCCGCCTGTCACGCGGGAGACCGGGGTTCGATTCCCCGACGGGGAGTTTGCGATATTTCTTTAATATTTTTATTGGATAACACTAATAATTCTACATGTGCGCTTTCGATTGACTTTAGAAATCTTGACAAACCACATTCGCTGAGTAACACAATTCTTTATTAGATGTATCTTCTCTCGTCCTTTTATGAACAAATAACATCTTGCTGATTCTTTCCAATTTCATTCTGGTAAAGCTGCTTTCCGATTTCTCCTGGGTGTGCCGAAATAGCTCAGTTGGGAGAGCGTTAGACTGAAGATCTAAAGGTCCCTGGTTCGATCCCGGGTTTCGGCAAGCGTAACTGTCCTCGGTAGTATAGTGGTCAGTATCCCCGCCTGTCACGCGGGAGACCGGGGTTCGATTCCCCGCCGGGGAGTTTGCGATATATCAATAATCTTTTTATTTTTATTGGATAACACTAATAATTCTACCTGTGCGCTTTCGATTGACTTTAGAAATCTTGACAAACCACATTCGCTGAGTAACACAATTCTTTATTAGATGTATCTTCTCTCGCCCTTTTATGAACAAATAACATCTTGCTGATTCTTTCCAATTTCATTCTGGTAAAGCTGCTTTCCGATTTCTCCTAGGCGTGCCGAAATAGCTCAGTTGGGAGAGCGTTAGACTGAAGATCTAAAGGTCCATGGTTCGATCCCGGGTTTCGTCAAGCGTAACTGTCCTCGGTAGTATAGTGGTCAGTATCCCCGCCTGTCACGCGGGAGACCGGGGTTCGATTCCCCGCCGTCGAGTTTGCTATATTTCTTTAATCTTTTTATTTTTATTGGATAACACTAATAATTCTACATGTGCGCTTTCGATTGACTTTAGAAATCTTGACAAACCACATTCGCTGAGTAACACAATTCTTTATTAGATGTATCTTCTCTCTTCCTTTTATGAACGAATAACATCTTGCTGATTCTTTCCAATTTCATTCTGGTAAAGCTGCTTTCCGATTTCTCCTAGGCGTGCCGAAATAGCTCAGTTGGGAGAGCGTTAGACTGAAGATGTAAAGGTCCCTGCTTCGATCCCGGGTTTCGGCAAGCTTAACTGTCCTCGGTAGTATAGTGGCCAGTATCCCCGCCTGTCACGCGGGAGACCGGGGTTCGATTCCCCGCCGGGGAGTTTGCGATATTTCTTTAATATTTTTATTGGATAACACTAATAATTCTACATGTGCGCTTTCGATTGACTTTAGAAATCTTAACAAACCACATTCGCTGAGTAACACAATTCTTCCTTAGATGTATCTTCTCTGGTCCTTTTATGAACAAATAACATCTTGCTGATTCTTTCCAATTTCATTCTGGTAAAGCTGCTTTCCGATTTCTCCTAGGCGTGCCGAAATAGCTCAGTTGGGAGAGCGTTAGACTGAAGATCTAAAGGTCCCTGGTTCGATCCTGGGTTTCGGCAAGCGTAGCTGTCCTCGGTAGTATAGTGGTCAGTATCCCCGCCTGTCACGCGGGAGACCGGGGTTCGATTCCCCACCGGGGAATTTGCGATATTTCTTTAATATTTTTATTGGATAACACTAATAATTCCACATGTGCGCTTTCGATTGACTTTAGAAATCTTGACAAACCACATTCGCTGAGTAACACAATTCTTTATTAGATGTATCTTCTCTCGTCCTTTTATGAACAAATAACATCTTGCTGATTCTTTCCAATTTCATTCTGGTAAAGCTGCTTTCCGATTCCTCCTAAGCGTGCCGAAATAGCTCAGATGGGAGAGCGTTAGACTAAAGATCTAGAGGTCCCTGGTTCGATCCCAATTGTTGGCAAGCGTTACTGTCCTCGGTAGTATAGTGGTCAGTATCCCCGCCTGTCACGCGGGAGACCGGGGTTCGATTCCCCGACGGGGAGTTTGCGATATTTCTTTAATATTTTTATTGGATAACACTAATAATTCTACATGTGCGCTTTCGATTGACTTTAGAAATCTTGACAAACCACATTCGCTGAGTAACACAATTCTTTATTAGATGTATCTTCTCTCGTCCTTTTATGAACAAATAACATCTTGCTGATTCTTTCCAATTTCATTCTGGTAAAGCTGCTTTCCGATTTCTCCTAGGCGTGCCGAAATAGCTCAGTTGGGAGAGCGTTAGACTGAAGATGTAAAGGTCCCTGGTTCGATCCCGGGTTTCGGCAAGCGTAACTGTCCTCGGTAGTATAGTGGTCAGTATCCCCGCCTGTCACGCGGGAGACCGGGGTTCGATTCCCCGCCGGGGAGTTTGCGATATATCAATAATCTTTTTATTTTTATTGGATAACACTAATAATTCTACCTGTGCGCTTTCGATTGACTTTAGAAATCTTGACAAACCACATTCGCTGAGTAACACAATTCTTTATTAGATGTATCTTCTCTCGTCTTTTTATGAACAAATAACATCTTGCTGATTCTTTCCAATTTCATTCTGGTAAAGCTGCTTTCCGATTTCTCCTAGGCGTGCCGAAATAGCTCAGTTGGGAGAGCGTTAGACTGAAGATGTAAAGGCCCCTGGTTCGATACCGGGTTTCGGCAAGCTTAACTGTCCTCGGTAGTATAGTGGTCAGTATCCCCGCCTGTCACGCGGGAGACCGGGGTTCGATTCCCCGCCGGGGAGTTTGCGATATTTCTTTAATATTTTTATTGGATAACACTAATAATTCTACATGTGCGCTTTCGATTGACTTTAGAAATCTTGACAAACCACATTCGCTGAGTAACACAATTCTTCCTTAGATGTATCTTCTCTCGTCCTTTTATGAACAAATAAAATCTTGCTGATTTTTTCCAATTTCATTCTGGTAAAGCTGCTTTCCGATTTCTCCTAGGCGTGCCGAAATAGTTCAGTTGGGCGAGCGTTAGACTGAAGATCTAAAGGTCCCTGGTTCGATACCGGGTTTCGGCAAGCGTAACTGTCCTCGGTAGTATAGTGGTCCGTATCCGCGCCTGTCACGCGGGAGACCGGGGTTCGATTCCCCGCCGGGGAGTTTGTGATATATCAATAATCTTTTTATTTTTATTGGATAACACTAATAATTCTACATGTGCGCTTTCGATTGACTTTAGAAATCTTGACAAACCACATTCGCTGAGTAACACGATTCTTCCTTAGATGTATCTTCTCTCGTCCTTTTATGAACAAATAACATCTTGCTGATTCTTTCCAATTTCATTCTGATAAAGCTGCTTTCCGATTTCTCCTAGGCGTGCCGAAATAGCTCAGTTCGGAGAGCGTTAGACTGAAGATCTAAAGGTCCCTGGTTCGATCCCGGGTTTCGGCAAGCGTAGCTGTCCTAGGTGGTATAGTGGTCAGTATCCCCGCCTGTCACGCGGGAGACCGGGGTTCGATTCCCCACCGGGGAGTTTGCGATATTTCTTTAATATTTTTATTGGATAACACTAATAATTCTACATGTGCTCTTTCGATTTACTTTAGAAATCTTGACAAATCACATTCGCTGAGTAACACAATTCTTCCTTTGATGTATCTTCTCTCGTCCTTTTATGAACAAATAACATCTTGCTGATTCTTTCCAGTTTCATTCTCATAAAGCTGCTTTCCGATTTCTCCTAGGCGTGCCGAAATAGCTCAGTTGGGAGGGCGTTAGACTGAAGATCTAACGGTCCCTATTTCGATCCCGGGTTTCGGCAAGCGTAACTGTATTGGTAGTATAGTGGTCAGTATCCCCGCCTGTCACGCGGGAGACCGGGGTTCGATTCCCCGCCGGGGAGCTTGCGATATAACATTAATCTTTCTATTTTTATTAGATAACACTAATAATTCTACATGTGCGCTTTCGATTGACTTTAGAAATCTCGACAAACCACATTCGCTGAGTAACACAATTCTTCCTTAGATGTATATTCTCTCGTCATTTTATGAACAAATAACATCTTGCTGATTCTTTCCAGTTTCATTCTGGTAAAGCTGCTTTCCGATTTCTCCTAGGCGTGCCGAAATAGCTCAGTTGGGAGAGCGTTAGACTGAAGATCTAAAGGTCCCTGGTTCGATCCCGGGTTTCGGCAAGCGTAACTGTCCTCGGTAGTATAGTGGTCAGTATCCCCGCCTGTCACGCGGCAGACCGGGGTTCGATTCCCCGCCGTCGAGTTTGCTATATTTCTTTAATATTTTTATTGGATATTACTAATAATTCTACATGTGCGCTTTCGATTGACTTTAGAAATCTTGACAAACCACATTCGCTGAGTAACACAATTCTTTATTAGATGTATCTTCTCTCGTCCTTTTATGAACAAATAACATCTTGCTGATTCTTTCCAATTTCATTCTGGTAAAGCTGCTTTCCGATTCCTCCTAGGCGTGCCGAAATAGCTCAGTTGGGAGAGCGTTAGACTGAAGATCTAAAGGTCCCTGGTTCGATCCCGGGTTTCGGCAAGCGTAACTGTCCTCGGTAGTATAGTGGTCAGTATCCCCGCCTGTCACGCGGGAGACCGGGGTTCGATTCCCCGCCGGGGAGTTTGCGATATATCAATAATCTTTTTATTTTTATTGGATAACACTAATAATTCTACCTGTGCGCTTTCGATTGACTTTAGAAATCTTGACAAACCACATTCGCTGAGTAACACTATTCTTTATTAGATGTATCTTCTCTCGTCCTTTTATGAACAAATAACATCTTGCTGATTCTTTCCAATTTCATTCTGGTAAAGCTGCTTTCCGATTTCTCCTAGGCGTGCCGAAATAGCTCAGTTGGGAGAGCGTTAGAATGAAGATCTAGAGGTTCCTGGTTCGATCCCGGGTGTTGGCAAGCGTAACTGTCCTCGGTAGTATATTGGTCAGTATCCCCGCCTGTCACGCGGGAGACCGGGGTTCGATTCCCCGCCGGGGAGTTTGCTATATTTCTTTAATCTTTTTATTTTTATTGGATAACACTAATAATTCTACATGTGCGCTTTCGATTGACTTTAGAAATCTTGACAAACCACATTCGATGAGTAACACAATTCTTTATTAGATGTATCTTCTCTCGTCCTTTTATGAACAAATAACATCTTGCTGATTCTTTCCAATTTCATTCTGGTAAAGCTGCTTTCCGATTTCTCTTAGGCGTGCCGAAATAGCTCAGTTGGGAGAGCGTTAGAATGAAGATCTAGAGGTTCCTGGTTCGATCCCGGGTGTTGGCAAGCGTAACTGTCCTCGGTAGTATATTGGTCAGTATCCCCGCCTGTCACGCGGGAGACCGGGGTTCGATTCCCCGCCGGGGAGTTTGCTATATTTCTTTAATCTTTTTATTTTTATTGGATAACACTAATAATTCTACATGTGCGCTTTCGATTGACTTTAGAAATCTTGACAAACCACATTCGATGAGTAACACAATTCTTCCTTAGATGTATCTTCTCTCGTCCTTTTATGAACAAATAACATCTTGCTGATTCTTTCCAATTTCATTCTGGTAAAGCTGCTTTCCGATTTCTCCTAGGCGTGCCGAAATAGCTCAGTTGGGAGAGCGTTAGACTGAAGATGTAAAGGTCCCTGGTTCGATCCCGGGTTTCGGCAAGCGTAACTGTCCTCGGTAGTATAGTGGTCAGTATCCCCGCCTGTCACGCGGGACACCGGGGTTCGATTCCCCGCTGGGGAGTTTGTGATATATCAATAATCTTTTTATTTTTATTGGATAACACTAATAATTCTACATGTGCGCTTTCGATTGACTTTAGAAATCTTGACAAACCACATTCGCTGAGTAACACAATTCTTTATTAGATGTATCTTCTCTCGTCCTTTTATGAACAAATAACATCTTGCTCATTCTTTCCAATTTCATTCTTTTAAAGCTGCTTTCCGATTTCTGCTAGGCGTGCCGAAATAGCTCAGTTGGGAGAGCGTTAGACTGAAGATCTAAAGGTCCCTGGTTCGATCCCGGGTTTCGCCAAGCGTAATTGTCCTCGGTAGTATAGTGGTCAGTATCCCCGCCTGTCACGCGGGAGACCGGGGTTCGATTCCCCGACGGGGAGTTTGCGATATAACATAAATCTTTTTATTTTTATTTTTATTTTTATTGGATAACACTAATAATTCTACATGTGCTCTTTCGATTTACTTTAGAAATCTTGACAAATCACATTCGTTTAGTAACACAATTCTTCCTTAGATGTATCTTCTCTCGTCCTTTTATGAACAAATAACATCTTGCTGATTCTTTCCAGTTTCATTCTCATAAAGCTGCTTTCCGATTTCTCCTAGGCGTGCCGAAATAGCTCAGTTGGGAGAGCGTTAGACTGAAGATCTAAAGGTCCCTGGTTCGATCCCGGGTTTCGGCAAGCGTAATTGTCCTCGGTAGTATAGTGGTCAGTATCCCCGCCTGTCATGCGGGAGACCGGGGTTCGATTCCCCGGCGGGGAGTTTGCGATATATCAATAGTCTTTTTATTTTTATTGGTTAACACTAATAATTCTACATGTGCGCTTTCGATTGACTTTAGAAATCTTGACAAACCACATTCGCTGAGTAACACAATTCTTTATTAGATGTATCTTCTCTCGTCCTTTTATGAACAAATAACATTTTGCTGATTCTTTCCAATTTCATTCTGGTAAAGCTGCTTTCCGATTTCTCCTAGGCGTGCCGAAATAGCTCAGTTAGGAGAGCGATAGACTGAAGATCTAAAGGTCCCTGGTTCGATCCCGGGTTTCGGCAAGCGTAACTGTCCTCGGTAGTATAGTGGTCAGTATCCCCGCCTGTCACGCGGGAGACCGGGGTTCGATTCCCCGCCGTCGAGTTTGCTATATTTCTTTAATCTTTTTATTTTATTTGGATAACACTAATAATTCTACATGTGCGCTTTCGATTGACTTTAGAAATCTTGACAAACCACATTCGCTGAGTAACACAATTCTTTATTTGATGTATCTTCTCTCGTCTTTTTATGAACAAATAACATCTTGCTGATTCTTTCCAATTTCATTCTGGTAAAGCTGCTTTCCGATTTCTCCTAGGGGTGCCGAAATAGCTCAGTTGGGAGAGCGTTAGACTGAAGATGTAAAGGTCCCTGGTTCGATCCCGGGTTTCGGCAAGCGTAACTGTCCTAGGTAGTATAGTGGTCAGTATCCCCGCCTGTCACGCGGGAGACCGGGGTTCGATTCCCCGACGGGGAGTTTGCGATATTTCTTTAATATTTTTATTGGATAACACTAATAATTCTACATGTGCGCTTTCGATTGACTTTAGAAATCTTGACAAACCACATTCGCTGAGTAACACAATTCTTTATTAGATGTATCTTCTCTCGTCCTTTTATGAACAAATAACATCTTGCTGATTCTTTCCAATTTCATTCTGGTAAAGCTGCTTTCCGATTTCTCCTAGGGGTGCCGAAATAGCTCAGTTGGGAGAGCGTTAGACTGAAGATGTAAATGTCCCTGGTTCGATCCCGGGTTTCGGCAAGCGTAACTGTCCTAGGTAGTATAGTGGTCAGTATCCCCGCCTGTCACGCGGGAGACCGGGGATCGATTCCCCGACGGGGAGTTTGCGATATTTCTTTAATATTTTTATTGGATAACACTAATAATTCTACATGTGCGCTTTCGATTGACTTTAGAAATCTTGACAAACCACATTCGCTGAGTAACACAATTCTTCCTTAGATGTGTCTTCTCTCGTCCTTTTATGAACAAATAACATCTTGCTGATTCTTTCCAATTTCATTCTGGTAAAGCTGCTTTCCGATTTCTCCTAGGCGTGCCGAAATAGCTCAGTTGGGAGAGCGTTAGACTGAAGATCTAAAGGTCCCTGGTTCGATCCCGGGTTTCGGCAAGCGTGACTGTCCTCGGTAGTATAGTGGTCAGTATCCCCGCCTGTCACGCGGGAGACCGGGGTTCGATTCCCCGACGGGGAGTTTGTGATATATCAATAATCTTTTTATTTTTATTGGATAACACTAATAATTATACATGTGCGCTTTCGATTGACTTTAGAAATCTTGACAAACCACATTCGCTGAGTAACACAATTCTTTATTAGATGTATCTTCTCTCGTCCTTTTATGAACAAATAACATCTTGCTGATTCTTTCCAATTTCATTCTGGTAAAGCTGCTTTCCGATTTCTCCTAGGGGTGCCGAAATAGCTCAGTTGGGAGAGCGTTAGACTGAAGATGTAAATGTCCCTGGTTCGATCCCGGGTTTCGGCAAGCGTAACTGTCCTAGGTAGTATAGTGGTCAGTATCCCCGCCTGTCACGCGGGAGACCGGGGATCGATTCCCCGACGGGGAGTTTGCGATATTTCTTTAATATTTTTATTGGATAACACTAATAATTCTACATGTGCGCTTTCGATTGACTTTAGAAATCTTGACAAACCACATTCGCTGAGTAACACAATTCTTCCTTAGATGTATCTTCTCTCGTCCTTTTATGAACAAATAACATCTTGCTGATTCTTTCCAATTTCATTCTGGTAAAGCTGCTTTCCGATTTCTCCTAGGCGTGCCGAAATAGCTCAGTTGGGAGAGCGTTAGACTGAAGATCTAAAGGTCCCTGGTTCGATCCCGGGTTTCGGCAAGCGTGACTGTCCTCGGTAGTATAGTGGTCAGTATCCCCGCCTGTCACGCGGGAGACCGGGGTTCGATTCCCCGCCGTCGAGTTTGCTATATTTCTTTAATCTTTTTATTTTTATTGGATAACACTAATAATTCTACATGTGCGCTTTCGATTGACTTTAGAAATCTTGACAAACCACATTCGCTGAGTAACACAATTCTTTATTAGATGTATCTTCTCTCGTCCTTTTATGAACAAATAACATCTTGCTGATTCTTTCCAATTTCATTCTGGTAAAGCTGCTTTCCGATTTCTCCTAGGCGTGCCGAAATAAATCAGTTGGGAGAGCGTTAGACTGAATATCTAAAGGTCCCTGGTTCGATCCCGGGTTTCGGCAAGCGTAACTGTCCTCGGTAGTATAGTGGTCAGTATCCTCGACTGTCACGCGGGAGACCGGGGTTCGATTCCCCGCCGGGGAGTTTGCTATATTTCTTTAATCTTTTTATTTTTATTGGATAACACTAATAATTCTACATGTGCGCTTTCGATTGACTTTAGAAATCTTGACAAACCACATTCGATGAGTAACACAATTCTTCCTTAGATGTATCTTCTCTCGTTCTTTTATGAACAAATAACATCTTGCTGATTCTTTCCAATTTCATTCTGGTAAAGCTGCTTTCCGATTTCTCCTAGGCGTGCCGAAATAGCTTAGTTGGGAGAGCGTTAGACTGAAGATGTAAAGGTCCCTGGTTCGATCCCGGGTTTCGGCAAGCGTAACTGTCCTCTGTAGTATAGTGGTCAGTATCCCCGCCTGTCACGCGGGAGACCGGGGTTCGATTCCCCGCCGGGGAGTTTGTGATATATCAATAATCGTTTTATTTTTATTGGATAACACTAATAATTCTACATGTGCTCTTTCGATTTACTTTAGAAATCTTCACAAATCACATTCGTTGAGTAACACAATTCTTCCTTAGATGTATCTTCTCTCGTCCTTTTATGAACAAATAACATCTTGCTGATTCTTTCCAGTTTCATTCTCATAAAGCTGCTTTCCGATTTCTCCTAGGCGTGCCGAAATAGCTCAGTTGGGAGAGCGTTAGACTGAAGATCTAAAGGTCCCTGGTTCGATCCCGGGTTTCGGCAAGCGTAATTGTCCTCGGTAGTATAGTGGTCAGTATCCCCGCCTGTCATGCGGGAGACCAGGGTTCGATTCCCCGGCGGGGAGTTTGCGATATATCAATAATCTTTTTATTTTTATTGGTTAACACTAATAATTCTACATGTGCGCTTTCGATTGACTTTAGAAATCTTGACAAACCACATTCGCTGAGTAACACAATTCTTTATTAGATGTTAGACTAACTGTCCTAGGTAGTATAGTGGTCAGTATCCCCGCCTGTCACGCGGGAGACCGGGGTTCGATTCCCCGACGGGGAGTTTGCGATATTTCTTTAATATTTTTATTGGATAACACTAATAATTCTACATGTGCGCTTTCGATTGACTTTAGAAATCTTGACAAACCACATTCGCTGAGTAACACAATTCTTTATTAGATGTATCTTCTCTCGTCCTTTTATGAACAAATAACATCTTGCTGATTCTTTCCAATTTCATTCTGGTAAAGCTGCTTTCCGATTTCTCCTAGGGGTGCCGAAATAGCTCAGTTGGGAGAGCGTTAGACTGAAGATGTAAAGGTCCCTGGTTCGATCCCGGGTTTCGGCAAGCGTAACTGTCCTAGGTAGTATAGTGGTCAGTATCCCCGCCTGTCACGCGGGAGACCGGGGTTCGATTCCCCTACGGGGAGTTTGCGATATTTCTTTAATATTTTTATTGGATAACACTAATAATTCTACATGTGCGCTTTCGATTGACTTTAGAAATCTTGACAAACCACATTCGCTGAGTAACACAATTCTTTATTAGATGTATCTTCTCTCGTCCTTTTATGAACAAATAACATCTTGCTGATTCTTTCCAATTTCATTCTGGTAAAGCTGCTTTCCGATTTCTCCTAGGGGTGCCGAAATAGCTCAGTTGGGAGAGCGTTAGACTGAAGATGTAAATGTCCCTGGTTCAATCCCGGGTTTCGGCAAGCGTAACTGTCCTAGGTAGTATAGTGGTCAGTATCCCCGCCTGTCACGCGGGAGACCGGGGATCGATTCCCCGACGGGGAGTTTGCGATATTTCTTTAATATTTTTATTGGATAACACTAATAATTCTACATGTGCGCTTTCGATTGACTTTAGAAATTTTGACAAACCACATTCGCTGAGTAACACAATTCTTCCTTAGATGTGTCTTCTCTCGTCCTTTTATGAACAAATAACATCTTGCTGATTCTTTCCAATTTCATTCTGGTAAAGCTGCTTTCCGATTTCTCCTAGGCGTGCCGAAATAGCTCAGTTGGGAGAGCGTTAGACTGAAGATCTAAAGGTCCCTGGTTCGATCCCGGGTTTCGGCAAGCGTGACTGTCCTCGGTAGTATAGTGGTCAGTATCCCCGCCTGTCACGCGGGAGACCGGGGTTCGATTCCCCGCCGTCGAGTTTGCTATATTTCTTTAATCTTTTTATTTTATTTGGATAACACTAATAATTCTACATGTGCGCTTTCGATTGACTTTAGAAATCTTGACAAACCACATTCGCTGAGTAACACAATTCTTTATTAGATGTATCTTCTCTCGTCTTTTTATGAACAAATAACATCTTGCTGATTCTTTCCAATTTCATTCTGGTAAAGCTGCTTTCCGATTTCTCCTAGGGGTGCCGAAATAGCTCAGTTGGGAGAGCGTTAGACTGAAGATGTAAAGGTCCCAGGTTCGATCCCGGGTTTCGGCAAGCGTAACTGTCCTAGGTAGTATAGTGGTCAGTATCCCCGCCTGTCACGCGGGAGACCGGGGTTCGATTCCCCGACGGGGAGTTTGCGATATTTCTTTAATATTTTTATTGGATAACACTAATAATTCTACATGTGCGCTTTCGATTGACTTTAGAAATCTTGACAAACCACATTCGCTGAGTAACACAATTCTTTATTAGATGTATCTTCTCTCGTCCTTTTATGAACAAATAACATCTTGCTGATTCTTTCCAATTTCATTCTGGTAAAGCTGCTTTCCGATTTCTCCTAGGGGTGCCGAAATAGCTCAGTTGGGAGAGCGTTAGACTGAAGATGTAAATGTCCCTGGTTCGATCCCGGGTTTCGGCAAGCGTAACTGTCCTAGGTAGTATAGTGGTCAGTATCCCCGCCTGTCACGCGGGAGACCGGGGTTCGATTCCCCGACGGGGAGTTTGCGATATTTCTTTAATATCTTTATTGGATAACACTAATAATTCTACATGTGCGCTTTCGATTGACTTTAGAAATCTTGACAAACCACATTCGCTGAGTAACAGAATTCTTCCTTAGATGTGTCTTCTCTCGTCCTTTTATGAACAAATAACATCTTGCTGATTCTTTCCAATTTCATTCTGGTAAAGCTGCTTTCCGATTTCTCCTAGGCGTGCCGAAATAGCTCAGTTGGGAGAGCGTTAGACTGAAGATCTAAAGGTCCCTGGTTCGATCCCGGGTTTCGGCAAGCGTGACTGTCCTCGGTAGTATAGTGGTCAGTATCCCCGCCTGTCACGCGGGAGACCGGGGTTCGATTCCCCGCCGTCGAGTTTGCTATATTTCTTTAATCTTTTTATTTTTATTGGATAACACTAATAATTCTACATGTGCGCTTTCGATTGACTTTAGAAATCTTGACAAACCACATTCGCTGAGTAACACAATTCTTTATTAGATGTATCTTCTCTCGTCCTTTTATGAACAAATAACATTTTGCTGATTCTTTCCAATTTCATTCTGGTAAAGCTGCTTTCCGATTTCTCCTAGGCGTGCCGAAATAGCTCAGTTAGGAGAGCGATAGACTGAAGATCTAAAGGTCCCTGGTTCGATCCCGGGTTTCGGCAAGCGTAACTGTCCTCGGTAGTATAGTGGTCAGTATCCCCGCCTGTCACGCGGGAGACCGGGGTTCGATTCCCCGCCGTCGAGTTTGCTATATTTCTTTAATCTTTTTATTTTATTTGGATAACACTAATAATTCTACATGTGCGCTTTCGATTGACTTTAGAAATCTTGACAAACCACATTCGCTGAGTAACACAATTCTTTATTAGATGTATCTTCTCTCGTCTTTTTATGAACAAATAACATCTTGCTGATTCTTTCCAATTTCATTCTGGTAAAGCTGCTTTCCGATTTCTCCTAGGGGTGCCGAAATAGCTCAGTTGGGAGAGCGTTAGACTGAAGATGTAAAGGTCCCTGGTTCGATCCCGGGTTTCGGCAAGCGTAACTGTCCTAGGTAGTATAGTGGTCAGTATCCCCGCCTGTCACGCGGGAGACCGGGGTTCGATTCCCCGACGGGGAGTTTGCGATATTTCTTTAATATTTTTATTGGATAACACTAATAATTCTACATGTGCGCTTTCGATTGACTTTAGAAATCTTGACAAACCACATTCGCTGAGTAACACAATTCTTTATTAGATGTATCTTCTCTCGTCCTTTTATGAACAAATAACATCTTGCTGATTCTTTCCAATTTCATTCTGGTAAAGCTGCTTTCCGATTTCTCCTAGGGGTGCCGAAATAGCTCAGTTGGGAGAGCGTTAGACTGAAGATGTAAATGTCCCTGGTTCGATCCCGGGTTTCGGCAAGCGTAACTGTCCTAGGTAGTATAGTGGTCAGTATCCCCGCCTGTCACGCGGGAGACCGGGGATCGATTCCCCGACGGGGAGTTTGCGATATTTCTTTAATATTTTTATTGGATAACACTAATAATTCTACATGTGCGCTTTCGATTGACTTTAGAAATCTTGACAAACCACATTCGCTGAGTAACACAATTCTTCCTTAGATGTGTCTTCTCTCGTCCTTTTATGAACAAATAACATCTTGCTGATTCTTTCCAATTTCATTCTGGTAAAGCTGCTTTCCGATTTCTCCTAGGCGTGCCGAAATAGCTCAGTTGGGAGAGCGTTAGACTGAAGATCTAAAGGTCCCTGGTTCGATCCCGGGTTTCGGCAAGCGTGACTGTCCTCGGTAGTATAGTGGTCAGTATCCCCGCCTGTCACGCGGGAGACCGGGGTTCGATTCCCCGACGGGGAGTTTGTGATATATCAATAATCTTTTTATTTTTATTGGATAACACTAATAATTATACATGTGCGCTTTCGATTGACTTTAGAAATCTTGACAAACCACATTCGCTGAGTAACACAATTCTTTATTAGATGTATCTTCTCTCGTCCTTTTATGAACAAATAACATCTTGCTGATTCTTTCCAATTTCATTCTGGTAAAGCTGCTTTCCGATTTCTCCTAGGGGTGCCGAAATAGCTCAGTTGGGAGAGCGTTAGACTGAAGATGTAAATGTCCCTGGTTCGATCCCGGGTTTCGGCAAGCGTAACTGTCCTAGGTAGTATAGTGGTCAGTATCCCCGCCTGTCACGCGGGAGACCGGGGATCGATTCCCCGACGGGGAGTTTGCGATATTTCTTTAATATTTTTATTGGATAACACTAATAATTCTACATGTGCGCTTTCGATTGACTTTAGAAATCTTGACAAACCACATTCGCTGAGTAACACAATTCTTCCTTAGATGTATCTTCTCTCGTCCTTTTATGAACAAATAACATCTTGCTGATTCTTTCCAATTTCATTCTGGTAAAGCTGCTTTCCGATTTCTCCTAGGCGTGCCGAAATAGCTCAGTTGGGAGAGCGTTAGACTGAAGATCTAAAGGTCCCTGGTTCGATCCCGGGTTTCGGCAAGCGTGACTGTCCTCGGTAGTATAGTGGTCAGTATCCCCGCCTGTCACGCGGGAGACCGGGGTTCGATTCCCCGCCGTCGAGTTTGCTATATTTCTTTAATCTTTTTATTTTTATTGGATAACACTAATAATTCTACATGTGCGCTTTCGATTGACTTTAGAAATCTTGACAAACCACATTCGCTGAGTAACACAATTCTTTATTAGATGTATCTTCTCTCGTCCTTTTATGAACAAATAACATCTTGCTGATTCTTTCCAATTTCATTCTGGTAAAGCTGCTTTCCGATTTCTCCTAGGCGTGCCGAAATAAATCAGTTGGGAGAGCGTTAGACTGAATATCTAAAGGTCCCTGGTTCGATCCCGGGTTTCGGCAAGCGTAACTGTCCTCGGTAGTATAGTGGTCAGTATCCTCGACTGTCACGCGGGAGACCGGGGTTCGATTCCCCGCCGGGGAGTTTGCTATATTTCTTTAATCTTTTTATTTTTATTGGATAACACTAATAATTCTACATGTGCGCTTTCGATTGACTTTAGAAATCTTGACAAACCACATTCGATGAGTAACACAATTCTTCCTTAGATGTATCTTCTCTCGTTCTTTTATGAACAAATAACATCTTGCTGATTCTTTCCAATTTCATTCTGGTAAAGCTGCTTTCCGATTTCTCCTAGGCGTGCCGAAATAGCTTAGTTGGGAGAGCGTTAGACTGAAGATGTAAAGGTCCCTGGTTCGATCCCGGGTTTCGGCAAGCGTAACTGTCCTCTGTAGTATAGTGGTCAGTATCCCCGCCTGTCACGCGGGAGACCGGGGTTCGATTCCCCGCCGGGGAGTTTGT
This sequence comes from Argiope bruennichi, assembly GCF_947563725.1. Classification (NCBI taxonomy): domain Eukaryota; kingdom Metazoa; phylum Arthropoda; class Arachnida; order Araneae; family Araneidae; genus Argiope; species Argiope bruennichi. The sequence continues at coordinate 11,040,972 of NC_079157.1, read as the reverse complement.
GATATATCAATAATCGTTTTATTTTTATTGGATAACACTAATAATTCTACATGTGCTCTTTCGATTTACTTTAGAAATCTTCACAAATCACATTCGTTGAGTAACACAATTCTTCCTTAGATGTATCTTCTCTCGTCCTTTTATGAACAAATAACATCTTGCTGATTCTTTCCAGTTTCATTCTCATAAAGCTGCTTTCCGATTTCTCCTAGGCGTGCCGAAATAGCTCAGTTGGGAGAGCGTTAGACTGAAGATCTAAAGGTCCCTGGTTCGATCCCGGGTTTCGGCAAGCGTAATTGTCCTCGGTAGTATAGTGGTCAGTATCCCCGCCTGTCATGCGGGAGACCAGGGTTCGATTCCCCGGCGGGGAGTTTGCGATATATCAATAATCTTTTTATTTTTATTGGTTAACACTAATAATTCTACATGTGCGCTTTCGATTGACTTTAGAAATCTTGACAAACCACATTCGCTGAGTAACACAATTCTTTATTAGATTTATCTTCTCTCGTCTTTTTATGAACAAATAACATCTTGCTGATTCTTTCCAATTTCATTCTGGTAAAGCTGCTTTCCGATTTCTCCTAGGGGTGCCGAAATAGCTCAGTTGGGAGAGCGTTAGACTGAAGATGTAAAGGTCCCTGGTTCGATCCCGGGTTTCGGCAAGCGTAACTGTCCTAGGTAGTATAGTGGTCAGTATCCCCGCCTGTCACGCGGGAGACCGGGGTTCGATTCCCCGACGGGGAGTTTGCGATATTTCTTTAATATTTTTATTGGATAACACTAATAATTCTACATGTGCGCTTTCGATTGACTTTAGAAATCTTGACAAACCACATTCGCTGAGTAACACAATTCTTTATTAGATGTATCTTCTCTCGTCCTTTTATGAACAAATAACATCTTGCTGATTCTTTCCAATTTCATTCTGGTAAAGCTGCTTTCCGATTTCTCCTAGGGGTGCCGAAATAGCTCAGTTGGGAGAGCGTTAGACTGAAGATGTAAAGGTCCCTGGTTCGATCCCGGGTTTCGGCAAGCGTAACTGTCCTAGGTAGTATAGTGGTCAGTATCCCCGCCTGTCACGCGGGAGACCGGGGTTCGATTCCCCTACGGGGAGTTTGCGATATTTCTTTAATATTTTTATTGGATAACACTAATAATTCTACATGTGCGCTTTCGATTGACTTTAGAAATCTTGACAAACCACATTCGCTGAGTAACACAATTCTTTATTAGATGTATCTTCTCTCGTCCTTTTATGAACAAATAACATCTTGCTGATTCTTTCCAATTTCATTCTGGTAAAGCTGCTTTCCGATTTCTCCTAGGGGTGCCGAAATAGCTCAGTTGGGAGAGCGTTAGACTGAAGATGTAAATGTCCCTGGTTCGATCCCGGGTTTCGGCAAGCGTAACTGTCCTAGGTAGTATAGTGGTCAGTATCCCCGCCTGTCACGCGGGAGACCGGGGATCGATTCCCCGACGGGGAGTTTGCGATATTTCTTTAATATTTTTATTGGATAACACTAATAATTCTACATGTGCGCTTTCGATTGACTTTAGAAATTTTGACAAACCACATTCGCTGAGTAACACAATTCTTCCTTAGATGTGTCTTCTCTCGTCCTTTTATGAACAAATAACATCTTGCTGATTCTTTCCAATTTCATTCTGGTAAAGCTGCTTTCCGATTTCTCCTAGGCGTGCCGAAATAGCTCAGTTGGGAGAGCGTTAGACTGAAGATCTAAAGGTCCTTGGTTCGATCCCGGGTTTCGGCAAGCGTGACTGTCCTCGGTAGTATAGTGGTCAGTATCCCCGCCTGTCACGCGGGAGACCGGGGTTCGATTCCCCGCCGTCGAGTTTGCTATATTTCTTTAATCTTTTTATTTTATTTGGATAACACTAATAATTCTACATGTGCGCTTTCGATTGACTTTAGAAATCTTGACAAACCACATTCGCTGAGTAACACAATTCTTTATTAGATGTATCTTCTCTCGTCTTTTTATGAACAAATAACATCTTGCTGATTCTTTCCAATTTCATTCTGGTAAAGCTGCTTTCCGATTTCTCCTAGGGGTGCCGAAATAGCTCAGTTGGGAGAGCGTTAGACTGAAGATGTAAAGGTCCCTGGTTCGATCCCGGGTTTCGGCAAGCGTAACTGTCCTAGGTAGTATAGTGGTCAGTATCCCCGCCTGTCACGCGGGAGACCGGGGTTCGATTCCCCGACGGGGAGTTTGCGATATTTCTTTAATATTTTTATTGGATAACACTAATAATTCTACATGTGCGCTTTCGATTGACTTTAGAAATCTTGACAAACCACATTCGCTGAGTAACACAATTCTTTATTAGATGTATCTTCTCTCGTCCTTTTATGAACAAATAACATCTTGCTGATTCTTTCCAATTTCATTCTGGTAAAGCTGCTTTCCGATTTCTCCTAGGGGTGCCGAAATAGCTCAGTTGGGAGAGCGTTAGACTGAAGATGTAAATGTCCCTGGTTCGATCCCGGGTTTCGGCAAGCGTAACTGTCCTAGGTAGTATAGTGGTCAGTATCCCCGCCTGTCACGCGGGAGACCGGGGTTCGATTCCCCGACGGGGAGTTTGCGATATTTCTTTAATATCTTTATTGGATAACACTAATAATTCTACATGTGCGCTTTCGATTGACTTTAGAAATCTTGACAAACCACATTCGCTGAGTAACACAATTCTTCCTTAGATGTGTCTTCTCTCGTCCTTTTATGAACAAATAACATCTTGCTGATTCTTTCCAATTTCATTCTGGTAAAGCTGCTTTCCGATTTCTCCTAGGCGTGCCGAAATAGCTCAGTTGGGAGAGCGTTAGACTGAAGATCTAAAGGTCCCTGGTTCGATCCCGGGTTTCGGCAAGCGTGACTGTCCTCGTTAGTATAGTGGTCAGTATCCCCGCCTGTCACGCGGGAGACCGGGGTTCGATTCCCCGCCGTCGAGTTTGCTATATTTCTTTAATCTTTTTATTTTTATTGGATAACACTAATAATTCTACATGTGCGCTTTCGATTGACTTTAGAAATCTTGACAAACCACATTCGCTGAGTAACACAATTCGTTATTAGATGTATCTTCTCTCGTCCTTTTATGAACAAATAACATCTTGCTGATTCTTTCCAATTTCATTCTGGTAAAGCTGCTTTCCGATTTCTCCTAGGCGTGCCGAAATAAATCAGTTGGGAGAGCGTTAGACTGAATATCTAAAGGTCCCTGGTTCGATCCCGGGTTTCGGCAAGCGTAACTGTCCTCGGTAGTATAGTGGTCAGTATCCTCGACTGTCACGCGGGAGACCGGGGTTCGATTCAACGCCGGGGAGTTTGCTATATTTCTTTAATCTTTTTATTTTTATTGGATAACACTAATAATTCTACATGTGCGCTTTCGATTGACTTTAGAAATCTTGACAAACCACATTCGCTGAGTAACACAATTCTTTATTAGATGTATCTTCTCTCGTCCTTTTATGAACAAATAACATCTTGCTGATTCTTTCCAATTTCATTCTGGTAAAGCTGCTTTCCGATTTCTCCTAGGGGTGCCGAAATAGCTCAGTTGGGAGAGCGTTAGACTGAAGATGTAAAGGTCCCTGGTTCGATCCCGGGTTTCGGCAAGCGTAACTGTCCTAGGTAGTATAGTGGTCAGTATCCCCGCCTGTCACGCGGGAGACCGGGGTTCGATTCCCCGACGGGGAGTTTGCGATATTTCTTTAATATCTTTATTGGATAACACTAATAATTCTACATGTGCGCTTTCGATTGACTTTAGAAATCTTGACAAACCACATTCGCTGAGTAACACAATTCTTTATTAGATGTATCTTCTCTCGTCCTTTTATGAACAAATAACATCTTGCTGATTCTTTCCAATTTCATTCTGGTAAAGCTGCTTTCCGATTTCTCCTAGGCGTGCCGAAATAAATCAGTTGGGAGAGCGTTAGACTGAATATCTAAAGGTCCCTGGTTCGATCCCGGGTTTCGGCAAGCGTAACTGTCCTCGGTAGTATAGTGGTCAGTATCCTCGACTGTCACGCGGGAGACCGGGGTTCGATTCAACGCCGGGGAGTTTGCTATATTTCTTTAATCTTTTTATTTTTATTGGATAACACTAATAATTCTACATGTGCGCTTTCGATTGACTTTAGAAATCTTGACAAACCACATTCGATGAGTAACACAATACTTCCTTAGATGTATCTTCTCTCGTCCTTTTATGAACAAATAACATCTTGCTGATTCTTTCCAGTTTCCTTCTGGTAAAGCTGCTTTCCGATTTCTCCTAGGCGTGCCGAAATAGCTCAGTTGGGAGAGCGTTAGACTGAAGATGTAAAGGTCCCTGGTTCGATCCCGGGTTTCGGCAAGCGTAACTGTCCTCGGTAGTATAGTGGTCAGTATCCCCGCCTGTCACGCGGGAGACCGGGGTTCGATTCCCCGCCGGGGAATTTGTGATATATCAATAATCTTTTTATTTTTATTGGATAACACTAATAATTCTACATGTGCGCTTTCGATTGACTTTAGAAATCTTGACAAACCACATTCGCTGAGTAACACAATTCTTTATTAGATGTATCTTCTCTCGTCCTTTTATGAACAAATAACATCTTGCTGATTCTTTCCAATTTCATTCTTTTAAAGCTGCTTTCCGATTTCTGCTAGGCGTGCCGAAATAGCTCAGTTGGGAGAGCGTTAGACTGAAGATCTAAAGGTCCCTGGTACGATCCCGGGTTTCGGCAAGCGTAACTGTCCTCGGTAGTATAGTGGTCAGTATCCCCGCCTGTCACGCGGGAGACCGGGGTTCGATTCCCCGACGGGGAGTTTGCGATATAACATAAATCTTTTTATTTTTATTTTTATTTTTATTGGATAACACTAATAATTCTACATGTGCTCTTTCGATTTACTTTAGAAATCTTGACAAATCACATTCGTTGAGTAACACAATTCTTCCTTAGATGTATCTTCTCTCGTCCTTTTATGAACAAATAACATCTTGCTGATTCATTCCAGTTTCATTCTCATAAAGCTGCTTTCCGATTTCTCCTAGGCGTGCCGAAATAGCTCAGTTGGGAGAGCGTTAGACTGAAGATCTAAAGGTCCCTGGTTCGATCCCTGGTTTCGGCAAGCGTGACTGTCCTCGGTAGTATAGTGGTCAGTATCCCCGCCTGTCACGCGGGACACCGGGGTTCGATTCCCCGCCGTCGAGTTTGCTATATTTCTTTAATCTTTTTATTTTTATTGGATAACACTAATAATTCTACATGTGCGCTTTCGATTGACTTTAGAAATCTTGACAAACCACATTCGCTGAGTAACACAATTCTTTATTAGATGTATCTTCTCTCGTCCTTTTATGAACAAATAACATCTTGCTGATTCTTTCCAATTTCATTCTGGTAAAGCTGCTTTCCGATTTCTCCTAGGCGTGCGGAAATAAATCAGTTGGGAGAGCGTTAGACTGAATATCTAAAGGTCCCTGGTTCGATCCCGGGTTTCGGCAAGCGTAACTGTCCTCGGTAGTATAGTGGTCAGTATCCTCGACTGTCACGCGGGAGACCGGGGTTCGATTCAACGCCGGGGAGTTTGCTATATTTCTTTAATCTTTTTATTTTTATTGGATAACACTAATAATTCTACATGTGCGCTTTCGATTGACTTTAGAAATCTTGACAAACCACATTCGATGAGTAACACAATTCTTCCTTAGATGTATCTTCTCTCGTCCTTTTATGAACAAATAACATCTTGCTGATTCTTTCCAATTTCATTCTGGTAAAGCTGCTTTCCGATTTCTCCTAGGCGTGCCGAAATAGCTCAGTTGGGAGAGCGTTAGACTGAAGATGTAAAGGTCCCTGGTTCGATCCCGGGTTTCGGCAAGCGTAACTGTCCTCGGTAGTATAGTGGTCAGTATCCCCGCCTGTCACGCGGGAGACCGGGGTTCGATTCCCCGACGGGGAGTTTGTGATATATCAATAATCTTTTTATTTTTATTGGATAACACTAATAATTATACATGTGCGCTTTCGATTGACTTTAGAAATCTTGACAAACCACATTCGCTGAGTAACACAATTCTTTATTAGATGTATCTTCTCTCGTCCTTTTATGAACAAATAACATCTTGCTGATTCTTTCCAATTTCATTCTTTTAAAGCTGCTTTCCGATTTCTGCTAGGCGTGCCGAAATAGCTCAGTTGGGAGAGCGTTAGACTGAAGATCTAAAGGTCCCTGGTTCGATCCCGGGTTTCGGCAAGCGTAACTGTCCTCGGTAGTATAGTGGTCAGTATCCCCGCCTGTCACGCGGGAGACCGGGGTTCGATTCCCCGACGGGGAGTTTGCGATATAACATAAATCTTTTTATTTTTATTTTTATTGGATAACACTAATAATTCTACATGTGCTCTTTCGATTTCCTTTAGAAATCTTGACAAATCACATTCGTTGAGTAACACAATTCTTCCTTAGATGTATCTTCTCTCGTCCTTTTATGAACAAATAACATCTTGCTGATTCTTTCCAGTTTCATTCTCATAAAGCTGCTTTCCGATTTCTCCTAGGCGTGCCGAAATAGCTCAGTTGGGAGAGCGTTAGACTGAAGATCTAAAGGTCCCTGATTCGATCCCGGGTTTCGGCAAGCGTAATTGTCCTCGGTAGTATAGTGGTCAGTATCCCCGCCTGTCATGCGGGAGACCGGGGTTCGATTCCCCGGCGGGGAGTTTGCGATATATCAATAATCTTTTAATTTTTATTGGTTAACACTAATAATTCTACATGTGCGCTTTCGATTGACTTTAGAAATCTTGACAAACCACATTCGCTGAGTAACACAATTCTTTATTAGATGTATCTTCTCTCGTCCTTTTATGAACAAATAACATTTTGCTGATTCTTTCCATTTCATTCTGGTAAAGCTGCTTTCCGATTTCTCCTAGGCGTGCCGAAATAGCTCAGTTAGGAGAGCGATAGCCTGAAGATCTAAAGGTCCCTGGTTCGATCCCGGGTTTCGGCAAGCGTAACTGTCCTCGGTAGTATAGTGGTCAGTATCCCCGCCTGTCACGCGGGAGACCGGGGTTCGATTCCCCGCCGTCGAGTTTGCTATATTTCTTTAATCTTTTTATTTTATTTGGATAACACTAATAATTCTACATGTGCGCTTTCGATTGACTTTAGAAATCTTGACAAACCACATTCGCTGAGTAACACAATTCTTTATTAGATGTATCTTCTCTCGTCCTTTTATGAACAAATAACATCTTGCTGATTCTTTCCAATTTCATTCTGGTAAAGCTGCTTTCCGATTTCTCCTACGGGTGCCGAAATAGCTCAGTTGGGAGAGCGTTAGACTGAAGATGTAAAGGTCCCTGGTTCGATTCCGGGTTTCGGCAAGCGTAACTGTCCTAGGTAGTATAGTGGTCAGTATCCCCGCCTGTCACGCGGGAGACCGGGGTTCGATTCCCCGACGGGGAGTTTGCGATATTTCTTTAATATTTTTATTGGATAACACTAATAATTCTACATGTGCGCTTTCGATTGACTTTAGAAATCTTGACAAACCACATTCGCTGAGTAACACAATTCTTTATTAGATGTATCTTCTCTCGTCCTTTTATGAACAAATAACATCTTGCTGATTCTTTCCAATTTCATTCTGGTAAAGCTGCTTTCCGATTTCTCCTAGGGGTGCCGAAATAGCTCAGTTGGGAGAGCGTTAGACTGAAGATGTAAAGGTCCCTGGTTCGATCCCGGGTTTCGGCAAGCGTAACTGTCCTAGGTAGTATAGTGGTCAGTATCCCCGCCTGTCACGCGGGAGACCGGGGTTCGATTCCCCGACGGGGAGTTTGCGATATTTCTTTAATATTTTTATTGGATAACACTAATAATTCTACATGTGCGCTTTCGATTGACTTTAGAAATCTTGACAAACCACATTCGCTGAGTAACACAATTCTTTATTAGATGTATCTTCTCTCGTCCTTTTATGAACAAATAACATCTTGCTGATTCTTTCCAATTTCATTCTGGTAAAGCTGCTTTCCGATTTCTCTTATACGTGCCGAAATAGCTCAGTTGGGAGAGCGTTAGACTGAAGATCTAAAGGTCCCTGTTTCGATCCCGGGTTTCGGCAAGCGTAACTGTCCTCGGTAGTATAGTGGTCAGTATCCCCGCCTGTCACGCGGGAGACCGGGGTTCGATTCCCCGCCGGGGAGTTTGCGATATATCAATAATCTTTTTATTTTTATTGGATAACACTAATAATTCTACCTGTGCGCTTTCGATTGACTTTAGAAATCTTGACAAACCACATTCGCTGAGTAACACAATTCTTTATTAGATGTATCTTCTCTCGCCCTTTTATGAACAAATAACATCTTGCTGATTCTTTCCAATTTCATTCTGGTAAAGCTGCTTTCCGATTTCTCCTAGGCGTGCCGAAATAACTCAGTTGGGAGAGCGTTAGACTGAAGATCTAGAGGTCCCTGGTTCGATCCTGGGTGTTGGCAAGCGTAACTGTCCTCGGTAGTATAGTGGTCAGTATCCCCGCCTGTCACGCGGGAGACCGGGGTTCGATTCCCCGCCGGGGAGTTTGTGATATATCAATAATCTTTTTATTTTTATTGGATAACACTAATAATTCTACATGTGCGCTTTCGATTGACTTTAGAAATCTTGACAAACCACATTCGCTGAGTAACACAATTCTTTATTAGATGTATCTTCTCTCGTCCTTTTATGAACAAATAACATCTTGCTGATTCTTTCCAATTTCATTCTGGTAAAGCTGCTTTCCGATTTCTCCTAGGAGTGCCGAAATAGCTCAGTTGGGAGAGCGTTAGACTGAAGATGTAAAGGTCCCTGTTTCGATCCCGGGTTTCGGCAAGCTTAACTGTCCTCGGTAGTATAGTGAACAGTATCCCCGCCTTTCACGCGGGAGACCGGGGTTCGATTCCCCGTCGGGGAGTTTGCAATATTTCTTTAATTTTTTTATTGGATAACACTAATAATTCTACATGTGCGCTTTCTATTGACTTTAGAAATCTTGACAAACCACATTCGCTGAGTAACACAATTCTTCCTTAGATGTATCTTCTCTCGTCCTTTTATGAACAAATAAAATCTTGCTGATTTTTTCCAATTTCATTCTGGTAAAGCTGCTTTCCGATTTCTCCTAGGCGTGCCGAAATAGTTCAGTTGGGCGAGCGTTAGACTGAAGATCTAAAGGTCCCTGGTTCGATACCGGGTTTCGGCAAGCGTAACTGTCCTCGGTAGTATAGTGGTCAGTATCCCCGCCTGTCACGCGGGAGACCGGAGTTCGATTCCCCGCCGGGGAGTTTGTGATATATCAATAATCTTTTTATTTTCATTGGATAACACTAATAATTCTACATGTGCGCTTTCGATTGACTTTAGAAATCTTGACAAACCACATTCGCTGAGTAACACAATTCTTCCTTAGATGTATCTTCTCTCGTCCTTTTATGAACAAATAACATCTTGCTGATTCTTTCCAATTTCATTCTGGTAAAGCTGCTTTCCGATTTCTCCTAGGCGTGCCGAAATAGCTCAGTTGGGAGAGCGTTAGACTGAAGATCTAAAGGTCCCTGGTTCGATCCCGGGTGTTGGCAAGCGTTACTGTCCTCGGTAGTATAGTGGTCAGTATCCCCGCCTGTCACGCGGGAGACCGGGGTTCGATTCCCCGACGGGGAGTTTGCGATATTTCTTTAATATTTTTATTGGATAACACTAATAATTCTACATGTGCGCTTTCAATTGACTTTAGAAATCTTGACAAACCACATTCGCTGAGTAACACAATTCTTTATTAGATGTATCTTCTCTCGTCCTTTTATGAACAAATAACATCTTGCTGATTCTTTCCAATTTCATTCTGGTAAAGCTGCTTTCCGATTTCTCCTAGGGGTGCCGAAATAGCTCAGTTGGGAGAGCGTTAGACTGAAGATCTAGAGATCCCTGGTTCGATCCTATGTGTTGGCAAGCGTAACTGTCCTCGGTAGTATAGTGGTCAGTATCCCCGCCTGTCACGCGGGAGACCGGGGTTCGATTCCCCGACGGGGAGTTTGTGATATATCAATAACCTTTTTATTTTTATTGGATAACACTAATAATTCTACATGTGCGCTTTCGATTGACTTTAGAAATCTTGACAAACCACATTCGCTGAGTAACACAATTCTTTATTAGATGTATCTTCTCTCGACCTTTTATGAACAAATAACATCTTGCTGATTCTTTCCAATTTCATTCTGGTAAAGCTGCTTTCCGATTTCTCCTAGGGGTGCCGAAATAGCTCAGTTGGGAGAGCGTTAGACTGAAGATGTAAAGGTCCCTGGTTCGATCCCGGGTTTCGGCAAGCGTAACTGTCCTAGGTAGTATGGTGGTCAGTATCCCCGCCTGTCACGCGGGAGACCGGGGTTCGATTCCCCGACGGGGAGTTTGCGATATTTCTTTAATATTTTTATTGGATAACACTAATAATTCTACATGTGCGCTTTCGATTGACTTTAGAAATCTTGACAAACCACATTCGCTGAGTAACACAATTCTTTATTAGATGTATCTTCTCTCGTCCTTTTATGAACAAATAACATCTTGCTGATTCTTTCCAATTTCATTCTGGTAAAGCTGCTTTCCGATTTCTCCTAGGCGTGCCGAAATAGCTCAGTAGGGAGAGCGTTAGACTGAAGATCTAAAGGTCCCTGTTTCGATCCCGGGTTTCGGCAAGCGTAACTGTCCTCGGTAGTATAGTGGTCAGTATCCCCGCCTGTCACGCGGGAGACCGGGGTTCGATTCCTAGCCGGGGAGTTTGCGATATATCAATAATCTTTTTATTTTTATTGGATAACACTAATAATTCTACCTGTGCGCTTTCGATTGACTTTAGAAATCTTGACAAACCACATTCGCTGAGTAACACAATTCTTTATTAGATGTATCTTCTCTCGCCCTTTTATGAACAAATAACATCTTGCTGATTCTTTCCAATTTCATTCTGGTAAAGCTGCTTTCCGATTTCTCCTAGGCGTGCCGAAATAGCTCAGTTGGGAGAGCGTTAGACTGAAGATCTAGAGGTCCCTGGTTCGATCCTGGGTGTTGGCAAGCGTAACTGTCCTCGGTAGTATAGTGGTCAGTATCCCCGCCTGTTACGCGGGAGACCGGGGTTCGATTCCCCGCCGTCGAGTTTGCTATATTTCTTTAATCTTTTTATTTTTATTGGATAACACTAATAATTCTACATGTGCGCTTTCGATTGACTTTAGAAATCTTGACAAACCACATTCGCTGAGTAACACAATTCTTTATTAGATGTATCTTCTCTCGTCCTTTTATGAACAAATAACATCTTGCTGATTCTTTCCAATTTCATTCTGGTAAAGCTGCTTTCCGATTTCTCCTAGGAGTGCCGAAATAGCTCAGTTGGGAGAGCGTTAGACTGAAGATGTAAAGGTCCCTGGTTCGATCCCGGGTTTCGGCAAGCTTAACTGTCCTCGGTAGTATAGTGAACAGTATCCCCGCCTGTCACGCGGGAGACCGGGGTTCGATTCCCCGCCGGGGAGTTTGCAATATTTCTTTAATATTTTTATTGGATAACTCTAATAATTCTACATGTGCGCTTTCGATTGACTTTAGAAATCTTGACAAACCACATTCGCTGAGTAACACAATTCTTCCTTAGATGTATCTTCTCTCGTCCTTTTATGAACAAATAAAATCTTGCTGATTTTTTCCAATTTCATTCTGGTAAAGCTGCTTTCCGATTTCTCCTAGGCGTGCCGAAATAGTTCAGTTTGGCGAGCGTTAGACTGAAGATCTAAAGGTCCCTGGTTCGATACCGGGTTTCGGCAAGCGTAACTGTCCTCGGTAGTATAGTGGTCAGTATCCCCGCCTGTCACGCGGGAGACCGGAGTTCGATTCCCCGCCGGGGAATTTGCAATATTTCTTTAATATTTTTATTGGATAACTCTAATAATTCTACATGTGCGCTTTCGATTGACTTTAGAAATCTTGACAAACCACATTCGCTGAGTAACACAATTCTTCCTTAGATGTATCTTCTCTCGTCCTTTTATGAACAAATAAAATCTTGCTGATTTTTTCCAATTTCATTCTGGTAAAGCTGCTTTCCGATTTCTCCTAGGCGTGCCGAAATAGTTCAGTTTGGCGAGCGTTAGACTGAAGATCTAAAGGTCCCTGGTTCGATACCGGGTTTCGGCAAGCGTAACTGTCCTCGGTAGTATAGTGGTCAGTATCCCCGCCTGTCACGCGGGAGACCGGAGTTCGATTCCCCGCCGGGGAGTTTGTGATATATCAATAATCTTTTTATTTTTATTGGATAACACTAATAATTCTACATGTGCGCTTTCGATTGACTTTAGAAATCTTGACAAACCACATTCGCTGAGTAACACAATTCTTCCTTAGATGTATCTTCTCTCGTCCTTTTATGAACAAATAACATCTTGCTGATTCTTTCCAATTTCATTCTGGTAAAGCTGCTTTCCGATTTCTCCTAGGCGTGCCGAAATAGCTCAGTTGGGAGAGCGTTAGACTGAAGATCTAAAGGTCCCTGGTTCGATCCCGGGTGTTGGCAAGCGTTACTGTCCTCGGTAGTATAGTGGTCAGTATCCCCGCCTGTCACGCGGGAGACCGGGGTTCGATTCCCCGACGGGGAGTTTGCGATATTTCTTTAATATTTTTATTGGATAACACTAATAATTCTACATGTGCGCTTTCAATTGACTTTAGAAATCTTGACAAACCACATTCGCTGAGTAACACAATTCTTTATTAGATGTATCTTCTCTCGTCCTTTTATGAACAAATAACATCTTGCTGATTCTTTCCAATTTCATTCTGGTAAAGCTGCTTTCCGATTTCTCCTAGGGGTGCCGAAATAGCTCAGTTGGGAGAGCGTTAGACTGAAGATGTAAAGGTCCCTGGTTCGATCCCGGGTTTCGGCAAGCGTAACTGTCCTAGGTAGTATAGTGGTCAGTATCCCCGCCTGTCACGCGGGAGACCGGGGATCGATTCCCCGACGGGGAGTTTGCGATATTTCTTTAATATTTTTATTGGATAACACTAATAATTCTACATGTGCGCTTTCGATTGACTTTAGAAATCTTGACAAACCACATTCGCTGAGTAACACAATTCTTTATTAGATGTATCTTCTCTCGTCCTTTTATGAACAAATAACATCTTGCTGATTCTTTCCAATTTCATTATGGTAAAGCTGCTTTCCGATTTCTCCTAGGCGTGCCGAAATAGCTCAGTTGGGAGAGCGTTAGACTGAAGATCTAAAGGTCCCTGGTTCGATCCCGGGTTTCGGCAAGCGTAACTGTCCTCGGTAGAATAGTGGTCAGTATCCCCGCCTGTCACGCGGGAGACCGGGGTTCGATTCCCCGCCGGGGAGTTTGCGATATATCAATAATCTTTTTATTTTTATTGGATAACACTAATAATTCTATCTGTGCGCTTTCGATTGACTTTAGAAATCTTGACAAACCACATTCGCTGAGTAACACAATTCTTTATTAGATGTATCTTCTCTCGCCCTTTTATGAACAAATAACATCTTGCTGATTCTTTCCAATTTCATTCTGGTAAAGCTGCTTTCCGATTTCTCCTAGGCGTGCCGAAATAGCTCAGTTGGGAGAGCGTTAGACTGAAGATCTAGAGGTCCCTGGTTCGATCCTGGGTGTTGGCAAGCGTAACTGTCCTCGGTAGTATAGTGGTCAGTATCCCCGCCTGTCACGCGGGAGACCGGGGTTCGATTCCCCGACGGGGAGTTTGTGATATATCAATAATCTTTTTATTTTTATTGGATAACACTAATAATTCTACATGTGCGCTTTCGATTGACTTTAGAAATCTTGACAAACCACATTCGCTGAGTAACACAATTCTTTATTAGATGTATCTTCTCTCGTCCTTTTATGAACAAATAACATCTTGCTGATTCTTTCCAATTTCATTCTGGTAAAGCTGCTTTCCGATTTCTCCTAGGCGTGCCGAAATAGCTCAGTTGGGAGAGCGTTAGACTGAAGATCTAAAGGTCCCTGGTTCGATCCCGGGTTTCGGCAAGCGTAACTGTCCTCGGTAGTATAATGGTCAGTATCCCCGCCTGTCACGCGGGAGACCGGGGTTCGATTCCCCGCCGGGGAGTTTGCGATATATCAATAATCTTTTTATTTTTATTGGATAACACTAATAATTCTACCTGTGCGCTTTCGATTGACTTTAGAAATCTTGACAAACCACATTCGCTGAGTAACACAATTCTTCCTTAGATGTATCTTCTCTCGTCCTTTTATGAACAAATAACATCTTGCTGATTCTTTCCAATTTCATTCTGGTAAAGCTGCTTTCCGATTTCTCCTAGGCGTGCCGAAATAACTCAGTTGGGAGAGCGTTAGACTGAAGATCTAAAGGTCCCTGGTTCGATCCCGGGTGTTGGCAAGCGTTACTGTCCTCGGTAGTATAGTGGTCAGTATCCCCGCCTGTCACGCGGGAGACCGGGGTTCGATTCCCCGACGGGGAGTTTGCGATATTTCTTTAATATTTTTATTGGATAACACTAATAATTCTACATGTGCGCTTTCGATTGACTTTAGAAATCTTGACAAACCACATTCGCTGAGTAACACAATTCTTTATTAGATGTATCTTTTCTCGTCCTTTTATGAACAAATAACATCTTGCTGATTCTTTCCAATTTCATTCTGGTAAAGCTGCTTTCCGATTTCTCCTAGGGGTGCCGAAATAGCTCAGTTGGGAGAGCGTTAGACTGAAGATGTAAATGTCCCTGGTTCGATCCCGGGTTTCGGCAAGCGTAACTGTCCTAGGTAGTATAGTGGTCAGTATCCCCGCCTGTCACACGGGAGACCGGGGATCGATTCCCCGACGGGGAGTTTGCGATATTTCTTTAATATTTTTATTGGATAACACTAATAATTCTACATGTGCGCTTTCGATTGACTTTAGAAATCTTGACAAACCACATTCGCTGAGTAACACAATTCTTTATTAGATGTATCTTCTCTCGTCCTTTTATGAACAAATAACATCTTGCTGATTCTTTCCAATTTCATTCTGGTAAAGCTGCTTTCCGATTTCTCCTAGGCGTGCCGAAATAGCTCAGTTGGGAGAGCGTTAGACTGAAGATCTAAAGGTCCCTGGTTCGATCCCGGGTTTCGGCAAGCGTAACTGTCCTCGGTAGTATAGTGGTCAGTATCCCCGCCTGTCACGCGGGAGACCGGGGTTCGATTCCCCGCCGGGGAGTTTGCGATATATTAATATTCTTTTTATTTTTATTGGATAACACTAATAATTCTACCTGTGCGCTTTCGATTGACTTTAGAAATCTTGACAAACCACATTCGCTGAGTAACACAATTCTTTATTAGATGTATCTTCTTTCGCCCTTTTATGAACAAATAACATCTTGCTGATTCTTTCCAATTTCAATCTGGTAAAGCTGCTTTCCGATTTCTCCTAGGCGTGCCGAAATAGCTCAGTTGGGAGAGCGTTAGACTAAAGATCTAGAGGTCCCTGGTTCGATCCTGGGTGTTGGCAAGCGTAACTGTCCTCGGTAGTATAGTGGTCAGTATCCCCGCCTGTCACGCGGGAGACCGGGGTTCGATTCCCCGCCGGGGAGTTTGTGATATATCTATAATCTTTTTATTTTTATTGGATAACACTAATAATTCTACATGTGCGCTTTCGATTGACTTTAGAAATCTTGACAAACCACATTCGCTGAGTAACACAATTCTTTATTAGATGTATCTTCTCTCGTCCTTTTATGAACAAATAACATCTTGCTGATTCTTTCCAATTTCATTCTGGTAAAGCTGCTTTCTGATTTCTCCTAGGCGTGCCGAAATAGCTCAGTTGGGAGAGCGTTAGACTGAAGATGTAAAGGTCCCTGGTTCGATCCCGGGTTTTGGCAAGCTTAACTGTCCTCGGTAGTATAGTGGCCAGTATCCCCGCCTGTCACGTGGGAGACCGGGGTTCGATTCCCCGCCGGGGAGTTTGCGATATTTCTTTAATATTTTTATTGGATAACACTAATAATTCTACATGTGCGCTTTCGATTGACTTTAGAAATCTTGACAAACCACATTCGCTGAGTAACACAATTCTTCCTTAGATGTATCTTCTCTCGTCCTTTTATGAACAAATAAAATCTTGCTGATTTTTTCCAATTTCATTCTGGTAAAGCTGCTTTCCGATTTCTCCTAGGCGTGCCGAAATAGTTCAGTTGGGCGAGCGTTAGACTGAAGATCTAAAGGTCCCTGGTTCGATACCGGGTTTCGGCAAGCGTAACTGTCCTCGGAAGTATAGTGGTCAGTATCCCCGCCTGTCACGCGGGAGACCGGGGTTCGATTCCCCACCGGGGAATTTGCGATACTTCTTTAATATTTTTATTGGATAACACTAATAATTCTACCTGTGCGCTTTCGATTGACTTTAGAAATCTTGACAAACCACATTCGCTGAGTAACACAATTCTTTATTAGATGTATCTTCTCTCGCCCTTTTATGAACAAATAACATCTTGCTGATTCTTTCCAATTTCATTCTGGTAAAGCTGCTTTCCGATTTCTCCTAGGCGTGCCGAAATAGCTCAGTTGGGAGAGCGTTAGACTGACGATCTAGAGGTCCCTGGTTCGATCCTGGGTGTTGGCAAGCGTAACTGTCCTCGGTAGTATAGTGGTCAGTATCCCCGCCTGTCACGCGGGAGACCGGGGTTCGATTCCCCGCCGTCGAGTTTGCTATATTTCTTTAATCTTTTTATTTTTATTGGATAACACTAATAATTCTACATGTGCGCTTTCGATTGACTTTAGAAATCTTGACAAACCACATTCGCTGAGTAACACAATTCTTTATTAGATGTATCTTCTCTCGTCCTTTTATGAACAAATAACATCTTGCTGATTCTTTCCAATTTCATTCTGGTAAAGCTGCTTTCCGATTTCTCCTAGGAGTGCCGAAATAGCTCAGTTGGGAGAGCGTTAGACTGAAGATGTAAATGTCCCTGGTTCGATCCCGGGTTTCGGCAAGCTTAACTGTCCTCGGTAGTATAGTGAACAGTATCCCCGCCTGTCACGCGGGAGACCGGGGTTCGATTCCCCGCCGGGGAGTTTGCAATATTTCTTTAATATTTTTATTGGATAACTCTAATAATTCTACATGTGCGCTTTCGATTGACTTTAGAAATCTTGACAAACCACATTCGCTGAGTAACACAATTCTTCCTTAGATGTATCTTCTCTCGTCCTTTTATGAACAAATAAAATCTTGCTGATTTTTTCCAATTTCATTCTAGTAAAGCTGCTTTCCGATTTCTCCTAGGCGTGCCGAAATAGTTCAGTTTGGCGAGCGTTAGACTGAAGATCTAAAGGTCCCTGGTTCGATACCGGGTTTCGGCAAGCGTAACTGTCCTCGGTAGTATAGTGGTCAGTATCCCCGCCTGTCACGCGGGAGACCGGAGTTCGATTCCCCGCCGGGGAGTTTTTGATATATCAATAATCTTTTTATTTTTATTGGATAACACTAATAATTCTACATGTGCGCTTTCGATTGACTTTAGAAATCTTGACAAACCACATTCGCTGAGCAACACAATTCTTCCTTAGATGTATCTTGTCTCGTCCTTTTATGAACAAATAACATCTTGCTGATTCTTTCCAATTTCATTCTGGTAAAGCTGCTTTCCGATTTCTCCTAAGCGTGCCGAAATAGCTCAGTTGGGAGAGCGTTAGACTGAAGATCTAAAGGTCCCTGGTTCGATCCCGGGTGTTGGCAAGCGTTACTGTCCTCGGTAGTATAGTGGTCAGTATCCCCGCCTGTCACGCGGGAGACCGGGGTTCGATTCCCCGACGGGGAGTTTGCGATATTTCTTTAATATTTTTATTGGATAACACTAATAATTCTACATGTGCGCTTTCAATTGACTTTAGAAATCTTGACAAACCACATTCGCTGAGTAACACAATTCTTTATTAGATGTATCTTCTCTCGTCCTTTTATGAACAAATAACATCTTGCTGATTCTTTCCAATTTCATTCTGGTAAAGCTGCTTTCCGATTTCTCCTAGGGGTGCCGAAATAGCTCAGTTGGGAGAGCGTTAGACTGAAGATGTAAAGGTCCCTGGTTCGATCCCGGGTTTCGGCAAGCGTAACTGTCCTAGGTAGTATAGTGGTCAGTATCCCCGCCTGTCACGCGGGAGACCGGGGATCGATTCCCCGACGGGGAGTTTGCGATATTTCTTTAATATTTTTATTGGATAACACTAATAATTCTACATGTGCGCTTTCGATTGACTTTAGAAATCTTGACAAACCACATTCGCTGAGTAACACAATTCTTTATTAGATGTATCTTCTCTCGCCCTTTTATGAACAAATAACATCTTGCTGATTCTTTCCAATTTCATTCTGGTAAAGCTGCTTTCCGATTTCTCCTAGGCGTGCCGAAATAGCTCAGTTGGGAGAGCGTTAGACTGAAGATCTAGAGGTCCCTGGTTCGATCCTGGGTGTTGGCAAGCGTAACTGTCCTCGGTAGTATAGTGGTCAGTATCCCCGCCTGTCACGCGGGAGACCGGGGTTCGATTCCCCGCCGGCGAGTTTGTGATATATCAATAATCTTTTTATTTTTATTGGATAACACTAATAATTCTACATGTGCGCTTTCGATTGACTTTAGAAATCTTGACAAACCACATTCGCTGAGTAACACAATACTTTATTAGATGTATCTTCTCTCGTCCTTTTATGAACAAATAACATCTTGCTGATTCTTTCCAATTTCATTCTGGTAAAGCTGCTTTCCGATTTCTCCTAGGCGTGCCGAAATAGCTCAGTTGGGAGAGCGTTAGACTGAAGATCTAAAGGTCCCTGGTTCGATCCCGGGTTTCGGCAAGCGTAACTGTCCTCGGTAGTATAGTGGTCAGTATCCCCGCCTGTCACGCGGGAGACCGGGGTTCGATTCCCCGCCGGGGAGTTTGCGATATATCAATAATCTTTTTATTTTTATTGGATAACACTAATAATTCTACCTGTGCGCTTTCGATTGACTTTAGAAATCTTGACAAACCACATTCGCTGAGTAACACAATTCTTCCTTAGATGTATCTTCTCTCGTCCTTTTATGAACAAATAACATCTTGCTGATTCTTTCCAATTTCATTCTGGTAAAGCTGCTTTCCGATTTCTCCTAGGCGTGCCGAAATAACTCAGTTGGGAGAGCGTTAGACTGAAGATCTAAAGGTCCCTGGTTCGATCCCGGGTGTTGGCAAGCGTTACTGTCCTCGGTAGTATAGTGGTCAGTATCCCCGCCTGTCACGCGGGAGACCGGGGTTCGATTTCCCGACGGGGAGTTTGCGATATTTCTTTAATATTTTTATTGGATAACACTAATAATTCTACATGTGCGCTTTCGATTGACTTTAGAAATCTTGACAAACCACATTCGCTGAGTAACACAATTCTTTATTAGATGTATCTTTTCTCGTCCTTTTATGAACAAATAACATCTTGCTGATTCTTTCCAATTTCATTCTGGTAAAGCTGCTTTCCGATTTCTCCTAGGGGTGCCGAAATAGCTCAGTTGGGAGAGCGTTAGACTGAAGATGTAAATGTCCCTGGTTCGATCCCGGGTTTCGGCAAGCGTAACTGTCCTAGGTAGTATAGTGGTCAGTATCCCCGCCTGTCACACGGGAGACCGGGGATCGATTCCCCGACGGGGAGTTTGCGATATTTCTTTAATATTTTTATTGGATAACACTAATAATTCTACATGTGCGCTTTCGATTGACTTTAGAAATCTTGACAAACCACATTCGCTGAGTAACACAATTCTTTATTAGATGTATCTTCTCTCGTCCTTTTATGAACAAATAACATCTTCCTGATTCTTTCCAATTTCATTCTGGTAAAGCTGCTTTCCGATTTCTCCTAGGCGTGCCGAAATAGCTAAGTTGGGAGAGCGTTAGACTGAAGATCTAAAGGTCCCTGGTTAGATCCCTGGTTCGATCCCGGGTTTCGGCAAGCGTAACTGTCCTCGGTAGTATAGTGGTCAGTATCCCCGCCTGTCACGCGGGAGACCGGGGTTCGATTCCCCGCCGGGGAGTTTGCTATATTTCTTTAATCTTTTTATTTTTATTGGATAACACTAATAATTCTACATGTGCGCTTTCGATTGACTTTAGAAATCTTGACAAACCACATTCGCTGAGTAACACAATTCTTCCTTAGATGTATCTTCTCTCGTCCTTTTATGAACAAATAACATCTTGCTGATTCTTTCCAGTTTCATTCTCATAAAGCTGCTTTCCGATTTCTCCTAGGCGTGCCGAAATAGCTTAGTTGGGAGAGCGTTAGACTGAAGATCTAACGGTCCCTATTTCGATCCCGGGTTTCGGCACGCGTAACTGTCCTCGGTAGTATAGTGGTCAGTATCCCCGCATGTCACGCGGGAGACCGGGGTTCGATTCCCCGCCGGGGAGTTTGCGATATAACATTTCTTTTTATTTTTATTAGATAACACTAATAATTCTACATGTGCGCTTTCGATTGACTTTAGAAATCTCGACAAACCACATTCGCTGAGTCACACAATTCTTCCTTAGATGTATCTTCTCTCGTCCTTTTATGAACAAATAACATCTTGCTGATTCTTTCCAATTTCATTCTGGTAAAGCTGCTTTCCGATTTCTCCTAGTCGTGCCGAAATAGCTGAGTTGGGAGAGCGTTAGACTGAAGTTTTAACGGTGCCTATTTCGATCCCGGGTTTCGGTAAGCGTAACTGTCCTCGGTAGTATAGTGGTCAGTATCCCCGCCTGTCACGCGGGAGACCGGGGTTCGATTCCCCGCCGGGGAGTTAGCTATATTTCTTTAATATTTTTATTGGATAACACTAATAATTCTACATGTGCGCTTTCGATTGACTTTAGAAATCTTGACAAACCACATTCGCTGAGTAACACAATTCTTTATTAGATGTATCTTCTCTCGTCCTTTTATGAACAAATAACATCTTCCTGATTCTTTCCAATTTCATTCTGGTAAAGCTGCTTTCCGATTTCTCCTAGGCGTGCCGAAATAGCTAAGTTGGGAGAGCGTTAGACTGAAGATCTAAAGGTCCCTGGTTAGATCCCTGGTTCGATCCCGGGTTTCGGCAAGCGTAACTGTCCTCGGTAGTATAGTGGTCAGTATCCCCGCCTGTCACGCGGGAGACCGGGGTTCGATTCCCCGCCGGGGAGTTTGCTATATTTCTTTAATCTTTTTATTTTTATTGGATAACACTAATAATTCTACATGTGCGCTTTCGATTGACTTTAGAAATCTTGACAAACCACATTCGCTGAGTAACACAATTCTTTATTAGATGTATCTTCTCTCGTCCTTTTATGAACAAATAACATCTTGCTGATTCTTTCCAATTTCATTCTGGTAAAGCTGCTTTCCGATTTCTCCTAGGAGTGCCGAAATAGCTCAGTTGGGAGAGAGTTAGACTGAAGATGTAAAGGTCCCTGGTTCGAACCCGGGTTTCGGCAAGCGTAACTGTCCTTGGTAGTATTGTGGTCAGTATCCCCGCCTGTCACGCGGGAGACCGGGGTTCGATTCCCCGCCGGGAAGTTTAAGATATAACATTAATATTTTTATTGGATAACACTAATAATTCTACATGTGCGCTTTCGATTGACTTTAGAAATCTCGACAAACCACATTCGCTGAGTAACACAATTCTTCCTTAGATGTATCTTCTCTCGTCCTTTTATGAACAAATAACATCTTGCTGATTCTTTCCAATTTCATTCTGGTAAAGCTGCTTTCCGATTTCTCCTAGGCGTGCCGAAATAGCTCAGTTGGGAGAGCGTTAGACTGAAGATATAAAGGTCCCTGGTTCGATCCCGGGTTTCGGCAAGCGTAACTGTCCTCGGTAGTATAGTGGTCAGTATCCCCGCCTGTCACGCGGGAGACCGGGGTTCGATTCCCCGCCGATGAGTTTGCTATATTTCTTTAATCTTTTTATTTTTATTGGATAACACTAATAATTCTACATGTGCGCTTTCGATTGACTTTAGAAATCTTGACAAACCACATTCGCTGAGTAACACAATTCTTTATTAGATGTATCTTCTCTCGTCCTTTTATGAACAAATAACATCTTGCTGATTCTTTCCAATTTCATTCTGGTAAAGCTGCTTTCCGATTTCGCCTAGGCGTGCCAAAATAGCTCAGTTGGGAGAGCGTTAGACTGAAGATCTAAAGGTCCCTGGTTCGATCCCGGGTTTCGGCAAGCGTAACTGTCCTCGGTAGTATAGTGGTCAGTATCCCCGCCTGTCACGCGGGAGACCGGGGTTCGATTCCCCGCCGGGGAGTTTGCGATATAACATTAATCTTTTTATTTTTATTTTTATTGGATAAAACTAATAATTCTACATGTGCTCTTTCGATTTACTTTAGAAATCTTGACAAATCACATTCGCTGAGTAACACAATTCTTCCTTAGATGTATCTTCTCTCGTCCTTTTATGAACAAATAACATCTTGCTGATTCTTTCCAATTTCATTCTGGTAAAGCTGCTTTCCGATTTCTCCTTGGCGTGCCGAAATAAATCAGTTGGGAGAGCGTTAGACTGAATATCTAAAGGTCCCTGGTTCGATCCCGGGTTTCGGCAAGCGTAACTGTCCTCGGTAGTATAGTGGTCAGTATCCTCGACTGTCACGCGGGAGACCGGGGTTCGATTCCCCGCCGGGGAGTTTGCTATATTTCTTTAATCTTTTTATTTTTATTGGATAACACTAATAATTCTACATGTGCGCTTTCGATTGACTTTAGAAATCTCGACAAACCACATTCGCTGAGTAACACAATTCTTCCTTAGATGTATCTTCTCTCGTCCTTTTATGAACAAATAACATCTTGCTGATTCTTTACAATTTCATTCTCATAAAGCTGCTTTCCGATTTCTCCTAGGCGTGCCGAAATAGCTCAGTTGGGAGAGCGTTAGACTGAAGATCTAACGGTCCCTATTTCGATCCCGGGTTTCGGCAAGCGTAACTGTCTTTGGTAGTATTGTGGTCAGTATCCCCGCCTGTCACGCGGGAGACCGGGGTTCGATTCCCCGCCGGGGAGTTTGCTATATTTCTTTAATATTTTTATTGGATAACACTAATAATTCTACATGTGCGCTTTCGATTGACTTTAGAAATCTTGACAAACCACATTCGCTGAGTAACACAATTCTTTATTAGATGTATCTTCTCTCGTCCTTTTATGAACAAATAACATCTTGCTGATTCTTTCCAATTTCATTCTGGTAAAGCTGCTTTCCGATTTCTCCTAGGCGTGCCGAAATAGCTAAGTTGGGAGAGCGTTAGACTGTAGATCTAAAGGTCCCTGGTTCGATCCCGGATTTCGGCAAGCGTAACTGTCCTCGGTAGTATAGTGGTCAGTATCCCCGCCTGTCACGCGGGAGACCGGGGTTCGATTCCCCGCCGGGGAGTTTGCTATATTTCTTTAATCTTTTTATTTTTATTGGATAACACTAATAATTCTACATGTGCGCTTTCGATTGACTTTAGAAATCTTGACAAACCACATTCGCTAAGTAACACAATTCTTTATTAGATGTATCTTCTCTCGTCCTTTTATGAACAAATAACATCTTGCTGATTCTTTCCAATTTCATTCTGGTAAAGCTGCTTTCCGATTTCTCCTAGGCGTGCCGAAATAGCTCAGTTGGGAGAGCGTTAGACTGAAGATGTAAAGGTCCCTGGTTCGAACCCGGGTTTCGGCAAGCGTAACTGTCCTTGGTAGTATTGTGGTCAGTATCCCCGCCTGTCACGCGGGAGACCGGGGTTCGATTAACCGCCGGGGAGTTTGCGATATAACATTAATCTTTTTATTTTTATTTTTATTGGATAACACTAATAATTCTACATGTGCTCTTTCGATTTACTTTAGAAATCTTGACAAATCACATTCGCTGAGTAACACAATTCTTCCTTAGATGTATCTTCTCTCGTCCTTTTATGAACAAATAACATCTTGCTGATTCTTTCCAATTTCATTCTGGTAAAACTGCTTTCCGATTTCTCCTAGGCGTGCCGAAATAGCTCAGTTGGGAGAGCGTTAGACTGAAGATGTAAAGGTCCCTGGTTCGAACCCGGGTTTCGGCAAGCGTAACTGTCCTTGGTAGTATTGTGGTCAGTATCCCCGCCTGTCACGCGGGAGACCGGGGTTCGATTCCCCGCCGGGAAGTTTAAGATATAACATTAATATTTTTATTGGATAACACTAATAATTTTACATGTGCGCTTTCGATTGACTTTATAAATCTCGACAAACCACATTCGCTGAGTAACACAATTCTTCCTTAGATGTATCTTCTCTCGTCCTTTTATGAACAAATAACATCTTGCTGATTCTTTCCAATTTCATTCTGGTAAAGCTGCTTTCCGATTTCTCGTAGGCGTGCCGAAATAGCTCAGTTGGGAGAGCGTTAGACTGAAGATCTAAAAGTCCCTGGTTCGATCCCGGGTTTCGGCAACCGTAACTGTCCTCGGTAGTATAGTGGTCAGTATCCCCACCTGTCACGCGGGAGACCGGGGTTCGATTCCCCGCCGGGAATTTTGCGATATAACATTAATATTTTTATTGGATAACACTAATAATTCTACATGTGCGCTTTCGATTGACTTTAGAAATCTCGACAAACCACATTCGCTGAGTAACACAATTCTTCCTTAGATGTATCTTCTCTCGTCCTTTTATGAACAAATAACATCTTGCTGATTCTTTCCAATTTCATTCTGGTAAAGCTGCTTTCCGATTTCTCCTAGGCGTGCCGAAATAGCTCAGTTGGGAGAGCGTTAGACTGAAGATGTAAAGGTCCCTGGTTCGAACCCGGGTTTCGGCAAGCGTAACTGTCCTCGGTAGTATAGTGGTCAGTATCCCCGCCTGTCACGCGGGAGACCGGGGTTCGATTCCCCGCCGGGGAGTTTGCTATATTTCTTTAATCTTTTTATTTTTATTGGATAACACTAATAATTCTACATGTGCGCTTTCGATTGACTTTAGAAATCTTGACAAACCACATTCGCTGAGTAACACAATTCTTTATTAAATGTATCTTCTCTCGTCCTTTTATGAACAAATAACATCTTGCTGATTCTTTCCAATTTCATTCTGGTAAAGCTGCTTTCCGATTTCTCCTAGGCGTGCCGAAATAGCTCAGTTGGGAGAGCGTTAGACTGAAGATCTAAAGGTCCCTGGTTCGATCCCGGGTTTCGGCAAGCGTAACTGTCCTCGGTAGTATAGTGGTCAGTATCCCCGCCTGTCACGCGGGAGACCGGGGTTCGATTCCCCGACGGGGAGTTTGCGATATAACATTAATCTTTTTATTTTTATTTTTATTTTTATTGGATAACACTAATAATTCTACATGTGCTCTTTCGATTTACTTTAGAAATCTTGACAAATCACATTCGCTGAGTAACACAATTCTTCCTTAGATGTATCTTCTCTCGTCCTTTTATGAACAAATAACATCTTGCTGATTCTTTCCAGTTTCATTCTCATAAAGCTGCTTTCCGATTTCTCCTAGGCGTGCCGAAATAGCTCAGCTGGGAGAGCGTTAGACTGAAGATCTAAAGGTCCCTGGTTCGATCCCGGGTTTCGGCAAGCGTAACTGTCCTCGGTAGTATAGTGGTCAGTATCCCCGCCTGTCACGAGGGAGACCGGGGTTCGATTCCCCGCCGTCGAGTTTGCTATATTTCTTTAATCTTTTTGTTTTTATTGTATAACACTAATAATTCTACATGTGCGCTTTCGATTGACTTTAGAAATCTTGACAAACCACATTCGCTGAGTAACACAATTCTTTATTAGATGTATCTTCTCTCGTCCTTTTATGAACAAATAACATCTTGCTGATTCTTTCCAGTTTCATTCTCATAAAGCTGCTTTCCGATTTCTCCTAGGCGTGCCGAAATAGCTCAGTTGGGAGAGCGTTAGACTGAAGATCTAACGGTCCCTATTTCGATCCCGGGTTTCGGCAAGCGTAACTGTCCTCGGTAGTATAGTGGTCAGTATCCCCGCCTGTCACGCGGGAGACCGGGGTTCGATTCCCCGCCGGGGAGCTTGCGATATAACATTAATGTTTCTATTTTTATTAGATAACACTAATAATTCTACATGTGCGCTTTCGATTGACTTTAGAAATCTCGACAAACCACATTCGCTGAGTAACACAATTCTTCCTTAGATGTATATTCTCTCGTCATTTTATGAACAAATAACATCTTGCTGATTCTTTCCAGTTTCATTCTGGTAAAGCTGCTTTCCGATTCCTCCTAGGCTTGCCGAAATACCTCAGTTGGGAGAGCGTTAGACTGAAGATCTAAAGGTCCCTGGTTCGATCCCGGGTTTCGGCAAGCGTAACTGTCCTCGGTAGTATAGTGGTCAGTATTCCCGCCTGTCACGCGGGAGACCGGGGTTCGATTCCCCGACGGGGAGTTTGCGATATTTCTTTAATATTTTTATTGGATAACACTAATAATTCTACATGTGCGCTTTCGATTGACTTTAGAAATCTTGACAAACCACATTCGCTGAGTAACACAATTCTTTATTAGATGTATCTTCTCTCGTCCTTTTATGAACAAATAAAATCTTGCTGATTCTTTCCAATTTCATTCTGGTAAAGCTGCTTTCCGATTTCTCCTAGGCGTGCC
Source organism: Argiope bruennichi (assembly GCF_947563725.1). Taxonomy (NCBI): domain Eukaryota; kingdom Metazoa; phylum Arthropoda; class Arachnida; order Araneae; family Araneidae; genus Argiope; species Argiope bruennichi. Next base: position 11,014,174 of record NC_079157.1, on the reverse strand, counting down.
GAAATAGCTCAGTTGGGAGAGCGTTAGACTGAAGATCTAAAGGTCCCTGGTTCGATCCCGGGTTTCGGCAAGCGTAACTGTCCTCGGTAGTATAGTGGTCAGTATCCCCGCCTGTCACGCGGGAGACCGGGGTTCGATTCCCCGCCGGGGAGTTTGCGATATATCAATAATCTTTTTATTTTTATTGGATAACACTAATAATTCTACCTTTGCGCTTTCGATTGACTTTAGAAATCTTGACAAACCACATTCGCTGAGTAACACAATTCTTTATTAGATGTATCTTCTCTCGTCCTTTTATGAACAAATAACATCTTGCTGATTCTTTCCAATTTCATTCTGGTAAAGCTGCTTTCCGATTTCTCCTAGGCGTGCCGAAATAGCTCAGTTGGGAGAGCGTTAGACTGAAGATCTAAAGGTCCATGGTTCGATCCCGGGTTTCGGCAAGCGTAACTGTCCTCGGTAGTATAGTGGTCAGTATCCCCGCCTGTCACGCGGCAGACCGGGGTTCGATTCCCCGCCGTCGAGTTTGCTATATTTCTTTAATATTTTTATTGGATAACACTAATAATTCTACATGTGCGCTTTCGATTGACTTTAGAAATCTTGACAAACCACATTCGCTGAGTAACACAATTCTTTATTAGATGTATCTTCTCTCGTCCTTTTATGAACAAATAACATCTTGCTGATTCTTTCCAATTTCATTCTGGTAAAGCTGCTTTCCGATTTCTCCTAGGCGTGCCGAAATAGCTCAGTTGGGAGAGCGTTAGACTGAAGATCTAAAGGTCCCTGGTTCGATCCCGGGTTTCGGCAAGCGTAACTGTCCTCGGTAGTATAGTGGTCAGTATCCCCGCCTGTCACGCGGCAGACCGGGGTTCGATTCCCCGCCGTCGAGTTTGCTATATTTCTTTAATATTTTTATTGGATAACACTAATAATTCTACATGTGCGCTTTCGATTGACTTTAGAAATCTTGACAAACCACATTCGCTGAGTAACACAATTCTTTATTAGATGTATCTTCTCTCGTCCTTTTATGAACAAATAACATCTTGCTGATTCTTTCCAATTTCATTCTGGTAAAGCTGCTTTCCGATTTCTCCTAGGCGTGCCGAAATAGCTCAGTTGGGCGAGCGTTAGACTGAAGATCTAAAGGTCCCTGGTTCGATCCCGGGTTTCGGCAAGCGTAACTGTCCTCGGTAGTATAGTGGTCAGTATCCCCGCCTGTCACGCGGGAGACCGGGGTTCGATTCCCCGCCGGGGAGTTTGCGATATATCAATAATCTTTTTATTTTTATTGGATAACACTAATAATTCTACCTTTGCGCTTTCGATTGACTTTAGAAATCTTGACAAACCACATTCGCTGAGTAACACAATTCTTTATTAGATGTATCTTCTCTCGTCCTTTTATGAACAAATAACATCTTGCTGATTCTTTCCAATTTCATTCTGGTAAAGCTGCTTTCCGATTTCTCCTAGGCGTGCCGAAATAGCTCAGTTGGGAGAGCGTTAGACTGAAGATCTAAAGGTCCATGATTCGATCCCGGGTTTCGACAAGCGTAACTGTCCTCGGTAGTATAGTGGTCAGTATCCCCGCCTGCCACGCGGCAGACCGGGGTTCGATTCCCCGCCGTCGAGTTTGCTATATTTCTTTAATATTTTTATTGGATAACACTAATAATTCTACATGTGCGCTTTCGATTGACTTTAGAAATCTTGACAAACCACATTCGCTGAGTAACACAATTCTTTATTAGATGTATCTTCTCTCGTCCTTTTATGAACAAATAACATCTTGCTGATTCTTTCCAATTTCATTCTGGTAAAGCTGCTTTCCGATTTCTCCTAGGCGTGCCGAAATAGCTCAGTTGGGAGAGCGTTAGACTGAAGATCTAAAGGTCCCTGGTTCGATCCCGGGTTTCGGCAAGCGTAACTGTCCTCGGTAGTATAGTGGTCAGTATCCCCGCCTGTCACGCGGCAGACCGGGGTTCGATTCCCCGCCGTCGAGTTTGCTATATTTCTTTAATATTTTTATTGGATAACACTAATAATTCTACATGTGCGCTTTCGATTGACTTTAGAAATCTTGACAAACCACATTCGCTGAGTAACACAATTCTTTATTAGATGTATCTTCTCTCGTCCTTTTATGAACAAATAAAATCTTGCTGATTCTTTCCAATTTCATTCTGGTAAAGCTGCTTTCCGATTTCTCCTAGGCGTGCCGAAATAGCTCAGTTGGGAGAGCGTTAGACTGAAGATCTAAAGGTCCCTGGTTCGATCCCGGGTTTCGGCAAGCGTAACTGTCCTCGGTAGTATAGTGGTCAGTATCCCCGCCTGTCACGCGGGAGACCGGGGTTCGATTCCCCGCCGGGGAGTTTGCGATATATCAATAATCTTTTTATTTTTATTGGATAACACTAATAATTCTACCTTTGCGCTTTCGATTGACTTTAGAAATCTTGACAAACCACATTCGCTGAGTAACACAATTCTTTATTAGATGTATCTTCTCTCGTCCTTTTATGAACAAATAACATCTTGCTGATTCTTTCCAATTTCATTCTGGTAAAGCTGCTTTCCGATTTCTCCTAGGCGTGCCGAAATAGCTCAGTTGGGAGAGCGTTAGACTGAAGATCTAAAGGTCCATGGTTCGATCCCGGGTTTCGGCAAGCGTAACTGTCCTCGGTAGTATAGTGGTCAGTATCCCCGCCTGTCACGCGGCAGACCGGGGTTCGATTCCCCGCCGTCGAGTTTGCTATATTTCTTTAATATTTTTATTGGATAACACTAATAATTCTACATGTGCGCTTTCGATTGACTTTAGAAATCTTGACAAACCACATTCGCTGAGTAACACAATTCTTTATTAGATGTATCTTCTCTCGTCCTTTTATGAACAAATAACATCTTGCTGATTCTTTCCAATTTCATTCTGGTAAAGCTGCTTTCCGATTTCTCCTAGGCGTGCCGAAATAGCTCAGTTGGGAGAGCGTTAGACTGAAGATCTAAAGGTCCCTGGTTCGATCCCGGGTTTCGGCAAGCGTAACTGTCCTCGGTAGTATAGTGGTCAGTATCCCCGCCTGTCACGCGGCAGACCGGGGTTCGATTCCCCGCCGTCGAGTTTGCTATATTTCTTTAATATTTTTATTGGATAACACTAATAATTCTACATGTGCGCTTTCGATTGACTTTAGAAATCTTGACAAACCACATTCGCTGAGTAACACAATTCTTTATTAGATGTATCTTCTCTCGTCCTTTTATGAACAAATAACATCTTGCTGATTCTTTCCAATTTCATTCTGGTAAAGCTGCTTTCCGATTTCTCCTAGGCGTGCCGAAATAGCTCAGTTGGGAGAGCGTTAGACTGAAGATCTAAAGGTCCATGGTTCGATCCCGGGTTTCGGCAAGCGTAACTGTCCTCGGTAGTATAGTGGTCAGTATCCCCGCCTGTCACGCGGCAGACCGGGGTTCGATTCCCCGCCGTCGAGTTTGCTATATTTCTTTAATATTTTTATTGGATAACACTAATAATTCTACATGTGCGCTTTCGATTGACTTTAGAAATCTTGACAAACCACATTCGCTGAGTAACACAATTCTTTATTAGATGTATCTTCTCTCGTCCTTTTATGAACAAATAACATCTTGCTGATTCTTTCCAATTTCATTCTGGTAAAGCTGCTTTCCGATTTCTCCTAGGCGTGCCGAAATAGCTCAGTTGGGAGAGCGTTAGACTGAAGATCTAAAGGTCCCTGGTTCGATCCCGGGTTTCGGCAAGCGTAACTGTCCTCGGTAGTATAGTGGTCAGTATCCCCGCCTGTCACGCGGCAGACCGGGGTTCGATTCCCCGCCGTCGAGTTTGCTATATTTCTTTAATATTTTTATTGGATAACACTAATAATTCTACATGTGCGCTTTCGATTGACTTTAGAAATCTTGACAAACCACATTCGCTGAGTAACACAATTCTTTATTAGATGTATCTTCTCTCGTCCTTTTATGAACAAATAACATCTTGCTGATTCTTTCCAATTTCATTCTGGTAAAGCTGCTTTCCGATTTCTCCTAGGCGTGCCGAAATAGCTCAGTTGGGCGAGCGTTAGACTGAAGATCTAAAGGTCCCTGGTTCGATCCCGGGTTTCGGCAAGCGTAACTGTCCTCGGTAGTATAGTGGTCAGTATCCCCGCCTGTCACGCGGGAGACCGGGGTTCGATTCCCCGCCGGGGAGTTTGCGATATATCAATAATCTTTTTATTTTTATTGGATAACACTAATAATTCTACCTTTGCGCTTTCGATTGACTTTAGAAATCTTGACAAACCACATTCGCTGAGTAACACAATTCTTTATTAGATGTATCTTCTCTCGTCCTTTTATGAACAAATAACATCTTGCTGATTCTTTCCAATTTCATTCTGGTAAAGCTGCTTTCCGATTTCTCCTAGGCGTGCCGAAATAGCTCAGTTGGGAGAGCGTTAGACTGAAGATCTAAAGGTCCATGATTCGATCCCGGGATTCGGCAAGCGTAACTGTCCTCGGTAGTATAGTGGTCAGTATCCCCGCCTGCCACGCGGCAGACCGGGGTTCGATTCCCCGCCGTCGAGTTTGCTATATTTCTTTAATATTTTTATTGGATAACACTAATAATTCTACATGTGCGCTTTCGATTGACTTTAGAAATCTTGACAAACCACATTCGCTGAGTAACACAATTCTTTATTAGATGTATCTTCTCTCGTCCTTTTATGAACAAATAACATCTTGCTGATTCTTTCCAATTTCATTCTGGTAAAGCTGCTTTCCGATTTCTCCTAGGCGTGCCGAAATAGCTCAGTTGGGAGAGCGTTAGACTGAAGATCTAAAGGTCCCTGGTTCGATCCCGGGTTTCGGCAAGCGTAACTGTCCTCGGTAGTATAGTGGTCAGTATCCCCGCCTGTCACGCGGGAGACCGGGATTCGATTCCCCGCCGGGGAGTTTGCGATATATCAATAATCTTTTTATTTTTATTGGATAACACTAATAATTCTACCTTTGCGCTTTCGATTGACTTTAGAAATCTTGACAAACCACATTCGCTGAGTAACACAATTCTTTATTAGATGTATCTTCTCTCGTCCTTTTATGAACAAATAACATCTTGCTGATTCTTTCCAATTTCATTCTGGTAAAGCTGCTTTCCGATTTCTCCTAGGCGTGCCGAAATAGCTCAGTTGGGAGAGCGTTAGACTGAAGATCTAAAGGTCCCTGGTTCGATCCCGGGTTTCGGCAAGCGTAACTGTCCTCGGTAGTATAGTGGTCAGTATCCCCGCCTGTCACGCGGGAGACCGGGGTTCGATTCCCCGCCGTCGAGTTTGCTATATTTCTTTAATATTTTTATTGGATAACACTAATAATTCTACCTTTGCGCTTTCGATTGACTTTAGAAATCTTGACAAACCACATTCGCTGAGTAACACAATTCTTTATTAGATGTATCTTCTCTCGTCCTTTTATGAACAAATAACATCTTGCTGATTCTTTCCAATTTCATTCTGGTAAAGCTGCTTTCCGATTTCTCCTAGGCGTGCCGAAATAGCTCAGTTGGGAGAGCGTTAGACTGAAGATCTAAAGGTCCCTGGTTCGATCCCGGGTTTCGGCAAGCGTAACTGTCCTCGGTAGTATAGTGGTCAGTATCCCCGCCTGTCACGCGGCAGACCGGGGTTCGATTCCCCGCCGTCGAGTTTGCTATATTTCTTTAATATTTTTATTGGATAACACTAATAATTCTACATGTGCGCTTTCGATTGACTTTAGAAATCTTGACAAACCACATTCGCTGAGTAACACAATTCTTTATTAGATGTATCTTCTCTCGTCCTTTTATGAACAAATAACATCTTGCTGATTCTTTCCAATTTCATTCTGGTAAAGCTGCTTTCCGATTTCTCCTAGGCGTGCCGAAATAGCTCAGTTGGGAGAGCGTTAGACTGAAGATCTAAAGGTCCCTGGTTCGATCCCGGATTTCGGCAAGCGTAACTGTCCTCGTTAGTATAGTGGTCAGTATCCCCGCCTGTCACGCGGGAGACCGGGGTTCGATTCCCCGCCGGGGAGTTTGCGATATATCAATAATCTTTTTATTTTTATTGGATAACACTAACAATTCTACCTGTGCGCTTTCGATTGACTTTAGAAATCTTGACAAACCACATTCGCTGAGTAACACAATTCTTCCTTAGATGTATATTCTCTCGTCATTTTATGAACAAATAACATCTTGCTGATTCTTTCCAGTTTCATTCTGGTAAAGCTGCTTTCCGATTTCTCCTAGGCATGCCGAAATAGCTCAGTTGGGAGAGCGTTAGACTGAAGATCTAAAGGTCCCTGGTTCGATCCCGGGTTTCGGCAAGCGTAACTGTCCTCGTTAGTATAGTGGTCAGTATCCCCGCCTGTCACGCTGGAGACCGGGGTTCGATTCCCCGCCGTCGAGTTTGCTATATTTCTTTAATCTTTTTATTTTTATTGGATAACACTAATAATTCTACATGTGCGCTTTCGATTGACTTTAGAAATCTTGACAAACCACATTCGCTGAGTAACACAATTCTTTATTAGATGTATCTTCTCTCGTTCTTTTATGAACAAATAACATCTTGCTGATTCTTTCCAATTTCATTCTGGTAAAGCTGCTTTCCGATTTCTCTTAGGCGTGCCGAAATAGCTCAGTTGGGAGAGCGTTAGACTGAAGATCTAAAGGTCCCTGGTTCGATCCCGGGTTTCGGCAAGCGTAACTGTCCTCGGTAGTATAGTGGTCAGTATCCCCGCCTGTCACGCGGGAGACCGGGGTTCGATTCCCCGCCGTCGAGTTTGCTATATTTCTTTAATCTTTTTGTTTTTATTGTATAACACTAATAATTCTACATGTGCGCTTTCGATTGACTTTAGAAATCTTGACAAACCACATTCGCTGAGTAACACAATTCTTTATTAGATGTATCTTCTCTCGTCCTTTTATGAACAAATAACATCTTGCTGATTCTTTCCAGTTTCATTCTCATAAAGCTGCTTTCCGATTTCTCCTAGGCGTGCCGAAATAGCTCAGTTGGGAGAGCGTTAAACTGAAGATCTAACGGTCCCTATTTCGATCCCGGGTTTCGGCAAGCGTAACTGTCCTCGGTAGTATAGTGGTCAGTATCCCAGCCTGTCACGCGGGAGACCGGGGTTCGATTCCCCGCCGGGGAGCTTGCGATATAACATTAATCTTTCTATTTTTATTAGATAACACTAATAATTCTACATGTGCGCTTTCGATTGACTTTAGAAATCTCGACAAACCACATTCGCTGAGTAACACAATTCTTCCTTAGATGTATATTCTCTCGTCATTTTATGAACAAATAAAATCTTGCTGATTCTTTCCAGTTTCATTCTGGTAAAGCTGCTTTCCGATTTCTCCTAGGCGTGCCGAAATAGCTCAGTTGGGAGAGCGTTAGACTGAAGATCTAAAGGTCCCTGGTTCGATCCCGGGTTTCGGCAAGCGTAACTGTCCTCGGTAGTATAGTGGTCAGTATTCCCGCCTGTCACGCGGGAGACCGGGGTTCGATTCCCCGTCGGGGAGTTTGCGATATAACATTAATCTTTTTATTTTTATTTTTATTTTTATTGGATAACACTAATAATTCTACATGTGCGCTTTCGATTGACTTTAGAAATCTTGACAAACCACATTCGCTGAGTAACACAATTCTTTATTAGATGTATCTTCTCTCGTCCTTTTATGAACAAATAACATCTTGTTGATTCTTTGCAATTTCATTCTGGTAAAGCTGCTTTCCGATTTCTCCTAGGGATGCCGAAATAGCTCAGTTGGGAGAGCGTTAGACTGAAGATGTAAAGGTCCCTGGTTCGATCCCGGGTTTCGGCAAGCGTAACTGTCCTAGGTAGTATAGTGGTCAATATCCCCGCCTGTCACGCGGGAGACCGGGGTTCGATTCCCCGACGGGGAGTTTGCGATATTTCTTTAATATTTTTATTGGATAACACTAATAATTCTACATGTGCGCTTTCGATTGACTTTAGAAATCTTGACAAACCACATTCGCTGAGTAACACAATTCTTTATTAGATGTATCTTCTCTCGTCCTTTTATGAACAAATAACATCTTGCTGATTCTTTCCAATTTCATTCTGGTAAAGCTGCTTTCCGATTTCTCCTAGGCGTGCCGAAATAGCTCAGTTGGGAGAGCGTTAGACTGAAGATCTAAAGGTCCCTGGTTCGATCCCGGGTTTCGGCAAGCGTAACTGTCCTCGGTAGTATAGTGGTCAGTATCCCCGCCTGTCACGCGGGAGACCGGGGTTCGATTCCCCGCCGGGGAGTTTGCGATATATCAATAATCTTTTTATTTTTATTGGATAACACTAATAATTCTACCTTTGCGCTTTCGATTGACTTTAGAAATCTTGACAAACCACATTCGCTGAGTAACACAATTCTTTATTAGATGTATCTTCTCTCGTCCTTTTATGAACAAATAACATCTTGCTGATTCTTTCCAATTTCATTCTGGTGAAGCTGCTTTCCGATTTCTCCTAGGCGTGCCGAAATAGCTCAGTTGGGAGAGCGTTAGACTGAAGATCTAGAGGTCCCTGGTTCGATCCCGGGTGTTGGCAAGCGTAACTGTCCTCGGTAGTATAGTGGTCAGTATCCCCGCCTGTCCTCCGGGAGACCGGGGTTCGATTCCCCGCCGGGGAGTTTGTGATATATCAATAATCTTTTTATTTTTATTGGATAACACTAATAATTCTACATGTGCGCTTTCGATTGACTTTAGAAATCTTGACAAACCACATTCGCTGAGTAACACAATTCTTTATTAGATGTATCTTCTCTCGTCCTTTTATGAACAAATAACATCTTGCTGATTCTTTCCAATTTCATTCTGGTAAAGCTGCTTTCCGATTTCTCCTAGGCGTGCCGAAATAGCTCAGTTGGGAGAGCGTTAGACTGAAGATCTAAAGGTCCCTGGTTCGATCCCGGGTTTCGGCAAGCGTAACTGTCCTCGGTAGTATAGTGGTCAGTATCCCCGCCTGTCACGCGGGAGACCGGGGTTCGATTCCCCGCCGTCGAGTTTGCTATATTTCTTTAATATTTTTATTGGATAACAAAAATAATTCTACATGTGCGCTTTCGATTGACTTTAGAAATCTTGACAAACCACATTCGCTGAGTAACACAATTCTTTATTAGATGTATCTTCTCTCGTCCTTTTATGAACAAATAACATCTTGCTGATTCTTTCCAATTTCATTCTGGTAAAGCTGCTTTCCGATTTCTCCTAGACGTGCCGAAATAGCTCAGTTGGGAGAGCGTTAGACTGAAGATCTAAAGGTCCCTGGTTCGATCCCGGTTTTCGGTAAGCGTAACTGTCCTCGTTAGTATAGTGGTCAGTATCCCCGCCTGTCACGCGGGAGACCGGGGTTCGATTCCCCGCCGGGGAGTTTGCGATATATCAATAATCTTTTTATTTTTATTGGATAACACTAATAATTCTACCTGTGCGCTTTCGATTGACTTTAGAAATCTTGACAAACCACATTCGCTGAGTAACACAATTCTTTATTAGATGTATCTTCTCTCGTCCTTTTATGAACAAATAACATCTTGCTGATTCTTTCCAATTTATTCTGGTAAAGCTGCTTTCCGATTTCTCCTAGGCGTGCCGAAATAGCTCAGTTGGGAGAGCGTTAGAATGAAGACCTAGAGGTTCCTGGTTCGATCCCGGGTGTTGGCAAGTGTAACTGTCCTCGGTAGTATAGTGGTCAGTATCCCCGCCTGTCACGCGGGAGACCGGGGTTCGATTCCCCGCCGGGGAGTTTGTGATATATCAATAATCTTTTTATATTTATTGGATAACACTAATAATTCTACATGTGCGCTTTCGATTGACTTTAGAAATCTTGACAAACCACATTCGCTGAGTAACACAATTCTTTATTAGATGTATCTTCTCTCGTCTTTTTATGAACAAATAACATCTTGCTGATTCTTTCCAATTTCATTCTGGTAAAGCTGCTTTCCGATTTCTCCTAGGCGTGCCGAAATAAATCAGTTCGGAGAGCGTTAGACTGAATATCTAAAGGTCCCTGGTTCGATTCCGGGTTTCGGCAAGCGTAACTGTTCTCGGTAGTATAGTGGTCAGTATCCTCGACTGTCACGCGGGAGACCGGGCTTCGATTCCCCGCCGGGGAGTTTGCTATATTTCTTTAATCTTTTTATTTTTATTGGATAACACTAATAATTCTACATGTGCGCTTTCGATTGACTTTAGAAATCTTGACAAACCACATTCGCTGAGTAACACATTTCTTTATGAGATGTATCTTCTCTCGTCCTTTTATGAACAAATAACATCTTGCTGATTCTTTCCAATTTCATTCTGCTAAAGCTGCTTTCCGATTTCTCCTAGGCGTGCCGAAATAGCTCAGTTGGGAGAGCGTTAGACTGAAGATGTAAAGGTCCCTGGTTCGATCCCGGGTTTCGGCAAGCTTAACTGTCCTCGGTAGTATAGTGGTCAGTATCATCGCCTGTCACGCGGGAGACCGGGGTTCGATTCCCCGCCGGGGAGTTTGCGATATTTCTTTAATATTTTTATTGGATAACACTAATAATTCTACATGTGCGCTTTCGATTGACTTTAGAAATCTTGACAAACCACATTCGCTGAGTAACACAATTCTTCCTTAGATGTATCTTCTCTCGTCCTTTTATGAACAAATAACATCTTGCTGATTCTTTCCAATTTCATTCTGGTAAAGCTGCTTTCCGATTTCTCCTAGGCGTGCCGAAATAGCTCAGTTGGGAGAGCGTTAGACTGAAGATCTAAAGGTCCCTGGTTCGATCCCGAGTTTCGGCAAGCGTAACTGTCCTCGGTAGTATAGTGGTCAGTATCCCCGCCTGTCACGCGGGAGACCGGGGTTCGATTCCCCGCCGGGGAGTTTGCGATATATCAATAATCTTTTTATTTTTATTGGATAACACTAATAATTCTACCTTTGCGCTTTCGATTGACTTTAGAAATCTTGACAAACCACATTCGCTGAGTAACACAATTCTTTATTAGATGTATCTTCTCTCGTCCTTTTATGAACAAATAACATCTTGCTGATTCTTTCCAATTTCATTCTGGTGAAGCTGCTTTCCGATTTCTCCTAGGCGTGCCGAAATAGCTCAGTTGGGAGAGCGTTAGACTGAAGATCTAGAGGTCCCTGGTTCGATCCCGGGTGTTGGCAAGCGTAACTGTCCTCGGTAGTATAGTGGTCAGTATCCCCGCCTGTCCTCCGGGAGACCGGGGTTCGATTCCCCGCCGGGGAGTTTGTGATATATCAATAATCTTTTTATTTTTATTGGATAACACTAATAATTCTACATGTGCGCTTTCGATTGACTTTAGAAATCTTGACAAACCACATTCGCTGAGTAACACAATTCTTTATTAGATGTATCTTCTCTCGTCCTTTTATGAACAAATAACATCTTGCTGATTCTTTCCAATTTCATTCTGGTAAAGCTGCTTTCCGATTTCTCCTAGGCGTGCCGAAATAGCTCAGTTGGGAGAGCATTAGACTGAAGATCTAAAGGTCCCTGGTTCGATCCCGGGTTTCGGCAAGCGTAACTGTCCTCGGTAGTATAGTGGTCAGTATCCCCGCCTGTCACGCGGGAGACCGGGGTTCGATTCCCCGCCGTCGAGTTTGCTATATTTCTTTAATATTTTTATTGGATAACAAAAATAATTCTACATGTGCGCTTTCGATTGACTTTAGAAATCTTGACAAACCACATTCGCTGAGTAACACAATTCTTTATTAGATGTATCTTCTCTCGTCCTTTTATGAACAAATAACATCTTGCTGATTCTTTCCAATTTCATTCTGGTAAAGCTGCTTTCCGATTTCTCCTAGGCGTGCCGAAATAGCTCAGTTGGGAGAGCGTTAGACTGAAGATCTAAAGGTCCCTGGTTCGATCCCGGTTTTCGGCAAGCGTAACTGTCCTCGTTAGTATAGTGGTCAGTATCCCCGCCTGTCACGCGGGAGACCGGGGTTCGATTCCCCGCCGGGGAGTTTGCGATATATCAATAATCTTTTTATTTTTATTGGATAACACTAATAATTCTACCTGTGCGCTTTCGGTTGACTTTAGAAATCTTGACAAACCACATTCGCTGAGTAACACAATTCTTTATTAGATGTATCTTCTCTCGTCCTTTTATGAACAAATAACATCTTGCTGATTCTTTCCAATTTATTCTGGTAAAGCTGCTTTCCGATTTCTCCTAGGCGTGCCGAAATAGCTCAGTTGGGAGAGCGTTAGAATGAAGACCTAGAGGTTCCTGGTTCGATCCCGGGTGTAGGCAAGCGTAACTGTCCTCGGTAGTATAGTGGTCAGTATCCCCGCCTGTCACGCGGGAGACCGGGGTTCGATTCCCCGACGGGGAGTTTGCGATATTTCTTTAATATTTTTATTGGATAACACTAATAATTCTACATGTGCGCTTTCGATTGACTTTAGAAATCTTGACAAACCACATTCGCTGAGTAACACAATTCTTTATTAGATGTATCTTCTCTCGTCTTTTTATGAACAAATAACATCTTGCTGATTCTTTCCAATTTCATTCTGGTAAAGCTGCTTTCCGATTTCTCCTAGGCGTGCCGAAATAAATCAGTTCGGAGAGCGTTAGACTGAATATCTAAAGGTCCCTGGTTCGATCCCGGGTTTCGGCAAGCGTAACTGTTCTCGGTAGTATAGTGGTCAGTATCCTCGACTGTCACGCGGGAGACCGGGGTTCGATTCCCCGCCGGGGAGTTTGCTATATTTCTTTAATCTTTTTATTTTTATTGGATAACACTAATAATTCTACATGTGCGCTTTCGATTGACTTTAGAAATCTTGACAAACCACATTCGCTGAGTAACACATTTCTTTATGAGATGTATCTTCTCTCGTCCTTTTATGAACAAATAACATCTTGCTGATTCTTTCCAATTTCATTCTGGTAAAGCTGCTTTCCGATTTCTCCTAGGCGTGCCGAAATAGCTCAGTTGGGAGAGCGTTAGACTGAAGATGTAAAGGTCCCTGGTTCGATCCCGGGTTTCGGCAAGCTTAACTGTCCTCGGTAGTATAGTGGTCAGTATCCCCGCCTGTCACGCGGGAGACCGGGGTTCGATTCCCCGCCGGGGAGTTTGCGATATTTCTTTAATATTTTTATTGGATAACACTAATAATTCTACATGTGCGCTTTCGATTGACTTTAGAAATCTTGACAAACCACATTCGCTGAGTAACACAATTCTTCCTTAGATGTATCTTCTCTCGTCCTTTTATGAACAAATAACATCTTGCTGATTCTTTCCAATTTCATTCTGGTAAAGCTGCTTTCCGATTTCTCCTAGGCGTGCCGAAATAGCTCAGTTGGGAGAGCGTTAGACTGAAGATCTAAAGGTCCCTGGTTCGATCCCGAGTTTTGGCAAGCGTAACTGTCCTCGGTAGTATAGTGGTCAGTATCCCCACCTGTCACGCGGGAGACCGGGGTTCGATTCCCCGCCGTCGAGTTTGCTATATTTCTTTAATCTTTTTATTTTTATTGGATAACACTAATAATTCTACATGTGCGCTTTCGATTGACTTTAGAAATCTTGACAAACCACATTCGCTGAGTAACACAATTCTTTATTAGATGTATCTTCTCTCGTCCTTTTATGAACAAATAACATCTTGCTGATTCTTTCCAATTTCATTCTGGTAAAGCTGCTTTCCGATTTCTCCTAGGCGTGCCGAAATAAATCAGTTGGGAGAGCGTTCGACTGAATATCTAAAGGTCCCTGGTTCGATCCCGGGTTTCGGCAAGCGTAACTGTCCTCGGTAGTATAGTGGTCAGTATCCCCGCCTGTCACGCGGGAGACCGGGGTTCGATTCCCCGCCGGGGAGTTTGTGATATATCAATAATCTTTTTATTTTTATTGGATAACACTAATAATTCTACATGTGCGCTTTCGATTGACTTTAGAAATCTTGACAAACCACATTCGCTGAGTAACACAATTCTTTATTAGATGTATCTTCTCTCGTCCTTTTATGAACAAATAACATCTTGCTGATTCTTTCCAATTTCATTCTGGTAAAGCTGCTTTCCGATTTCTCCTAGGTGTGCCGAAATAGCTCAGTTGGGAGAGCGTTAGACTGAAGATCTAAAGGTCCCTGGTTCGATCCCGGGTTTCGGCAAGCGTAATTGTCCTCGGTAGTATAGTGGTCAGTATCCCCGCCTGTCATGCGGGAGACCGGGGTTCGATTCCCCGGCGGGGAGTTTGCGATATATCAATAATATTTTTATTTTTATTTTTATTTTTATTGGATAACACTAATAATTCTACATGTGCTCTTTCGATTTACTTTAGAAATCTTGACAAATCACATTCGCTGAGTAACACAATTCTTCCTTAGATGTATCTTCTCTCGTCCTTTTATGAACAAATAACATCTTGCTGATTCTTTCCAGTTTCATTCTCATAAAGCTGCTTTCCTATTTCTCCTAGGCGTGCCGAAATAGCTCAGTTGGGAGAGCGTTAGACTGAAGATCTAAAGGTCCCTGGTTCGATCCCGGGTTTCTTCAAGCGTAATTGTCCTCGGTAGTATAGTGGTCAGTATCCCCGCCTGTCATGCGGGAGACCGGGGTTCGATTCCCCGGCGGGGAGTTTGCGATATATCAATAATCTTTTTATTTTTATTGGATAACACTAATAATTCTACATGTGCGCTTTCGATTGACTTTAGAAATCTTGACAAACCACATTCGCTGAGTAACACAATTCTTTATTAGATGTATCATCTCTCGTCCTTTTATGAACAAATAACATTTTGCTGATTCTTTCCAATTTCATTCTGGTAAAACTGCTTTCCGATTTCTCCTAGGCGTGCCGAAATAGCTCAGTTGGGAGAGCGATAGACTGAAGATCTAAAGGTCCCTGGTTCGATCCCGGGTTTCGGCAAGCGTAATTGTCCTCGGTATTATAGTGGTCAGTATCCCCGCCTGTCATGCGGGAGACCGGGGTTCGATTCCCCGGCGGGGAGTTTGCGATATATCAATAATCTTTTTATTTTTATTGGATAACACTAATAATTCTACATGTGCGCTTTCGATTGACTTTAGAAATCTTGACAAACCACATTCGCTGAGTAACACAATTCTTTATTAGATGTATCATCTCTCGTCCTT
This sequence comes from Argiope bruennichi, assembly GCF_947563725.1. NCBI lineage: Eukaryota > Metazoa > Arthropoda > Arachnida > Araneae > Araneidae > Argiope > Argiope bruennichi. The sequence goes on along the minus strand of NC_079157.1, from coordinate 10,998,917 downwards.
TTATGAACAAATAACATTTTGCTGATTCTTTCCAATTTCATTCTGGTAAAACTGCTTTCCGATTTCTCCTAGGCGTGCCGAAATAGCTCAGTTGGGAGAGCGATAGACTGAAGATCTAAAGGTCCCTGGTTCGATCCCGGGTTTCGGCAAGCGTAACTGTCCTCGGTAGTATAGTAGTCAGTATCCCCGCCTGTCACGCGGGAGACCGGGGTTCGATTCCCCGCCGTCGAGTTTGCTATATTTCTTTAATCTTTTTATTTTTATTGGATAACACTAATAATTCTACATGTGCGCTTTCGATTGACTTTAGAAATCTTGACAAATCACATTCGCTGAGTAACACAATTCTTTATTAGATGTATCTTCTCTCGTTCTTTTATGAACAAATAACATCTTGCTGATTCTTTCCAATTTCATTCTGGTAAAGCTGCTTTCCGATTTCTCCTAGGCGTGCCGAAATAGCTCAGTTGGGAGAGCGTTAGACTGAAGATCTAAAGGTCCCTGGTTCGATCCCGGTGTTTCGGCAAGCTTAACTGTCCTCGGTAGTATAGTGGTCAGTATCCCCGCCTGTCACGCGGGAGACCGGGGTTCGATTCCCCGCCGGGGAGTTTGCGATATTTCTTTAATATTTTTATTGGATAACACTAATAATTCTACATGTGCTCTTTCGATTTACTTTAGAAATCTTGACAAATCACATTCGCTGAGTAACACAATTCTTCCTTAGATGTATCTTCTCTCGTCCGTTTATGAACAAATAACCTCTTGCTGATTCTTTCCAGTTTCATTCTCATAAAGCTGCTTTCCGATTTCTCCTAGGCGTGCCGAAATAGCTCAGTTGGGAGAGCGTTAGACTGAAGATCTAACGGTCCCTATTTCGATCCCGGGTTTCGGCAAGCGTAACTGTCCTCGGTAGTATAGTGGTCAGTATCCCCGCCTGTCACGCGGGAGACCGGGGTTCGATTCCCCGCCGGGGAGCTTGCGATATAACATTAATCTTTTTATTTTTATTAGATAACACTAATAATTCTACATGTGCGCTTTCGATTGACTTTAGAAATCTCGACAAACCACATTCGCTGAGTAACACAATTCTTCCTTAGATGTATATTCTCTCGTCCTTTTATGAACAAATAACATCTTGCTGATTCTTTCCAGTTTCATTCTGGTAAAGCTGCTTTCCGATTTCTCCTAGGCGTGCCGAAATAGCTCAGTTGGGAGAGCGTTAGACTGAAGATCTAAAGGTCCCTGGTTCGATCCCGGGTTTCGGCAAGCGTAACTGTCCTCGTTAGTATAGTGGTCAGTATCCCCGCCTGTCACGCGGGAGACCGGGGTTCGATTCCCCGACGGGGAGTTTGCGATATAAAATTAATCTTTTTATTTTTATTTTTATTTTTATTGGATAACACTAATAATTCTACATGTGCTCTTTCGATTTACTTTAGAAATCTTGACAAATCACATTCGCTGAGTAACACAATTCTTCCTTAGATGTATCTTCTCTCGTCCTTTTATGAACAAATAACATCTTGCTGATTCTTTCCAGTTTCATTCTCATAAAGCTGCTTTCCGATTTCTCCTAGGCGTGCCGAAATAGCTCAGCTGGGAGAGCGTTAGACTGAAGATCTAAAGGTCCCTGGTTCGATCCCGGGTTTCGGCAAGCGTAACTGTCCTCGGTAGTATAGTGGTCAGTATCCCCGCCTGTCACGCTGGAGACCGGGGTTTGATTCCCCGCCGTCGAGTTTGCTATATTTCTTTAATCTTTTTATTTTTATTGGATAACACTAATAATTCTACATGTGCGCTTTCGATTGACTTTAGAAATCTTGACAAACCACATTCGCTGAGTAACACAATTCTTTATTAGATGTATCTTCTCTCGTTCTTTTATGAACAAATAACATCTTGCTGATTCTTTCCAATTTCATTCTGGTAAAGCTGCTTTCCGATTTCTCTTAGGCGTGCCGAAATAGCTCAGTTGGGAGAGCGTTAGACTGAAGATCTAAAGGTCCCTGGTTCGATCCCGGGTTTCGGCAAGCGTAACTGTCCTCGGTAGTATAGTGGTCAGTATCCCCGCCTGTCACGCGGGAGACCGGGGTTCGATTCCCCGCCGTCGAGTTTGCTATATTTCTTTAATCTTTTTGTTTTTATTGTATAACACTAATAATTCTACATGTGCGCTTTCGATTGACTTTAGAAATCTTGACAAACCACATTCGCTGAGTAACACAATTCTTTATTAGATGTATCTTCTCTCGTCCTTTTATGAACAAATAACATCTTGCTGATTCTTTCCAGTTTCATTCTCATAAAGCTGCTTTCCGATTTCTCCTAGGCGTGCCGAAATAGCTCAGTTGGGAGAGCGTTAGACTGAAGATCTAACGGTCCCTATTTCGATCCCGGGTTTCGGCAAGCGTAACTGTCCTCGGTAGTATAGTGGTCAGTATCCCCGCCTGTCACGCGGGAGACCGGGGTTCGATTCCCCGCCGGGGAGCTTGCGATATAACATTAATCTTTTTATTTTTATTAGATAACACTAATAATTCTACATGTGCGCTTTCGATTGACTTTAGAAATCTCGACAAAACACATTCGCTGAGTAACACAATTCTTCCTTAGATGTATATTCTCTCGTCCTTTTATGAACAAATAACATCTTGCTGATTCTTTCCAGTTTCATTCTGGTAAAGCTGCTTTCCGATTTCTCCTAGGCGTGCCGAAATAGCTCAGTTGGGAGAGCGTTAGACTGAAGATCTAAAGGTCCCTGGTTCGATCCCGGGTTTCGGCAAGCGTAACTGTCCTCGTTAGTATAGTGGTCAGTATCCCCGCCTGTCACGCGGGAGACCGGGGTTCGATTCCCCGACGGGGAGTTTGCGATATAACATTAATCTTTTTATTTTTATTTTTATTTTTATTGGATAACACTAATAATTCTACATGTGCTCTTTCGATTTACTTTAGAAATCTTGACAAATCACATTCGCTGAGTAACACAATTCTTAATTAGATGTATCTTCTCTCGTCCTTTTATGAACAAATAACATCTTGCTGATTCTTTCCAGTTTCATTCTCATAAAGCTGCTTTCCGATTTCTCCTAGGCGTGCCGAAATAGCTCAGCTGGGAGAGCGTTAGACTGAAGATCTAAAGGTCCCTGGTTCGATCCCGGGTTTCGGCAAGCGTAACTGTCCTCGGTAGTATAGTGGTCAGTATCCCCGCCTGTCACGCTGGAGACCAGGGTTCGATTCCCCGCCGTCGAGTTTGCTATATTTCTTTAATCTTTTTATTTTTATTGGATAACACTAATAATTCTACATGTGCGCTTTCGATTGACTTTAGAAATCTTGACAAACCACATTCGCTGAGTAACACAATTCTTTATTAGATGTATCTTCTCTCGTCCTTTTATGAACAAATTACATCTTGCTGATTCTTTCCAATTTCATTTTGGTAAAGCTGCTTTCCGATTTCTCCTAGGGGTGCCGAAATAGCTCAGTTGGGAGAGCGTTAGACTGAAGATGTAAAGGTCCCTGGTTCGATCCCGGGTTTCGGCAAGCGTAACTGTCCTAGGTAGTATAGTGGTCAATATCCCCGCCTGTCACGCGGGAGACCGGGGTTCGATTCCCCGCCGGGGAGTTTGCGATATTTCTTTAATATTTTTATTGGATAACACTAATAATTCTACATGTGCGCTTTCGATTGACTTTAGAAATCTTGACAAACCACATTCGCTGAGTAACACAATTCTTTATTAGATGTATCTTCTCTCGTCTTTTTATGAACAAATAACATCTTGCTGATTCTCTCCAATTTCATTCTGGTAAAGCTGCTTTCCGATTTCTCCTAGGCGTGCCGAAATAACTCTGTTGGGAGAGCGTTAGACTGAAGATCTAAAGGTCCCTGGTTCGATCCCGGGTTTCGGCAAGCGTAACTGTCGTCGGTAGTATAGTGGTCAGTATCCCCGCCTGTCACGCGGGAGACCGGGGTTCGATTCCCCGACGGGGAGTTTGCGATATATCAATAATCTTTTTATTTTTATTGGATAACACTAATAATTCTACCTTTGCGCTTTCGATTGACTTTAGAAATCTTGACAAACCACATTCGCTGAGTAACACAATTCTTTATTAGATGTATCTTCTCTCGTCCTTTTATGAACAAATAACATCTTGCTGATTCTTTCCAATTTCATTCTGGTAAAGCTGCTTTCCGATTTCTCCTAGGCGTGCCGAAATAGCTCAGTTGGGAGAGCGTTAGACTGAAGATCTAGAGGTCCCTGGTTCGATCCCGGGTGTTGGCAAGCGTAACTGTCCTCGGTAGTATAGTGGTCAGTATCCCCGCCTGTCCTCCGGGAGACCGGGGTTCGATTCCCCGCCGGGGAGTTTGTGATATATCAATAATCTTTTTATTTTTATTGGATAACACTAATAATTCTACATGTGCGCTTTCGATTGACTTTAGAAATCTTGACAAACCACATTCGCTGAGTAACACAATTCTTTATTAGATGTATCTTCTCTCGTCCTTTTATGAACAAATAACATCTTGCTGATTCTTTCCAATTTCATTCTGGTAAAGCTGCTTTCCGATTTCTCCTAGGCGTGCCGAAATAGCTCAGTTGGGAGAGCGTTAGACTGAAGATCTAAAGGTCCCTGGTTCGATCCCGGGTTTCGGCAAGCGTAACTGTCCTCGGTAGTATAGTGGTCAGTATCCCCGCCTGTCACGCGGCAGACCGGGGTTCGATTCCCCGCCGTCGAGTTTGCTATATTTCTTTAATATTTTTATTGGATAACACTAATAATTCTACATGTGCGCTTTCGATTGACTTTAGAAATCTTGACAAACCTCATTCGCTGAGTAACACAATTCTTCCTTAGATGTATCTTCTCTCGTCCTTTTATGAACAAATAACATCTTGCTGATTCTTTCCAGTTTCATTCTCATAAAGCTGCTTTCCGATTTCTCCTAGGCGTGCCGAAATAGCTCAGCTGGGAAAGCGTTAGACTGAAGATCTAAAGGTCCCTGGTTCGATCCCGGGTTTCGGCAAGCGTAACTGTCCTCGGTAGTATAGTGGTCAGTATCCCCGCCTGTCACGCTGGAGACCGGGGTTCGATTCCCCGCCGTCGAGTTTGTTATATTTCTTTAATCTTTTTATTTTTATTGGATAACACTAATAATTCTACATGTGCGCTTTCGATTGACTTTAGAAATCTTGACAAACCACATTCGCTGAGTAACACAATTCTTTATTAGATGTATCTTCTCTCGTCCTTTTATGAACAAATTACATCTTGCTGATTCTTTCCAATTTCATTCTGGTAAAGCTGCTTTCCGATTTCTCCTAGGGGTGCCGAAATAGCTCAGTTGGGAGAGCGTTAGACTGAAGATGTAAAGGTCCCTGGTTCGATCCCGGGTTTCGGCAAGCGTAACTGTCCTAGGTAGTATAGTGGTCAATATCCCCGCCTGTCACGCGGGAGACCGGGGTTCGATTCCCCGCCGGGGAGTTTGCGATATTTCTTTAATATTTTTATTGCATAACACTAATAATTCTACATGTGCGCTTTCGATTGACTTTAGAAATCTTGACAAACCACATTCGCTGAGTAACACAATTCTTTATTAGATGTATCTTCTCTCGTCCTTTTATGAACAAATAACATCTTGCTGATTCTTTCCAATTTCATTCTGGTAAAGCTGCTTTCCGATTTCTCCTAGGGGTGCCGAAATAGCTCAGTTGGGAGAGCGTTAGACTGAAGATGTAAAGGTCCCTGGTTCGATCCCGGGTTTCGGCAAGCGTAACTGTCCTAGGTAGTATAGTGGTCAATATCCCCGCCTGTCACGCGGGAGACCGGGGTTCGATTCCCCGCCGGGGAGTTTGCGATATTTCTTTAATATTTTTATTGCATAACACTAATAATTCTACATGTGCGCTTTCGATTGACTTTAGAAATCTTGACAAACCACATTCGCTGAGTAACACAATTCTTTATTAGATGTATCTTCTCTCGTCCTTTTATGAACAAATAACATCTTGCTGATTCTTTCCAATTTCATTCTGGTAAAGCTGCTTTCCGATTTCTCCTAGGCGTGCCGAAATAGCTCAGTTGGGAGAGCGTTAGACTGAAGATCTAGAGGTCCCTGGTTCGATCCCGGGTGTTGGCAAGCGTAACTGTCCTCGGTAGTATAGTGGTCAGTATCCCCGCCTGTCCTCCGGGAGACCGGGGTTCGATTCCCCGCAGGGGAGTTTGTGATATATCAATAATCTTTTTATTTTTATTGGATAACACTAATAATTCTACATGTGCGCTTTCGATTGACTTTAGAAATCTTGACAAACCACATTCGCTGAGTAACACAATTCTTTATTAGATGTATCTTCTCTCGTCCTTTTATGAACAAATAACATCTTGCTGATTCTTTCCAATTTCATTCTGGTAAAGCTGCTTTCCGATTTCTCCTAGGCGTGCCGAAATAGCTCAGTTGGGAGAGCGTTAGACTGAAGATCTAAAGGTCCCTGGTTCGATCCCGGTTTTCGGCAAGCGTAACTGTCCTCGTTAGTATAGTGGTCAGTATCCCCGCCTGTCACGCGGGAGACCGGGGTTCGATTCCCCGCCGGGGAGTTTGCGATATATCAATAATCTTTTTATTTTTATTGGATAACACTAATAATTCTACCTGTGCGCTTTCGATTGACTTTAGAAATCTTGACAAACCACATTCGCTGAGTAACACAATTCTTTATTAGATGTATCTTCTCTCGTCCTTTTATGAACAAATAACATCTTGCTGATTCTTTCCAATTTCATTCTGGTAAAGCTGCTTTCCGATTTCTCCTAGGCGTGCCGAAATAGCTCAGTTGGGAGAGCGTTAGAATGAAGACCTAGAGGTTCCTGGTTCGATCCCGGGTGTTGGCAAGCGTAACTGTCCTCGGTAGTATAGTGGTCAGTATCCTCGACTGTCACGCGGGAGACCGGGGTTCGATTCCCCGCCGGGGAGTTTGCTATATTTCTTTAATCTTTTTATTTTTATTGGATAACACTAATAATTCTACATGTGCGCTTTCGATTGACTTTAGAAATCTTGACAAACCACATTCGCTGAGTAACACATTTCTTTATGAGATGTATCTTCTCTCGTCCTTTTATGAACAAATAACATCTTGCTGATTCTTTCCAATTTCATTCTGGTAAAGCTGCTTTCCGATTTCTCCTAGGCGTGCCGAAATAGCTCAGTTGGGAGAGCGTTAGACTGAAGATGTAAAGGTCCCTGGTTCGATCCCGGGTTTCGGCAAGCTTAACTGTCCTCGGTAGTATAGTGGTCAGTATCCTCGCCTGTCACGCGGGACACCGGGGTTCGATTCCCCGCCGGGGAGTTTGCGATATTTCTTTAATATTTTTATTGGATAACACTAATAATTCTACATGTGCGCTTTCGATTGACTTTAGAAATCTTGACAAACCACATTCGCTGAGTAACACAATTCTTCCTTAGATGTATCTTCTCTCGTCCTTTTATGAACAAATAACATCTTGCTGATTCTTTCCAATTTCATTCTGGTAAAGCTGCTTTCCGATTTCTCCTAGGCGTGCCGAAATAGCTCAGTTGGGAGAGCGTTAGACTGAAGATCTAAAGGTCCCTGGTTCGATCCCGAGTTTCGGCAAGCGTAACTGTCCTCGGTAGTATAGTGGTCAGTATCCCCACCTGTCACGCGGGAGACCGGGGTTCGATTCCCCGCCGTCGAGTTTGCTATATTTCTTTAATCTTTTTATTTTTATTGGATAACACTAATAATTCTACATGTGCGCTTTCGATTGACTTTAGAAATCTTGACAAACCACATTCGCTGAGTAACACAATTCTTTATTAGATGTATCTTCTCTCGTCCTTTTATGAACAAATAACATCTTGCTGATTCTTTCCAATTTCATTCTGGTAAAGCTGCTTTCCGATTTCTCCTAGGTGTGCCGAAATAGCTCAGTTGGGAGAGCGTTAGACTGAAGATCTAAAGGTCCCTGGTTCGATCCCGGGTTTCGGCAAGCGTAACTGTCCTCGGTAGTATAGTGGTCAGTATCCCCGCCTGTCACGCGGGAGACCGGGGTTCGATTCCCCGCCGGGGAGTTTGCGATATATCAATAATCTTTTTATTTTTATTGGATAACACTAATAATTCTACCTGTGCGCTTTCGATTGACTTTAGAAATCTTGACAAACCACATTCGCTGAGTAACACAATTCTTTATTAGATGTATCTTCTCTCGCCCTTTTATGAACAAATAACATCTTGCTGATTCTTTCCAATTTCATTCTGGTAAAGCTGCTTTCCGATTTCTCCTAGGCGTGCCGAAATAGCTCAGTTGGGAGAGCGTTAGACTGAAGATCTAAAGGTCCCTGGTTCGATCCCGGGTTTCGTCAAGCGTAACTGTCCTCGGTAGTATAGTGGTCAGTATCCCCGCCTGTCACGCGGGAGACCGGGGTTCGATTCCCCGCCGTCGAGTTTGCTATATTTCTTTAATCTTTTTATTTTTATTGGATAACACTAATAATTCTACATGTGCGCTTTCGATTGACTTTAGAAATCTTGACAAACCACATTCGCTGAGTAACACAATTCTTTATTAGATGTATCTTCTCTCGTCCTTTTATGAACGAATAACATCTTGCTGATTCTTTCCAATTTCATTCTGGTAAAGCTGCTTTCCGATTTCTCCTAGGCGTGCCGAAATAGCTCAGTTGGGAGAGCGTTAGACTGAAGATGTAAAGGTCCCTGCTTCGATCCCGGGTTTCGGCAAGCTTAACTGTCCTCGGTAGTATAGTGGCCAGTATCCCCGCCTGTCACGCGGGAGACCGGGGTTCGATTCCCCGCCGGGGAGTTTGCGATATTTCTTTAATATTTTTATTGGATAACACTAATAATTCTACATGTGCGCTTTCGATTGACTTTAGAAATCTTGACAAACCACATTCGCTGAGTAACACAATTCTTTATTAGATGTATCTTCTCTCGTCCTTTTATGAACAAATAACATCTTGCTGATTCTTTCCAATTTCATTCTGGTAAAGCTGCTTTCCGATTTCTCCTAGGCGTGCCGAAATAGCTCAGTTGGGAGAGCGTTAGAATGAAGACCTAGAGGTTCCTGGTTCGATCCCGGGTGTTGGCAAGCGTAACTGTCCTCGGTAGTATAGTGGTCAGTATCCTCGACTGTCACGCGGGAGACCGGGGTTCGATTCCCCGCCGGGGAGTTTGCTATATTTCTTTAATCTTTTTATTTTTATTGGATAACACTAATAATTCTACATGTGCGCTTTCGATTGACTTTAGAAATCTTGACAAACCACATTCGCTGAGTAACACATTTCTTTATGAGATGTATCTTCTCTCGTCCTTTTATGAACAAATAACATCTTGCTGATTCTTTCCAATTTCATTCTGGTAAAGCTGCTTTCCGATTTCTCCTAGGCGTGCCGAAATAGCTCAGTTGGGAGAGCGTTAGACTGAAGATGTAAAGGTCCCTGGTTCGATCCCGGGTTTCGGCAAGCTTAACTGTCCTCGGTAGTATAGTGGTCAGTATCCTCGCCTGTCACGCGGGACACCGGGGTTCGATTCCCCGCCGGGGAGTTTGCGATATTTCTTTAATATTTTTATTGGATAACACTAATAATTCTACATGTGCGCTTTCGATTGACTTTAGAAATCTTGACAAACCACATTCGCTGAGTAACACAATTCTTCCTTAGATGTATCTTCTCTCGTCCTTTTATGAACAAATAACATCTTGCTGATTCTTTCCAATTTCATTCTGGTAAAGCTGCTTTCCGATTTCTCCTAGGCGTGCCGAAATAGCTCAGTTGGGAGAGCGTTAGACTGAAGATCTAAAGGTCCCTGGTTCGATCCCGAGTTTCGGCAAGCGTAACTGTCCTCGGTAGTATAGTGGTCAGTATCCCCACCTGTCACGCGGGAGACCGGGGTTCGATTCCCCGCCGTCGAGTTTGCTATATTTCTTTAATCTTTTTATTTTTATTGGATAACACTAATAATTCTACATGTGCGCTTTCGATTGACTTTAGAAATCTTGACAAACCACATTCGCTGAGTAACACAATTCTTTATTAGATGTATCTTCTCTCGTCCTTTTATGAACAAATAACATCTTGCTGATTCTTTCCAATTTCATTCTGGTAAAGCTGCTTTCCGATTTCTCCTAGGCGTGCCGAAATAAATCAGTTGGGAGAGCGTTAGACTGAATATCTAAAGGTCCCTGGTTCGATCCCGGGTTTCGGCAAGCGTAACGGTCCTCGGTAGTATAGTGGTCAGTATCCTCGACTGTCACGCGGGAGACCGGGGTTCGATTCCCCGCCGGGGAGTTTGCTATATTTCTTTGATCTTTTTATTTTTATTGGATAACACTAATAATTCTACATGTGCGCTTTCGATTGACTTTAGAAATCTTGACAAACCACATTCGATGAGTAACACAATTCTTCCTTAGATGTATCTTCTCTCGTCCTTTTATGAACAAATAACATCTTGCTGATTCTTTCCAATTTCATTCTGGTAAAGCTGCTTTCCGATTTCTCCAAGGGGTGCCGAAATAGCTCAGTTGGGAGAGCGTTAGACTGAAGATATAAATGTCCGTGGTTCGATCCCGGGTTTCGGCAAGCGTAACTGTCCTCGGTAGTATAGTGGTCATTATACCCGCCTGTCACGCGGGAGACCGGGGTTCGATTCCCCGACGGGGAGTTTGCGATATTTCTTTAATATTTTTATTGGATAACACTAATAATTCTACATGTGCGCTTTCGATTGACTTTAGAAATCTTGACAAACCACATTCGCTGAGTAACACAATTCTTTATTAGATGTATCTTCTCTCGTCCTTTTATGAACAAATAACATCTTGCTGATTCTTTCCAATTTCATTCTGGTAAAGCTGCTTTCCGATTTCTCCTGGGTGTGCCGAAATAGCTCAGTTGGGAGAGCGTTAGACTGAAGATCTAAAGGTCCCTGGTTCGATCCCGGGTTTCGGCAAGCGTAACTGTCCTCGGTAGTATAGTGGTCAGTATCCCCGCCTGTCACGCGGGAGACCGGGGTTCGATTCCCCGCCGGGGAGTTTGCGATATATCAATAATCTTTTTATTTTTATTGGATAACACTAATAATTCTACCTGTGCGCTTTCGATTGACTTTAGAAATCTTGACAAACCACATTCGCTGAGTAACACAATTCTTTATTAGATGTATCTTCTCTCGCCCTTTTATGAACAAATAACATCTTGCTGATTCTTTCCAATTTCATTCTGGTAAAGCTGCTTTCCGATTTCTCCTAGGCGTGCCGAAATAGCTCAGTTGGGAGAGCGTTAGACTGAAGATCTAAAGGTCCCTGGTTCGATCCCGGGTTTCGTCAAGCGTAACTGTCCTCGGTAGTATAGTGGTCAGTATCCCCGCCTGTCACGCGGGAGACCGGGGTTCGATTCCCCGCCGTCGAGTTTGCTATATTTCTTTAATCTTTTTATTTTTATTGGATAACACTAATAATTCTACATGTGCGCTTTCGATTGACTTTAGAAATCTTGACAAACCACATTCGCTGAGTAACACAATTCTTTATTAGATGTATCTTCTCTCTTCCTTTTATGAACGAATAACATCTTGCTGATTCTTTCCAATTTCATTCTGGTAAAGCTGCTTTCCGATTTCTCCTAGGCGTGCCGAAATAGCTCAGTTGGGAGAGCGTTAGACTGAAGATGTAAAGGTCCCTGCTTCGATCCCGGGTTTCGGCAAGCTTAACTGTCCTCGGTAGTATAGTGGCCAGTATCCCCGCCTGTCACGCGGGAGACCGGGGTTCGATTCCCCGCCGGGGAGTTTGCGATATTTCTTTAATATTTTTATTGGATAACACTAATAATTCTACATGTGCGCTTTCGATTGACTTTAGAAATCTTGACAAACCACATTCGCTGAGTAACACAATTCTTCCTTAGATGTATCTTCTCTGGTCCTTTTATGAACAAATAACATCTTGCTGATTCTTTCCAATTTCATTCTGGTAAAGCTGCTTTCCGATTTCTCCTAGGCGTGCCGAAATAGCTCAGTTGGGAGAGCGTTAGACTGAAGATCTAAAGGTCCCTGGTTCGATCCTGGGTTTCGGCAAGCGTAGCTGTCCTCGGTAGTATAGTGGTCAGTATCCCCGCCTGTCACGCGGGAGACCGGGGTTCGATTCCCCACCGGGGAATTTGCGATATTTCTTTAATATTTTTATTGGATAACACTAATAATTCCACATGTGCGCTTTCGATTGACTTTAGAAATCTTGACAAACCACATTCGCTGAGTAACACAATTCTTTATTAGATGTATCTTCTCTCGTCCTTTTATGAACAAATAACATCTTGCTGATTCTTTCCAATTTCATTCTGGTAAAGCTGCTTTCCGATTCCTCCTAAGCGTGCCGAAATAGCTCAGATGGGAGAGCGTTAGACTAAAGATCTAGAGGTCCCTGGTTCGATCCCGGGTGTTGGCAAGCGTTACTGTCCTCGGTAGTATAGTGGTCAGTATCCCCGCCTGTCACGCGGGAGACCGGGGTTCGATTCCCCGACGGGGAGTTTGCGATATTTCTTTAATATTTTTATTGGATAACACTAATAATTCTACATGTGCGCTTTCGATTGACTTTAGAAATCTTGACAAACCACATTCGCTGAGTAACACAATTCTTTATTAGATGTATCTTCTCTCGTCCTTTTATGAACAAATAACATCTTGCTGATTCTTTCCAATTTCATTCTGGTAAAGCTGCTTTCCGATTTCTCCTAGGCGTGCCGAAATAGCTCAGTTGGGAGAGCGTTAGACTGAAGATGTAAAGGTCCCTGGTTCGATCCCGGGTTTCGGCAAGCGTAACTGTCCTCGGTAGTATAGTGGTCAGTATCCCCGCCTGTCACGCGGGAGACCGGGGTTCGATTCCCCGCCGGGGAGTTTGCGATATATCAATAATCTTTTTATTTTTATTGGATAACACTAATAATTCTACCTGTGCGCTTTCGATTGACTTTAGAAATCTTGACAAACCACATTCGCTGAGTAACACAATTCTTTATTAGATGTATCTTCTCTCGTCTTTTTATGAACAAATAACATCTTGCTGATTCTTTCCAATTTCATTCTGGTAAAGCTGCTTTCCGATTTCTCCTAGGCGTGCCGAAATAGCTCAGTTGGGAGAGCGTTAGACTGAAGATGTAAAGGCCCCTGGTTCGATACCGGGTTTCGGCAAGCTTAACTGTCCTCGGTAGTATAGTGGTCAGTATCCCCGCCTGTCACGCGGGAGACCGGGGTTCGATTCCCCGCCGGGGAGTTTGCGATATTTCTTTAATATTTTTATTGGATAACACTAATAATTCTACATGTGCGCTTTCGATTGACTTTAGAAATCTTGACAAACCACATTCGCTGAGTAACACAATTCTTCCTTAGATGTATCTTCTCTCGTCCTTTTATGAACAAATAAAATCTTGCTGATTTTTTCCAATTTCATTCTGGTAAAGCTGCTTTCCGATTTCTCCTAGGCGTGCCGAAATAGTTCAGTTGGGCGAGCGTTAGACTGAAGATCTAAAGGTCCCTGGTTCGATACCGGGTTTCGGCAAGCGTAACTGTCCTCGGTAGTATAGTGGTCCGTATCCGCGCCTGTCACGCGGGAGACCGGGGTTCGATTCCCCGCCGGGGAGTTTGTGATATATCAATAATCTTTTTATTTTTATTGGATAACACTAATAATTCTACATGTGCGCTTTCGATTGACTTTAGAAATCTTGACAAACCACATTCGCTGAGTAACACGATTCTTCCTTAGATGTATCTTCTCTCGTCCTTTTATGAACAAATAACATCTTGCTGATTCTTTCCAATTTCATTCTGATAAAGCTGCTTTCCGATTTCTCCTAGGCGTGCCGAAATAGCTCAGTTCGGAGAGCGTTAGACTGAAGATCTAAAGGTCCCTGGTTCGATCCCGGGTTTCGGCAAGCGTAGCTGTCCTAGGTGGTATAGTGGTCAGTATCCCCGCCTGTCACGCGGGAGACCGGGGTTCGATTCCCCACCGGGGAGTTTGCGATATTTCTTTAATATTTTTATTGGATAACACTAATAATTCTACATGTGCTCTTTCGATTTACTTTAGAAATCTTGACAAATCACATTCGCTGAGTAACACAATTCTTCCTTTGATGTATCTTCTCTCGTCCTTTTATGAACAAATAACATCTTGCTGATTCTTTCCAGTTTCATTCTCATAAAGCTGCTTTCCGATTTCTCCTAGGCGTGCCGAAATAGCTCAGTTGGGAGGGCGTTAGACTGAAGATCTAACGGTCCCTATTTCGATCCCGGGTTTCGGCAAGCGTAACTGTCCTCGGTAGTATAGTGGTCAGTATCCCCGCCTGTCACGCGGGAGACCGGGGTTCGATTCCCCGCCGGGGAGCTTGCGATATAACATTAATCTTTCTATTTTTATTAGATAACACTAATAATTCTACATGTGCGCTTTCGATTGACTTTAGAAATCTCGACAAACCACATTCGCTGAGTAACACAATTCTTCCTTAGATGTATATTCTCTCGTCATTTTATGAACAAATAACATCTTGCTGATTCTTTCCAGTTTCATTCTGGTAAAGCTGCTTTCCGATTTCTCCTAGGCGTGCCGAAATAGCTCAGTTGGGAGAGCGTTAGACTGAAGATCTAAAGGTCCCTGGTTCGATCCCGGGTTTCGGCAAGCGTAACTGTCCTCGGTAGTATAGTGGTCAGTATCCCCGCCTGTCACGCGGCAGACCGGGGTTCGATTCCCCGCCGTCGAGTTTGCTATATTTCTTTAATATTTTTATTGGATATTACTAATAATTCTACATGTGCGCTTTCGATTGACTTTAGAAATCTTGACAAACCACATTCGCTGAGTAACACAATTCTTTATTAGATGTATCTTCTCTCGTCCTTTTATGAACAAATAACATCTTGCTGATTCTTTCCAATTTCATTCTGGTAAAGCTGCTTTCCGATTCCTCCTAGGCGTGCCGAAATAGCTCAGTTGGGAGAGCGTTAGACTGAAGATCTAAAGGTCCCTGGTTCGATCCCGGGTTTCGGCAAGCGTAACTGTCCTCGGTAGTATAGTGGTCAGTATCCCCGCCTGTCACGCGGGAGACCGGGGTTCGATTCCCCGCCGGGGAGTTTGCGATATATCAATAATCTTTTTATTTTTATTGGATAACACTAATAATTCTACCTGTGCGCTTTCGATTGACTTTAGAAATCTTGACAAACCACATTCGCTGAGTAACACTATTCTTTATTAGATGTATCTTCTCTCGTCCTTTTATGAACAAATAACATCTTGCTGATTCTTTCCAATTTCATTCTGGTAAAGCTGCTTTCCGATTTCTCCTAGGCGTGCCGAAATAGCTCAGTTGGGAGAGCGTTAGAATGAAGATCTAGAGGTTCCTGGTTCGATCCCGGGTGTTGGCAAGCGTAACTGTCCTCGGTAGTATATTGGTCAGTATCCCCGCCTGTCACGCGGGAGACCGGGGTTCGATTCCCCGCCGGGGAGTTTGCTATATTTCTTTAATCTTTTTATTTTTATTGGATAACACTAATAATTCTACATGTGCGCTTTCGATTGACTTTAGAAATCTTGACAAACCACATTCGATGAGTAACACAATTCTTTATTAGATGTATCTTCTCTCGTCCTTTTATGAACAAATAACATCTTGCTGATTCTTTCCAATTTCATTCTGGTAAAGCTGCTTTCCGATTTCTCTTAGGCGTGCCGAAATAGCTCAGTTGGGAGAGCGTTAGAATGAAGATCTAGAGGTTCCTGGTTCGATCCCGGGTGTTGGCAAGCGTAACTGTCCTCGGTAGTATATTGGTCAGTATCCCCGCCTGTCACGCGGGAGACCGGGGTTCGATTCCCCGCCGGGGAGTTTGCTATATTTCTTTAATCTTTTTATTTTTATTGGATAACACTAATAATTCTACATGTGCGCTTTCGATTGACTTTAGAAATCTTGACAAACCACATTCGATGAGTAACACAATTCTTCCTTAGATGTATCTTCTCTCGTCCTTTTATGAACAAATAACATCTTGCTGATTCTTTCCAATTTCATTCTGGTAAAGCTGCTTTCCGATTTCTCCTAGGCGTGCCGAAATAGCTCAGTTGGGAGAGCGTTAGACTGAAGATGTAAAGGTCCCTGGTTCGATCCCGGGTTTCGGCAAGCGTAACTGTCCTCGGTAGTATAGTGGTCAGTATCCCCGCCTGTCACGCGGGACACCGGGGTTCGATTCCCCGCTGGGGAGTTTGTGATATATCAATAATCTTTTTATTTTTATTGGATAACACTAATAATTCTACATGTGCGCTTTCGATTGACTTTAGAAATCTTGACAAACCACATTCGCTGAGTAACACAATTCTTTATTAGATGTATCTTCTCTCGTCCTTTTATGAACAAATAACATCTTGCTCATTCTTTCCAATTTCATTCTTTTAAAGCTGCTTTCCGATTTCTGCTAGGCGTGCCGAAATAGCTCAGTTGGGAGAGCGTTAGACTGAAGATCTAAAGGTCCCTGGTTCGATCCCGGGTTTCGCCAAGCGTAATTGTCCTCGGTAGTATAGTGGTCAGTATCCCCGCCTGTCACGCGGGAGACCGGGGTTCGATTCCCCGACGGGGAGTTTGCGATATAACATAAATCTTTTTATTTTTATTTTTATTTTTATTGGATAACACTAATAATTCTACATGTGCTCTTTCGATTTACTTTAGAAATCTTGACAAATCACATTCGTTTAGTAACACAATTCTTCCTTAGATGTATCTTCTCTCCTCCTTTTATGAACAAATAACATCTTGCTGATTCTTTCCAGTTTCATTCTCATAAAGCTGCTTTCCGATTTCTCCTAGGCGTGCCGAAATAGCTCAGTTGGGAGAGCGTTAGACTGAAGATCTAAAGGTCCCTGGTTCGATCCCGGGTTTCGGCAAGCGTAATTGTCCTCGGTAGTATAGTGGTCAGTATCCCCGCCTGTCATGCGGGAGACCGGGGTTCGATTCCCCGGCGGGGAGTTTGCGATATATCAATAGTCTTTTTATTTTTATTGGTTAACACTAATAATTCTACATGTGCGCTTTCGATTGACTTTAGAAATCTTGACAAACCACATTCGCTGAGTAACACAATTCTTTATTAGATGTATCTTCTCTCGTCCTTTTATGAACAAATAACATTTTGCTGATTCTTTCCAATTTCATTCTGGTAAAGCTGCTTTCCGATTTCTCCTAGGCGTGCCGAAATAGCTCAGTTAGGAGAGCGATAGACTGAAGATCTAAAGGTCCCTGGTTCGATCCCGGGTTTCGGCAAGCGTAACTGTCCTCGGTAGTATAGTGGTCAGTATCCCCGCCTGTCACGCGGGAGACCGGGGTTCGATTCCCCGCCGTCGAGTTTGCTATATTTCTTTAATCTTTTTATTTTATTTGGATAACACTAATAATTCTACATGTGCGCTTTCGATTGACTTTAGAAATCTTGACAAACCACATTCGCTGAGTAACACAATTCTTTATTTGATGTATCTTCTCTCGTCTTTTTATGAACAAATAACATCTTGCTGATTCTTTCCAATTTCATTCTGGTAAAGCTGCTTTCCGATTTCTCCTAGGGGTGCCGAAATAGCTCAGTTGGGAGAGCGTTAGACTGAAGATGTAAAGGTCCCTGGTTCGATCCCGGGTTTCGGCAAGCGTAACTGTCCTAGGTAGTATAGTGGTCAGTATCCCCGCCTGTCACGCGGGAGACCGGGGTTCGATTCCCCGACGGGGAGTTTGCGATATTTCTTTAATATTTTTATTGGATAACACTAATAATTCTACATGTGCGCTTTCGATTGACTTTAGAAATCTTGACAAACCACATTCGCTGAGTAACACAATTCTTTATTAGATGTATCTTCTCTCGTCCTTTTATGAACAAATAACATCTTGCTGATTCTTTCCAATTTCATTCTGGTAAAGCTGCTTTCCGATTTCTCCTAGGGGTGCCGAAATAGCTCAGTTGGGAGAGCGTTAGACTGAAGATGTAAATGTCCCTGGTTCGATCCCGGGTTTCGGCAAGCGTAACTGTCCTAGGTAGTATAGTGGTCAGTATCCCCGCCTGTCACGCGGGAGACCGGGGATCGATTCCCCGACGGGGAGTTTGCGATATTTCTTTAATATTTTTATTGGATAACACTAATAATTCTACATGTGCGCTTTCGATTGACTTTAGAAATCTTGACAAACCACATTCGCTGAGTAACACAATTCTTCCTTAGATGTGTCTTCTCTCGTCCTTTTATGAACAAATAACATCTTGCTGATTCTTTCCAATTTCATTCTGGTAAAGCTGCTTTCCGATTTCTCCTAGGCGTGCCGAAATAGCTCAGTTGGGAGAGCGTTAGACTGAAGATCTAAAGGTCCCTGGTTCGATCCCGGGTTTCGGCAAGCGTGACTGTCCTCGGTAGTATAGTGGTCAGTATCCCCGCCTGTCACGCGGGAGACCGGGGTTCGATTCCCCGACGGGGAGTTTGTGATATATCAATAATCTTTTTATTTTTATTGGATAACACTAATAATTATACATGTGCGCTTTCGATTGACTTTAGAAATCTTGACAAACCACATTCGCTGAGTAACACAATTCTTTATTAGATGTATCTTCTCTCGTCCTTTTATGAACAAATAACATCTTGCTGATTCTTTCCAATTTCATTCTGGTAAAGCTGCTTTCCGATTTCTCCTAGGGGTGCCGAAATAGCTCAGTTGGGAGAGCGTTAGACTGAAGATGTAAATGTCCCTGGTTCGATCCCGGGTTTCGGCAAGCGTAACTGTCCTAGGTAGTATAGTGGTCAGTATCCCCGCCTGTCACGCGGGAGACCGGGGATCGATTCCCCGACGGGGAGTTTGCGATATTTCTTTAATATTTTTATTGGATAACACTAATAATTCTACATGTGCGCTTTCGATTGACTTTAGAAATCTTGACAAACCACATTCGCTGAGTAACACAATTCTTCCTTAGATGTATCTTCTCTCGTCCTTTTATGAACAAATAACATCTTGCTGATTCTTTCCAATTTCATTCTGGTAAAGCTGCTTTCCGATTTCTCCTAGGCGTGCCGAAATAGCTCAGTTGGGAGAGCGTTAGACTGAAGATCTAAAGGTCCCTGGTTCGATCCCGGGTTTCGGCAAGCGTGACTGTCCTCGGTAGTATAGTGGTCAGTATCCCCGCCTGTCACGCGGGAGACCGGGGTTCGATTCCCCGCCGTCGAGTTTGCTATATTTCTTTAATCTTTTTATTTTTATTGGATAACACTAATAATTCTACATGTGCGCTTTCGATTGACTTTAGAAATCTTGACAAACCACATTCGCTGAGTAACACAATTCTTTATTAGATGTATCTTCTCTCGTCCTTTTATGAACAAATAACATCTTGCTGATTCTTTCCAATTTCATTCTGGTAAAGCTGCTTTCCGATTTCTCCTAGGCGTGCCGAAATAAATCAGTTGGGAGAGCGTTAGACTGAATATCTAAAGGTCCCTGGTTCGATCCCGGGTTTCGGCAAGCGTAACTGTCCTCGGTAGTATAGTGGTCAGTATCCTCGACTGTCACGCGGGAGACCGGGGTTCGATTCCCCGCCGGGGAGTTTGCTATATTTCTTTAATCTTTTTATTTTTATTGGATAACACTAATAATTCTACATGTGCGCTTTCGATTGACTTTAGAAATCTTGACAAACCACATTCGATGAGTAACACAATTCTTCCTTAGATGTATCTTCTCTCGTTCTTTTATGAACAAATAACATCTTGCTGATTCTTTCCAATTTCATTCTGGTAAAGCTGCTTTCCGATTTCTCCTAGGCGTGCCGAAATAGCTTAGTTGGGAGAGCGTTAGACTGAAGATGTAAAGGTCCCTGGTTCGATCCCGGGTTTCGGCAAGCGTAACTGTCCTCTGTAGTATA
This sequence comes from Argiope bruennichi, assembly GCF_947563725.1. Lineage (NCBI taxonomy): Eukaryota > Metazoa > Arthropoda > Arachnida > Araneae > Araneidae > Argiope > Argiope bruennichi. Next base: position 10,978,887 of record NC_079157.1, on the reverse strand, counting down.
GTGGTCAGTATCCCCGCCTGTCACGCGGGAGACCGGGGTTCGATTCCCCGCCGGGGAGTTTGTGATATATCAATAATCGTTTTATTTTTATTGGATAACACTAATAATTCTACATGTGCTCTTTCGATTTACTTTAGAAATCTTCACAAATCACATTCGTTGAGTAACACAATTCTTCCTTAGATGTATCTTCTCTCGTCCTTTTATGAACAAATAACATCTTGCTGATTCTTTCCAGTTTCATTCTCATAAAGCTGCTTTCCGATTTCTCCTAGGCGTGCCGAAATAGCTCAGTTGGGAGAGCGTTAGACTGAAGATCTAAAGGTCCCTGGTTCGATCCCGGGTTTCGGCAAGCGTAATTGTCCTCGGTAGTATAGTGGTCAGTATCCCCGCCTGTCATGCGGGAGACCAGGGTTCGATTCCCCGGCGGGGAGTTTGCGATATATCAATAATCTTTTTATTTTTATTGGTTAACACTAATAATTCTACATGTGCGCTTTCGATTGACTTTAGAAATCTTGACAAACCACATTCGCTGAGTAACACAATTCTTTATTAGATGTTAGACTAACTGTCCTAGGTAGTATAGTGGTCAGTATCCCCGCCTGTCACGCGGGAGACCGGGGTTCGATTCCCCGACGGGGAGTTTGCGATATTTCTTTAATATTTTTATTGGATAACACTAATAATTCTACATGTGCGCTTTCGATTGACTTTAGAAATCTTGACAAACCACATTCGCTGAGTAACACAATTCTTTATTAGATGTATCTTCTCTCGTCCTTTTATGAACAAATAACATCTTGCTGATTCTTTCCAATTTCATTCTGGTAAAGCTGCTTTCCGATTTCTCCTAGGGGTGCCGAAATAGCTCAGTTGGGAGAGCGTTAGACTGAAGATGTAAAGGTCCCTGGTTCGATCCCGGGTTTCGGCAAGCGTAACTGTCCTAGGTAGTATAGTGGTCAGTATCCCCGCCTGTCACGCGGGAGACCGGGGTTCGATTCCCCTACGGGGAGTTTGCGATATTTCTTTAATATTTTTATTGGATAACACTAATAATTCTACATGTGCGCTTTCGATTGACTTTAGAAATCTTGACAAACCACATTCGCTGAGTAACACAATTCTTTATTAGATGTATCTTCTCTCGTCCTTTTATGAACAAATAACATCTTGCTGATTCTTTCCAATTTCATTCTGGTAAAGCTGCTTTCCGATTTCTCCTAGGGGTGCCGAAATAGCTCAGTTGGGAGAGCGTTAGACTGAAGATGTAAATGTCCCTGGTTCAATCCCGGGTTTCGGCAAGCGTAACTGTCCTAGGTAGTATAGTGGTCAGTATCCCCGCCTGTCACGCGGGAGACCGGGGATCGATTCCCCGACGGGGAGTTTGCGATATTTCTTTAATATTTTTATTGGATAACACTAATAATTCTACATGTGCGCTTTCGATTGACTTTAGAAATTTTGACAAACCACATTCGCTGAGTAACACAATTCTTCCTTAGATGTGTCTTCTCTCGTCCTTTTATGAACAAATAACATCTTGCTGATTCTTTCCAATTTCATTCTGGTAAAGCTGCTTTCCGATTTCTCCTAGGCGTGCCGAAATAGCTCAGTTGGGAGAGCGTTAGACTGAAGATCTAAAGGTCCCTGGTTCGATCCCGGGTTTCGGCAAGCGTGACTGTCCTCGGTAGTATAGTGGTCAGTATCCCCGCCTGTCACGCGGGAGACCGGGGTTCGATTCCCCGCCGTCGAGTTTGCTATATTTCTTTAATCTTTTTATTTTATTTGGATAACACTAATAATTCTACATGTGCGCTTTCGATTGACTTTAGAAATCTTGACAAACCACATTCGCTGAGTAACACAATTCTTTATTAGATGTATCTTCTCTCGTCTTTTTATGAACAAATAACATCTTGCTGATTCTTTCCAATTTCATTCTGGTAAAGCTGCTTTCCGATTTCTCCTAGGGGTGCCGAAATAGCTCAGTTGGGAGAGCGTTAGACTGAAGATGTAAAGGTCCCAGGTTCGATCCCGGGTTTCGGCAAGCGTAACTGTCCTAGGTAGTATAGTGGTCAGTATCCCCGCCTGTCACGCGGGAGACCGGGGTTCGATTCCCCGACGGGGAGTTTGCGATATTTCTTTAATATTTTTATTGGATAACACTAATAATTCTACATGTGCGCTTTCGATTGACTTTAGAAATCTTGACAAACCACATTCGCTGAGTAACACAATTCTTTATTAGATGTATCTTCTCTCGTCCTTTTATGAACAAATAACATCTTGCTGATTCTTTCCAATTTCATTCTGGTAAAGCTGCTTTCCGATTTCTCCTAGGGGTGCCGAAATAGCTCAGTTGGGAGAGCGTTAGACTGAAGATGTAAATGTCCCTGGTTCGATCCCGGGTTTCGGCAAGCGTAACTGTCCTAGGTAGTATAGTGGTCAGTATCCCCGCCTGTCACGCGGGAGACCGGGGTTCGATTCCCCGACGGGGAGTTTGCGATATTTCTTTAATATCTTTATTGGATAACACTAATAATTCTACATGTGCGCTTTCGATTGACTTTAGAAATCTTGACAAACCACATTCGCTGAGTAACAGAATTCTTCCTTAGATGTGTCTTCTCTCGTCCTTTTATGAACAAATAACATCTTGCTGATTCTTTCCAATTTCATTCTGGTAAAGCTGCTTTCCGATTTCTCCTAGGCGTGCCGAAATAGCTCAGTTGGGAGAGCGTTAGACTGAAGATCTAAAGGTCCCTGGTTCGATCCCGGGTTTCGGCAAGCGTGACTGTCCTCGGTAGTATAGTGGTCAGTATCCCCGCCTGTCACGCGGGAGACCGGGGTTCGATTCCCCGCCGTCGAGTTTGCTATATTTCTTTAATCTTTTTATTTTTATTGGTTAACACTAATAATTCTACATGTGCGCTTTCGATTGACTTTAGAAATCTTGACAAACCACATTCGCTGAGTAACACAATTCTTTATTAGATGTATCTTCTCTCGTCCTTTTATGAACAAATAACATTTTGCTGATTCTTTCCAATTTCATTCTGGTAAAGCTGCTTTCCGATTTCTCCTAGGCGTGCCGAAATAGCTCAGTTAGGAGAGCGATAGACTGAAGATCTAAAGGTCCCTGGTTCGATCCCGGGTTTCGGCAAGCGTAACTGTCCTCGGTAGTATAGTGGTCAGTATCCCCGCCTGTCACGCGGGAGACCGGGGTTCGATTCCCCGCCGTCGAGTTTGCTATATTTCTTTAATCTTTTTATTTTATTTGGATAACACTAATAATTCTACATGTGCGCTTTCGATTGACTTTAGAAATCTTGACAAACCACATTCGCTGAGTAACACAATTCTTTATTTGATGTATCTTCTCTCGTCTTTTTATGAACAAATAACATCTTGCTGATTCTTTCCAATTTCATTCTGGTAAAGCTGCTTTCCGATTTCTCCTAGGGGTGCCGAAATAGCTCAGTTGGGAGAGCGTTAGACTGAAGATGTAAAGGTCCCTGGTTCGATCCCGGGTTTCGGCAAGCGTAACTGTCCTAGGTAGTATAGTGGTCAGTATCCCCGCCTGTCACGCGGGAGACCGGGGTTCGATTCCCCGACGGGGAGTTTGCGATATTTCTTTAATATTTTTATTGGATAACACTAATAATTCTACATGTGCGCTTTCGATTGACTTTAGAAATCTTGACAAACCACATTCGCTGAGTAACACAATTCTTTATTAGATGTATCTTCTCTCGTCCTTTTATGAACAAATAACATCTTGCTGATTCTTTCCAATTTCATTCTGGTAAAGCTGCTTTCCGATTTCTCCTAGGGGTGCCGAAATAGCTCAGTTGGGAGAGCGTTAGACTGAAGATGTAAATGTCCCTGGTTCGATCCCGGGTTTCGGCAAGCGTAACTGTCCTAGGTAGTATAGTGGTCAGTATCCCCGCCTGTCACGCGGGAGACCGGGGATCGATTCCCCGACGGGGAGTTTGCGATATTTCTTTAATATTTTTATTGGATAACACTAATAATTCTACATGTGCGCTTTCGATTGACTTTAGAAATCTTGACAAACCACATTCGCTGAGTAACACAATTCTTCCTTAGATGTGTCTTCTCTCGTCCTTTTATGAACAAATAACATCTTGCTGATTCTTTCCAATTTCATTCTGGTAAAGCTGCTTTCCGATTTCTCCTAGGCGTGCCGAAATAGCTCAGTTGGGAGAGCGTTAGACTGAAGATCTAAAGGTCCCTGGTTCGATCCCGGGTTTCGGCAAGCGTGACTGTCCTCGGTAGTATAGTGGTCAGTATCCCCGCCTGTCACGCGGGAGACCGGGGTTCGATTCCCCGACGGGGAGTTTGTGATATATCAATAATCTTTTTATTTTTATTGGATAACACTAATAATTATACATGTGCGCTTTCGATTGACTTTAGAAATCTTGACAAACCACATTCGCTGAGTAACACAATTCTTTATTAGATGTATCTTCTCTCGTCCTTTTATGAACAAATAACATCTTGCTGATTCTTTCCAATTTCATTCTGGTAAAGCTGCTTTCCGATTTCTCCTAGGGGTGCCGAAATAGCTCAGTTGGGAGAGCGTTAGACTGAAGATGTAAATGTCCCTGGTTCGATCCCGGGTTTCGGCAAGCGTAACTGTCCTAGGTAGTATAGTGGTCAGTATCCCCGCCTGTCACGCGGGAGACCGGGGATCGATTCCCCGACGGGGAGTTTGCGATATTTCTTTAATATTTTTATTGGATAACACTAATAATTCTACATGTGCGCTTTCGATTGACTTTAGAAATCTTGACAAACCACATTCGCTGAGTAACACAATTCTTCCTTAGATGTATCTTCTCTCGTCCTTTTATGAACAAATAACATCTTGCTGATTCTTTCCAATTTCATTCTGGTAAAGCTGCTTTCCGATTTCTCCTAGGCGTGCCGAAATAAATCAGTTGGGAGAGCGTTAGACTGAATATCTAAAGGTCCCTGGTTCGATCCCGGGTTTCGGCAAGCGTAACTGTCCTCGGTAGTATAGTGGTCAGTATCCTCGACTGTCACGCGGGAGACCGGGGTTCGATTCCCCGCCGGGGAGTTTGCTATATTTCTTTAATCTTTTTATTTTTATTGGATAACACTAATAATTCTACATGTGCGCTTTCGATTGACTTTAGAAATCTTGACAAACCACATTCGATGAGTAACACAATTCTTCCTTAGATGTATCTTCTCTCGTTCTTTTATGAACAAATAACATCTTGCTGATTCTTTCCAATTTCATTCTGGTAAAGCTGCTTTCCGATTTCTCCTAGGCGTGCCGAAATAGCTTAGTTGGGAGAGCGTTAGACTGAAGATGTAAAGGTCCCTGGTTCGATCCCGGGTTTCGGCAAGCGTAACTGTCCTCTGTAGTATAGTGGTCAGTATCCCCGCCTGTCACGCGGGAGACCGGGGTTCGATTCCCCGCCGGGGAGTTTGTGATATATCAATAATCGTTTTATTTTTATTGGATAACACTAATAATTCTACATGTGCTCTTTCGATTTACTTTAGAAATCTTCACAAATCACATTCGTTGAGTAACACAATTCTTCCTTAGATGTATCTTCTCTCGTCCTTTTATGAACAAATAACATCTTGCTGATTCTTTCCAGTTTCATTCTCATAAAGCTGCTTTCCGATTTCTCCTAGGCGTGCCGAAATAGCTCAGTTGGGAGAGCGTTAGACTGAAGATCTAAAGGTCCCTGGTTCGATCCCGGGTTTCGGCAAGCGTAATTGTCCTCGGTAGTATAGTGGTCAGTATCCCCGCCTGTCATGCGGGAGACCAGGGTTCGATTCCCCGGCGGGGAGTTTGCGATATATCAATAATCTTTTTATTTTTATTGGTTAACACTAATAATTCTACATGTGCGCTTTCGATTGACTTTAGAAATCTTGACAAACCACATTCGCTGAGTAACACAATTCTTTATTAGATTTATCTTCTCTCGTCTTTTTATGAACAAATAACATCTTGCTGATTCTTTCCAATTTCATTCTGGTAAAGCTGCTTTCCGATTTCTCCTAGGGGTGCCGAAATAGCTCAGTTGGGAGAGCGTTAGACTGAAGATGTAAAGGTCCCTGGTTCGATCCCGGGTTTCGGCAAGCGTAACTGTCCTAGGTAGTATAGTGGTCAGTATCCCCGCCTGTCACGCGGGAGACCGGGGTTCGATTCCCCTACGGGGAGTTTGCGATATTTCTTTAATATTTTTATTGGATAACACTAATAATTCTACATGTGCGCTTTCGATTGACTTTAGAAATCTTGACAAACCACATTCGCTGAGTAACACAATTCTTTATTAGATGTATCTTCTCTCGTCCTTTTATGAACAAATAACATCTTGCTGATTCTTTCCAATTTCATTCTGGTAAAGCTGCTTTCCGATTTCTCCTAGGGGTGCCGAAATAGCTCAGTTGGGAGAGCGTTAGACTGAAGATGTAAATGTCCCTGGTTCGATCCCGGGTTTCGGCAAGCGTAACTGTCCTAGGTAGTATAGTGGTCAGTATCCCCGCCTGTCACGCGGGAGACCGGGGATCGATTCCCCGACGGGGAGTTTGCGATATTTCTTTAATATTTTTATTGGATAACACTAATAATTCTACATGTGCGCTTTCGATTGACTTTAGAAATTTTGACAAACCACATTCGCTGAGTAACACAATTCTTCCTTAGATGTGTCTTCTCTCGTCCTTTTATGAACAAATAACATCTTGCTGATTCTTTCCAATTTCATTCTGGTAAAGCTGCTTTCCGATTTCTCCTAGGCGTGCCGAAATAGCTCAGTTGGGAGAGCGTTAGACTGAAGATCTAAAGGTCCTTGGTTCGATCCCGGGTTTCGGCAAGCGTGACTGTCCTCGGTAGTATAGTGGTCAGTATCCCCGCCTGTCACGCGGGAGACCGGGGTTCGATTCCCCGCCGTCGAGTTTGCTATATTTCTTTAATCTTTTTATTTTATTTGGATAACACTAATAATTCTACATGTGCGCTTTCGATTGACTTTAGAAATCTTGACAAACCACATTCGCTGAGTAACACAATTCTTTATTAGATGTATCTTCTCTCGTCTTTTTATGAACAAATAACATCTTGCTGATTCTTTCCAATTTCATTCTGGTAAAGCTGCTTTCCGATTTCTCCTAGGGGTGCCGAAATAGCTCAGTTGGGAGAGCGTTAGACTGAAGATGTAAAGGTCCCTGGTTCGATCCCGGGTTTCGGCAAGCGTAACTGTCCTAGGTAGTATAGTGGTCAGTATCCCCGCCTGTCACGCGGGAGACCGGGGTTCGATTCCCCGACGGGGAGTTTGCGATATTTCTTTAATATTTTTATTGGATAACACTAATAATTCTACATGTGCGCTTTCGATTGACTTTAGAAATCTTGACAAACCACATTCGCTGAGTAACACAATTCTTTATTAGATGTATCTTCTCTCGTCCTTTTATGAACAAATAACATCTTGCTGATTCTTTCCAATTTCATTCTGGTAAAGCTGCTTTCCGATTTCTCCTAGGGGTGCCGAAATAGCTCAGTTGGGAGAGCGTTAGACTGAAGATGTAAATGTCCCTGGTTCGATCCCGGGTTTCGGCAAGCGTAACTGTCCTAGGTAGTATAGTGGTCAGTATCCCCGCCTGTCACGCGGGAGACCGGGGTTCGATTCCCCGACGGGGAGTTTGCGATATTTCTTTAATATCTTTATTGGATAACACTAATAATTCTACATGTGCGCTTTCGATTGACTTTAGAAATCTTGACAAACCACATTCGCTGAGTAACACAATTCTTCCTTAGATGTGTCTTCTCTCGTCCTTTTATGAACAAATAACATCTTGCTGATTCTTTCCAATTTCATTCTGGTAAAGCTGCTTTCCGATTTCTCCTAGGCGTGCCGAAATAGCTCAGTTGGGAGAGCGTTAGACTGAAGATCTAAAGGTCCCTGGTTCGATCCCGGGTTTCGGCAAGCGTGACTGTCCTCGTTAGTATAGTGGTCAGTATCCCCGCCTGTCACGCGGGAGACCGGGGTTCGATTCCCCGCCGTCGAGTTTGCTATATTTCTTTAATCTTTTTATTTTTATTGGATAACACTAATAATTCTACATGTGCGCTTTCGATTGACTTTAGAAATCTTGACAAACCACATTCGCTGAGTAACACAATTCGTTATTAGATGTATCTTCTCTCGTCCTTTTATGAACAAATAACATCTTGCTGATTCTTTCCAATTTCATTCTGGTAAAGCTGCTTTCCGATTTCTCCTAGGCGTGCCGAAATAAATCAGTTGGGAGAGCGTTAGACTGAATATCTAAAGGTCCCTGGTTCGATCCCGGGTTTCGGCAAGCGTAACTGTCCTCGGTAGTATAGTGGTCAGTATCCTCGACTGTCACGCGGGAGACCGGGGTTCGATTCAACGCCGGGGAGTTTGCTATATTTCTTTAATCTTTTTATTTTTATTGGATAACACTAATAATTCTACATGTGCGCTTTCGATTGACTTTAGAAATCTTGACAAACCACATTCGCTGAGTAACACAATTCTTTATTAGATGTATCTTCTCTCGTCCTTTTATGAACAAATAACATCTTGCTGATTCTTTCCAATTTCATTCTGGTAAAGCTGCTTTCCGATTTCTCCTAGGGGTGCCGAAATAGCTCAGTTGGGAGAGCGTTAGACTGAAGATGTAAAGGTCCCTGGTTCGATCCCGGGTTTCGGCAAGCGTAACTGTCCTAGGTAGTATAGTGGTCAGTATCCCCGCCTGTCACGCGGGAGACCGGGGTTCGATTCCCCGACGGGGAGTTTGCGATATTTCTTTAATATCTTTATTGGATAACACTAATAATTCTACATGTGCGCTTTCGATTGACTTTAGAAATCTTGACAAACCACATTCGCTGAGTAACACAATTCTTTATTAGATGTATCTTCTCTCGTCCTTTTATGAACAAATAACATCTTGCTGATTCTTTCCAATTTCATTCTGGTAAAGCTGCTTTCCGATTTCTCCTAGGCGTGCCGAAATAAATCAGTTGGGAGAGCGTTAGACTGAATATCTAAAGGTCCCTGGTTCGATCCCGGGTTTCGGCAAGCGTAACTGTCCTCGGTAGTATAGTGGTCAGTATCCTCGACTGTCACGCGGGAGACCGGGGTTCGATTCAACGCCGGGGAGTTTGCTATATTTCTTTAATCTTTTTATTTTTATTGGATAACACTAATAATTCTACATGTGCGCTTTCGATTGACTTTAGAAATCTTGACAAACCACATTCGATGAGTAACACAATACTTCCTTAGATGTATCTTCTCTCGTCCTTTTATGAACAAATAACATCTTGCTGATTCTTTCCAGTTTCCTTCTGGTAAAGCTGCTTTCCGATTTCTCCTAGGCGTGCCGAAATAGCTCAGTTGGGAGAGCGTTAGACTGAAGATGTAAAGGTCCCTGGTTCGATCCCGGGTTTCGGCAAGCGTAACTGTCCTCGGTAGTATAGTGGTCAGTATCCCCGCCTGTCACGCGGGAGACCGGGGTTCGATTCCCCGCCGGGGAATTTGTGATATATCAATAATCTTTTTATTTTTATTGGATAACACTAATAATTCTACATGTGCGCTTTCGATTGACTTTAGAAATCTTGACAAACCACATTCGCTGAGTAACACAATTCTTTATTAGATGTATCTTCTCTCGTCCTTTTATGAACAAATAACATCTTGCTGATTCTTTCCAATTTCATTCTTTTAAAGCTGCTTTCCGATTTCTGCTAGGCGTGCCGAAATAGCTCAGTTGGGAGAGCGTTAGACTGAAGATCTAAAGGTCCCTGGTACGATCCCGGGTTTCGGCAAGCGTAACTGTCCTCGGTAGTATAGTGGTCAGTATCCCCGCCTGTCACGCGGGAGACCGGGGTTCGATTCCCCGACGGGGAGTTTGCGATATAACATAAATCTTTTTATTTTTATTTTTATTTTTATTGGATAACACTAATAATTCTACATGTGCTCTTTCGATTTACTTTAGAAATCTTGACAAATCACATTCGTTGAGTAACACAATTCTTCCTTAGATGTATCTTCTCTCGTCCTTTTATGAACAAATAACATCTTGCTGATTCATTCCAGTTTCATTCTCATAAAGCTGCTTTCCGATTTCTCCTAGGCGTGCCGAAATAGCTCAGTTGGGAGAGCGTTAGACTGAAGATCTAAAGGTCCCTGGTTCGATCCCTGGTTTCGGCAAGCGTGACTGTCCTCGGTAGTATAGTGGTCAGTATCCCCGCCTGTCACGCGGGACACCGGGGTTCGATTCCCCGCCGTCGAGTTTGCTATATTTCTTTAATCTTTTTATTTTTATTGGATAACACTAATAATTCTACATGTGCGCTTTCGATTGACTTTAGAAATCTTGACAAACCACATTCGCTGAGTAACACAATTCTTTATTAGATGTATCTTCTCTCGTCCTTTTATGAACAAATAACATCTTGCTGATTCTTTCCAATTTCATTCTGGTAAAGCTGCTTTCCGATTTCTCCTAGGCGTGCGGAAATAAATCAGTTGGGAGAGCGTTAGACTGAATATCTAAAGGTCCCTGGTTCGATCCCGGGTTTCGGCAAGCGTAACTGTCCTCGGTAGTATAGTGGTCAGTATCCTCGACTGTCACGCGGGAGACCGGGGTTCGATTCAACGCCGGGGAGTTTGCTATATTTCTTTAATCTTTTTATTTTTATTGGATAACACTAATAATTCTACATGTGCGCTTTCGATTGACTTTAGAAATCTTGACAAACCACATTCGATGAGTAACACAATTCTTCCTTAGATGTATCTTCTCTCGTCCTTTTATGAACAAATAACATCTTGCTGATTCTTTCCAATTTCATTCTGGTAAAGCTGCTTTCCGATTTCTCCTAGGCGTGCCGAAATAGCTCAGTTGGGAGAGCGTTAGACTGAAGATGTAAAGGTCCCTGGTTCGATCCCGGGTTTCGGCAAGCGTAACTGTCCTCGGTAGTATAGTGGTCAGTATCCCCGCCTGTCACGCGGGAGACCGGGGTTCGATTCCCCGACGGGGAGTTTGTGATATATCAATAATCTTTTTATTTTTATTGGATAACACTAATAATTATACATGTGCGCTTTCGATTGACTTTAGAAATCTTGACAAACCACATTCGCTGAGTAACACAATTCTTTATTAGATGTATCTTCTCTCGTCCTTTTATGAACAAATAACATCTTGCTGATTCTTTCCAATTTCATTCTTTTAAAGCTGCTTTCCGATTTCTGCTAGGCGTGCCGAAATAGCTCAGTTGGGAGAGCGTTAGACTGAAGATCTAAAGGTCCCTGGTTCGATCCCGGGTTTCGGCAAGCGTAACTGTCCTCGGTAGTATAGTGGTCAGTATCCCCGCCTGTCACGCGGGAGACCGGGGTTCGATTCCCCGACGGGGAGTTTGCGATATAACATAAATCTTTTTATTTTTATTTTTATTGGATAACACTAATAATTCTACATGTGCTCTTTCGATTTCCTTTAGAAATCTTGACAAATCACATTCGTTGAGTAACACAATTCTTCCTTAGATGTATCTTCTCTCGTCCTTTTATGAACAAATAACATCTTGCTGATTCTTTCCAGTTTCATTCTCATAAAGCTGCTTTCCGATTTCTCCTAGGCGTGCCGAAATAGCTCAGTTGGGAGAGCGTTAGACTGAAGATCTAAAGGTCCCTGATTCGATCCCGGGTTTCGGCAAGCGTAATTGTCCTCGGTAGTATAGTGGTCAGTATCCCCGCCTGTCATGCGGGAGACCGGGGTTCGATTCCCCGGCGGGGAGTTTGCGATATATCAATAATCTTTTAATTTTTATTGGTTAACACTAATAATTCTACATGTGCGCTTTCGATTGACTTTAGAAATCTTGACAAACCACATTCGCTGAGTAACACAATTCTTTATTAGATGTATCTTCTCTCGTCCTTTTATGAACAAATAACATTTTGCTGATTCTTTCCATTTCATTCTGGTAAAGCTGCTTTCCGATTTCTCCTAGGCGTGCCGAAATAGCTCAGTTAGGAGAGCGATAGCCTGAAGATCTAAAGGTCCCTGGTTCGATCCCGGGTTTCGGCAAGCGTAACTGTCCTCGGTAGTATAGTGGTCAGTATCCCCGCCTGTCACGCGGGAGACCGGGGTTCGATTCCCCGCCGTCGAGTTTGCTATATTTCTTTAATCTTTTTATTTTATTTGGATAACACTAATAATTCTACATGTGCGCTTTCGATTGACTTTAGAAATCTTGACAAACCACATTCGCTGAGTAACACAATTCTTTATTAGATGTATCTTCTCTCGTCCTTTTATGAACAAATAACATCTTGCTGATTCTTTCCAATTTCATTCTGGTAAAGCTGCTTTCCGATTTCTCCTACGGGTGCCGAAATAGCTCAGTTGGGAGAGCGTTAGACTGAAGATGTAAAGGTCCCTGGTTCGATTCCGGGTTTCGGCAAGCGTAACTGTCCTAGGTAGTATAGTGGTCAGTATCCCCGCCTGTCACGCGGGAGACCGGGGTTCGATTCCCCGACGGGGAGTTTGCGATATTTCTTTAATATTTTTATTGGATAACACTAATAATTCTACATGTGCGCTTTCGATTGACTTTAGAAATCTTGACAAACCACATTCGCTGAGTAACACAATTCTTTATTAGATGTATCTTCTCTCGTCCTTTTATGAACAAATAACATCTTGCTGATTCTTTCCAATTTCATTCTGGTAAAGCTGCTTTCCGATTTCTCCTAGGGGTGCCGAAATAGCTCAGTTGGGAGAGCGTTAGACTGAAGATGTAAAGGTCCCTGGTTCGATCCCGGGTTTCGGCAAGCGTAACTGTCCTAGGTAGTATAGTGGTCAGTATCCCCGCCTGTCACGCGGGAGACCGGGGTTCGATTCCCCGACGGGGAGTTTGCGATATTTCTTTAATATTTTTATTGGATAACACTAATAATTCTACATGTGCGCTTTCGATTGACTTTAGAAATCTTGACAAACCACATTCGCTGAGTAACACAATTCTTTATTAGATGTATCTTCTCTCGTCCTTTTATGAACAAATAACATCTTGCTGATTCTTTCCAATTTCATTCTGGTAAAGCTGCTTTCCGATTTCTCTTATTCGTGCCGAAATAGCTCAGTTGGGAGAGCGTTAGACTGAAGATCTAAAGGTCCCTGTTTCGATCCCGGGTTTCGGCAAGCGTAACTGTCCTCGGTAGTATAGTGGTCAGTATCCCCGCCTGTCACGCGGGAGACCGGGGTTCGATTCCCCGCCGGGGAGTTTGCGATATATCAATAATCTTTTTATTTTTATTGGATAACACTAATAATTCTACCTGTGCGCTTTCGATTGACTTTAGAAATCTTGACAAACCACATTCGCTGAGTAACACAATTCTTTATTAGATGTATCTTCTCTCGCCCTTTTATGAACAAATAACATCTTGCTGATTCTTTCCAATTTCATTCTGGTAAAGCTGCTTTCCGATTTCTCCTAGGCGTGCCGAAATAACTCAGTTGGGAGAGCGTTAGACTGAAGATCTAGAGGTCCCTGGTTCGATCCTGGGTGTTGGCAAGCGTAACTGTCCTCGGTAGTATAGTGGTCAGTATCCCCGCCTGTCACGCGGGAGACCGGGGTTCGATTCCCCGCCGGGGAGTTTGTGATATATCAATAATCTTTTTATTTTTATTGGATAACACTAATAATTCTACATGTGCGCTTTCGATTGACTTTAGAAATCTTGACAAACCACATTCGCTGAGTAACACAATTCTTTATTAGATGTATCTTCTCTCGTCCTTTTATGAACAAATAACATCTTGCTGATTCTTTCCAATTTCATTCTGGTAAAGCTGCTTTCCGATTTCTCCTAGGAGTGCCGAAATAGCTCAGTTGGGAGAGCGTTAGACTGAAGATGTAAAGGTCCCTGTTTCGATCCCGGGTTTCGGCAAGCTTAACTGTCCTCGGTAGTATAGTGAACAGTATCCCCGCCTTTCACGCGGGAGACCGGGGTTCGATTCCCCGTCGGGGAGTTTGCAATATTTCTTTAATTTTTTTATTGGATAACACTAATAATTCTACATGTGCGCTTTCTATTGACTTTAGAAATCTTGACAAACCACATTCGCTGAGTAACACAATTCTTCCTTAGATGTATCTTCTCTCGTCCTTTTATGAACAAATAAAATCTTGCTGATTTTTTCCAATTTCATTCTGGTAAAGCTGCTTTCCGATTTCTCCTAGGCGTGCCGAAATAGTTCAGTTGGGCGAGCGTTAGACTGAAGATCTAAAGGTCCCTGGTTCGATACCGGGTTTCGGCAAGCGTAACTGTCCTCGGTAGTATAGTGGTCAGTATCCCCGCCTGTCACGCGGGAGACCGGAGTTCGATTCCCCGCCGGGGAGTTTGTGATATATCAATAATCTTTTTATTTTCATTGGATAACACTAATAATTCTACATGTGCGCTTTCGATTGACTTTAGAAATCTTGACAAACCACATTCGCTGAGTAACACAATTCTTCCTTAGATGTATCTTCTCTCGTCCTTTTATGAACAAATAACATCTTGCTGATTCTTTCCAATTTCATTCTGGTAAAGCTGCTTTCCGATTTCTCCTAGGCGTGCCGAAATAGCTCAGTTGGGAGAGCGTTAGACTGAAGATCTAAAGGTCCCTGGTTCGATCCCGGGTGTTGGCAAGCGTTACTGTCCTCGGTAGTATAGTGGTCAGTATCCCCGCCTGTCACGCGGGAGACCGGGGTTCGATTCCCCGACGGGGAGTTTGCGATATTTCTTTAATATTTTTATTGGATAACACTAATAATTCTACATGTGCGCTTTCAATTGACTTTAGAAATCTTGACAAACCACATTCGCTGAGTAACACAATTCTTTATTAGATGTATCTTCTCTCGTCCTTTTATGAACAAATAACATCTTGCTGATTCTTTCCAATTTCATTCTGGTAAAGCTGCTTTCCGATTTCTCCTAGGGGTGCCGAAATAGCTCAGTTGGGAGAGCGTTAGACTGAAGATCTAGAGATCCCTGGTTCGATCCTATGTGTTGGCAAGCGTAACTGTCCTCGGTAGTATAGTGGTCAGTATCCCCGCCTGTCACGCGGGAGACCGGGGTTCGATTCCCCGACGGGGAGTTTGTGATATATCAATAACCTTTTTATTTTTATTGGATAACACTAATAATTCTACATGTGCGCTTTCGATTGACTTTAGAAATCTTGACAAACCACATTCGCTGAGTAACACAATTCTTTATTAGATGTATCTTCTCTCGACCTTTTATGAACAAATAACATCTTGCTGATTCTTTCCAATTTCATTCTGGTAAAGCTGCTTTCCGATTTCTCCTAGGGGTGCCGAAATAGCTCAGTTGGGAGAGCGTTAGACTGAAGATGTAAAGGTCCCTGGTTCGATCCCGGGTTTCGGCAAGCGTAACTGTCCTAGGTAGTATAGTGGTCAGTATCCCCGCCTGTCACGCGGGAGACCGGGGTTCGATTCCCCGACGGGGAGTTTGCGATATTTCTTTAATATTTTTATTGGATAACACTAATAATTCTACATGTGCGCTTTCGATTGACTTTAGAAATCTTGACAAACCACATTCGCTGAGTAACACAATTCTTTATTAGATGTATCTTCTCTCGTCCTTTTATGAACAAATAACATCTTGCTGATTCTTTCCAATTTCATTCTGGTAAAGCTGCTTTCCGATTTCTCCTAGGCGTGCCGAAATAGCTCAGTAGGGAGAGCGTTAGACTGAAGATCTAAAGGTCCCTGTTTCGATCCCGGGTTTCGGCAAGCGTAACTGTCCTCGGTAGTATAGTGGTCAGTATCCCCGCCTGTCACGCGGGAGACCGGGGTTCGATTCCTAGCCGGGGAGTTTGCGATATATCAATAATCTTTTTATTTTTATTGGATAACACTAATAATTCTACCTGTGCGCTTTCGATTGACTTTAGAAATCTTGACAAACCACATTCGCTGAGTAACACAATTCTTTATTAGATGTATCTTCTCTCGCCCTTTTATGAACAAATAACATCTTGCTGATTCTTTCCAATTTCATTCTGGTAAAGCTGCTTTCCGATTTCTCCTAGGCGTGCCGAAATAGCTCAGTTGGGAGAGCGTTAGACTGAAGATCTAGAGGTCCCTGGTTCGATCCTGGGTGTTGGCAAGCGTAACTGTCCTCGGTAGTATAGTGGTCAGTATCCCCGCCTGTTACGCGGGAGACCGGGGTTCGATTCCCCGCCGTCGAGTTTGCTATATTTCTTTAATCTTTTTATTTTTATTGGATAACACTAATAATTCAACATGTGCGCTTTCGATTGACTTTAGAAATCTTGACAAACCACATTCGCTGAGTAACACAATTCTTTATTAGATGTATCTTCTCTCGTCCTTTTATGAACAAATAACATCTTGCTGATTCTTTCCAATTTCATTCTGGTAAAGCTGCTTTCCGATTTCTCCTAGGAGTGCCGAAATAGCTCAGTTGGGAGAGCGTTAGACTGAAGATGTAAAGGTCCCTGGTTCGATCCCGGGTTTCGGCAAGCTTAACTGTCCTCGGTAGTATAGTGAACAGTATCCCCGCCTGTCACGCGGGAGACCGGGGTTCGATTCCCCGCCGGGGAGTTTGCAATATTTCTTTAATATTTTTATTGGATAACTCTAATAATTCTACATGTGCGCTTTCGATTGACTTTAGAAATCTTGACAAACCACATTCGCTGAGTAACACAATTCTTCCTTAGATGTATCTTCTCTCGTCCTTTTATGAACAAATAAAATCTTGCTGATTTTTTCCAATTTCATTCTGGTAAAGCTGCTTTCCGATTTCTCCTAGGCGTGCCGAAATAGTTCAGTTTGGCGAGCGTTAGACTGAAGATCTAAAGGTCCCTGGTTCGATACCGGGTTTCGGCAAGCGTAACTGTCCTCGGTAGTATAGTGGTCAGTATCCCCGCCTGTCACGCGGGAGACCGGAGTTCGATTCCCCGCCGGGGAATTTGCAATATTTCTTTAATATTTTTATTGGATAACTCTAATAATTCTACATGTGCGCTTTCGATTGACTTTAGAAATCTTGACAAACCACATTCGCTGAGTAACACAATTCTTCCTTAGATGTATCTTCTCTCGTCCTTTTATGAACAAATAAAATCTTGCTGATTTTTTCCAATTTCATTCTGGTAAAGCTGCTTTCCGATTTCTCCTAGGCGTGCCGAAATAGTTCAGTTTGGCGAGCGTTAGACTGAAGATCTAAAGGTCCCTGGTTCGATACCGGGTTTCGGCAAGCGTAACTGTCCTCGGTAGTATAGTGGTCAGTATCCCCGCCTGTCACGCGGGAGACCGGAGTTCGATTCCCCGCCGGGGAGTTTGTGATATATCAATAATCTTTTTATTTTTATTGGATAACACTAATAATTCTACATGTGCGCTTTCGATTGACTTTAGAAATCTTGACAAACCACATTCGCTGAGTAACACAATTCTTCCTTAGATGTATCTTCTCTCGTCCTTTTATGAACAAATAACATCTTGCTGATTCTTTCCAATTTCATTCTGGTAAAGCTGCTTTCCGATTTCTCCTAGGCGTGCCGAAATAGCTCAGTTGGGAGAGCGTTAGACTGAAGATCTAAAGGTCCCTGGTTCGATCCCGGGTGTTGGCAAGCGTTACTGTCCTCGGTAGTATAGTGGTCAGTATCCCCGCCTGTCACGCGGGAGACCGGGGTTCGATTCCCCGACGGGGAGTTTGCGATATTTCTTTAATATTTTTATTGGATAACACTAATAATTCTACATGTGCGCTTTCAATTGACTTTAGAAATCTTGACAAACCACATTCGCTGAGTAACACAATTCTTTATTAGATGTATCTTCTCTCGTCCTTTTATGAACAAATAACATCTTGCTGATTCTTTCCAATTTCATTCTGGTAAAGCTGCTTTCCGATTTCTCCTAGGGGTGCCGAAATAGCTCAGTTGGGAGAGCGTTAGACTGAAGATGTAAAGGTCCCTGGTTCGATCCCGGGTTTCGGCAAGCGTAACTGTCCTAGGTAGTATAGTGGTCAGTATCCCCGCCTGTCACGCGGGAGACCGGGGATCGATTCCCCGACGGGGAGTTTGCGATATTTCTTTAATATTTTTATTGGATAACACTAATAATTCTACATGTGCGCTTTCGATTGACTTTAGAAATCTTGACAAACCACATTCGCTGAGTAACACAATTCTTTATTAGATGTATCTTCTCTCGTCCTTTTATGAACAAATAACATCTTGCTGATTCTTTCCAATTTCATTATGGTAAAGCTGCTTTCCGATTTCTCCTAGGCGTGCCGAAATAGCTCAGTTGGGAGAGCGTTAGACTGAAGATCTAAAGGTCCCTGGTTCGATCCCGGGTTTCGGCAAGCGTAACTGTCCTCGGTAGAATAGTGGTCAGTATCCCCGCCTGTCACGCGGGAGACCGGGGTTCGATTCCCCGCCGGGGAGTTTGCGATATATCAATAATCTTTTTATTTTTATTGGATAACACTAATAATTCTATCTGTGCGCTTTCGATTGACTTTAGAAATCTTGACAAACCACATTCGCTGAGTAACACAATTCTTTATTAGATGTATCTTCTCTCGCCCTTTTATGAACAAATAACATCTTGCTGATTCTTTCCAATTTCATTCTGGTAAAGCTGCTTTCCGATTTCTCCTAGGCGTGCCGAAATAGCTCAGTTGGGAGAGCGTTAGACTGAAGATCTAGAGGTCCCTGGTTCGATCCTGGGTGTTGGCAAGCGTAACTGTCCTCGGTAGTATAGTGGTCAGTATCCCCGCCTGTCACGCGGGAGACCGGGGTTCGATTCCCCGACGGGGAGTTTGTGATATATCAATAATCTTTTTATTTTTATTGGATAACACTAATAATTCTACATGTGCGCTTTCGATTGACTTTAGAAATCTTGACAAACCACATTCGCTGAGTAACACAATTCTTTATTAGATGTATCTTCTCTCGTCCTTTTATGAACAAATAACATCTTGCTGATTCTTTCCAATTTCATTCTGGTAAAGCTGCTTTCCGATTTCTCCTAGGCGTGCCGAAATAGCTCAGTTGGGAGAGCGTTAGACTGAAGATCTAAAGGTCCCTGGTTCGATCCCGGGTTTCGGCAAGCGTAACTGTCCTCGGTAGTATAATGGTCAGTATCCCCGCCTGTCACGCGGGAGACCGGGGTTCGATTCCCCGCCGGGGAGTTTGCGATATATCAATAATCTTTTTATTTTTATTGGATAACACTAATAATTCTACCTGTGCGCTTTCGATTGACTTTAGAAATCTTGACAAACCACATTCGCTGAGTAACACAATTCTTCCTTAGATGTATCTTCTCTCGTCCTTTTATGAACAAATAACATCTTGCTGATTCTTTCCAATTTCATTCTGGTAAAGCTGCTTTCCGATTTCTCCTAGGCGTGCCGAAATAACTCAGTTGGGAGAGCGTTAGACTGAAGATCTAAAGGTCCCTGGTTCGATCCCGGGTGTTGGCAAGCGTTACTGTCCTCGGTAGTATAGTGGTCAGTATCCCCGCCTGTCACGCGGGAGACCGGGGTTCGATTCCCCGACGGGGAGTTTGCGATATTTCTTTAATATTTTTATTGGATAACACTAATAATTCTACATGTGCGCTTTCGATTGACTTTAGAAATCTTGACAAACCACATTCGCTGAGTAACACAATTCTTTATTAGATGTATCTTTTCTCGTCCTTTTATGAACAAATAACATCTTGCTGATTCTTTCCAATTTCATTCTGGTAAAGCTGCTTTCCGATTTCTCCTAGGGGTGCCGAAATAGCTCAGTTGGGAGAGCGTTAGACTGAAGATGTAAATGTCCCTGGTTCGATCCCGGGTTTCGGCAAGCGTAACTGTCCTAGGTAGTATAGTGGTCAGTATCCCCGCCTGTCACACGGGAGACCGGGGATCGATTCCCCGACGGGGAGTTTGCGATATTTCTTTAATATTTTTATTGGATAACACTAATAATTCTACATGTGCGCTTTCGATTGACTTTAGAAATCTTGACAAACCACATTCGCTGAGTAACACAATTCTTTATTAGATGTATCTTCTCTCGTCCTTTTATGAACAAATAACATCTTGCTGATTCTTTCCAATTTCATTCTGGTAAAGCTGCTTTCCGATTTCTCCTTGGCGTGCCGAAATAGCTCAGTTGGGAGAGCGTTAGACTGAAGATCTAAAGGTCCCTGGTTCGATCCCGGGTTTCGGCAAGCGTAACTGTCCTCGGTAGTATAGTGGTCAGTATCCCCGCCTGTCACGCGGGAGACCGGGGTTCGATTCCCCGCCGGGGAGTTTGCGATATATTAATATTCTTTTTATTTTTATTGGATAACACTAATAATTCTACCTGTGCGCTTTCGATTGACTTTAGAAATCTTGACAAACCACATTCGCTGAGTAACACAATTCTTTATTAGATGTATCTTCTTTCGCCCTTTTATGAACAAATAACATCTTGCTGATTCTTTCCAATTTCATTCTGGTAAAGCTGCTTTCCGATTTCTCCTAGGCGTGCCGAAATAGCTCAGTTGGGAGAGCGTTAGACTAAAGATCTAGAGGTCCCTGGTTCGATCCTGGGTGTTGGCAAGCGTAACTGTCCTCGGTAGTATAGTGGTCAGTATCCCCGCCTGTCACGCGGGAGACCGGGGTTCGATTCCCCGCCGGGGAGTTTGTGATATATCTATAATCTTTTTATTTTTATTGGATAACACTAATAATTCTACATGTGCGCTTTCGATTGACTTTAGAAATCTTGACAAACCACATTCGCTGAGTAACACAATTCTTTATTAGATGTATCTTCTCTCGTCCTTTTATGAACAAATAACATCTTGCTGATTCTTTCCAATTTCATTCTGGTAAAGCTGCTTTCTGATTTCTCCTAGGCGTGCCGAAATAGCTCAGTTGGGAGAGCGTTAGACTGAAGATGTAAAGGTCCCTGGTTCGATCCCGGGTTTTGGCAAGCTTAACTGTCCTCGGTAGTATAGTGGCCAGTATCCCCGCCTGTCACGCGGGAGACCGGGGTTCGATTCCCCGCCGGGGAGTTTGCGATATTTCTTTAATATTTTTATTGGATAACACTAATAATTCTACATGTGCGCTTTCGATTGACTTTAGAAATCTTGACAAACCACATTCGCTGAGTAACACAATTCTTCCTTAGATGTATCTTCTCTCGTCCTTTTATGAACAAATAAAATCTTGCTGATTTTTTCCAATTTCATTCTGGTAAAGCTGCTTTCCGATTTCTCCTAGGCGTGCCGAAATAGTTCAGTTGGGCGAGCGTTAGACTGAAGATCTAAAGGTCCCTGGTTCGATACCGGGTTTCGGCAAGCGTAACTGTCCTCGGAAGTATAGTGGTCAGTATCCCCGCCTGTCACGCGGGAGACCGGGGTTCGATTCCCCACCGGGGAATTTGCGATACTTCTTTAATATTTTTATTGGATAACACTAATAATTCTACCTGTGCGCTTTCGATTGACTTTAGAAATCTTGACAAACCACATTCGCTGAGTAACACAATTCTTTATTAGATGTATCTTCTCTCGCCCTTTTATGAACAAATAACATCTTGCTGATTCTTTCCAATTTCATTCTGGTAAAGCTGCTTTCCGATTTCTCCTAGGCGTGCCGAAATAGCTCAGTTGGGAGAGCGTTAGACTGACGATCTAGAGGTCCCTGGTTCGATCCTGGGTGTTGGCAAGCGTAACTGTCCTCGGTAGTATAGTGGTCAGTATCCCCGCCTGTCACGCGGGAGACCGGGGTTCGATTCCCCGCCGTCGAGTTTGCTATATTTCTTTAATCTTTTTATTTTTATTGGATAACACTAATAATTCTACATGTGCGCTTTCGATTGACTTTAGAAATCTTGACAAACCACATTCGCTGAGTAACACAATTCTTTATTAGATGTATCTTCTCTCGTCCTTTTATGAACAAATAACATCTTGCTGATTCTTTCCAATTTCATTCTGGTAAAGCTGCTTTCCGATTTCTCCTAGGAGTGCCGAAATAGCTCAGTTGGGAGAGCGTTAGACTGAAGATGTAAATGTCCCTGGTTCGATCCCGGGTTTCGGCAAGCTTAACTGTCCTCGGTAGTATAGTGAACAGTATCCCCGCCTGTCACGCGGGAGACCGGGGTTCGATTCCCCGCCGGGGAGTTTGCAATATTTCTTTAATATTTTTATTGGATAACTCTAATAATTCTACATGTGCGCTTTCGATTGACTTTAGAAATCTTGACAAACCACATTCGCTGAGTAACACAATTCTTCCTTAGATGTATCTTCTCTCGTCCTTTTATGAACAAATAAAATCTTGCTGATTTTTTCCAATTTCATTCTAGTAAAGCTGCTTTCCGATTTCTCCTAGGCGTGCCGAAATAGTTCAGTTTGGCGAGCGTTAGACTGAAGATCTAAAGGTCCCTGGTTCGATACCGGGTTTCGGCAAGCGTAACTGTCCTCGGTAGTATAGTGGTCAGTATCCCCGCCTGTCACGCGGGAGACCGGAGTTCGATTCCCCGCCGGGGAGTTTTTGATATATCAATAATCTTTTTATTTTTATTGGATAACACTAATAATTCTACATGTGCGCTTTCGATTGACTTTAGAAATCTTGACAAACCACATTCGCTGAGCAACACAATTCTTCCTTAGATGTATCTTGTCTCGTCCTTTTATGAACAAATAACATCTTGCTGATTCTTTCCAATTTCATTCTGGTAAAGCTGCTTTCCGATTTCTCCTAAGCGTGCCGAAATAGCTCAGTTGGGAGAGCGTTAGACTGAAGATCTAAAGGTCCCTGGTTCGATCCCGGGTGTTGGCAAGCGTTACTGTCCTCGGTAGTATAGTGGTCAGTATCCCCGCCTGTCACGCGGGAGACCGGGGTTCGATTCCCCGACGGGGAGTTTGCGATATTTCTTTAATATTTTTATTGGATAACACTAATAATTCTACATGTGCGCTTTCAATTGACTTTAGAAATCTTGACAAACCACATTCGCTGAGTAACACAATTCTTTATTAGATGTATCTTCTCTCGTCCTTTTATGAACAAATAACATCTTGCTGATTCTTTCCAATTTCATTCTGGTAAAGCTGCTTTCCGATTTCTCCTAGGGGTGCCGAAATAGCTCAGTTGGGAGAGCGTTAGACTGAAGATGTAAAGGTCCCTGGTTCGATCCCGGGTTTCGGCAAGCGTAACTGTCCTAGGTAGTATAGTGGTCAGTATCCCCGCCTGTCACGCGGGAGACCGGGGATCGATTCCCCGACGGGGAGTTTGCGATATTTCTTTAATATTTTTATTGGATAACACTAATAATTCTACATGTGCGCTTTCGATTGACTTTAGAAATCTTGACAAACCACATTCGCTGAGTAACACAATTCTTTATTAGATGTATCTTCTCTCGCCCTTTTATGAACAAATAACATCTTGCTGATTCTTTCCAATTTCATTCTGGTAAAGCTGCTTTCCGATTTCTCCTAGGCGTGCCGAAATAGCTCAGTTGGGAGAGCGTTAGACTGAAGATCTAGAGGTCCCTGGTTCGATCCTGGGTGTTGGCAAGCGTAACTGTCCTCGGTAGTATAGTGGTCAGTATCCCCGCCTGTCACGCGGGAGACCGGGGTTCGATTCCCCGCCGGCGAGTTTGTGATATATCAATAATCTTTTTATTTTTATTGGATAACACTAATAATTCTACATGTGCGCTTTCGATTGACTTTAGAAATCTTGACAAACCACATTCGCTGAGTAACACAATACTTTATTAGATGTATCTTCTCTCGTCCTTTTATGAACAAATAACATCTTGCTGATTCTTTCCAATTTCATTCTGGTAAAGCTGCTTTCCGATTTCTCCTAGGCGTGCCGAAATAGCTCAGTTGGGAGAGCGTTAGACTGAAGATCTAAAGGTCCCTGGTTCGATCCCGGGTTTCGGCAAGCGTAACTGTCCTCGGTATTATAGTGGTCAGTATCCCCGCCTGTCACGCGGGAGACCGGGGTTCGATTCCCCGCCGGGGAGTTTGCGATATATCAATAATCTTTTTATTTTTATTGGATAACACTAATAATTCTACCTGTGCGCTTTCGATTGACTTTAGAAATCTTGACAAACCACATTCGCTGAGTAACACAATTCTTCCTTAGATGTATCTTCTCTCGTCCTTTTATGAACAAATAACATCTTGCTGATTCTTTCCAATTTCATTCTGGTAAAGCTGCTTTCCGATTTCTCCTAGGCGTGCCGAAATAACTCAGTTGGGAGAGCGTTAGACTGAAGATCTAAAGGTCCCTGGTTCGATCCCGGGTGTTGGCAAGCGTTACTGTCCTCGGTAGTATAGTGGTCAGTATCCCCGCCTGTCACGCGGGAGACCGGGGTTCGATTTCCCGACGGGGAGTTTGCGATATTTCTTTAATATTTTTATTGGATAACACTAATAATTCTACATGTGCGCTTTCGATTGACTTTAGAAATCTTGACAAACCACATTCGCTGAGTAACACAATTCTTTATTAGATGTATCTTTTCTCGTCCTTTTATGAACAAATAACATCTTGCTGATTCTTTCCAATTTCATTCTGGTAAAGCTGCTTTCCGATTTCTCCTAGGGGTGCCGAAATAGCTCAGTTGGGAGAGCGTTAGACTGAAGATGTAAATGTCCCTGGTTCGATCCCGGGTTTCGGCAAGCGTAACTGTCCTAGGTAGTATAGTGGTCAGTATCCCCGCCTGTCACACGGGAGACCGGGGATCGATTCCCCGACGGGGAGTTTGCGATATTTCTTTAATATTTTTATTGGATAACACTAATAATTCTACATGTGCGCTTTCGATTGACTTTAGAAATCTTGACAAACCACATTCGCTGAGTAACACAATTCTTTATTAGATGTATCTTCTCTCGTCCTTTTATGAACAAATAACATCTTCCTGATTCTTTCCAATTTCATTCTGGTAAAGCTGCTTTCCGATTTCTCCTAGGCGTGCCGAAATAGCTAAGTTGGGAGAGCGTTAGACTGAAGATCTAAAGGTCCCTGGTTAGATCCCTGGTTCGATCCCGGGTTTCGGCAAGCGTAACTGTCCTCGGTAGTATAGTGGTCAGTATCCCCGCCTGTCACGCGGGAGACCGGGGTTCGATTCCCCGCCGGGGAGTTTGCTATATTTCTTTAATCTTTTTATTTTTATTGGATAACACTAATAATTCTACATGTGCGCTTTCGATTGACTTTAGAAATCTTGACAAACCACATTCGCTGAGTAACACAATTCTTCCTTAGATGTATCTTCTCTCGTCCTTTTATGAACAAATAACATCTTGCTGATTCTTTCCAGTTTCATTCTCATAAAGCTGCTTTCCGATTTCTCCTAGGCGTGCCGAAATAGCTTAGTTGGGAGAGCGTTAGACTGAAGATCTAACGGTCCCTATTTCGATCCCGGGTTTCGGCACGCGTAACTGTCCTCGGTAGTATAGTGGTCAGTATCCCCGCATGTCACGCGGGAGACCGGGGTTCGATTCCCCGCCGGGGAGTTTGCGATATAACATTTCTTTTTATTTTTATTAGATAACACTAATAATTCTACATGTGCGCTTTCGATTGACTTTAGAAATCTCGACAAACCACATTCGCTGAGTCACACAATTCTTCCTTAGATGTATCTTCTCTCGTCCTTTTATGAACAAATAACATCTTGCTGATTCTTTCCAATTTCATTCTGGTAAAGCTGCTTTCCGATTTCTCCTAGTCGTGCCGAAATAGCTGAGTTGGGAGAGCGTTAGACTGAAGTTTTAACGGTGCCTATTTCGATCCCGGGTTTCGGTAAGCGTAACTGTCCTCGGTAGTATAGTGGTCAGTATCCCCGCCTGTCACGCGGGAGACCGGGGTTCGATTCCCCGCCGGGGAGTTAGCTATATTTCTTTAATATTTTTATTGGATAACACTAATAATTCTACATGTGCGCTTTCGATTGACTTTAGAAATCTTGACAAACCACATTCGCTGAGTAACACAATTCTTTATTAGATGTATCTTCTCTCGTCCTTTTATGAACAAATAACATCTTCCTGATTCTTTCCAATTTCATTCTGGTAAAGCTGCTTTCCGATTTCTCCTAGGCGTGCCGAAATAGCTAAGTTGGGAGAGCGTTAGACTGAAGATCTAAAGGTCCCTGGTTAGATCCCTGGTTCGATCCCGGGTTTCGGCAAGCGTAACTGTCCTCGGTAGTATAGTGGTCAGTATCCCCGCCTGTCACGCGGGAGACCGGGGTTCGATTCCCCGCCGGGGAGTTTGCTATATTTCTTTAATCTTTTTATTTTTATTGGATAACACTAATAATTCTACATGTGCGCTTTCGATTGACTTTAGAAATCTTGACAAACCACATTCGCTGAGTAACACAATTCTTTATTAGATGTATCTTCTCTCGTCCTTTTATGAACAAATAACATCTTGCTGATTCTTTCCAATTTCATTCTGGTAAAGCTGCTTTCCGATTTCTCCTAGGAGTGCCGAAATAGCTCAGTTGGGAGAGAGTTAGACTGAAGATGTAAAGGTCCCTGGTTCGAACCCGGGTTTCGGCAAGCGTAACTGTCCTTGGTAGTATTGTGGTCAGTATCCCCGCCTGTCACGCGGGAGACCGGGGTTCGATTCCCCGCCGGGAAGTTTAAGATATAACATTAATATTTTTATTGGATAACACTAATAATTCTACATGTGCGCTTTCGATTGACTTTAGAAATCTCGACAAACCACATTCGCTGAGTAACACAATTCTTCCTTAGATGTATCTTCTCTCGTCCTTTTATGAACAAATAACATCTTGCTGATTCTTTCCAATTTCATTCTGGTAAAGCTGCTTTCCGATTTCTCCTAGGCGTGCCGAAATAGCTCAGTTGGGAGAGCGTTAGACTGAAGATATAAAGGTCCCTGGTTCGATCCCGGGTTTCGGCAAGCGTAACTGTCCTCGGTAGTATAGTGGTCAGTATCCCCGCCTGTCACGCGGGAGACCGGGGTTCGATTCCCCGCCGATGAGTTTGCTATATTTCTTTAATCTTTTTATTTTTATTGGATAACACTAATAATTCTACATGTGCGCTTTCGATTGACTTTAGAAATCTTGACAAACCACATTCGCTGAGTAACACAATTCTTTATTAGATGTATCTTCTCTCGTCCTTTTATGAACAAATAACATCTTGCTGATTCTTTCCAATTTCATTCTGGTAAAGCTGCTTTCCGATTTCGCCTAGGCGTGCCAAAATAGCTCAGTTGGGAGAGCGTTAGACTGAAGATCTAAAGGTCCCTGGTTCGATCCCGGGTTTCGGCAAGCGTAACTGTCCTCGGTAGTATAGTGGTCAGTATCCCCGCCTGTCACGCGGGAGACCGGGGTTCGATTCCCCGCCGGGGAGTTTGCGATATAACATTAATCTTTTTATTTTTATTTTTATTGGATAAAACTAATAATTCTACATGTGCTCTTTCGATTTACTTTAGAAATCTTGACAAATCACATTCGCTGAGTAACACAATTCTTCCTTAGATGTATCTTCTCTCGTCCTTTTATGAACAAATAACATCTTGCTGATTCTTTCCAATTTCATTCTGGTAAAGCTGCTTTCCGATTTCTCCTTGGCGTGCCGAAATAAATCAGTTGGGAGAGCGTTAGACTGAATATCTAAAGGTCCCTGGTTCGATCCCGGGTTTCGGCAAGCGTAACTGTCCTCGGTAGTATAGTGGTCAGTATCCTCGACTGTCACGCGGGAGACCGGGGTTCGATTCCCCGCCGGGGAGTTTGCTATATTTCTTTAATCTTTTTATTTTTATTGGATAACACTAATAATTCTACATGTGCGCTTTCGATTGACTTTAGAAATCTCGACAAACCACATTCGCTGAGTAACACAATTCTTCCTTAGATGTATCTTCTCTCGTCCTTTTATGAACAAATAACATCTTGCTGATTCTTTACAATTTCATTCTCATAAAGCTGCTTTCCGATTTCTCCTAGGCGTGCCGAAATAGCTCAGTTGGGAGAGCGTTAGACTGAAGATCTAACGGTCCCTATTTCGATCCCGGGTTTCGGCAAGCGTAACTGTCTTTGGTAGTATTGTGGTCAGTATCCCCGCCTGTCACGCGGGAGACCGGGGTTCGATTCCCCGCCGGGGAGTTTGCTATATTTCTTTAATATTTTTATTGGATAACACTAATAATTCTACATGTGCGCTTTCGATTGACTTTAGAAATCTTGACAAACCACATTCGCTGAGTAACACAATTCTTTATTAGATGTATCTTCTCTCGTCCTTTTATGAACAAATAACATCTTGCTGATTCTTTCCAATTTCATTCTGGTAAAGCTGCTTTCCGATTTCTCCTAGGCGTGCCGAAATAGCTAAGTTGGGAGAGCGTTAGACTGTAGATCTAAAGGTCCCTGGTTCGATCCCGGATTTCGGCAAGCGTAACTGTCCTCGGTAGTATAGTGGTCAGTATCCCCGCCTGTCACGCGGGAGACCGGGGTTCGATTCCCCGCCGGGGAGTTTGCTATATTTCTTTAATCTTTTTATTTTTATTGGATAACACTAATAATTCTACATGTGCGCTTTCGATTGACTTTAGAAATCTTGACAAACCACATTCGCTAAGTAACACAATTCTTTATTAGATGTATCTTCTCTCGTCCTTTTATGAACAAATAACATCTTGCTGATTCTTTCCAATTTCATTCTGGTAAAGCTGCTTTCCGATTTCTCCTAGGCGTGCCGAAATAGCTCAGTTGGGAGAGCGTTAGACTGAAGATGTAAAGGTCCCTGGTTCGAACCCGGGTTTCGGCAAGCGTAACTGTCCTTGGTAGTATTGTGGTCAGTATCCCCGCCTGTCACGCGGGAGACCGGGGTTCGATTAACCGCCGGGGAGTTTGCGATATAACATTAATCTTTTTATTTTTATTTTTATTGGATAACACTAATAATTCTACATGTGCTCTTTCGATTTACTTTAGAAATCTTGACAAATCACATTCGCTGAGTAACACAATTCTTCCTTAGATGTATCTTCTCTCGTCCTTTTATGAACAAATAACATCTTGCTGATTCTTTCCAATTTCATTCTGGTAAAACTGCTTTCCGATTTCTCCTAGGCGTGCCGAAATAGCTCAGTTGGGAGAGCGTTAGACTGAAGATGTAAAGGTCCCTGGTTCGAACCCGGGTTTCGGCAAGCGTAACTGTCCTTGGTAGTATTGTGGTCAGTATCCCCGCCTGTCACGCGGGAGACCGGGGTTCGATTCCCCGCCGGGAAGTTTAAGATATAACATTAATATTTTTATTGGATAACACTAATAATTTTACATGTGCGCTTTCGATTGACTTTATAAATCTCGACAAACCACATTCGCTGAGTAACACAATTCTTCCTTAGATGTATCTTCTCTCGTCCTTTTATGAACAAATAACATCTTGCTGATTCTTTCCAATTTCATTCTGGTAAAGCTGCTTTCCGATTTCTCGTAGGCGTGCCGAAATAGCTCAGTTGGGAGAGCGTTAGACTGAAGATCTAAAAGTCCCTGGTTCGATCCCGGGTTTCGGCAACCGTAACTGTCCTCGGTAGTATAGTGGTCAGTATCCCCACCTGTCACGCGGGAGACCGGGGTTCGATTCCCCGCCGGGAATTTTGCGATATAACATTAATATTTTTATTGGATAACACTAATAATTCTACATGTGCGCTTTCGATTGACTTTAGAAATCTCGACAAACCACATTCGCTGAGTAACACAATTCTTCCTTAGATGTATCTTCTCTCGTCCTTTTTTGAACAAATAACATCTTGCTGATTCTTTCCAATTTCATTCTGGTAAAGCTGCTTTCCGATTTCTCCTAGGCGTGCCGAAATAGCTAAGTTGGGAGAGCGTTAGACTGAAGATCTAAAGGTCCCTGGTTCGATCCCTGGTTCGATCTCGGGTTTCGGCAAGCGTAACTGTCCTCGGTAGTATAGTGGTCAGTATCCCCGCCTGTCACGCGGGAGACCGGGGTTCGATTCCCCGCCGGGGAGTTTGCTATATTTCTTTAATCTTTTTATTTTTATTGGATAACACTAATAATTCTACATGTGCGCTTTCGATTGACTTTAGAAATCTTGACAAACCACATTCGCTGAGTAACACAATTCTTTATTAAATGTATCTTCTCTCGTCCTTTTATGAACAAATAACATCTTGCTGATTCTTTCCAATTTCATTCTGGTAAAGCTGCTTTCCGATTTCTCCTAGGCGTGCCGAAATAGCTCAGTTGGGAGAGCGTTAGACTGAAGATGTAAAGGTCCCTGGTTCGAACCCGGGTTTCGGCAAGCGTAACTGTTCTTGGTAGTATTGTGGTCAAAATCCCCGCCTGTCACGCGGGAGACCGGGGTTCGATTCCCCGCCGGGAAGTTTAAGATATAACATTAATATTTTTATTGGATAACACTAATAATTCTACATGTGCGCTTTCGATTGACTTTATAAATCTCGACAAACCACATTCGCTGAGTAACACAATTCTTCCTTAGATGTATCTTCTCTCGTCCTTTTATGAACAAATAACATCTTGCTGATTCTTTCCAATTTCATTCTGGTAAAGCTGCTTTCCGATTTCTCCTAGGCGTGCCGAAATAGCTCAGTTGGGAGAGCGTTAGACTGAAGATATAAAGGTCCCTGGTTCGATCCCGGGTTTCGGCAAGCTTAACTGTCCTCGGTAGTATAGTGGTCAGTATCCCCGCCTGTCACGCGGGAGACCGGGGTTCGATTCCCCGCTGGGGAGTTTGCTATATTTCTTTAATCTTTTTATTTTTATTGGATAACACTAATAATTCTACATGTGCGCTTTCGATTGACTTTAGAAATCTTGACAAACCACATTCGCTGAGTAACACAATTCTTTATTAGATGTATCTTCTCTCGTCCTTTTATGAACAAATAACATCTTGCTGATTCTTTCCAATTTCATTCTGGTAAAGCTGCTTTCCGATTTCGCCTAGGCGTGCCAAAATAGCTCAGTTGGGAGAGCGTTAGACTGAAGATCTAAAGTTCCCTGGTTCGATCCCGGGTTTCTTCAAGCGTAACTGTCCTCGGTAGTATAGTGGTCAGTATCCCCGCCTGTCACGCGGGAGACCGGGGTTCGATTCCTAGCCGGGGAGTTTGCAATATAACATTAATCTTTTTATTTTTATTTTTATTGGATAACACTAATAATTCTACATGTGCTCTTTCGATTTACTTTAGAAATCTTGACAAATCACATTCGTTGAGTAACACAATTCTTCCTTAGATGTATCTTCTCTCGTCCTTTTATGAACAAATAACATCTTGCTGATTCTTTCCAGTTTCATTCTCATAAAGCTGCTTTCCGATTTCTCCTAGGCGTGCCGAAATAGCTTAGTTGGGAGAGCGTTAGACTGAAGATCTAACGGTCCCTATTTCGATCCCGGGTTTCGGCACGCGTAACTGTCCTCGGTAGTATAGTGGTCAGTATCCCCGCATGTCACGCGGGAGACCGGGGTTCGATTCCCCGCCGGGG
This sequence comes from Argiope bruennichi, assembly GCF_947563725.1. Taxonomy (NCBI): domain Eukaryota; kingdom Metazoa; phylum Arthropoda; class Arachnida; order Araneae; family Araneidae; genus Argiope; species Argiope bruennichi. Next base: position 10,947,188 of record NC_079157.1, on the reverse strand, counting down.
AGTTTGCGATATAACATTTCTTTTTATTTTTATTAGATAACACTAATAATTCTACATGTGCGCTTTCGATTGACTTTAGAAATCTCGACAAACCACATTCGCTGAGTAACACAATTCTTCCTTAGATGTATCTTCTCTCGTCCTTTTATGAACAAATAACATCTTGCTGATTCTTTCCAATTTCATTCTGGTAAAGCTGCTTTCCGATTTCTCCTAGTCGTGCCGAAATAGCTGAGTTGGGAGAGCGTTAGACTGAAGATTTAACGGTGCCTATTTCGATCCCGGGTTTCGGTAAGCGTAACTGTCCTCGGTAGTATAGTGGTCAGTATCCCCGCCTGTCACGCGGGAGACCGGGGTTCGATTCCCCGCCGGGGAGTTAGCTATATTTCTTTAATATTTTTATTGGATAACACTAATAATTCTACATGTGCGCTTTCGATTGACTTTAGAAATCTTGACAAACCACATTCGCTGAGTAACACAATTCTTTATTAGATGTATCTTCTCTCGTCCTTTTATGAACAAATAACATCTTCCTGATTCTTTCCAATTTCATTCTGGTAAAGCTGCTTTCCGATTTCTCCTAGGCGTGCCGAAATAGCTAAGTTGGGAGAGCGTTAGACTGAAGATCTAAAGGTCCCTGGTTAGATCCCTGGTTCGATCCCGGGTTTCGGCAAGCGTAACTGTCCTCGGTAGTATAGTGGTCAGTATCCCCGCCTGTCACGCGGGAGACCGGGGTTCGATTCCCCGCCGGGGAGTTTGCTATATTTCTTTAATCTTTTTATTTTTATTGGATAACACTAATAATTCTACATGTGCGCTTTCGATTGACTTTAGAAATCTTGACAAACCACATTCGCTGAGTAACACAATTCTTCCTTAGATGTATCTTCTCTCGTCCTTTTATGAACAAATAACATCTTGCTGATTCTTTCCAGTTTCATTCTCATAAAGCTGCTTTCCGATTTCTCCTAGGCGTGCCGAAATAGCTTAGTTGGGAGAGCGTTAGACTGAAGATCTAACGGTCCCTATTTCGATCCCGGGTTTCGGCACGCGTAACTGTCCTCGGTAGTATAGTGGTCAGTATCCCCGCATGTCACGCGGGAGACCGGGGTTCGATTCCCCGCCGGGGAGTTTGCGATATAACATTTCTTTTTATTTTTATTAGATAACACTAATAATTCTACATGTGCGCTTTCGATTGACTTTAGAAATCTCGACAAACCACATTCGCTGAGTCACACAATTCTTCCTTAGATGTATCTTCTCTCGTCCTTTTATGAACAAATAACATCTTGCTGATTCTTTCCAATTTCATTCTGGTAAAGCTGCTTTCCGATTTCTCCTAGTCGTGCCGAAATAGCTGAGTTGGGAGAGCGTTAGACTGAAGATTTAACGGTGCCTATTTCGATCCCGGGTTTCGGTAAGCGTAACTGTCCTCGGTAGTATAGTGGTCAGTATCCCCGCCTGTCACGCGGGAGACCGGGGTTCGATTCCCCGCCGGGGAGTTAGCTATATTTCTTTAATATTTTTATTGGATAACACTAATAATTCTACATGTGCGCTTTCGATTGACTTTAGAAATCTTGACAAACCACATTCGCTGAGTAACACAATTCTTTATTAGATGTATCTTCTCTCGTCCTTTTATGAACAAATAACATCTTCCTGATTCTTTCCAATTTCATTCTGGTAAAGCTGCTTTCCGATTTCTCCTAGGCGTACCGAAATAGCTAAGTTGGGAGAGCGTTAGACTGAAGATCTAAAGGTCCCTGGTTAGATCCCTGGTTCGATCCCGGGTTTCGGCAAGCGTAACTGTCCTCGGTAGTATAGTGGTCAGTATCCCCGCCTGTCACGCGGGAGACCGGGGTTCGATTCCCCGCCGGGGAGTTTGCTATATTTCTTTAATCTTTTTATTTTTATTGGATAACACTAATAATTCTACATGTGCGCTTTCGATTGACTTTAGAAATCTTGACAAACCACATTCGCTGAGTAACACAATTCTTTATTAGATGTATCTTCTCTCGTCCTTTTATGAACAAATAACATCTTGCTGATTCTTTCCAATTTCATTCTGGTAAAGCTGCTTTCCGATTTCTCCTAGGAGTGCCGAAATAGCTCAGTTGGGAGAGAGTTAGACTGAAGATGTAAAGGTCCCTGGTTCGAACCCGGGTTTCGGCAAGCGTAACTGTCCTTGGTAGTATTGTGGTCAGTATCCCCGCCTGTCACGCGGGAGACCGGGGTTCGATTCCCCGCCGGGAAGTTTAAGATATAACATTAATATTTTTATTGGATAACACTAATAATTCTACATGTGCGCTTTCGATTGACTCTAGAAATCTCGACAAACCACATTCGCTGAGTAACACAATTCTTCCTTAGATGTATCTTCTCTCGTCCTTTTATGAACAAATAACATCTTGCTGATTCTTTCCAATTTCATTCTGGTAAAGCTGCTTTCCGATTTCTCCTAGGCGTGCCGAAATAGCTCAGTTGGGAGAGCGTTAGACTGAAGATATAAAGGTCCCTGGTTCGATCCCGGGTTTCGGCAAGCGTAACTGTCCTCGGTAGTATAGTGGTCAGTATCCCCGCCTGTCACGCGGGAGACCGGGGTTCGATTCCCCGCCGATGAGTTTGCTATATTTCTTTAATCTTTTTATTTTTATTGGATAACACTAATAATTCTACATGTGCGCTTTCGATTGACTTTAGAAATCTTGACAAACCACATTCGCTGAGTAACACAATTCTTTATTAGATGTATCTTCTCTCGTCCTTTTATGAACAAATAACATCTTGCTGATTCTTTCCAATTTCATTCTGGTAAAGCTGCTTTCCGATTTCGCCTAGGCGTGCCAAAATAGCTCAGTTGGGAGAGCGTTAGACTGAAGATCTAAAGGTCCCTGGTTCGATCCCGGGTTTCGGCAAGCGTAACTGTCCTCGGTAGTATAGTGGTCAGTATCCCCGCCTGTCACGCGGGAGACCGGGGTTCGATTCCCCGCCGGGGAGTTTGCGATATAACATTAATCTTTTTATTTTTATTTTTATTGGATAAAACTAATAATTCTACATGTGCTCTTTCGATTTACTTTAGAAATCTTGACAAATCACATTCGCTGAGTAACACAATTCTTCCTTAGATGTATCTTCTCTCGTCCTTTTATGAACAAATAACATCTTGCTGATTCTTTCCAATTTCATTCTGGTAAAGCTGCTTTCCGATTTCTCCTTGGCGTGCCGAAATAAATCAGTTGGGAGAGCGTTAGACTGAATATCTAAAGGTCCCTGGTTCGATCCCGGGTTTCGGCAAGCGTAACTGTCCTCGGTAGTATAGTGGTCAGTATCCTCGACTGTCACGCGGGAGACCGGGGTTCGATTCCCCGCCGGGGAGTTTGCTATATTTCTTTAATCTTTTTATTTTTATTGGATAACACTAATAATTCTACATGTGCGCTTTCGATTGACTTTAGAAATCTCGACAAACCACATTCGCTGAGTAACACAATTCTTCCTTAGATGTATCTTCTCTCGTCCTTTTATGAACAAATAACATCTTGCTGATTCTTTACAATTTCATTCTCATAAAGCTGCTTTCCGATTTCTCCTAGGCGTGCCGAAATAGCTCAGTTGGGAGAGCGTTAGACTGAAGATCTAACGGTCCCTATTTCGATCCCGGGTTTCGGCAAGCGTAACTGTCTTTGGTAGTATTGTGGTCAGTATCCCCGCCTGTCACGCGGGAGACCGGGGTTCGATTCCCTGCCGGGGAGTATGCGATATAACATTAATCTTTTTATTTTTATTAGATAACACTGATAATTCTACATGTGCGCTTTCGATTGACTTTAGAAATCTCGACAAACCACATTCGCTGAGTAACACAATTCTTCCTTAGATGTATCTTCTCTCGTCCTTTTATGAACAAATAACATCTTGCTGATTCTTTCCAATTTCATTCTGGTAAAGCTGCTTTCCGATTTCTCCTAAGCGTGCCGAAATAGCTGAGTTGGGAGAGCGTTAGACTGAAGATTTAACGGTGCCTATTTCGATCCCGGGTTTCGGTAAGCGTAACTGTACTCGGTAGTATAGTGGTCAGTATCCCCGCCTGTCACGCGGGAGACCGGGGTTCGATTCCCCGCCGGGGAGTTTGCTATATTTCTTTAATATTTTTATTGGATAACACTAATAATTCTACATGTGCGCTTTCGATTGACTTTAGAAATCTTGACAAACCACATTCGCTGAGTAACACAATTCTTTATTAGATGTATCTTCTCTCGTCCTTTTATGAACAAATAACATCTTGCTGATTCTTTCCAATTTCATTCTGGTAAAGCTGCTTTCCGATTTCTCCTAGGCGTGCCGAAATAGCTAAGTTGGGAGAGCGTTAGACTGTAGATCTAAAGGTCCCTGGTTCGATCCCGGATTTCGGCAAGCGTAACTGTCCTCGGTAGTATAGTGGTCAGTATCCCCGCCTGTCACGCGGGAGACCGGGGTTCGATTCCCCGCCGGGGAGTTTGCTATATTTCTTTAATCTTTTTATTTTTATTGGATAACACTAATAATTCTACATGTGCGCTTTCGATTGACTTTAGAAATCTTGACAAACCACATTCGCTAAGTAACACAATTCTTTATTAGATGTATCTTCTCTCGTCCTTTTATGAACAAATAACATCTTGCTGATTCTTTCCAATTTCATTCTGGTAAAGCTGCTTTCCGATTTCTCCTAGGCGTGCCGAAATAGCTCAGTTGGGAGAGCGTTAGACTGAAGATGTAAAGGTCCCTGGTTCGAACCCGGGTTTCGGCAAGCGTAACTGTCCTTGGTAGTATTGTGGTCAGTATCCCCGCCTGTCACGCGGGAGACCGGGGTTCGATTAACCGCCGGGGAGTTTGCGATATAACATTAATCTTTTTATTTTTATTTTTATTGGATAACACTAATAATTCTACATGTGCTCTTTCGATTTACTTTAGAAATCTTGACAAATCACATTCGCTGAGTAACACAATTCTTCCTTAGATGTATCTTCTCTCGTCCTTTTATGAACAAATAACATCTTGCTGATTCTTTCCAATTTCATTCTGGTAAAACTGCTTTCCGATTTCTCCTAGGCGTGCCGAAATAGCTCAGTTGGGAGAGCGTTAGACTGAAGATGTAAAGGTCCCTGGTTCGAACCCGGGTTTCGGCAAGCGTAACTGTCCTTGGTAGTATTGTGGTCAGTATCCCCGCCTGTCACGCGGGAGACCGGGGTTCGATTCCCCGCCGGGAAGTTTAAGATATAACATTAATATTTTTATTGGATAACACTAATAATTTTACATGTGCGCTTTCGATTGACTTTATAAATCTCGACAAACCACATTCGCTGAGTAACACAATTCTTCCTTAGATGTATCTTCTCTCGTCCTTTTATGAACAAATAACATCTTGCTGATTCTTTCCAATTTCATTCTGGTAAAGCTGCTTTCCGATTTCTCGTAGGCGTGCCGAAATAGCTCAGTTGGGAGAGCGTTAGACTGAAGATCTAAAAGTCCCTGGTTCGATCCCGGGTTTCGGCAACCGTAACTGTCCTCGGTAGTATAGTGGTCAGTATCCCCACCTGTCACGCGGGAGACCGGGGTTCGATTCCCCGCCGGGAATTTTGCGATATAACATTAATATTTTTATTGGATAACACTAATAATTCTACATGTGCGCTTTCGATTGACTTTAGAAATCTCGACAAACCACATTCGCTGAGTAACACAATTCTTCCTTAGATGTATCTTCTCTCGTCCTTTTATGAACAAATAACATCTTGCTGATTCTTTCCAATTTCATTCTGGTAAAGCTGCTTTCCGATTTCTCCTAGGCGTGCCGAAATAGCTAAGTTGGGAGAGCGTTAGACTGAAGATCTAAAGGTCCCTGGTTCGATCCCTGGTTCGATCTCGGGTTTCGGCAAGCGTAACTGTCCTCGGTAGTATAGTGGTCAGTATCCCCGCCTGTCACGCGGGAGACCGGGGTTCGATTCCCCGCCGGGGATTTTGCTATATTTCTTTAATCTTTTTATTTTTATTGGATAACACTAATAATTCTACATGTGCGCTTTCGATTGACTTTAGAAATCTTGACAAACCACATTCGCTGAGTAACACAATTCTTTATTAAATGTATCTTCTCTCGTCCTTTTATGAACAAATAACATCTTGCTGATTCTTTCCAATTTCATTCTGGTAAAGCTGCTTTCCGATTTCTCCTAGGCGTGCCGAAATAGCTCAGTTGGGAGAGCGTTAGACTGAAGATGTAAAGGTCCCTGGTTCGAACCCGGGTTTCGGCAAGCGTAACTGTTCTTGGTAGTATTGTGGTCAAAATCCCCGCCTGTCACGCGGGAGACCGGGGTTCGATTCCCCGCCGGGAAGTTTAAGATATAACATTAATATTTTTATTGGATAACACTAATAATTCTACATGTGCGCTTTCGATTGACTTTATAAATCTCGACAAACCACATTCGCTGAGTAACACAATTCTTCCTTAGATGTATCTTCTCTCGTCCTTTTATGAACAAATAACATCTTGCTGATTCTTTCCAATTTCATTCTGGTAAAGCTGCTTTCCGATTTCTCCTAGGCGTGCCGAAATAGCTCAGTTGGGAGAGCGTTAGACTGAAGATATAAAGGTCCCTGGTTCGATCCCGGGTTTCGGCAAGCTTAACTGTCCTCGGTAGTATAGTGGTCAGTATCCCCGCCTGTCACGCGGGAGACCGGGGTTCGATTCCCCGCTGGGGAGTTTGCTATATTTCTTTAATCTTTTTATTTTTATTGGATAACACTAATAATTCTACATGTGCGCTTTCGATTGACTTTAGAAATCTTGACAAACCACATTCGCTGAGTAACACAATTCTTTATTAGATGTATCTTCTCTCGTCCTTTTATGAACAAATAACATCTTGCTGATTCTTTCCAATTTCATTCTGGTAAAGCTGCTTTCCGATTTCGCCTAGGCGTGCCAAAATAGCTCAGTTGGGAGAGCGTTAGACTGAAGATCTAAAGTTCCCTGGTTCGATCCCGGGTTTCTTCAAGCGTAACTGTCCTCGGTAGTATAGTGGTCAGTATCCCCGCCTGTCACGCGGTAGACCGGGGTTCGATTCCCCGCCGGGGAGTTTGCGATATAACATTAATCTTTTTATTTTTATTAGATAACACTAATAATTCTACATGTGCTCTTTCGATTTACTTTAGAAATCTGGACAAATCACATTCGCTGAGTAACACAATTCTTCCTTAGATGTATCTTCTCTCGTACTTTTATGAACAAATAACATCTCGCTGATTCTTTCCAGTTTCATTCTCATAAAGCTGCTTTCCGATTTCTCCCAGGCGTGCCGAAATAGCTCAGTTGGGAGGGCGTTAGACTGAAGATCTAAAGGTCCCTGGTTCGATCCCGGGTTTCGCCAAGCGTAGCTGTCCTCGGTAGTATAGTGGTCAGTATCCCCGCCTGTCACGCGGGAGACCGGGGTTCGATTCCCCGCCGGCGAGTTTGCTATATTTCTTTAATCTTTTTATTTTTATTGGATAACACTAATAATTCTACATGTGCGCTTTCGATTGACTTTAGAAATCTTGACAAACCACATTCGCTGAGTAACACAATTCTTTATTAGATGTATCTTCTCTCGTCCTTTTATGAACAAATAACATCTTGCTGATTCTTTCCAATTTCATTCTGGTAAAGCTGCTTTCCGATTTCTCCTTGGCGTGCCGAAATAAATCAGTTGGGAGAGCGTTAGACTGAATATCTAAAGGTCCCTGGTTCGATCCCGGGTTTCGGCAAGCGTAACTGTCCTCGGTAGTATAGTGGTCAGTATCCTCGACTGTCACGCGGGAGACCGGGGTTCGATTCCCCGCCGGGGAGTTTGCTATATTTCTTTAATCTTTTTATTTTTATTTTTATTGGATAACACTAATAATTCTACATGTGCGCTTTCGATTGACTTTAGAAATCTTGACAAACCACATTCGCTGAGAAAGACAATTCTTTATTACATGTATCTTCTTTCGTCCTTTTATGAACAAATAACATCTTGCTGATTCTTTCCAGTTTCATTCTCATAGAGCTGCTTTCCGATTTCTCCTAGGCGTGCCGAAATAGCTCGGTTGGGAGAGCGTTAGACTGAAGATCTAAAGGTCCCTGGTTCGATCCCGGGTTTCGGCACGCGTAACTGTCCTCGGTAGTATAGTGGTCAGTATCCCCGCCTGTCACGCGGGAGACCGGGGTTCGATTCCCCGACGGGGAGTTTGCGATATAACATAAATCTTTTTATTTTTATTTTTATTGGATAACACTAATAATTCTACATGTGCTCTTTCGATTTACTTTAGAAATCTTGACAAATCACATTCGCTGAGTAACACAATTCTTCCTTAGATGTATCTTCTCTCGTCCTTTTATGAACAAATAACATCTTGCTGATTCTTTCCAGTTTCATTCTCATAAAGCTGCTTTCCGATTTCTCCTAGGCGTGCCGAAATAGCTCAGTTGGGAGAGCGTTAGACTGAAGATCTAACTGTCCCTATTTCGCTCCCGGGTTTCGGCAAGCGTAACTGTCCTCGGTAGTATAGTGGTCAGTATCCCCGCCTGTCACGCGGGAGACCGGGGTTCGATTCCTAGCCGGGGAGTTTGCGATATAACATTAATCTTTTTATTTTTATTAGATAACACTAATAATTCTACATGTGCTCTTTCGATTTACTTTAGAAATCTGGACAAATCACATTCGCTGAGTAACACAATTCTTACTTAGATGTATCTTCTCTCGTCCTTTTATGAACAAATAACATCTTGCTGATTCTTTCCAGTTTCATTCTCATAGAGCTGCTTTCCGATTTCTCCTAGGCGTGCCGAAATAGCTCAGTTGGGAGAGCGTTAGACTGAAGATCTAACGGTCCCTATTTCGATCCCGGGTTTCGGCAAGCTTAACTGTCCTCGGTAGTATAGTGGTCAGTATCCCCGCCTGTCACGCGGGAGACCGGGGTTCGATTCCTAGCCGGGGAGTTTGCGATATAACATTAATCTTTTTATTTTTATTTTTATTGGATAACACTAATAATTCTACATGTGCTCTTTCGATTTACTTTAGAAATCTTGACAAACCACATTCGCTGAGTAACACAATTCTTTATTAGATGTATCTTCTCTCGTCCTTTTATGAACAAATAACATCTTGCTGATTCTTTCCAATTTCATTCTGGTAAAGCTGCTTTCCGATTTCTCCTAGGCGTGCCGAAATAGCTCAGTTGGGAGAGAGTTAGACTGAAGATGTAAAGGTCCCTGGTTCGAACCCGGGTTTCGGCAAGCGTAACTGTCCTTGGTAGTATTGTGGTCAGTATCCCCGCCTGTCACGCGGGAGACCGGGGTTCGATTCCCCGCCGGGAAGTTTAAGATATAACATTAATATTTTCATTGGATAACACTAATAATTCTACATGTGCGCTTTCGATTGACTTTAGAAATCTCGACAAACCACATTCGCTGAGTAACACAATTCTTCCTTAGATGTATCTTCTCTCGTCCTTTTATGAACAAATAACATCTTGCTGATTCTTTCCAATTTCATTCTGGTAATGCTGCTTTCCGATTTCTCCTAGGCGTGCCGAAATAGCTCAGTTGGGAGAGCGTTAGACTGAAGATATAAAGGTCCCTGGTTCGATCCCGGGTTTCGGCAAGCGTAACTGTCCTCGGTAGTATAGTGGTCAGTATCCCCGCCTGTCACGCGGGAGACCGGGGTTCGATTCCCCGCCGATGAGTTTGCTATATTTCTTTAATCTTTTTATTTTTATTGGATAACACTAATAATTCTACATGTGCGCTTTCGATTGACTTTAGAAATCTTGACAAACCACATTCGCTGAGTAACACAATTCTTTATTAGATGTATCTTCTCTCGTCCTTTTATGAACAAATAACATCTTGCTGATTCTTTCCAATTTCATTCTGGTAAAGCTGCTTTCCGATTTCGCCTAGGCGTGCCAAAATAGCTCAGTTGGGAGAGCGTTAGACTGAAGATCTAAAGGTCCCTGGTTCGATCCCGGGTTTCGGCAAGCGTAACTGTCCTCGGTAGTATAGTGGTCAGTATCCCCGCCTGTCACGCGGGAGACCGGGGTTCGATTCCCCGCCGGGGAGTTTGCGATATAACATTAATCTTTTTATTTTTATTTTTATTGGATAAAACTAATAATTCTACATGTGCTCTTTCGATTTACTTTAGAAATCTTGACAAATCACATTCGCTGAGTAACACAATTCTTCCTTAGATGTATCTTCTCTCGTCCTTTTATGAACAAATAACATCTTGCTGATTCTTTCCAATTTCATTCTGGTAAAGCTGCTTTCCGATTTCTCCTTGGCGTGCCGAAATAAATCAGTTGGGAGAGCGTTAGACTGAATATCTAAAGGTCCCTGGATCCATCCCGGGTTTCGGCAAGCGTAACTGTCCTCGGTAGTATAGTGGTCAGTATCCTCGACTGTCACGCGGGAGACCGGGGTTCGATTCCCCGGCGGGGAGTTTGCGATATAACATTAATCTTTTTATTTTTATTAGATAACACTAATAATTCTACATGTGCTCTTTCGATTTACTTTAGAAATCTGGACAAATCACATTCGCTGAGTAACACAATTCTTACTTAGATGTATCTTCTCTCGTCCTTTTATGAACAAATAACATCTTGCTGATTCTTTCCAGTTTCATTCTCATAGAGCTGCTTTCCGATTTCTCCTAGGCGTGCCGAAATAGCTCAGTTGGGAGAGCGTTAGACTGAAGATGTAACGGTCCCTATTTCGATCCCGGGTTTCGGCAAGCGTAACTGTCCTCGGTAGTATAGTGGTCAGTATCCCCGCCTGTCACGCGGGAGACCGGGGTTCGATTCCCCGCCGGGGAGTTTGCGATATAACATTAATCTATTTATTTTTATTTTTATTGGATAACACTAATAATTCTACATGTGCTCTTTCGATTTACTTTAGAAATCTTGACAAATCACATTCGTTGAGTAACACAATTCTTCCTTAGATGTATCTTCTCTCGTCCTTTTATGAACAAATAACATCTTGCTGATTCTTTCCAGTTTCATTCTCATAAAGCTGCTTTCCGATTTCTCCTAGGCGTGCCGAAATAGCTTAGTTGGGAGAGCGTTAGACTGAAGATCTAACGGTCCCTATTTCGATCCCGGGTTTCGGCAAGCGTAACTGTCCTCGGTAGTATAGTGGTCAGTATCCCCGCCTGTCACGCGGGAGACCGGGGTTCGATTCCCTGCCGGGGAGTATGCGATATAACATTAATCTTTTTATTTTTATTAGATAACACTGATAATTCTACATGTGCGCTTTCGATTGACTTTAGAAATCTCGACAAACCACATTCGCTGAGTAACACAATTCTTCCTTAGATGTATCTTCTCTCGTCCTTTTATGAACAAATAACATCTTGCTGATTCTTTCCAATTTCATTCTGGTAAAGCTGCTTTCCGATTTCTCCTAAGCGTGCCGAAATAGCTGAGTTGGGAGAGCGTTAGACTGAAGATTTAACGGTGCCTATTTCGATCCCGGGTTTCGGTAAGCGTAACTGTACTCGGTAGTATAGTGGTCAGTATTCCCGCCTGTCACGCGGGAGACCGGGGTTCGATTCCCCGCCGGGGAGTTTGCTATATTTCTTTAATATTTTTATTGGATAACACTAATAATTCTACATGTGCGCTTTCGATTGACTTTAGAAATCTTGACAAACCACATTCGCTGAGTAACACAATTCTTTATTAGATGTATCTTCTCTCGTCCTTTTATGAACAAATAACATCTTGCTGATTCTTTCCAATTTCATTCTGGTAAAGCTGCTTTCCGATTTCTCCTAGGCGTGCCGAAATAGCTAAGTTGGGAGAGCGTTAGACTGAAGATCTAAAGGTCCCTGGTTCGATCCCGGGTTTCGGCAAGCGTAAATGTCCTCGGTAGTATAGTGGTCAGTATCCCCGCCTGTCACGCGGGTGACCGGGGTTCGATTCCCCGCCGGGGAGTTTGCTATATTTCTTTAATCTTTTTATTTTTATTGGATAACACTAATAATTCTACATGTGCGCTTTCGATTGACTTTAGAAATCTTGACAAACCACATTCGCTGAGTAACACAATTCTTTATTAGATGTATCTTCTCTCGTCCTTTTATGAACAAATAACATCTTGCTGATTCTTTCCAATTTCATTCTGGTAAAGCTGCTTTCCGATTTCTCCTAGGCGTGCCGAAATAGCTTAGTTGGGAGAGCGTTAGACTGAAGATGTAAAGGTCCCTGGTTCGAACCCGGGTTTCGGCAAGCGTAACTGTCCTTTGTAGTATTGTGGTCAGTATCCCCGCCTGTCACGCGGGAGACCGGGGTTCGATTAACCGCCGGGGAGTTTGCGATATAACATTAATCTTTTTATTTTTATTTTTATTGGATAACACTAATAATTCTACATGTGCTCTTTCGATTTACTTTAGAAATCTTGACAAATCACATTCGCTGAGTAACACAATTCTTCCTTAGATGTATCTTCTCTCGTCCTTTTATGATCAAATAACATCTTGCTCATTCTTTCCAGTTTCATTCTCATAAAGCTGCTTTCCGATTTCTCCTAGGCGTGCCGAAATAGCTCAGTTGGGAGAGCGTTAGACTGAAGATCTAACGGTCCGTATTTCGATCCCGGGTTTCGGCAAGCGTAACTGTCCTCGGTAGTATAGTGGTCAGTATCCCAGCCTGTCACGCGGGAGACCGGGGTTCGATTCCCCGCCGGGGAGTTTGCGATATAACATTAATCTTTTTATTTTTATTAGATAACACTAATAATTCTACATGTGCGCTTTCGATTGACTTTAGAAATCTCGACAAACCACATTCGCTGAGTAACACAATTCTTCCTTAGATGTATCTTCTCTCGTCCTTTTATGAACAAATAACATCTTGCTGATTCTTTCCAGTTTCATTCTCATAAAGCTGCTTTCCGATTTCTCCTACGCGTGCCGAAATAGCTCAGTTGGGAGAGCGTTAGACTGAAGATCTAACGGTCCCTATTTCGATCCCGGGTTTCGGCAAGCGTAACTGTCCTCGGTAGTATAGTGGTCAGTATCCCCGCCTGTCACGCGGGAGACCGGGGTTCGATTCCCCGGTGGGGAGTTTGCGATATAACATTAATCTTTTTATTTTTATTAGATAACACTAATAATTCTACATGTGCTCTTTCGATTTACTTTAGAAATCTGAACAAATCACATTCGCTGAGTAACACAATTCTTACTTAGATGTATCTTCTCTCGTCCTTTTATGAACAAATAACATCTTGCTGATTCTTTCCAGTTTCATTCTCATAGAGCTGCTTTCCGATTTCTCCTAGGCGTGCCGAAATAGCTCAGTTGGGAGAGCGTTAGACTGAATATCTAACGGTCCCTATTTCGATCCCGGGTTTCGGCAAGCGTAACTGTCCTCGGTAGTATAGTGGTCAGTATCCCCGCCTGTCACGCGGGAGACCGGGGTTCGATTCCCCGCCGGGGAGTTTGCGATATAACATTAATCTTTTTATTTTTATTAGATAACACTAATAATTCTACATGTGCGCTTTCGATTGACTTTAGAAATCTTGACAAATCACATTCGCTGAGTAAAACAATTCTTCCTTAGATGTATCTTCTCTCGTCCTTTTATGAACAAATAACATCTTGCTGATTCTTTCCAGTTTCATTCTCATAGAGCTACTTTCCGATTTCTCCTAGGCGTGCCGAAATAGCTCAGTTGGGAGAGCGTTAGACTGAAGATGTAACGGTCCCTATTTCGATCCCGGGTTTCGGCAAGCGTAACTGTCCTCGGTAGTATAGTGGTCAGTATCCCCGCCTGTCACGCGGGAGACCGGGGTTGGATTCCCCGCCGGGGAGTTTGCGATATAACATTAATCTATTTATTTTTATTTTTATTGGATAACACTAATAATTCTACATGTGCTCTTCCGATTTACTTTAGAAATCTTGACAAATCACATTCGTTGAGTAACACAATTCTTCCTTAGATGTATCTTCTCTCGTCCTTTTATGAACAAATAACATCTTGCTGATTCTTTCCAGTTTCATTCTCATAAAGCTGCTTTCCGATTTCTCCTAGGCGTGCCGAAATAGCTTAGTTGGGAGAGCGTTAGACTGAAGATCTAACGGTCCCTATTTCGATCCCGGGTTTCGGCAAGCGTAACTGTCCTCGGTAGTATAGTGGTCAGTATCCCCGCCTGTCACGCGGGAGACCGGGGTTCGATTCCCCGCCGGGGAGTTTGCTATATTTCTTTAATATTTTTATTGGATAACACTAATAATTCTACATGTGCGCTTTCGATTGACTTTAGAAATCTTGACAAACCACATTCGCTGAGTAACACAATTCTTTATTAGATGTATCTTCTCTCGTCCTTTTATGAACAAATAACATCTTGCTGATTCTTTCCAATTTCATTCTGGTAAAGCTGCTTTCCGATTTCTCCTAGGCGTGCCGAAATAGCTAAGTTGGGAGAGCGTTAGACTGAAGATCTAAAGGTCCCTGGTTCGATCCCTGGTTCGATCCCTGGTTCGATCCCGGGTTTCGGCAAGCGTAACTGTCCTCGGTAGTATAGTGGTCAGTATCCCCGCCTGTCACGCGGGAGACCGGGGTTCGATTCCCCGCCGGGGAGTTTGCTATATTTCTTTAATCTTTTTATTTTTATTGGATAACACTAATAATTCTACATGTGCGCTTTCGATTGACTTTAGAAATCTTGACAAACCACATTCGCTGAGTAACACAATTCTTTATTAGATGTATCTTCTCTCGTCCTTTTATGAACAAATAACATCTTGCTGATTCTTTCCAATTTCATTCTGGTAAAGCTGCTTTCCGATTTCTCCTAGGCGTGCCGAAATAGCTCAGTTGGGAGAGCGTTAGACTGAAGATGTAAAGGTCCCTGGTTCGAACCCGGGTTTCGGCAAGCGTAACTGTCCTTGGTAGTATTGTGGTCAGTATCCCCGCCTGTCACGCGGGAGACCGGGGTTCGATTCCCCGCCGGGGAGTTTGCGATATAACAATAATCTTTTTATTTTTATTTTTATTGGATAACACTAATAATTCTACATGTGCTCTTTCGATTTACTTTAGAAATCTTGACAAATCACATTCGCTGAGTAACACAATTCTTCCTTAGATGTATCTTCTCTCGTCCTTTTATGATCAAATAACATCTTGCTCATTCTTTCCAGTTTCATTCTCATAAAGCTGCTTTCCGATTTCTCCTAGGCGTGCCGAAATAGCTCAGTTGGGAGAGCGTTAGACTGAAGATCTAACGGTCCCTATTTCGATCCCGGGTTTCGGCAAGCGTAACTGTCCTCGGTAGTATAGTGGTCAGTATCACAGCCTGTCACGCGGGAGACCGGGGTTCGATTCCCCGCCGGGGAGTTTGCGATATAACATTAATCTTTTTATTTTTATTAGATAACACTAATAATTCTACATGTGCGCTTTCGATTGACTTTAGAAATCTCGACAAACCACATTCGCTGAGTAACACAATTCTTCCTTAGATGTATCTTCTCTCGTCCTTTTATGAACAAATAACATCTTGCTGATTCTTTCCAATTTCATTCTGGTAAAACTGCTTTCCGATTTCTCCTAGGCGTGCCGAAATAGCTCAGTTGGGAGAGCGGTAGACTGAAGATCTAACGGTCCCAATTTCGATCCCGGGTTTCGGCAAGCGTAACTGTCCTAGGTAGTATAGTGGTCAGTATCCCCGCCTGTCACGCGGGAGACCGGGGTTCGATTCCCCGCCGGGGAGTTTGCGATATAACATTAATCTTTTTATTTTTATTTTTATTGGATGACACTAATAATTCTACATGTGCGCTTTCGATTGACTTTAAAAATCTTGACAAACCACATTCGCTGAGTAACACAATTCTTTATTAGATGTATCTTCTCTCGTCCTTTTATGAACAAATAACATCTTGCTGATTCTTTCCAATTTCATTCTGGTAAAGCTGCTTTCCGATTTCTCCTTGGCGTGCCGAAATAAATCAGTTGGGAGAGCGTTAGACTGAAGATCTAAAGGTCCCTGGTTCGATCCCGGGTTTCGGCAAGCGTAACTGTCCTCGGTAGTATAGTGGTCAGTATCCCCGCCTGTCACGCGGGAGACCGGGGTTCGATTCCCCGCCGGGGAGTTTGCTATATTTCTTTAATCTTTTTATTTTTATTGGATAACACTAATAATTCTACATGTGCGCTTTCGATTGACTTTAGAAATCTTGACAAACCACATTCGCTGAGTAACACAATTCTTTATTAGATGTATCTTCTCTCGTCCTTTTATGAACAAATAACATCTTGCTGATTCTTTCCAATTTCATTCTGGTAAAGCTGCTTTCCGATTTCTCCTAGGCGTGCCGAAATAGCTCAGTTGGGAGAGCGTTAGACTGAAGATGTAAAGGTCCTTGGTTCGAACCCGGGTTTCGGCAAGCGTAACTGTCCTTGGTAGTATTGTGGTCTGTATCCCCGCCTGTCACGCGGGAGACCGGGGTTCGATTCCCCGCCGGGAAGTTTAAGATATAACATTAATATTTTTATTGGATAACACTAATAATTCTACATGTGCGCTTTCGATTGACTTTAGAAATCTCGACAAACCACATTCGCTGAGTAACACAATTCTTCCTTAGATGTATCTTCTCTCGTCCTTTTATGAACAAATAACATTTTGCTGATTCTTTCCAATTTCATTCTGGTAAAACTGCTTTCCGATTTCTCCTAGGCGTGCCGAAATAGCTCAGTTGGGAGAGCGTTAGACTGAAGATCTAACGGTCCCTATTTCGATCCCGGGTTTCGGCAAGCGTAACTGTCCTCGGTAGTATAGTGGTCAGTATCCCCGCCTGTCACGCGGGAGACCGGGGTTCGATTCCCCGCCGGGGAGTTTGCGATATAACATTAATCTTTTTATTTTTATTTTTATTGGATAACACTAATAATTCTACATGTGCTCTTTCGATTTACTTTAGAAATCTTGACAAATCACATTCGTTGAGTAACACAATTCTTCCTTAGATGTATCTTCTCTCGTCCTTTTATGAACAAATAACATCTTGCTGATTCTTTCCAGTTTCATTCTCATAAAGCTGCTTTCCGATTTCTCCTAGGTGTGCCGAAATAGCTTAGTTGGGAGAGCGTTAGACTGAAGATCTAACGGTCCCTATTTCGATCCCGGGTTTCGGCAAGCGTAACTATCCTCGGTAGTATAGTGGTCAGTATCCCCGCCTGTCACGCGGGAGACCGGGGTTCGATTCCCTGCCGGGGAGTATGCGATATAACATTAATCTTTTTATTTTTATTAGATAACACTGATAATTCTACATGTGCGCTTTCGATTGACTTTAGAAATCTCGACAAACCACATTCGCTGAGTAACACAATTCTTCCTTAGATGTATCTTCTCTCGTCCTTTTATGAACAAATAACATCTTGCTGATTCTTTCCAATTTCATTCTGGTAAAGCTGCTTTCCGATTTCTCCTAAGCGTGCCGAAATAGCTGAGTTGGGAGAGCGTTAGACTGAAGATTTAACGGTGCCTATTTCGATCCCGGGTTTCGGTAAGCGTAACTGTACTCGGTAGTATAGTGGTCAGTATCCCCGCCTGTCACGCGGGAGACCGGGGTTCGATTCCCCGCCGGGGAGTTTGCTATATTTCTTTAATATTTTTATTGGATAACACTAATAATTCTACATGTGCGCTTTCGATTGACTTTAGAAATCTTGACAAACCACATTCGCTGAGTAACACAATTCTTTATTAGATGTATCTTCTCTCGTCCTTTTATGAACAAATAACATCTTGCTGATTCTTTCCAATTTCATTCTGGTAAAGCTGCTTTCCGATTTCTCCTAGGCGTGCCGAAATAGCTAAGTTGGGAGAGCGTTAGACTGAAGATCTAAAGGTCCCTGGTTCGATCCCTGGTTCGATCCCGGGTTTCGGCAAGCGTAACTGTCCTCGGTAGTATAGTGGTCAGTATCCCCGCCTGTCACGCGGGTGACCGGGGTTCGATTCCCCGCCGGGGAGTTTGCTATATTTCTTTAATCTTTTTATTTTTATTGGATAACACTAATAATTCTACATGTGCGCTTTCGATTGACTTTAGAAATCTTGACAAACCACATTCGCTGAGTAACACAATTCTTTATTAGATGTATCTTCTCTCGTCCTTTTATGAACAAATAACATCTTGCTGATTCTTTCCAATTTCATTCTGGTAAAGCTGCTTTCCGATTTCTCCTAGGCGTGCCGAAATAGCTCAGTTGGGAGAGCGTTAGACTGAAGATGTAAAGGTCCCTGGTTCGAACCCGGGTTTCGGCAAGCGTAACTGTCCTCGGTAGTATAGTGGTCAGTATCCCAGCCTGTCACGCGGGAGACCGGGGTTCGATTCCCCGCCGGGGAGTTTGCGATATAACATTAATCTTTTTATTTTTATTAGATAACACTAATAATTCTACATGTGCGCTTTCGATTGACTTTAGAAATCTCGACAAACCACATTCGCTGAGTAACACAATTCTTCCTTAGATGTATCTTCTCTCGTCCTTTTATGAACAAATAACATCTTGCTCATTCTTTCCAGTTTCATTCTCATCAAGCTGCTTTCCGATTTCTCCTACGCGTGCCGAAATAGCTCAGTTGGGAGAGCGTTAGACTGAAGATCTAACGGTCCCTATTTCGATCCCGGGTTTCGGCAAGCGTAACTGTCCTCGGTAGTATAGTGGTCAGTATCCCCGCCTGTCACGCGGGAGACCGGGGTTCGATTCCCCGGTGGGGAGTTTGCGATATAACATTAATCTTTTTATTTTTATTAGATAACACTAATAATTCTACATGTGCTCTTTCGATTTACTTTAGAAATCTGAACAAATCACATTCGCTGAGTAACACAATTCTTACTTAGATGTATCTTCTCTCGTCCTTTTATGAACAAATAACATCTTGCTGATTCTTTCCAGTTTCATTCTCATAGAGCTGCTTTCCGATTTCTCCTAGGCGTGACGAAATAGCTCAGTTGGGAGAGCGTTAGACTGAAGATCTAACGGTCCCTATTTCGATCCCGGGTTTCGGCAAGCGTAACTGTCCTCGGTAGTATAGTGGTCAGTATCCCCGCCTGTCACGCGGGAGACCGGGGTTCGATTCCCCGCCGGGGAGTTTGCGATATAACATTAAACTTTTTATTTTTATTAGATAACACTAATAATTCTACATGTGCGCTTTCGATTGACTTTAGAAATCTTGACAAATCACATTCGCTGAGTAAAACAATTCTTCCTTAGATGTATCTTCTCTCGTCCTTTTATGAACAAATAACATCTTGCTGATTCTTTCCAGTTTCATTCTCATAGAGCTGCTTTCCGATTTCTCCTAGGCGTGCCGAAATAGCTCAGTTGGGAGAGCGTTAGACTGAAGATGTAACGGTCCCTATTTCGATCCCGGGTTTCGGCAAGCGTAACTGTCCTCGGTAGTATAGTGGTCAGTATCCCCGCCTGTCACGCGGGAGACCGGGGTTCGATTCCCCGCCGGGGAGTTTGCGATATAACATTAATCTATTTATTTTTATTTTTATTGGATAACACTAATAATTCTACATGTGCTCTTCCGATTTACTTCAGAAATCTTGACAAATCACATTCGTTGAGTAACACAATTCTTCCTTAGATGTATCTTCTCTCGTCCTTTTATGAACAAATAACATCTTGCTGATTCTTTCCAGTTTCATTCTCATAAAGCTGCTTTCCGATTTCTCCTAGGCGTGCCGAAATAGCTTAGTTGGGAGAGCGTTAGACTGAAGATCTAACGGTCCCTATTTCGATCCCGGGTTTCGGCAAGCGTAACTGTCCTCGGTAGTATAGTGGTCAGTATCCCCGCCTGTCACGCGGGAGACCGGGGTTCGATTCCCCGCCGGGGAGTTTGCGATATAACATTAAACTTTTTATTTTTATTAGATAACACTAATAATTCTACATGTGCGCTTTCGATTGACTTTAGAAATCTTGACAAATCACATTCGCTGAGTAAAACAATTCTTCCTTAGATGTATCTTCTCTCGTCCTTTTATGAACAAATAACATCTTGCTGATTCTTTCCAGTTTCATTCTCATAGAGCTGCTTTCCGATTTCTCCTAGGCGTGCCGAAATAGCTCAGTTGGGAGAGCGTTAGACTGAAGATGTAACGGTCCCTATTTCGATCCCGGGTTTCGGCAAGCGTAACTGTCCTCGGTAGTATAGTGGTCAGTATCCCCGCCTGTCACGCGGGAGACCGGGGTTCGATTCCCCGCCGGGGAGTTTGCGATATAACATTAATCTATTTATTTTTATTTTTATTGGATAACACTAATAATTCTACATGTGCTCTTCCGATTTACTTTAGAAATCTTGACAAATCACATTCGTTGAGTAACACAATTCTTCCTTAGATGTATCTTCTCTCGTCCTTTTATGAACAAATAACATCTTGCTGATTCTTTCCAGTTTCATTCTCATAAAGCTGCTTTCCGATTTCTCCTAGGCGTGCCGAAATAGCTTAGTTGGGAGAGCGTTAGACTGAAGATCTAACGGTCCCTATTTCGATCCCGGGTTTCGGCAAGCGTAACTGTCCTCGGTAGTATAGTGGTCAGTATCCCCGCCTGTCACGCGGGAGACCGGGGTTCGATTCCCCGCCGGGGAGTTTGCTATATTTCTTTAATCTTTTTATTTTTATTGGATAACACTAATAATTCTACATGTGCGCTTTCGATTGACTTTAGAAATCTTGACAAACCACATTCGCTGAGTAACACAATTCTTTATTAGATGTATCTTCTCTCGTCCTTTTATGAACAAATAACATCTTGCTGATTCTTTCCAATTTCATTCTGGTAAAGCTGCTTTCCGATTTCTCCTAGGCGTGCCGAAATAGCTAAGTTGGGAGAGCGTTAGACTGAAGATCTAAAGGTCCCTGGTTCGATCCCTGGTTCGATCCCGGGTTTCGGCAAGCGTAACTGTCCTCGGTAGTATAGTGGTCAGTATCCCCGCCTGTCACGCGGGAGACCGGGGTTCGATTCCCCGCCGGGGAGTTTGCTATATTTCTTTAATCTTTTTATTTTTATTGGATAACACTAATAATTCTACATGTGCGCTTTCGATTGACTTTAGAAATCTTGACAAACCACATTCGCTGAGTAACACAATTCTTTATTAGATGTATCTTCTCTCGTCCTTTTATGAACAAATAACATCTTGCTGATTCTTTCCAATTTCATTCTGGTAAATCTGCTTTCCGATTTCTCCTAGGCGTGCCGAAATAGCTCAGTTGGGAGAGCGTTAGACTGAAGATGTAAAGGTCCCTGGTTCGAACCCGGGTTTCGGCAAGCGTAACTGTCCTTGGTAGTATTGTGGTCAGTATCCCCGCCTGTCACGCGGGAGACCGGGGTTCGATTCCCCGCCGGGGAGTTTGCGATATAACAATAATCTTTTTATTTTTATTTTTATTGGATAACACTAATAATTCTACATGTGCTCTTTCGATTTACTTTAGAAATCTTGACAAATCACATTCGCTGAGTAACACAATTCTTCCTTAGATGTATCTTCTCTCGTCCTTTTATGATCAAATAACATCTTGCTCATTCTTTCCAGTTTCATTCTCATAAAGCTGCTTTCCGATTTCTCCTAGGCGTGCCGAAATAGCTCAGTTGGGAGAGCGTTAGACTGAAGATCTAACGGTCCCTATTTCGATCCCGGGTTTCGGCAAGCGTAACTGTCCTCGGTAGTATAGTGGTCAGTATCCCAGCCTGTCACGCGGGAGACCGGGGTTCGATTCCCCGCCGGGGAGTTTGCGATATAACATTAATCTTTTTATTTTTATTAGATAACACTAATAATTCTACATGTGCGCTTTCGATTGACTTTAG